>NC_140595.1:339211138-339826989 GCF_964204655.1 Triturus cristatus | reverse complement strand
CCTGCTCTCAAATACCAGCACTCTATTTACCCAGTCACTGTCTATGGACTTGTAGAATGACTCCGGAATTAAGAGATACATTGCTACAGTCAAATGTGCACAATCTATGCAGGCCCCTAACCCCCTGTAGACTACTGATTCAGTCCTGCAATAATCCAGATAGTACTCATGCAGTGCTCCATTCACACTGTCACTCTCTGTCCACTCTTGTAATCATCCTCACAGAACAATGTCCTTATCTAATCTCTGTACCGAAACACAAACACTTATAAGGTCACCCCGCTCTCAAGTACCAGCACTCTATCTAGCCAGTCACTCTCCATGCACTTGTAGAATCATTGAGTTGGGCATTAAGAGATATAGTGCTACAGTTAAATGTGCACAATCTATGCAGGCCCCTAACCCCTCATAGACTACGGATTCACTCCTGTGATAATCTAGGTAGTAATCATGCAGTGCTCCAATCACACTGTCACTCTCTGTTCACTCTTGCAATCATCCTGACAGAACTATGTACTTAACTAATCTCTCTGCCAAACCACAAGCACTTATAAACTCACCCTACTGTCAACTACCAGCACTCTATCTACAAAGTCACTGATATGCACTTGTAGAATGACTCAGGCATTAAGAGATACAGTGCTACAGTCAAATGTGCACAATGTATGCAGGTCCCTAACCCCCTGCAGACTACTGATTCACTCCTGCAATAATCCAGATAGTACTAATGCAGTGCCCCAATCACACTGTCACTCTCTGTCCACTCTTGCAATCATCCTCACAGAGCAGTGTCCTTATCTAATCTTTGTGCCGAAACACAAGCACTTATAAACTCACTTTACTGTCAACTAGTAGCACTCTACCTGCCCAGTCACTGTCTATGCACTTGTACAATGACTCAGGCATTAACACAGGCAGTGCTACAGTCACATTTTCACAATCTATCCAGTCCCCTAACCCCATGCAGAGTACTGATTCACTTCTACAATTACCCAAGTAGTAGCCGTGTACAACGTTATATACAATGTGTTTCTTTAGTAATACAATAGTATATTTTATAAATTAATTTTAATAATGTCATAAACACATTTTTTTTTACAGATATTGTTCATCATCATTAAAAAAAAAACTTACCATGACTAGAATAACACAAAAGGGGAAACAACAAAAAAAGGAGTGTTATTTGAAAAAAAAAAAAAGAACAGCAAAAATTAGATGAACTACAACATGTGGGAAAAAAGAAAAAGTCTTCTGGTAAGAGAACAAAAGAATTTATTAAAAAACTTTCAAATGCTAAAAACAGTGTGCACAATGTGGAACGTACAAAAAATGCCCGAACAACAAAGAAGAATAAAAAGGAGAAGTTAATGGAAAAATGCATTCTGAAGAATGAATGTATGGTAAAAGGAGAAAGAATCAGTTTGAAGAAATTAGAAAGAGAATGTATTACAATAGAGTTGTTTTTAATTTGTTGAAAGATGTGAAGAAATATAAAAGAAGATCTGCATTTTATAAAAAGAAGAAACAGATTGAAACTATTGTTGAGAAGGCTTTTGAATTAAAAAGGAAATTATTCATTTTAGTTTTAGACAGAATTCGATCACTTGATAAGCCAATACATTTTATGAAGGCCATAAGTAAAAAGAAGAGAGTAATTAACAGAAGTAACTTTTGTGATTTTTTTTGGGTGAATAGAAACACAGTTGAAGTTCAGAGCCTTTTTTTAATGAAGAGAGTTATTTTCAAACCAATACATTGTTGCTTGCAGTTGATACCAGTGGTCGAGCTTATGAGGTTAAAAATGGTTGTCCAATTGAGAAAGCGAAGATGGTTACCAGAAATGTAGAAGAAGTGATAGCTGATGAAGTTTTAGGGAGACGTCCTAAAGCTCCTGTGTATACTTAGGATTGTAGTAGTATTTGTAGTATACGACAGGAATCTATTGAAATTTTACGCAATTTCTTACGAGTCTATAGTAAAAAATGTGTTAAACAAAAGATTAAGATGTTGCAAGGACTAGATCCTTGCAGAATAAGAAAAAATACTGGTTTGCAAGGTCATTCTCTGGCTTGTCTTTCAAGAAAAGTATGTCAAATTGTTTTTAATCATTTTAGAATGTTAGCAGTACATCATTCTCAAATGCGGAAGTTTGTGAGAAGATTGTATCATGCTAAAAGTCCCGCACTAATTTTAAATGACTTAAACAGTGCTCTTTTGCATGGAACAGTATCAGATGTTACAAAAGTTTGTGATGAAATAGAGTTTTGTTACTTTGGTCCTGAAGAAGAGAGTGGACAAAGTGAGACATTGATAGAAGTAGATGTTGAAGAAAATATGGGAACAAATTACAAAGTTTAAGGTAATTTCGTGTGAAAGGCCATATTACACTTGTATTTGTTGCCGACAAACTCACTATAGATATCAGACTAGGACTGTTGATCTATATTTAAAAAGTGAAAGAGAAAATAATGATAAATGGAAGGAATTTGTAACTTATTTGTTGGTAGAGGATTGCATTGATTTGGGTACTGATCAGCGTATTTGTAAATATTGTTATAACAAATTAGACGATAATAAAATGCGGCTAGAGCTGTCCATAATAATCTAGAGTTGGTAACTATTCCTCCAGAATTGATAGATTTAAACACGTATGAGTCTATTCTGATTCAATGTGTGCACCCATTTCAGGCTATTGTTCGCATGGAGCCTAAAATAGGTAAATTGCCTCCTACAGATTTACAGCGAGGATTAAAAGGAAGAGTTGTAAATTTACCTCTAGATTTAAAGAAAAATATTGAAACTATTGGTGTAGAAAATGTAGAAAGTGAACCACTAGTTATTCTAGTTAATGGTGTTCCTACTAAGGGGTCGATTCCGATCCGGGTCGGACAGCTCTCCGAGAGCTGTCCGTAGCCTTACCGTGCGACCGACACGTACCCGTAGCCGGTCCGTCCTGTGGATGAAGTACGATGCGCATAACTGCCAAAAACACGACCGACACGTAGGCTGGGATTCAAGCTTCATTCTCCGTCCGAGCCGTAACCCAGAACGCCGAACCGAGCTGCCCGGAAGCAGTATCTATAGCAGTTTCCGCCTTGAGAAGTAAGATGTGTACTTCCTACGCGCTGGACGGGTCGCCACGTACGGATCATCACAGCATCCGGAAAACGAGCATATCAGCTACGATTCGCGCCACAACTCAATCCAGGACTATGAGACAGACCAGCTTGTAACGGGTACGAGACGGAGCAACAAGCAGCGTGTATGACACAAACACATCATAAATCCCATCGCGCAGTTCATACCAGTACTCTACATCTATGACCGGATCAGGAACCGACGCCGACGGCGCAGACGGTAAGTCAGACACCTACCACACAAACAAACGACACGTACCCGCAAAATGGCACACACACATAGGGGATCCACATCCTGGCCACTAACAGGCCACCATAGGGGTTGTATGGCCAGCACCACTACCACCCCTACTCATAGGAGACCTGTTGCCCAGCACTACTGCCACCCCCACCCATAGGGGACCTGTTGCACATCACTACTGCCACCCCACCCCTAGGGCTTATGTTGCCCATCACCCCTGCAACCCCCACTCATATGGGACCTGTTGCCCAGCACTACTGCCACCCCCACCCCTAGGGGACCTGTTGCCCATCACTACTGCCAACCCCACCCCTAGGGCTTATGTTGCCCATCACCCCTGCCACCCCACTCATAGGGGACCTGTTGCCCATCACTACTGCCACCCCCACCCATAGGTGACCTGTTGCCCATTACTACTGCCACCCCCAACCCTAGGGCTTATGTTACCCATCACCCCTGCCACCCCCACTCATAGGGGACATGTTGCCCAGCACTACTGCTACCCCTAGGGCTTATGTTGCCTATCTCCCCTGCCACCCCCACTCATAGGGGACCTGCAGCCCATGACTACTGCCTCCCCTACCCATAGGGGACCTGTTGCCCAGCACTACTGCCACCCCCACCCCTAGGGCTTATGTTGCCCATCACCCTGCCACCCCCACTCAGAGGGGACCTGTTGCCCATCACTGCTGCCACCCCCACCCCTAGAGCTTATGTTGCCCATCACCCCTGCCACTCTCACTCATAGGGGACCTGTTGCCCATCACTACTGCCACCCCCACCCCTAGGGCTTATGTTGCCAATCACCCCTGCCACCCCCACTCATAGGGGACCTGTTGCCCAGCACTACTGCCACCCCCACCCCTAGGGCTTATGTTGCCCATCACCCCTGCCACCCCCACTCATAGGGGACCTGTTGCTCATCACTACTGCCACCCTCACCCCTAGGGGACCTGTTGCCCATCACTACTGCCACCCCCACCCCTAGGGCTTATGTTGCCCATCACCCCTGCCACCCCCACTCATAGGGGACCTGTTGCCCAGCACTACTGCCACCCCCACCCCTAGGGCTTATGTTGCCCATCACCCCTGCCACCCCCACTCATAGGGGACCTGTTGCCCAGCACTACTGCCACCCCCACCCATAGGGGACCTGTTGCCCATCACTGCTGCCACCCCCACCCCTAGGGCTTATGTTGGCCATCACCCCTGCCACTCCCACTCATAGGGGACCTGTTGCCCATCACTACTGCCACCTCCACCCCTAGGGCTTATGTTGCCCATCACCCCTGCCACCCCCACTCATAGGGGACCTGTTGCCCAGCACTACTGCCACCCCCACCCCTAGGGCTTATGTTGCCCATCACCCCTGCCACCCCCACTCATAGGGGACCTGTTGCTCATCACTACTGCCACCCTCACCCATAGGATGGGTGATGCGCCACACATCCATCATACTCCAACATTATGTATGTCAGCAAAATACATCCCCCTAACATCATGACAACAGTGTGTAGTCTGTGACAAATGCCCACAACAGTGATTATGACTTCGAACATACAATGTAACTAACAGCACATGTGTGGCCAACAAATGATTGTGGCCTACAGAAGGCAAGCATCACTATAGCACTGTGTCAATGTAAAACTAACACCCCCTCACTGTGTAGAACAAAAGTTAAGTGTGGGGTCCAAACTGCAGCAGATATTGAGCATTGTGGTGATGGGGTCTAAAACCCCCCTCATCACAGTGACCAAAAGGTAAGTGTCATCATGGTCAAAGCTGCAAATAACAAACAGCATGTATGATCCTTGCTCCCAACACATTAAACACTTCTGGGGCAAACGAGTGGTTGTGTCCCATACCCACAGAGATGTGGTGAGGCTAACAGTGCAGTGAAAACAAAACATACTCGCGGCCATGTGCAGACAAGCACCACACATGGGGGCTGACAATGCATACAGTGTACAATGACACAAGAGCAGAAGTGACCATCACAAAGCATACACACATCTCGAAAATAGACACACCAATCAAAACAACCTGTGTAGACTGTAGGTGTCAGCTCACAAACTCCCATTCCATGTCAGCAATGGCACGTAACAACCAGGATGAATGTGCACAATGATGTGATATGACTCACAGGGACTGCAGGGAAAATCACAGAAACAGCATCCAGACAATGGCCCACAACAGCAATAACAATGCACTGATGCTGATGCACAAACACAAACAGGCAACCTCACACTGCACATCTGACACAACGTGTGTGTGTGTGTCTCAGTATCCCCAGGCAAATACACAACACATGAGGGGGGCTGAGCCACAGTGACACAGATGTGGACACCGTGCCATACAAAAGTAAACCATCATTGGGACACCCTTAGTGGGCAATCAGGCATTGTGAGATGAGAGGGAGCACAACAGACACATGTGACACAAGCTAGAATGAACACCAACTGGTCACAACAGCCTGGGTACGTGAGTCTTCCCTAAGTCATCTGCACATACTCAACACATATGTACAGCAAGTTGCACAGAGGACCCAGTTGCTCCTATACCAATGATGCCCACACATGTAGGTCCAGTGGAGATGCGCCCAAAATCAGGGAAATAGACAAATTGGACAATGGGAAGCACATCATATGTGCATGGGTGCAAGCCACAGATGTGACCATGCAAGTAAAATGTTCACAGAGATGTTTTCAAATTGTTAATCATGACACACCCAGTTAGCTGCAAAGGATGACACGGATACCGACCAGAATAGGATACATATCTCATGGACCACATGGAGTACCTCACATCAACACCTCAGTATTCAACATTGGAAACTAAGCATTACAGGTGCAAGGCATCCTAAACATCATCAACCTAATGTACAGCTAAATCAATTTCACAAGGATAAAGAAAAAAGCTTTATTCAGCAGATGAAAATTGAAACGTCCGTTCAAACCAAAGGCCAATGGCCAGTCCATCATCAAATTACAAGGTGTGAACTTGAGTGGCAACTGTCACATGTTGCTTGCCTGCACTGCTAAGAACAGGGGACATCTCCTCAGAGGGGCATACATGGGCGCAGGCCAGGCACCGCAGGGACAGGATCAGGGCACAGCCGAAGGAGGCAGTGAAGGGGTGGTGGATGCAGGAGAGTCACTTGCAACTGCAGTGGAGCTGACTGAAGTGGTGGGTGCAGTCACAACTGTGGGGCACAAGTCAGATGGGGTGGGTGCCGGCACAACTTCAGTGGACAGGTCAGATGGAGTGGATTGGGTCCCCACTCCATGTGAGCGGAATGGGGTGCAGGTGAAGTGAGCAGGACAGGGGGGGACACGGTCCCCACATCAGTGGCACTAACCGTCTGACCGGTGTGGAGGAGCAAGTGGTAGGGGGGGAGGGCCTCAGTATTTTGAGGATGGTGTATCTGTGGGTGGTGGAACGTGGGGCAGGGTGTGGCGGGGGAACCTCTGGAGTGGTGGCCTGGGGGATGGAGGATGGAGACTTTGCCTTGGAGCTGCGTGGCGGTGGTGGGGTCTTGCTCTTCCGGCTCCAGGGGGACTTGCGGGTGGGGTTCTCAGTCTGACTGCGCCTAGGGGAGGGTGTCTGGGTGTGAGGGGCACTCCCCTCTGTGTGTGGGGACTTCCTCTTCCCCTTGTAAATTGGATCTGCTGGGTCGGTGGGGAAGAGGCCAAGGTCACAGAGGAAGAGCTTCTGGGGAGATGGGGTTGCAGGTGAGTCAAGGGAAGGGGGCTGGGAGGGAGAGGTTTCGGAGGACTGCGGAGTGGTTGTGGATGACTGTGTGTGTGTCTGCAAACCATCCCCTGTGAGTGTGGTATCAGTCCCCTGCGCTTGCTTGTGTGCACGTCTAGCCCTTGGTTTGGGTGTTTGTGTGCTGCCCGTGTCTGTGGCTTTGTGAGAATGTGCAGGTGTGTGTGTGCTTGGGATAGGTAGGCTGCTAGGAATCATGGGTGGTGCAGGGGTAGGAGGGGTGCGGGACTGTTGGAGGAAGGACACTGCTGCCGTCAGGGAGGAGGCCACAGACTAATTGGTCCTCTGTAGGGCAGACATGCCCGGTGAAATGCCCTCCATGAACGACACCAGTTGCGTCAACAGAGTGGTGTGTGCATAGAGGACACTCAGCATCAATGTCTGCCCTACATGGATCTGTCAAAGTAAGTCCACAGACTCCTCACTCAGGGCAGCAGGGGACACAGGGGCAGGGGGTGTGGTGCCTGGCACAAAGGAGATATGCTCCCGAACATGGGAGCCTCCACGGACCTCTGGGATGGAAGCCGATGGGAGGGTGGTGATAGTGGTGGTGGTGGTGGGGTCGGTGGCGGGTACAGCCTCACTAGCTGGGGTTTGGTGGGTGCTGACACCCACCTCCACAAGGGAGTCATCCTCAGAGCTGCTGTGGCCCTTAGCTGGGGGGATGGTGCTGACTACTCCTCGGTGTGGCTCCACTCGCCCTCCATGCCACTGGGTCCCCCCGACTCCTCTCCTTCTGTCCCTGTCAGGCTCCCAAGGCTCCTCCTGGTCCATGGAGCTGTCCCCTCCTGTGGCCGTGGATGTATCTGGATAGGAATAGGAAGAAAGAGAACAACATCACTCACCTGCACTGACTGTACACACCACAGTGAGTACATCACATAACAGGGCAAGCCCTGGCATCATCAGCTGAACACTGCTTAAAGTGCCAACACTGTTTTGAATAAGCCAATTGTCATTCTCAACATCAACCATGACACACATATCCCTCCTTGACTTGCACCCATATGTCTGTTGCATGTTGGATGCTAATACCCCAATGTCCCGACATGCACCACCCACACATCAGTTGGACATGCAAGTGAACATGTAGGAGTATGTCACTATAAACACAGCACATCTCTTGCCACTGACTCAGTACAGGTGCCCGGATGAAGGGATGGGCAGAGACTCATTTCACATGCTTGTGATGCATGCCAGCAACACACACTATGATGTTCTCATATCCTGATAGTCAATGCCACAATGGGGTGCATGGTGCAAACTTGAACACAATGCAGGATTACTCATAGCCCTGGCACTGGCATGGCCATGGCACTGGCATGTCTGGACAGTCAGTCAACACTGTCTCCTGTCACAGGGGCAGGGCATCCAGACAACAACAGTATGCACTGTGTCACAATCATAGCTCAGGGGTAAAGCAAACTCTGCAGCTGACAAGTGCACTTGCCCATTCCCTGCAGACAACATATCCAGGACCCAGATGACCCCACATCATGCAAATCAGACATATGGGTATCTGCAAACACAACTCCATGTACATTAGCACATCACAGTCTTCCGTGCATGTAACCCAGCTGCCTGAAGTACACAGTTGCATACACCATTGTGCGCTGTCAGATTATCACACACCTATATGTCACACAGGTCTTGTCTCACACAGTCACATCTCAGATGTCCTGCTGACCCTCAAAATCGTGGACACCCCAGTTGTAGGTATCAGGAAGCCACATCATAATGACACAGATGCAGACACCTGAAGGCACATGTCACGAAGCATAACCTGTAAGTTGATACACAGGAGTGGGATTACAGAGTGTTTCTAAATGCCCTTGAGGAGGCATGGCTGCACACATCTACGTGAAACAGTGTTTGGCCCTGGACAGTAGTCAGGTGGCTAAGCAAGTGTTACATACTTGATATACATACTCCTGAGGCCCACAAATTGGAGTCCCCTGCTGCATGAATTTGTTTGAAATACCCCAGCCACATGTGGAGAGTCAGACCAGCAATTGGAACACATATCAAGGGCACACACAGATCACATGTCAGATAACAGGCATTGGGCAAACAATTGAACCACCCATGAAACACACAACAGAGTCTCGGGACAGATGCTGTCTGGTAGCTGAAGAATAGCTGACTGCAGGGACACAGTGCCCTAATGACACAAGCAACAGACTGTAGGGGCCACACCTGTGGAACAGATGAGGAGGGTGCATCACACAATTGAGGGACCTGAGTATTGGACTACAAGACCTACGTAATGTGGAAGTGTGACCAGGCCAAAAGACTGAAATTCTCATGTCAGACATAGTACACAGATTAGGCATGGATTTATCCCCTTTTTGCTGCTGTCTGGTCTTCAGCTGCCTATCCAGGTCCGGGAAGACCGCTTCCAGGATCCGGAGCATGTGGGGGGTCAGGGTCCGGTGTCCGCCCCTCCGGCGGGGAGGTGACAAATTCAGCTGGATTCTAGCTATCCTCTGGGTCCAGCCCCGAAGGTCCTTCCACCTCTTCTGGCAGTTGCGGATCCGGCACTTGTAGACCCCCACCGAACGAACTGCCCAGGCGATGGTCAGCCATAGCTCCTGCTTCTGCTGGGCATCAACCTGTGAAGATGACAAAGTTAAAAGTACATTAACACACATGCCCCATATTTGTGCTGCACACATTTGGATATATATGTCATCATCACAAAGGGAAATGAGTTACACAGGTAGTGCAACCATGGGGAAGGACAAATCACCTGCATGTCTGACATGTTAACAATGCCTGGGAAGTTTAAGCTTACACTAATGCACTTTAGCAGCAGAACACCTGTTCATTACATGTCCCTACACACTTTGGGGGATGAAAGTAGTCAGTGAGAATGCTTGCCACTGGTGTACACACTGCTAATACTGCTAGTCAATCAAAGCATTTATAGAGCGGGCTACTCACCCGTGCCGGTCTCAAGGCGCTGAGGGGGGTGGGGGGGGGGGTGCCGCTACTGCGCGAAGAGCCAGGTCTTGAGGTTTCCTGAAGGTGAGATGGTCCTGGGTCATTCGTAGGTGTGCGGGGAGGGAGTTCCATGTCTTGGCTGCCAGGTAGGAGAACGATCTTCCTCCGGCGGTGGTTCTGCGAATCCGTGGGACGGTGGCGAGGGCGAGGCTGGCGGAGCGGAGCTGGCGGGTTGGGAGTGTAGAGCGAGAGGCGGTTGTTGAGGTATTCGGGGCCCATGTCGTGGAGCGCTTTGTGTGCGTGGGTGAGGAGCCTGAACGTGATCCTCTTGCTGACGGGGAGCCAGTGCAGGTTTCTCAGGTGGGCGGATATGTGGCTGTGGCGAGGGATGTCGAGGATGAGTCGTGCGGAGGCGTTCTGTATGCGTTGTAGTCGTTTTTGAAGTTTGGCAGTGGTTCCCGCATAGAGGGCGTTTCCGTAGTCCAGTCGGCTGGTGACGAGGGCCTGGGTGACAGTCTTCCTGGTTTCGGTGGGGATTCACCTGAAGATTTTCTGGAGCATGCGCAGGGTGTTGAAGCAAGAGGACGAGACGGCGTTGACTTGCTTGGTCATCGTGAGGGAGAAGTCAAGGATGAATCCCAGGTTGCGTGCGTGGTCCGATGGTGTCGGCGCGGGGCCCAGTGCTGAGGGTCACCAGGAGTCGTCCCAGGCGGATGGGGATTGTCCGAGGATGAGGACCTCCGTTTTGTCTGAGTTCAGCTTCAGGCGGCTGTGCTTCATCCATTCTGCCACGTCTTTCATTCCTTCTTGGAGGTTGGTTTTGGCGGCGGCTGGGTCTTTGGTGAGGGAGAGTATCAGCTGGGTATCGTCAGCATAGGAGATGATGTTGATGTTGTGTTTGCGTGTGATGGCGGTGAGGGGGCTCATGTAGATATTGAAGAGGGTAGGGCTGGGCGAGGAGCCTTGGGGTACGCCGCAGATGATCTCGGAGGCCTCTGAGCGGAAGGGAGGGAGGCGGACTCTCTGTGTTCTGTCGGAGAGAAACGAGGTGATCCAGTCCAGGGCCTTTCCTTGGATCCCAGTGTTGAAGAGGCGAGTTATTAGGGTGCGGTGGCATACGGTATCGAAGGATGCCGAGAGGTCCAGGATGATGAGGGCGGTTGTTTCTCTGTTGTCCATCAGGGTCCTGATTTCGTCGGTGGCTGCGATGAGGGCGGTCTCGGTGCTGTGGTTGGCTCGAAATCCGGACTGGGATGGGTCGAGCGAGTTGTTTGCCTCGAGGAAAGCAGTCAGCTGTTTGTTGATGGTCTTCTCGATGACTTTGGCCGGGAAGGGCAGGAGAGAGATGGGGCGGAAGTTCTTGAGGTCTTTGGGGTCTGCTGTAGGTTTCTTTAGAAGGGCGTTGATATCTGCGTGCTTCCAGCTCTTTGGGAAGGTGGCTGACGTGAAGGAGCTGGTTATGATGTTCCGGAGATGGGGTGCGATGATTGTGTCGGCTTTGTTGAAGATATGATGGGGGCATGGGTCCGAGGGGGAGCCGGAGTGGATGGAGTTCATGATGTTGGTGGTGTCTTCAGTGCTGATGGGGGTCCAGGAGCTGAGGGTGGTGGTGGGGGTCGCTGGTTCGGAGGTTGGAGGCGGAGTCTGAGGTCCGCAGCTGTCGTGTATGTCTGCGATTTTTCGGTGGAAGAACGTGGCGAGGGAGTTGCAGAGTTCTTGTGACGGTGTGATGTCGTCGTTGCTGGCGTTGGGGTTGGAGAGCTCCTTGACGATGTTGAAGAGTTCCTTGCTGTTATGGGTGTTGTTGTCTAGTCGTTTTGGTGGTGCGGATCAGTTGGTGGTGTTTGCGGGAGGCGTTCTTGAGGGCTGTCATGTTTTCTGTAGTTTGGTCGCGGCGCCAGGTTTTTTCGAGGGATCGGCAGGTTTTCTTTGATTCTTTGAGGGCGTCTGTGAACCATGAAGTTTTCCTGTTGCTGGTCATGCCTGGGGGGTTCTTGAGTGGTGCGAGGTCATAGGCGCAGTTGGTGATCCACTGTGCGAGGTTGTGGGCTGCGTCGTTGGTGTCAGTGGTGTTGGCTGGCGGGTTCTGGCTCAGTGATGAGGGGAGCTGGTCTGTGGATATTTTACTCCAGCATCTGCGGAGGATCTGTTGCGTGCGGTGGTGGGATGTGTTCTTATTGAAGGTGAAGTGGATGCATCTGTGGTCGGTCCAGTGTAGTCAGGTGGAGTGGTTGAAGGAGACGTGGTTGCTGGCGGAGAAGATGGGGTTGTGCGTGTGGCCAGCGGTGTGGGTGGGGGTGTTCACCAGCTGTTTGAGTCCGAGGTTGGCGAGGTTGTCGAGCAGGGTGGTGGTGTCGTTGTTGCTGTTTTTCTCCAGGTGGAAGTTCAGGTCCCCTAGGAGGATGTATTCTGGTGAGGCTAGGGCGTGTGGGCTGATGAAGTCGGCGATAGTTTCGCTGAATTGTGTGCGTGGCCCCGGGGGTCTGTAGATGAGTCAGACAACATGCACAATTAGGAAGGCAGTGGACTGCACACTCACCTGCTCCCCTGGTTTCCCATACAGCTTGCTGTACTGTGGAAGGAGCCCGTCCAGCAGGGCCTGGTTCTCCTCCTCAGTGAAGGATGGGGCCCTCTCCAGAGTATGTGCCATAGCAGGAGCCAGAGGATACAGAGACAGCAGCAGTGGTAGCAGGGATGTGGTCCAGGAGCATGTAGTGCAGGCAAGTGAGCTCACTGGGGGCTAGCCAGCCTTATATCTGTGCTGCAGAGGCAGAATCTGTGCCATGTGTCCCAAGTGATAGGTCCAACACGTTGCATTCTATGAATCTGGCCAATCCATGGAAATGTACGACTCATACACGCCTTCCGCATCGTTCAAATCTTCACCTTCATGAAACACTAGTAATTGCAAAATTGTTGTAGGCATCCAACTGAATTTCCAGCGCACAACTCGTACAAGTTTTGAATCCGCATCCGTCTCCATGACAGTCCAGAGCCAATGGGTGCGCCCGGCTCGGTCATCTGACTGTACAACGCGTATTTTGAAAATACACATGCACCCGTCTCCATACGATTCAATGGCCAAGGCGTACGCCTGTCTCGAACCATGCCTGCCCGACGCGAATGCATGATTGTCACCCGCGTCGGACCTCATTGCAGTCAATGGCAAAGCGTACGCACGGCTCGGTCATGAACCGTGCAATGCGTACGCATTGTCACCCGCGTCGGACCTCATTGCAGTCAATGGCAAAGCATACGCACGGCTCGGTCATGAACCGTGCAATGCGTACGCATTGTCACCCGCGTCGGCCCTCATTGCAGTCAATGGCAAAGCGTACGCACGGCTCGGTCATGAACCGTGCAATGCGTACGCATTGTCACCCGCGTCGGACCTCATTGCAGTCAATGGCAAAGCGTACGCACGGCTCGGTCATGAACCGTGCAATGCGTATGCATTGTCACCCGCGTCAGACCTCATTGGTGTAACTATTCGACGGATTCAACACACAATTACTTGCCAGGGACACCTGTGCACACCTACCACACTACAGCATTGCCCACACAGTGTCCCATGGCATGTAAGGCTGCATTCTCTGTGTGTTGGGGGGCACTTGGTTTGTTGGGTGGCACTTTTGTTCAGCCACTCCCAGGCTGTGCACGTGTCCATGGGGGCAGAATCCTTTGTGTCTCGTGCACATTACCACTGTGATGTGCAAATGTCAGTCAGTCAGTAACTTTATTCGATATATAAAATATCATAAAAGTATAAAACATTATAAAAACAATGTTTAAAATAAGAATCCCCTGCAGCGGCAGGGTTCCCATATATACAAGGAGAAATTTTAATAATGTCTAAAAGAACATAATTCGTAAGCCCCAGAAAAAGGGATATTCTACAATGAGTGCAATATAGAAAGAGGACAAATACAGCAACAGTAGACGACTTTAAATAGGGCTGAGGGCTGAGGACTGGGGCAGGGGCAAGGAACGCTGGAACTCGGCTCAAGAACTAGCACTTCTTGAGTAACCTCTGTCTATTCCTCCAGGCCCCCCCAAGAACTTAGCAGTCCCACAGATGACACTAGGGACTGTCGTCTCATAGGTTAAGATGCGCAAGGCCACCCTATACGACCTGCAGCCCAGATTTATACATACGGATTTCAGCCATCTAGATCTAACCTGACTGTAGGCCCGACAAGCAAAAAGAAAATGGGCGATAGATTCCGTAGGGGAAGCACAACCTGGGCAGCCCTTAACAGCATCCTGCTCACCACTCCAACCTGTCTGGAACTCATGTATTGGTAGAGTACCGTATCTCAACTTGAGGTAAAGTAACCTATCGCTTGGGGACTCGATCAGGTCCAAAAAGGCCTCCAATCTAGGCATAGGTTTAATGCCTAGGAATTTCTCACTGAGGATGCCTCTCTGGGACCTCAAAGTAGCAGCGTTGATCCAGTCCCAATAGATTCTTTTTACGATGGCTTTAGGGGGGGCTCTGGTTCTCCCAGGACTCACCCAAACCTAGCTCTACCACCAATTTATATAGATTGGATACCCAAGAAATCTTAAAACGAGCTCCAAGTTGAAGTATGTCCTTCAGAGCAGATGCATACTGGCCTAGATCCGGGGACCTTCTGAGCCTGACACAATATAATAAAGGGCGCAGTCTTGCCACGTCGCTTAGGGAGTGTCTACCGAGGTCACTGCGGAGGGGAACTAGGGGAGTAGACTGGGGGAGTGAGACTATGTCTCTGAAAAACTTGTTTTCCGATTTAGTCAGATCTGTGACATTGTCAAATCCCCATAGTTCTGCCCCGTAGAGGGATGCTGATAGAGCCTTCCCCTGGTAGACCTCAATTGCTATGGCTCCCGCTGTTCGTTTATGACACAGGAGCATTTTAGACAAATGTGGGGCCCAATTCAGCTTGTTGTTAACCCGCACCCCAAGATAGTCAAAGGCTGTCACCAGCTCCAGATTAGAGTTATCCGCCCTGATATTGTTCCTGAAGCTTTTGGAAGGGGACATGGCCATTAGCTTAGTCTTGGATGTGTTGATTTTGAGGCCCCTAGTGTTGCAAAAGTCAGTAAAATGGGTCAAAAGTTTTTGGAGGCCCATAGGGCTCTTGGAGATCAGCAGCGTATCATCTGCAAACAGCAGGGAGGGTGTTTTTTCCCCCGCTCAGCGTTGGCGCGTCGACCCCGTCAACCCTCAAATAGTCTGCCACCCCATTTATAAAGAGGGAGAACAGGGTCGGCGCCAAAACACAGCCCTGTCGGACCCCTCTCCCTACTGCTATTCTCTCGGTCATCTGTCCCTGGTGGCCCCACCTGACTCTTGCAAAATTACCTTCATGAAGCCGTTTAAGGAGGTCCAGGATTAGGGAAGGGATACCAAGATCAGCCAAAACTTGCCACAACTTTGAGCGAGGTACCAAATCAAAAGCTGTCTTGAGGTCGATGAAAGCCAGGTAGAGGCTACCATTTTCAATGGTCACAGATTTCCAATATATGGTGCAGAATCGGAAAACCTGGTCGATAGTACCAACCCCTTGCCTAAAAACTGCCTGAAAATGGGACAGGATGCCAGCTTCATCAATCCAGGCCCTAATCCTGGTTAGGAGAACCCTGCCCACCACTTTTTGAATCACATCAATCAAACTGATTGGTCTGTAGTTGGCAGGGTCCTCTCTATCTCCTTTTTTGTAAATGGCCACCACCTCTGCCCCTTTCCAGGAATCTGGTACAGGGTAACCCATTACAATGTTATTCAGGGTTTGTAGGATAAACTCAGCCCAAGGTTCTCTGTCATGGAGAAGAAGGTCTCCAGGGAGGCCATCAGGTCCAGCTGCCTTACCCGGAGCTATCATTTTTATTGCCGAGTAGATCTCACTAAGACTAAACTAATCCCCTCCCCCCCCCCCCCCTGGGGAGACAACGAGCTCGCGGGCTGGACCCTCGGCCATCGAAGGAGAATCTTCCCCAGATGAATATAGGCCGGAAAAATGATCAAACTACTGGCGCCCAGTTATATGGTTCGGAATTGGATCAGCCCCGCCCCTTGCACTAATGTTCATAAGGTCCCAAAACAGGGTCTGGTCTTTGCGTCGTACTGCAGATTTCAAATCCTGCCAATGATCTTCTTCCCAGAGTCTCTTAGCTTTTTTTATAGAACTATAATAAGATTTTCGAGCACAGACAATAGATTGCTGATCCCTTAATTTTAAAGCCCTAGCAAGTTCCTGCCTCCTTGCCCTACAATCACCCGAAAACCACAAGTTTTCCATGTTTGGTCGGGTTGACTTGCGATCCCCGTTAGAGTTTGATTAAAAAAACTTCCCCACCTTTTCAATGGTCTCAAGATATATCTCTTCGAAGCCTCTAGATAGCGAGACATTAGGAGGGCTGGCCAGGACAGCCTCCAACAAGCCAGTACTTTCCACCACGATGTTTTTAATCCTGGCCAAGTCTACCTCTCGCTTGGCAACTCTAGACCATTTAAGTCGTCTATTGCAATTAGATGGAACGACCTCTCTGGACCAGTATGACTGGACTCCAATGGGCGCAAGAGACGTAGTAAGCATTTCGCGCTTGAATTGCATGGTTAGTGGGTTGTGGTCGCTCTCCTGCCTAGACATGACTTCCATGTCAATGAGATCCGGCCACAGCTCAACATCCAGCAAGATGTAGTCTATGCGCGAAGGGACCCTAGTTCTAATGAATGTGGGTGCTCCCCTGATGTCAGAGCGGGATCTGCCATTTGTCGCCCTTAGATTAAACTCCAAGGTTAGGGCAGTAATTTGAACAGCCCTTTTTGACCATTTTTTGAGTGGCGGAAGACCAAGTGGAGGGATACCTCGCTTGTAATCAACCCCCTCCGTGTCCAAAATGTCATCATCACCAAGGGGCTCAAAGGTACAGTTGAAGTCACCAGCTACTACAACACCCGAGGTGGTGGAAAGAGCTGAAAGTAAGGACTCAAGAAATGACAACGTAGGACTTTCTTGCGCACCTGACGATCCTCTAGCATATATGTTGAAAATTTCTAGGGCAGGATGGAATTCAGACACACCAGCTGATAAGTGAAGAATATCATAGGCTGACATTGTGCCTAACTATCCAGTTCAGCTCTATATTCACCCAAATTAGGAGGCCCCCAATGGGCGCGCTCTGGGAGAGCTAATTGCCGGAACAAAATAAGTTGTGAACCCAGATCTATGAATGGGTTCCAAGCACCAGGTTTCCTGGAAAAGGATAATATCGAATTTACTGATAAAATCATTCCACACAGGATCGGTGAGATTCCTTTTTAAGCCGGCAAAATTCCAGGATAAAAACTGGATAACTCTTGAGGAGTGCGAGATGGATGAGGAGACTACCACTCCATCCCTACTTATTGTGCACCCCCTAATTTGACCCCCCCCTAAAGCCGCACCTGGGGTTGCATAAACAACTGGGCTATCCCCAATAGGGTCCAGAGGGAGGGCAGGAAACGGTCCTTTGCCCTCTAGTAAGGGACTTTCAGGGGTAGATAAAGGGGTATTTACATGGGGCCTGGATAGTCAGTGCACCTGTCTAAGGCCTGAATCCACCTGGTCGCTAAACTGGGACCAGACCAAGGAGCTACGAATTTGAATAGAGGAGTGTGCGGGTGGTGAGGTCCTATATTCCAGCAATATTAGATTTTCTGCTAGAGCTAAATCTCTAAGCTCGATTTCCACGCAATCCAATGATGAATCCACTCTAGATAGCCGCCGCACCCTCAATATATCAGCTCTGATAATTGATCTGCAGCCTCTAGTGTGCCTCAGCCAATGGATGACTTTATTATACAATGACTCACTTCTTTCGAATCCACCTGGGTTGGTCATTTTCGGGACCTGTGTCATGTAAACCAAAGGCTTTGCAGGGGATTGATAATACCTAGGACCCTAGTAAATGGAGAAGTTACGTTGCTACCTGTCTTAGCCTGGAGGTGAGTATTTGACACCCTATTAGACACCAAGTTTCGTGTAACGTCGGCAAAGGACCTAATAGTGGAGAGTGGCTTGGTGTTACACTCTCCTAAGGCCCTGTTTTGTGGCACTACTAGAGGGTTGATTGGCAAAGGACAGGAGTGAGAATGAGGGGCCGGGTCACTTGTCTTTGGAATGAGTATAGGCCCTAAGAGTGGTGCTTGGGCGGGGATGGTCGAATGCGAGCCTCGATCTGAAATGAGGCTCATCACCCTGTTGTTAAGAACTGTAACCAACTCTTCCAACCTTAAAATCCTAGCCTGCAATGCTTCCAAGGAACCAGCTGAGGACCTGACGGGGGTTGGATGGGTGGAAGGCACCCTATCAGGTGGTGAGCTGGGTTCGTCATGATTCGGATCAAGTACGGAAAACCTATTAGAACATAACATAGAATTATGGGGGGACTCAGGAGTATGTAGATCTAGAACAGTAGCCTGCTCAGTTAGCATGGTCTGTACTACGAGAGCTGGGGGCTCAACAGGGGTCTTTAGCAGAGTAGTGGGTAGGCCATGCGCGTTAGAACTATGCTGTGAGTTAGAGAACATCGAGGGAATCACCTTTTTAGCATTTTTAGGAACGGTCTTTGCCACTTTGCAACCCCCTTGGGAAGTGGCAACCAAGCTCCCGCTCCCAAGCGTCTCCTCACAATCATTGACAATTTCCTCAATTCTAGACAGGACACAGTTCATAGCAGAGTGGGTAGTATTTTTGGCCTTTTTCCCTCGTTTACTGCTGGCCACCAACCCTCCCTCTGTGCTCTTCCTCTTGCCCATCCTGAAGAGCCCAAACAACTGCACAAAAACAGAAGACAAGTTCCAATTGAAGCGGTAAAGCCAATTGCAATCCAAAGGTAGGGAGCGTCTCTATATGCACAGTCTAGTTGCCAGCAATATATTCATGCGTTTTTAGAGCAGGTCACAGTACCTTGATGCTTGCAGCACTTTTCAGGGGGGTGGCCCTGCCCGGCCTCTACCGGCTCCTAACGGCCACAAACGGCCCGCCCTTTGCCCGGGCTTAGCCCGGCGTACGCCTGCGCGCGTCCCGCGTTGCGGGAGGCACGAGGCGCTGATAAAGGATCCCCGGTAACAGGGGGCGGGGCCTCCGATGGTCGTGCAGCCCCTCAGGCTCCTGGGGTGAGTAGTTCCAAGCGCTATCACCTGCGCTGACCCCTGGATGCAGCGAAGCGTCTCCCGCAAAGCGGGAGGCATAAGGCGCTGATAAAGGATCCCCGGTAACAGGGGGCGGGGCCTCCGATGGTCGTGCAGCCCCTCAGGCTCCTGGGGCGAGTAGTTCCAAGCGCTATCACCTGCGCTGACCCCTGGATGCAGCGAAGCGTCTCCCGCGAAGCGGGAGGCCCGAGGCGCTGATAAAGGATCCCTGGTAACAGGGGGCGGGGCCTCCGATGGTCGTGGCGAAGCGTCTCCCGCGAAGTACAGTAATGGGTATGAGTCACGGACACAGTTTCATGTTGGATCTGTTTAGGACATGTCACTTACACCCTGAGTCCTGGGGGAGATGGCATGTACATCACAGTGAGACCTGTAGCCACAAATCTGATGTGCACCCACAGTCTGTGTGCATGTTGTGTCTCAGATGTGGCTGATCAAATGTGCCCAATGGGAGACAGTCTCCACATCCATGTGGTATACGCATCTACCTTGATGGTGTGTGTGTGTGTGTCTAAGAGATGTACATGTAGGGCCTGCAGGGACAACAGTGGCCACTACCTGTGGGACTCACGCTTCCCTTGTGGTGTGTACATGATATGCCATGTCCATGGCATTGTCGATGTGCGAATACAGGGACCCTGGGTATCTGCATGGCAAAGATCTGTGATGCCTAGGAGACATCAGGTCTCACTTGTCACTGTGGTGTGTTTGTAACGTCACAGCAGTACATAGGTCGGGTGACACAGCCAGATGATTGGCCATTGCACTACATGGGACTCATGTGGACATGTGGAATTGAAATGTGAGGTGATGGTCATGTAGGTGACATATGTGTCCGTGCCCAACAGCACACACCTCAGTACATTGTGTAATGTCATGATCTATCATGTGATATTGAGCCTGGTCATGGCCACATGGGTGGTTGAACCGACAATCTTCCTTTGTTCATCTCTGTTCTGCAGGGCACCAGCTGTCCATCGACCGTTCCCAGACCTTGCAACCATGCAGGAACGCGACTACATCCGACGGTACCGCTTCACCAGGCTACTGATTGAGGAGTTGGCGGAGCAGTTGGCGCCACATCTGCTACCTGGCCGGACATACCCACCAGCACTGACCCCAGAGGTGAAGGTGATGGCAGCCCTGCACTTCTTTGCTACTGGTACCTTCCAGTACACTGTGGCTACAGCAGGTGGTATGTCACAAACTATGTTTAGTTGGGTGCTACGCGATGTCTTGGAGGGGATGTTGCATTTCCTTGACCTGTACATCAAGTTCCCTAGCCCAGCTGAACTCTCTGAAATAAAGGATGCCTTTTATACACTGGGGAGGATGCCGAACGTCATCGGATCTATTGATGGGACACATGTGGCCCTGATACCACCACATGCACATGAGCAGGCATACCGGAACAGGAAACATTTCCACTCGAGCAATGCTCTGGTGGTATGTCTTGCAGACATGTCTATCACACGTGTGTGCACGGTTCCCTGGTTCTGCGCACGATGCCTACATAATGAGGAGTAGTCACATTGCAACGCTGATGTCACAGATGCCAGCTCAGCATGCCTGGCTTGTCGGTGTGTACTGACTGTTTATCAGTGTGTGTGTTTGTCAATGTTGTATTCCGCACTCCTACAAAACTCAGATATATGCCGTGGTTGCTGACACCCCTCAGGAACCCTGTGACACCAGCCAAAATGCGCTACAATGAGGCACATGGTCAGAGCAGGAGGGTGATTAAGCAGACATTCGGCCTCCTGAAAAGCCGCTTTGGCTGCCTGGACAAGACCGGAGGGGCCCTCCCATATGAACCTGCAAAGGTGTGCAAAATAATCCTTGTATGCTGCATGCTACACAACATGGCAGTGCGGAATAAGGTGCCTTTCATCCAGGATGACGATGACCAACCTCCGGCACCTGTGGAGGATCCCGGCCTGGGCCAAGATACCAGTGATAATGAGTGCCGTCCACTCACAGCTCATCAACAACTTCTTCACCTGAATGTGAGTTTCCAGGGTTGTTATGTCAATGTATGGAGTTAGCCTGGAATGTGTTGTGGCTGTTTTGTTGCTGTCTGAGTGTGTCTGTGTGCCACTTGAATGGATGCGTGCAGTGATGTGTCCATTCAGGTGGTGTGTACTCCACAATAGGGTAATACTGCTAACTTGTTTTTGTGTAGCTTTATTGTGACATGTTTGGTGCGTGTATTGCATTTCTCTCCTATTTTGCTGTGCTTTTGACTGTGTATTGTGTCTGTCCTTCACAGGGTAATTTGCCTGTTGTTTGTTCAACACTGACCCCAACACCCAGAATCCGACACCAGTGTGGGAGTAGTCAATTGACATCAAGTGAAGTGCCACACACCCCTGGACTACAAGTCTCAGACACTCTGTGACCGTGTGTCCACCGTAACGTACAATTGCCTTGCAACTATTGTGGAATAAACATGTTGCTGATGTGTAATGAATCTGTGCTATGCTTTATTAGGTGTGTTGTCTGTCTTCCCACATCTGAGTGACATTTGCTTACCTCACCTGTGGACTTGTTACCACTGACTGTGGATAGGTGTTGTGGTTGTGCATACCTATGTGTTTCAGGTCAACATCATTGTGTGTGATGAGTAACTTGGCCATGATGAGTATGTGTTGTGTTGCCATAGTGGTGTGTCTCCCTCACATGTGCCATGTCACCATGACTCACCTGACGTTGGTCACACTGTTGCAGTATTTGGAATGCACTGTGTTGTGTAGCAGATCGACATCTCCATGACACATGACAATTTGGAATCATAACAGAGGCAAGTATGGTGTACTGGTGAGTTTATTTTCAAACATGTGTGAGGAAAGTGCACAGGATGGCGGGTGCTGTACATTGGTTTTGGAATCCATAGTTCATATTAGAGTTGGAAGTGCTGGTAGATGAAATGTCCAGAGTGAAGTCCACAGTCATCTGCTACATTGGCCCAACATGAACCCTCCATGTCATGTGGGCGAGTTGTGTGCGATTGGACAAGGTGAACGGGTTGTGCACAAAGAACATTGTCCAGAACAGGTTTATAGGCCCTGGGGAATGTGCTGGAACATCTGCCTCTCACATGTCCTTCTTCAGACGACCCCTCTTCTTCCTGGGGGGGGGATCCTCAGGTGCAGGCCTCTGCGGTGCAGGGGACTCTCCGCCAGAGTTTTCCTCCCTCCTGTGGTGCTGGCAGATGGGGTTGCAACAGATGTTGTGGCCACACAGGGAGGTGTGGACAGGTTTGTGTTGATCTGGAGGAGGCATTGGAGTATGTCCTGATGCACCGCAGTAAGGGCATCTCACTTGGCCTCCATGCGGGCATAGTGGGCAGCCTGCTCCTGTCCAAATCCTCCGGTGCTATCCTGGTACGCATCTATGATGCGTGCCAGTTGGGGGTCATCATACAGTCCAGACCCCTCTGCAAGGCGCGCCCTCTGCCTCCCACCCCTCCCAGCACCCCTATCCACATGGGCAGGACCAGCGGTAGGACGCACAGGTGACACTGGGACCCCTTGGGTGGTGTTGCTGGTGTTGTTTGCTGTAGCTTTCGGGGGGTCCTGTGTCCCTTTGCTGTGGGTGTTCAGTGGCCTTGGTCTGTCTGTGTTGGCGGGGGTGCCCTGTCGGTGTGCAGATGCTGGAGGTGTGGGTACATGGGGTGCAGATGTTGTTGCTGCTGGTGCTGCATGACGACTCACACCGGAGGGGTCAGGTTGGTCGTCGTCATCCAAACAGGACAGAGACAGAGTCAAACCAGAGAGCTCAGTGTCCACAAGAGTCTGGACCTGGGAATCCTCTTCATTTGGTGCTGGGTCCCCAGCACCAACTGTGTTTGGAAGAGACACACAGTGTGAGTTATGTTTCTACAGGCATCAATGGTTCATAAACATGACATTTTCTACTGTACGAACATATGCCTGCCTGTACACTGCTTTTTTCCAGCTTGTCACGGACAAAGTTTGAGATTGTTGTTGCCCATTTCCCAGCAGGGCCTTGTGCTCCCCACAATAGAGCCCAGTGTCGCACATCTTGTCAGTCCCTTCCCACTCCCTGTGAGGCGAGCATGGTTCAGTGTATGCTTGCTGGGCCAAGTGGGTGGATGTAGATTGCCTGTGACTGCAACTCCCATCATGCTCTTGGCTACACCCCCCTTCCCAGCATGCCCATACTTCCTCCCTCTTGACTCTACTTTCCTGTGAGGGGGTGTGACAGCAATGGCAAGATGGCTGACTGTGAAGTCCTGGTGTTTGTTGTTGCCCATTTCCCAGCAGGGCCTTGTGCTCCCCAAAACAGAGCCCAGTGTCAGACATCTTGTCAGTCCCTTCCCACTCCCTGTGAGGCAAGCATGGTTCAGTGTATGCTTGCTGGGCCATGTGGGTGGGTGTAGATTTTCTGTGACTGCGACTCCCATCATGCTCTTGGCTACACCCCCCTTCCCAGCATGCCCATACGTCCTCCCTCTTGACTCTGCTTTCCTGTGAGGGGGTGTGACTGCAATGGCAAGAAGGCTGACTGTGAAATCCTGGTGTTTGTTTGGCTTCACACAGCAGCACCCAGTACGGGGTATCTTTTGATGATATTTCACTGAGGTGTGGGTCAATGCATTCTACCCGGTGAGTTGTGTGGAGTTTGTGTTGAGGGGGTTGTGTCTCCACATGCTGGTAAGTATGGTCAGAGCTGTCAGTCCTCCTTCCCACCCGGCCAGACTTCCCATCATGAAACGTGCTTCCATTGGAGGGCGTGCAAGTTGTCTTTTAGGATATCAGTCAGTGGTGTCTGATTTGCACACATGCCCTACCAGGGCCTTGTGCTCCCCACAGCAGGACCCAGTGTCAGCCATCTTGTCAGTCATTTTCCACTCCCTGTGATGTGGGCATGTTTCAGAGAGGTCTTGATGGGCCAATCAGGAGGGGGAGCATTATCTGTGACTACAGACCCCATCATGTTTTTGGATACACTCACTTTACCTGCATCCCCACTATTCCTTCCTGTCAGTCAGCTGCACTGTGAGGTAGTGTGTTTGTGTTAGCAAACTGTCTGGCAGTGTCGATTTAGCTTTGTGCCACTGCCTTGCTCTATTTGTTTGTAGGTTGGTGCATGTCATGACACAGTTCCAAGTCACTATTAGATGTCAGGTACTGTGTTTGTCTGACTGGCATACACATCTTGGGATGATTATCTATTGGTTACTGTGGCTTTGCTTGCGGTGCATGGTTTCACTATCCCCTTGCCACACAATCTTGGGTATTTTGTTTGTGTACTCACCAGGCTCTGGTATGTCTGTTAGCCCATGGACACTCTCTGGTGGTCGGATGTCCCGCACCTTCTCCTCCCAGGTCCTGAAGTAGACTAGTTTGGCAGGAGGGCCACCGCCGGTGCACTGACTCAGGGCGTGATCTTTTTCCATGAGTTTCTTGACCCTCCTGCACACGTCATACCACCTGTTCTGGATATCGTCCTTTGTGCGCCTTGCTGGTGCTTGAGCATTCACCTTGTCCACAATCCTCGCCCACATCTTGGTTTTCTGTGACATGGGGTTCCTTTGGACCAATGTACCAAACAAATGTGGCTCTACTCTGATGATCTCGTATACCAGTACTTCTAACTCACTATCTGTGAACTTGGTATTCTTCTCTGGGGGCATGGTGATGGGTGGTGGTGGTGAGGGAAGTGTGCGTGAGGGTGCAAGTGAGGGTGGGTTGGTGTTGGTTTTGCTGGCTGTATGTGTGTGTGCTTTTGGATAAGGTGCTGATGGTGTGTGAGTTGTGTGATGGGTGAGTTGTTATTGTTAGGGAGATTTCTAAAGCGCACAACTCACCCTGGGGCATCTCCGCGCTGTACCTAGTTGAAGTCCGAAGAGGATAAGAAAGACGGGACAGGAGACAAATTACCAGTGATCAGAACAGAAAGGTTTTCAGTTGTTTCCTGAAGATACTGAGGGATGTACATTCACGAAGGGAAATAGGTAGCATATTCCAATAGCAAGGGGCAAGATATGAAAAAGCCTTTCCCCCGGAACGGGAGAGACAAATTCGGGGGATCTTCAGGAACCCTAGGGAGTTTGATCGAAGGTTGCGGGTCGAAGTCTGTTTAGCGAGCCTTCTTAACAAATATTTGGGGACTTTGCCATTTAGGGCCTTGTATGTAAGACAGCAGGTCTTAAAGTATGTACGTTTCCCGACCGGAAGCCAATGGAGCTCTCGCCACAGGGGGGCTGATGGTGAGCCCGCAGGACGGTTTAGAATCATTCGTGCGGCGGTGTTTTGAATGACCTGCAGTTTTTTTTAGCAGCGTCGGGCCTAGTTCTGCCAGCAAGGCATTTCCGTAGTCGAGGCGACTGATCACCATGGCCTGGACTAGGGTCCTGAGATGCTTGATGGGAAGGTAGGGCAGGATCCTCCGTAAGAGCCGAAGGCTGAAATAGCAGGAACTGGAAATCGCTGCTATGTTCTTTCATGGATAAGGTCCAATCAAGTTTAAACCCTAAATTTTTCACTACTTGTGTAAATGTTGTAGACTTGTAAAGTGCACAGCTGCCCCAGCAACGGGGCGTCCCGGCGCTGTAAACCGCTGGGGAACCCATCCTGGCTTTCCCTGTGAGATGGTCCCTACTGGGCATCTCCAAGGTGAAGACAAGCATCCCCGGCGCTGATGGGGCCGTAAGTGGAGATTAAGCAAGTTGTTGCCCAGAGTTGCTGAGTGGGATCCATGGTTAGAGTAGGCACCGAGGCGAGAATTGTCGAGTCCGCTGACCTTGGCCCAAGACTTACTTGTTTAGGGAGAGGGGCAACACCCAGCTCATGAGGCCACCAATCATGGGTCCAGAAAAGAGGGGCTTTCCCTATAAGCATGATTTCGGTCTTGCTTGGATTCAATTGGGGATAGTTGCCCGTCATCCAATTAGAAATGGCGAGCATACCAGCCGCGAAACGTAAATGTTCTGATTCTACTTCAGGGTTAATTTTGAAGATAAGCTGGGTGTCGTCCGCGTATGAGACTATCTCAAATCCACATGACTCTGCTAATTTAGCCAATGGGGACATGTACACATTAAACAGTGTGGGACTGAGGCAGGAACCCTGAGGTACACCTTTATCCAGACAGGACTTCTCTGAGCGGTAATGCCCTAGCATAATAGTTTGATATCTGAAAGAAAATTCTGTAGCCATTTTAGGGCTTGATCTTGGATGCCGCAAGAAAGTAATCTCTCCACCAGCTTGGAGTGTGTGATGGTGTCAAAAGCGGCGGAGAGATCCAGGAGGACCAGAATTGCTGATCCTCCGGCATCCACTTCTCGCCTCAGTGAGTCGTAACCGCCAGGATTGCGGTTTCGGTGCTGAATCCCGGACGGAATCCTGATTGTGAAGGATCCAAGAGGTTGTTGGACTCCAGATAGAGACTCAACTGCCTATTTATGGCTGATTCAAGTAGTTTGCCCAACAAGGGTAGCAGGGATATGGGGCGGTAGTTACTATGTACCTGGGGGTCTGCAGACGGTTGTTGTGAGTGTGTCTGGTTGCTGTGTAATGGTGTTTGCTGCTGGCTGTGTCTCCTGTTTGCAAGGGATCATGGTAGTGATTGTAGTCCTTTATATAGTTGGAGTTGTGGGTGTGTCTTTGTTTCAGGTTTGTTTTATTTGATATTTATTGACTTTGGCATTGCTTGTTTGGTCCTATTTTTGTCTTTTTTCCTTTGGGTTTTGTAGGCATGAAGGAGACGTTCATCTGACAGAAATGGACGCTGATGTTGTCTCGTGCGGGCTTCTCCGCCTCGTTCACGCTGCTTATCTTCTGTGTTTCATACGCGTCGGTCGCTGAGATCTCTATTACTTGTGGGCCCGAATTTCTGTGCGTGTCGGTCGTGCGGCTTGTTCTCCGTGCGAGTCGGTCTGGATTTACACGCATTGCATCGTACTGCGCGGGTCGGACATCGCGGGTACGGGTCAAACGGGTTCATTCTGGGTTCGTGTCGGTCAGTGAAAATCGCGTCGGTTTTCCAGCCGGATCACTATTTTCCCTACGGCTCGGTCATACGGCTTGTATTCCGTACGTATCGGTTGTAAATCACACGCGTTGCATCATACTGCACGGATCGTACGGCGCCGGTCCGTTGTCGGTCGGTCTCCGGTCCGGGTCCGTGTCGGTCAGTACGTTTTGCTGCCGGAATCGGCCCCTCTGAGTAAGAAAATTTGGCAAGAATTAGTTGATGTTAGGAAAGTGCAAAAGGCAACATTATATCTTATAGAAAACAATGATTATTTAAAAAATATGTATGTAGAAGAAGAAATAGTTTTAGGAGATAGTGAAACGTCAAGTGGTCAAATTGAAAAAGATGACATGTCCAAAAGTGAAGAAATTTGTGAACATTATAGGGTACATCACGGTTATTCATAGTATGGCCCATGGGCCGCCAGCGGCCCGGCAAGCCTTCCTTGGCGGCCTGCGGACCTTGCAGACATCCTACCTGTGTTGTAAAAAAAAAAGAATTTGCAAACACTGCCGGGTGCAGCAGCCCGGACTCTGAGACTCTGCTCTGTGGTGGCCAGGGGATTCCAGTGATTGTCAAAGTGGAGTTTCAGGGGCCTAAGAGGTGAACTACAACAAAGCTTTATTAACATGTAAATGGTCTTTTAAAGACCTGTGAAGTACTCGGTGCGGCTGTGTGTGCGCGCTGGGAAGCTGTCTCAGCGTAGGCTGAGGGTTGACACACACACAGGGGGTGAGATGACAGAGGGTGAGGGAGGGAGGCAGAGGTTGACAGAGGGTGACAGAGAGAGGGAGACAGAGAGGCGCAGTCTGGGGGAGACAGAGGGAGGGAGACAGAGGGAGAGGGAGGGAGGCAGAGGGAGGGAGAGGAAGGGAGGCAGAGGGAGGGAGAGGAAGGGAGGCAGAGAGAGACAGAGACAGGGAGGTGGAGATGGAGGGAGGGAGACAGAGGGAGGGAGAGAGACAGGGAGAGATAGAGGGAGGGAGACAGAGAGACGGACGGAGGGAGGGAGACAGAGAGAGAGACGGAGGGAGGGAGACAGAGAGAGAGACGGAGGGAGGGAGACAGAGGGAGGGAGGGAGACGGAGGGAGACGGAGGGAGGGAGACGGAGAGAGAGAGACAGAGGGAGAGGGAGACAGGGAGAGAGAGGGAGGGAGACAGAGAGAGAGACGGGAGGGAGACAGAGGGAGGGAGACGGAGGGAGAGGGAGGGAGACGGAGGGAGAGGGAGGGAGACGGAGGGTGAGAGACAGAGGGAGAGGGAGGGAGACAGAGGGAGAGAGACAGACGGAGAGGGAGGGAGACAGGCAGGGAGATGGAGGGTGACAGAGGGAGGGAGGGAGACAGAGGGTGACAAAGGGATGGAGGGAGGGAGACAGGGAGGGAGACAGGGAGGGAGACAGGGAGGGAGACAGAGGGAGAGAGACAGAGGGAGAGGGAGGGAGACAGAGGGAGGGAGAGAGACAGGGAGAGATAGAGGCAGGGAGACAGAGAGAGAGACGGAGGGAGGGAGACGGAGGGAGGGAGACGGAGGGGGAGGGAGGGAGAGGGAGGGAGACGGAGGGAGGGGGAGGGAGAGGGAGGGAGAGGGAGGGAGGGGGAGGGAGAGGGAGGGAGAGGGAGGGAGGGAGAGGGAGGGAGAGGGAGGGAGGGAGACGGAGGGAGGCGGAGGGAGGGAGATGGAGGGAGACGGAGGGGGGAGATGGAGGGAGACGGTGGGGGGAGATGGAGGGAGACGGAGGAAGAGGGAGGGAGAGGGAGGGAGACAGGGAGGGAGGGAGACAGAGGGAGAGAGACAGAGGGAGGAAGACGGAGGGAGGAAGACGGAGGGAGGGAGGGAGATGGATGGATGGAGGGAGATGGAGGGAGGGAGATGGAGGGAGGGAGACGGAGGGTGGGAGACAGAGGGAGGGAGACGGAGGGAGACAGGGAGGGAGGGAGACGGAGGGAGGGAGGGAGACAGAGGGAGACAGGGAGGGAGGGAGATGGAGGGAGACGGAGGGAGACAGGGAGACAGAGGGAGGGAGCAGGAGAGAGACAGAGGGAGAGATACAGAGGGAGACAGGGAGGGAGACAGAGGGAGACAGAGGGAGACCGAGGGAGAGAGACAGAGGGAGAGAAATGGGAGACAGAGGGAGGAGGGAGAGAGGGGGAGGGCGACGGAGGGAGGGAGAGAGGGGGAGGGCGACGGAGGGAGGGAGACAGGGAGAGAGACAGAGAGAGAGAGACGGGGAGAGAGAGACAGGGGGAGGGCGACGGGGAGAGGGAGGGGTAGGGAGGGGGAGGGAGGGAGGGGTAGGGAGGGGGAGGGAGGGAGGGAGAGAGATATATATATATATATATATATATATATATATATATATATATATATATATATATATATCGGGTCTGGTGGCTCAGTGGACGAAGGCGTCTGCTGCAGGGACCTGTGTTCAACCTCATGGTCACCATTTCTTTGCTTTAGCCCCGCCCCCACCGGTGCGGCCCTCAGCCACAAACCACACTGTAAATTTGGCCCCCAAGAGAAAGTTTGTGAGTAACCATGGTGTACATCCACTTCATTCAAAAAAGTGATGGGTAATACTATTGAATTATTCCAAATGAAAAAAGCAAAGGGGACTCCCATGAGTGTATGGGAAAAAAGTTTGGAAGCTCGTTGTTTTCCCCAGCTGTTCCCAACTGGAAAAGGTGGACGATAGGACAAACAGTACAGATTCCTGCATCAGAATATCGGACAACAAGATTGTATGCAGAAGATCCAAGATTTCGACAATGTATCCCATATATATTCCATATTTTGTTTGAGAGTGACTTGTCTGAACTTTCATATGCAGTCAACCACATCTTAAAAACAGGAGTACATCTTCAAAATGTTTCTGCAAAGGAATTCATGGATAAAGTACATCAGAGAGACGATCATTTAGAATCTCAACTGATTAATTTGATGGCATGTCAGCGCAGTACTAATGAGTATTGGTATCGTCGTCATGTAGAACATAAATGCATGCTAAGGAACTTAGGAACTCCTACATGGTTTGTTACCCTAAGCTGTGCTGAATACGCTTGGGATGATTTACTTGAATTTCTTCTAGAGCCAAATTCAAATATTACAAATATTGAACACAAGACACCTGGAAAATTGTGCTCTTTGGATCCTGTAAATGTATGCAGATATTTCAACCATAGGTTTGAAGCTTTGATCTGCAATAAAAAGAATCCTCCTCTTGGAGATGTTATAGATTTCTTTTGGAGAAAGGAGTATCAAGCTAGAGGTGCTCCTCATATACATATGCTTTTATGGATCAAGGATGCACCCAAATTTGGAACTGATTCGGATGACACTGTTTTATCTTTTATTGAAGATTATGTCACATGTGCTATACCAAAAAGAACAAAAGAAAACACCTTAAGCCAACAAGTGTTACGATTCCAAAGTCATCGATGTGGCAAATACTGTCGAAGGAAATACAAGTCAAAGGAAAAGTTTTATAGCAAATGTCGTTTTGGATTTCCACGTCCAGTAATATCCAAAGGAAGACTAAACAGTTTCATGTCAGCAGTGAGACATACCATCACTAGAAAATCTCCCAAAAATACGTGCAATTTGAGAAGAAGTGAAGAATCAAAGTTTATCAATGATTATAATCCAGTTATTCTCTCAATGTGGAATGCTAATATGGATATCCAGTATGTTGCAGACAATTCCATTGCTGTTGCTCAGTATGTAAAATCATACATAACAAAATCAGAAAAGACTGAGTTGAAAGAAATGTGGGAAGAAATTTCCCACGAGAAGAGTCTTAGTAAGAAATTGTACAGTTTTAGTTTGAAGATGTTATCCCATCGAGAGATTGGAGCGTACGAATGCTCGGATCGGTTGTCGTCTGCAAGTTTATATTCAAAGTCAAGAGGGATCATTTGGGTGAGTCTAGGTCTTGCTGCAACGCAAAATCGAGTACTTAAACCTATACAAGAAATTGAATATTTAGCAGTAAATGAACCGGGAAGTACAGATATTGTCAAAACAAACATGTTAGATACATACTATCCAAATAGAAGTCGTCATCTTGAGAACATATGTCTCTATGAAGTGCTGCAATTTTACAGTTTTAAGAAAAATACTACAGAAAACCTAAATAAAGGAAAATATGAAGTGATTGGTTCAGAAGGATGTTTAGTGAAACATAGTAAAAGAAATCTGATTAATCACAGGAAACTGAGTTGTGATACTGATGATAAAAGAGAATTTTTCTATTTAGCACTTTTACAACTGTTCAACTCTTGGCATACGGAATTGGAATTACTTTGAGGTTTTCATTGCTATGAAGATTCTTTCAATGCATGTAAAGATAGCATTGAATGCCCAGTTTTTGCTAATTATCTGAAAATGTTGAATGAAGAAATTGATCAAGAAGCTACTGTTACAGCTGAGATTGCTAGAGACAGTTCTCAAGACAGTCAAAGTTCTGGACCTCTGAGTCAAGATCCACTAGGACAACCAATTCTTGGAAATGAAGCAGCAATCGCCATGAATGAAGTGGAAACAGCAACGCATCAAGCTCAAGAAGATATTATGGACTTAGAAAACTTGGAAGAACAACTAAATATTGAACAGAAAAAAATATATCAGTAAGTTAGACAACCGATCGACCATGGTTTTCTTCATGAAAAGAAAGAATGCACATGCACATCATTTCAACCTATCCGAATGTATATCAGTGGTCAAGCTGGTACAGGAAAAAGTTTCTTGATTAAAGTTTTGACCACTTATCTACTGAAAATAACTGACTCACATTTGTCTGGTGTTGCAACTGCTCCAACTGGATTGTCAGCACACAACATTAAAGGAATGACATTACATTGTTTACTAATGCTACCAGTGGAACATGAAAATAAATTGGAATATCACAAGCTATCTGGAGGAGCTTGTTATGAAGTTTCAAGAGTGCTAAAGAAAATGAAACTTCTGATTATTGATGAGGTGAGCATGGTCTTAAACGTAATGCTTGTCTTTGTGCATTCAAGAATGCAGCAAATTTTAAAAACAGAATATGATGTCTTATTTGGAGGAAAACATTTGATAGTTTTTGGTGATCTACTGCAACTTACTCCTGTAAAAGGCCAACCAGTATTTAAAACGCTTGTGCACGAAGATACCAGAAAGTTTTTGGGAAGTGTTGGAAACGTTAACATTTGGTCATTTTTTGAGTACAAAGAACTCATTAAAATTATGCGACAAGCAAATGATGAAGTTTATGGAACCATTCTTCAAAATATAAGAATTGGAGTATTGACAGAACATGGCAAAGCAGCTTTGCAAAGTCGGATACTTACCAACTTGTTTCCAAATGAAAATATAGATCCTGCAAAAATATACAAACAAATTGCAGAAAATAAATCTATAATCTGCCTCATGCCAACACTGCGTGAGTGTTGTACATTCAATGAATAACTTTTAAAGCTGGAAAATGAACAAATAATAAAAATGAAAGCCATTGATAAAATAGAGCATGAAGGAATTACCATTATTTTGACAGAAAAACTGAAATCAAAATTGGATTCCTTAGAAAAATCTGTATCTAAAACTGCTGGTTTAGAAAAGAATTTATATGTATGTGTAAACTGTTGGGTTATTTTACGGCGTAATTTGGATGTAGAAAAAGGTTTAGTAAATGGAGCAATGGGAAAAGTTGTTGATTATGTTAATTATCAAAAAAAAATGGAACTGAATATTTGAAAATCAAATTTGATCAGATTGAAGAAGTAAAACAAATTGTTTGTTGTTCTACTCGTTTTTTGCTTGTTAAAGATTTGTATGTTCGTAGAAAACAGTTTCCTCTTTCTTTGGCATATGTGGTGACTATTCATAAATCTCAAGGTTTAAGTGTAGACAGTGCTTTGGTAAATTTTGGAAGTACCGTATTTAAAGAGGGTATGGCATATGTTGCTTTGTCCCGGACCAGAACTTTATCTGGATTGTATTTGATTGATTTTGATGAGAGAAAGATTAGTGCAGATGTAAATTGTGTAAGAGAGTATAATCGGTTAAGGAGATTGTATACTCCCAATTTAGGTGAATATCTTGTATATGAAAAGCGTGTAGTAGGTCGAAAAATAAGGTATGAGAATATCTGTAGTGAAGTTAGAGAAGAAAAAAAACAGGATAATGTTGAAAATCCAAGCAAAATGAAAATAGTTCATGTATCAACTGCTATGCTAATGTAGTGGTAAATGTTGTATTTTTTTCCAGAAAATCTGCTACAGCAAATTATGGAGAATCGAGAAAAAAGGTTTTGTTCCTTGTTGTATTCTATTTTTGAAAAATTGATAACTGATAAAAGTAAAATCAAAACTGTTTCTGATATTAGGAAGCTTTTGGATAAATGTTCTGGTTCTACGCAATTTACACAGAATGTGCAACAAGATGCTCAGGAATTTCTAATGTATATGCTTGCAGTATTAGAAGAAGAAGGAATACAAATTGAAAATCTGTTTGGACTTTGTTATAAATGGGAAAGTGAATGTGAAAATTGTACGTTTACTTCTACCACTAACTAGACACTGAGAGATTTATATATTTAACAATACCAGACTGTAACACAGTGTCTTTCAGCAAATTAGTTAAAGCAGCATATCAAAACATGTGTAGCCAATGCAAATCAGAAATGTTAACACTATTTATAGAAAAATTTGGACAATATATAATTTTAATGATACAACGTTGTACAGCTGATGGAATAAAATTGGAATCTTTAATTAAAAATTTTGTAGCAAGTCAACTATCAATATCAGGAAGAACTTTTGTAGCAGTAGCAATTATTTTCCACAATGGACCTTCTACAACATCTGGACATTACACTGTCTATTTCAAATGCAATAAAGGATGAACATATTGTAATGATGCTCATTTAGTTTTTAGATATCGTTTGCCAAACGAATTACCGAATTCATACCTAATATTCTTAAAGCCAAAGTTCTAAGGTCATAATTCGACCTATTGGGTATATGTTAAACTGTATTAAAACAATTACTTTGGACAATTTCAGTATAAAGAATTTCAGGAATATCATCAGGCCTATATTAATGTGAATTAAGCACTTTTTCTGGGATATTCTGACACCATATATTTTAAAGAACATCATTTAGAGTATATGAAAATTATGAAGAATTATTGGTTGAATTATTGTTTTGCTTCTTTTATCTTGTAGTAACAAAATTCTCTTACAAAGAAGTATTTTTCATATCTGTGATTTGTATCATATGCTATGTTATTGAGGATGTTATTTTTATACAATGTGCAGAGATAGTTCACTATGTTGAAAATATTTTTGACACCGATTTTTTTTTTTTTTAAACAATGTTCTTGATTTTTTTTTTGCCCGCTGTTACGTGATGAGTAACATTGAAATCACTATTTATAGTGAAATTCAATGTATTCTGAGAACAGCAAAAAAGGCAAACAACATAATTTATATTATGCTTAAATTATGTTGTGTTTATAAAATGATATTATATATCATAACTGTATTTTTTCTTCTCTTTTACAGATCCTAATTCTAAAGTTAAAAAGATTTAAAAAATGTAAAATATAACAAACAACTGCAAAAAAAAATTACAATATTTTGAAATCTATTACTGTAAAGGTAAGGTTAAGTAATCCAAACACTATCCATCCACTACTACATTCACCCAGGCATTATTCATACACACCTTTAAACACCTACTCACTGCTTATTAATGTCTAAAATACCTCAGTTACTAACCATACAGTCCATCAATCACTATGTTATTGGTAATGCAGTTAATAAGTCATTTACTACTAGCATGTACTAATTCAATACCTCTGTCAGTACCCAAGCAGTTATGCATTTTCTCAAATGAACACCTTGCAATACTCTAACCATTCAGTAGAACTATGTCCTTATCTAATCACTGTCCCATAACACAAGCACTTCTAAACTCACTCTGCTGTCAACTACCAGCACTCTACCTACTCAGTCACTATCTATGTACAATGATTCAGGCATGAAGATACATTGTGCTACAGTCTAATGTGCACAATCTATGCAGGCCCCTAACCCCCTATAGACTACTGTACTGATTCACTCCTGCAATAGTCTAAGTAGTAGTCATGCAGTGCCCCAATCACATTGTCACTCTCTCACCACTCTTGCAATCATCCTGACAGAACCATGTCCTTATCTAATCCCTGTGCCGAAACACAAGCTCTTATAATCTCACCCTGCTGTCAACTACCAGCACTCTTACTATTTAGTGACTGTCCATGCACTTGTAGAATGCCTCGGGTATTAAGACACGCGCTGTTACAGTTAAATGTGCACAATCTATGCAGGCCTCTAACCCCCTGTAGACTACTGATTCACTCCTGTAATAATCTAAGTACTACTCATGCAGTGCTCCAATCACACTCTGTCTCTCTTCACTGTTGCAATCACCCTCATAGAACCATGCCCTTATCTAATCTCTGTGCCGAAACACAAACACTTATAAACTCACCCTACTATCAACTACCAGCACTCTATCTACCCAGTCACTGTCCATGCTCTTGGAGAATCATTGAGTCAGGCATTGAGAGATACAGTGCTACAGTTAAATGTGCACAATCTATGCAGGCCCCTAACCCCATATAGACTACTGATTCACTCCTGTATTAATCTAGGTAGTACTCATACAGTGCCCCAATCAATCTGTCACTCTCTCTCCACTCTTGCAATCATCCTGACAGAACCATGCCTTTATCAAATCTCTGTGCCGAAACACAAGAACTTATAAACTCACACTGCTGTCAACTACCAGCACTCTATCTACCCAGTCACTGTGTATGGACTTGTACAATGATTCAGGCATGAAGCGACACTGTGCTACAGTTAAATGTGCACAATGTATGCAGGCCCCTAACCCCCTTTAGACTACTGATTCACTTTTGCATTAATCTAGGTAGTACTCCTGCAGTGCTCCAATCACACTCTCACTCTCGCTTCACTGTTGCAATCATCCTCATAGAACCATGCCCTCATCTAATCTCTGTGCCGAAACACAAGCACTTAAAAACTCACCCTACTGTCAACTACCAGCACTCTATCTACCCAGTCACTGTGTATGCACTTGGACAATGACTCAGGCATGAAGAGACACTGTGCTGCATTCAAATGTGCACAATCTATGCAGGACCCTAACCCCATGTAGACTACTGATTCATTCTTGCAATAATCTAGGTAGTACTCATGCAGTGCTCTAATCACACTGTCACTCTCTCTCCACTCTTGTAATTATCCTGACTAAAGATATACATATAGAGTGGCCTAACCACTAACACAAGTACACCTACAGCATTCACTGCACTATGCATGCACACCTCTAACCACATACATACTATTGGAACACTCCTGTAAATACTAAGGTACTACCCATGCAGTCTAGCAATCCTCCTGTTACTGCTATGCACTTCCTCAATCATCCATCCAGCACTATGTACTTATCGTATTCCTCTGCTAATCCGTAAGCTCTTATGGAGCAGATTTACAAGCCCCCTGCGCCACTAGTACATCACTCTTTGTGACGTAGTGGTGCTGCTGGGGGCAGCTCCATATTTACAAGGAGAGGAAAAGCCACCCTGCATGGCTTTTCCTCTCCTTGTAAATACAGCCCCTTCATACGCAACACTTTGTGTTGAAAGGGCGTTCCATGGCTGTTGCTGTGTATGTTCCCACACAACACCCATGGAACAAGATATATCTCTAGATTTACAAGAAATCATAAATCTAGACATGTTTGTGAATGCTGCACCACTCTAGAGGTAGTGTAGCAAGAAACAATGAGGAAAAATGTTTTAATTTCTTCTCATTTTTTCCTCTTTCTATGTGTGCTGCATTCTACACCACACATTAAAGGAAGAAAATGCCTTTAGTGATTGTTTTTGTACACAAACGTGTCCCTTCCTGCACAAAAACAATCTCCCCATAATGCAGGCATCCTTACACCATGGTGTAAGGGTGCCTGTGCCAGCACATGGCTACAGTTTGTTCACCATTGCATAGGGAAGCACAGAGTTGCAACATATTCATGTATATATGTCGCATCTCTGTGCTTCAGAAGTGCTGCAGCGCAGTACAGCAAAAAGGCTTGCAGTGCCACACAACAGCACTTCCTCATACATCTGCCCCTATACATTCACAATACACTACTAATGCATTCTTTCAGTCAATAATGCTCTACACATATATTCAACCAAACTTTCACACATTCCCATGCAATTATAGTTCTTTTTTTTAACCAGATAAGGTAGTTCTGACAAGAACTTTTTTTTGCTTCCTTTTTTTGTATTTTATTTGTATTTTTTGAACAATTTTATATTTTTTTGGGGTGTTTTTTCAAAAACTGAACAGAAAAAGGAACAAAGTAAACAGGTAACTTTTGGAATTAGTTTTCATTCCAAAAACAACAACAACAAAAAATTAACAGCGGTGGTTGCGTTGGGCAGCACCATTGACTGCTCGCCATAGCAGATACTTTTTTTGCACTTCAACCAGTGCTGTTCCAAAAATGCAAATTCTGCCCTAATGTCCATAGGAGGTGTTGGTTGAGATGCTCCTGAGGTGCTAGCAACTGCTGGTGCAGGATTTTCCGCAGCTCACCTCATTTCCATTTGAGATGTCATCAGTGATGTCACTGACCATGTCATGAGTGATGTAATATGTGACGTCATCAGCAGTGCATTGCGGGGACGTGAGTTATAGTTAGCTGAACTAACTATAACAGGGGAATTTCTATGGTTTTATACGAGTGAAATGTCCAACTAACTATAACTTTCCCTAAAACCTATGGTTTTTTCAGTGAATATATATATATATATATATATTTTGAACATATATCATACCATTAACATATATCTGAAGTAACATCAAATTAAAATATTCTTAGAATAAAATAAATCAAAAAAATTCTAAATTATTCATTTGCATATCATTAACATATTTACCTTATATATTACAATTTAAGTATAATTTCTTTAAAAATCTTCCCAATCTTATCCCATAAAAACCCAATATCCCGGTACTAAAAAAAAAAATAACTGTTAATAATATACGTTATTACAACTAAAAACACGTTTAACATTTTCATACAAAATATTACATTATTAAAAAAAGGAAAAAAATGTAAAACACAAACACACAAAAATACATAACATACTAACACTTACAAACTACATTACATACAACCGTATTTTCAATATTGATATTTTTTACATTGATATTGAAAACAACACGAAAAACGATATTTTTACCTTTGATATTCCTGTCATGATGTGTTTGATGTCCCGATATTCTTGACACTATATTTTTGTATCACAATATGTTGTTGCCGCTATTCTGTCCAAAGACCATTCCAAAAACATGTATCACTGTTAGTTGCTCTCTCTGGCAAACCAACAGGTTATACAACACAAGGCAATGCCTACCAATTCTGTACAAAGATGTTTGTGGTTGACTCCAACCCCTTAGCTGCATATCCTGCTCGCTTTGCCACAGTTAAAGCTCCTCTCTGCTTGTATACAACACTTGCACACAGCCAATATTTGCACCATGGCATGCATGCATTTTCAACTTGTGATTGCTCCCTTGCTGACCCTTCTAACTTAACCATTAAACCACTACTTGTCATGTCACAAAGCATTATTTCATTCATAACTATACCTCGCATGTTACACTCTGTCAAGCTCGCTTATACATGAGAATTACTACTATACAGTTGTCACTTTGCCACACTCTTGAAGCTATACACAGATCAGAAGACTTCTCCTTCAAGCATGATCACAAATACCTGTATTCCATGATAGTGGTAACAGTACTATGAGGCCACACTCATGACAAAAATAATGCATCTAAGTGAAAATGACAATGACATTTATTCTGTTTTCTTTGCATCTGAGGTTTCACTAATCAGTCAGTCAAATAATTTATTGTTTGAATAATTAAAATCATCAACAATACAAAAAACAAAACAACATACAGAAAAATAAAATGTTACAGTTAAAAGATGCAGACCTTTGTCTTAATACCAACTGGCGTGCACTATTCACTTTTATAGAAATGTGGAAATCATAGTATTTACCACTCATGATTAACCACAAGAGGATTTTCAAATTAAGAGTAAGAACTGCAAGTAGTAAGAATTATATGGTTTAAATCACTCATTTGAATTCCTATATGTTATATAATCTGAAATTACTATTCAGAATTTGATCTGCTAAGTAACAGTCATTTTTAGATGTCCTTTGAAAGCAAGCTACTTTCAATTTTTTTTAATTTAATATATTTATGCAGCTCGGTTCATACCGTGATAGGGTTTCAGTGTGCTTTACTGGTAACTAGCTCAGACAAAAAAATGACAATCGTGTGAATCTATAACAATGAACTTTTTCTAAATTAAGGAAATTCTAATAATCAGATCAATTAGGTTCAAAGAATGAGGTCAGTTTCAGAGAGAAATCATTTTATTCGATACACCTTGCCATTTTTGGTGGTGATAAGCTTATTACCACTTTGTGTAGGTGGGGCCTGAGACAGTCTTTGTTATTGCCCTTTATCATAGCCTGCTCAAGGAATATGAAACGTTTTAAAGTCAAATCCTTTGCATCTTCATATAATATTTTTTTTCTATTTTGCTAACTTTGCTCTGTCAAGTTTTAGAAAAGAAAATTGAGAGGAATGGAGTCCTTCTGTGACAGCGGAAAAGGTCTCAATATTGCTCTGTACTGCAAGATCAAAATCCCATCTCAGCAGCAGCTGGCCTTCTGTTTCCAGAGCAACTGACTGACAATTGCCTGCTGCAATAAGTCCATGGGCATGACATTAAAAGTATTAATAGTTTTTCATGACTGCTGACCTCCACTTATTTTATTTGTCTACTGCCATTCATGCCTATATGTGTATATTAGGTGTTGGTAATGAAGAATAGTGTGCCTTACTGCCAGACTCCTAAAGTGTAACCGGCCGTCACACTCTGTCAATTTCTCTTTTGACTGCAATGTTTTTGAACACCTCACCATATTAGAGCCTATTCACAAACTGCACTTTGTATTGTGTTTAGTAGTAATACAAATACTTATACTCACATACTATAAAATACTATTCACAAACCTATGTGACCTCTGCCTCTTATCTTTTCTATACAGAGTTCTCCTTCACATTTGTAGAGGTCTCTGCACACATAGGTAGGAGTAAGGAGGGGCTTAGGGAGGTATAGAGAGCCTACCTACAAAAGAGTAAGACAATTGAAATTCACAAACTGCACTTCTAAAGTTTCTACAGCCAAAATGGATGCACACAAATATTAAAGAGGCTCTAGTCAAGCTGAGGAGTAAGTTTGCAACAGCACCACATGTGTTGCTGGATTCCAATAGATATTTATTTATAGTCCATAATATATAATAAGGCCCACACCACTTGGAACACACCTGATAATGCAAAGATTGATTGCTCTGGACTCGGCCACTAATAAAGAGGTAACCAAATCAAATATCAATCTGACACATGCAGGCTGACTACACAGCAAATTAACACTCGCACCCAAACACCTTTTTCGGCCTTCAGTCATTTTTGTAAATGTATTTTGTGGTACAATTATTTGAATTAGCCATTGACAGATATTGCTTCTCATCTAAGTGAACCTTGATATGTCTGCAGAGTAGGAGCAGGAGTGTAATTCACTCTTGTCCTCTTCAGCACTCCGACTGCATTCACCTTGTCCACGATGGTCTGCCATGTTCCATTTTTAGTTGCCAGTGACACAGTGGAGGTAACGAACAGTAGTTGATGGTGTTCTATCACCTCCGTTATCAGGATCCTGTTTTCCTGCGGACTGATCCTTTTCTTCTTACACTTTTTCTCCTTGCCCTTCCCTGACCCCAAAGTCCCAGGCTGGTCCTCCGGGGTACTTGTGGGTTTCTGGTTGTCCTCTACACTTGCTCCGGCTGACTCCATTGTGCTTCGCTGTTGTTTGGCTTTTGTATGTGTTTTTTTCACCTTTTGTAGTGCATTTTCCCGCATGTCACGTGGGGATTGCAGCCTGTGGCTGGTTTTTGACAGATTTTTGTATCGTGATTGACATCATCGCCGCTTTTTGCGCGTTGTTGTTTTGCATTTTTACGGTGTCACGTTGATTTTAACGCATTGGTATGATGCGTTGTCATGGGACTATCGCATGGTGCCGCAGGCTTGGGAATACCACGTTACCACGGTGTTATTTTCCCGCAATAGACTGCGATGTGAAGATTTGCGTTAAGCTACTTTTATGGTAGTTATCAAATTTTCTGTGTGTTAACGAAGGGAGGAGGCGAACCAGCGTATCAAGTGCCCTCCTGTGCCCATTATGTGGAGATATTGCAACATGTGATGTGTGGGAGCCTCCTCTGTTAGATTACCCCACTTCCATGACAGCGAGGCTGTGAATGCACAGTGTAGTAGGAAGTGTTCGGGGGTCGGCCATCTTCTGAGATTAAATCTGTATAAGGGATCAGAGCCCTGTCTCTGAATAGGTCGCCTGTGTCATGAATGTCCACCGCTTCCAAACCGCGCAACTCTGCCGCTATAATGGATGAACCACCTTTCCGCACAATGAGCATCCATGACACAATCGTTCTAACTCTTACAGGGTGAGTCCGTCAGTAATGGTATTAACATTTTAAGTTGTTTTTTTGTTCCATTTCTTTTACCTCGACACTAATTTCAACATATATTATCAAACAGAAGGTCATCAATGTGTAATAGAAAATAATTTTGAATTTAAATCCGCAAATAACGAGAAAAGAAAAAAGCAATGCAAGTGGTATTCTAGAAAAGTCAGACAAATCATAGGATTATCCAGCTAAGTTAAACGGCGTGCATTAAGTGGCAGTGATATAGTTCTCTTGGAAATAATCTTGCTTTCTAGGCCATTCTGGCAGTCTGAAAAGTGTGTTGATATTTACGTGCTTGTGCATTGCAGATTTTTGTTTTAGAAAGCTACATTAAGCATTTCCTGAAAAATCATAACTTGGTATATAAATATGTTCACTGTGTAGCGAAGTTTGACTATTTTGAGAAATTAAACACTAGAAATTTTATAAAAATGGTTTTAATTATTCGTATGTAACAGTCGCCTTTCTATAGTATGGATAGCATATCGTATGTCCAATCTTTACAGACCTCACAATATAATGCAAAATCAATGCTTTTTTTCACATAAAAGTAACACCTGGTGTACAATGTGTTAGCCAGCTCCCTTTAACTACTTTGGTCCATTCACGTAAGATGCCTACATAGATCTCTTTATTTAAACAGCATCCAGATCTGCTCCAGTAGCTGTTCTACACCCAAATACAGTCAAATAACCATTTCTTTAGTTATGACATCATATCCCATACATTGAAGATCATGTTAAGCCATCATCAGCCTAGAAATCCTCTTTTAATGCTACAAGTGTACACAGGCGTTGTTGAATAAAACTTTTGCAAACAGTTGAGTCTTACCTCGCAGAATTTGACCTTGGCAGCATTACATACATAATTCAAAGAAACCACCTGGGACTAAGCCATCTCTGGGCTCAGGACTGTGCAAGGCTGAATATGATAAAGCCATGCAGCTGAGAGAGAACAGCCCTTTGCTACATCTCAGTGAAATTAAAAGTGAGAGGCAACACCTCTGCAGAAAATGTCCTTCACCCACTGGTCTTTTTTCAACATAATGAAGAGGTATGATCAAAGAAAGAAAGGTATTCTCCTGCTATTAATTCGATTCATAGCTTCAGCGAGAAGCAGATTCTTTTGTAAACAGTTGAAAACAAATCCTTGAAAGTACACTGATATAGAAGTAAAGTATTTTAAGGAGCACAACACTTTTAGATATAAAAACTCGACTTTAGAATATCTAAAAGTTCAACTTTTTATGTTTCTAGCTCGATCTCAGTTCATAATCTATAAAGCATTCAGAAAGATTTTCTTTAGGAACTAATTAAATTATACATTCCATTGATATATTACGTAACTCAAGGTAATTAAAAGCAACTTTTACCAGTATTTTGTAGCATGTGAATTAAGTGAAAATTCGTCTGCAACTGATTACAGGACAATTAATATAAATTGTATATTAATCATGTCGTGGCCTGTTCATGACATGAAATAATGCCCATCCCTACTCGATGGATACTCTGCGAAGTGGCATTCAGTCCAAGCTATTATTCAAAATGCAATTAAATGGCCCTCCTGAATTATTCATTGACAACAGCCTTTTGGATAAGGTCAGGTTCTTCAGGACTTGGTAAATTAAAAGTAAAGACTAAAGCAGCTCAAGTCCTTTCTCCTAAATTTAGAAGACTCTGTACAGTGCCCATCATAACATCTTCCTTAGCTAAGAAGCAAATAATGTTGCAAATTTATAAAATGATATATTCCACTTAGATAAAATATTACATTAGCCCAGGATTCGAAAAAAGTATGTCCTAGAGGGCCGGATCCAGGCTCATAATTTTCTCTGGAGAGCAGGATGTATGCTGGTTGTCCAGGTGCCAATTTGAATGTTTTCAGTATGCATCAACAGAGGGCTTGTTACCAGCGACACCTAGCTAGGGCACCTGCTGGTAGTGTACAATGATAATACTAGAGGAGAGTAGCCTCGTATTTCTCCAGAGGTGTGACTGTCTGAGGTTAATATGGAGGTGCCTCAAGAAATATAGTATTTTATCACTGGAAGAACAAAATACTCTTCAGAAATTTCTCAAGTTCTTTCTGCTATAATGCCAATAAGGAAAAAAAGCTTTTGAAAAAAATGGCAGGTGTGGCTGCTTGTGCAAATTGAGCAGCTTCAAAGAACATAAAAGTAATCAACTTCCTGTCTAAAATGTGGAGTTAATTCCATTTTCTGGGACATCTAAACATTTTATTCTTTACAATACAGTAATAGCCAACTTTAATGACAAGACAGTGAGTATCTTTCTGCCTCCCATTTATCATGAGTAAAAAATGATCTGAACTGAAAACGTTTCAGAACACTCCGATTGGAGTGAGAGAATGAAGGAAATTGTATGAAAAAGGAAAAATTTGCTATTGGTGAGTTTAAGTGCATTCTGGAGCCCTACTGATGGAAATGATATTTTACAAGCAGTGTGATTCATAAAAGCTTAACTTCCTACATCATACTGTGACGGCTTCGCCTTTTCCAGCCTTTCTATTGGTCTTCAAGGTATCCAAAATAAGAGATTCCTAGAGTAACAAGGGTAATTAGAGAAACCACAGATTCCCCAGAAAACTTGCTAGTGAACCCTATATCAGTGTGTTCAATGACCATTTGCAAAGTTAAAACCACACCTTTTATAATTATGTTAATCTTGAATGAGATTATACCTTTTCAAGTGCATTTATTTCTGCACATAAATTTGATTTAGTAAAATAAATAACTTGTTGAATCAGTAAGGGACACAAGGTGTAGTATGAAACTCATCAGTAATGAGGCAACAGTGATTATAGCTGACATAAACGGAATTTCGATGTAAGGAAATTTAGGGTTGTTCACATGGTTCATTCAGTTCAAATCCAAACTTTCTAGTATGAACATCACACTGTTATGAGTAAATGGATCAGTCCAGTTTGTGGGTGTGGAGGAAGAACAGGAGGAGGAAGAGAATGTTCAGCCCATAGTCTAATAGTAGAGGGTGGAGGGGAAGCCTAAATTCCTAGAGGGAGAAATGAGAGTGATGACTGTGGTGTGAAGGGGGGACCCTATACAGGCCCAAGGACCATATCATTTAGTGTCTGTTTTCTGTAAACTAATACCTACATAACTTTGGACACAATTGTCTGGTCTAGCTCATTGACATTTGAAATGCTAAGAAACCCTTTATTGTAGATTTTATTTTTATGTCCATTTCCAGTGTACAGTGGCCATATATAAATGTTTTGGTTGACTTTGTTTTTTTTTATTTCTTGCAAGAAATTCCAAAACCTTGCATTTTCCCTACATTGAAACACCAGTTGCAATTTATTTTGAAGAAGCCTGACTACAGGCCTGGGTGGACCAAAATGACATTGCTGTATCTCAGTGATAAAGCCCTGTGATTTGAGTGTTTAATTTTAATTTGTTTAATGTTCCCAACTGTTTTGAATAAAGAAATATCTATTAAGTAGTGTGCCATTCTATTCGACAAGGTCCTGATCATGGTTATGAATCATTGATGCTGCTCCTTATTGAATCTGGTATGCTAAACATTTTCATTGTGTTTTAGTGAAAGTATAGCTTTTGGGGATTTTCCTCAAATGCCAGGATTGAACTTTTTTGGCCAATGGGTTTCCTTGTTGTGCAATCAAACGTTCAATAAAACACAATCACACCTCTCTCTTTTTAAATATTGCTATGTCAAACAAAGGCCAGGGGCCATGTAATTTGCAAACAATTATGACAACAACAATTACACAGCCCTACATTAATAGAAACATGTAGGACAAATGGAAGATGGACATCTAGATATTTGTTTTGAATAAGTGCATACTCAACACTCTAGGTTTCTCTTTTTATTAACCATTATATATTTTAATAATTGTTTACCTTTGTCCCCACAAAACCATCCACGCACTTCTATAATGCAAATTACTTACAAAAATATAAACATTTTAATATACACTAAATTAATAAAAAAATAGATACAACTGCTACAAAAAACATTTGACATACTTATTCATTACATACTTAATTGACAATTAAATATTAATTGGCAATAAAATAAAAATATTTGTAATTTAATTAAAGGCCTATTCTATTTCCTTACAAACAACAATATAAACATTTAAATATACTATAAAAATGTTAAACTTCAAACATTAAAAAATACAACAATTTACATACTTAATAATCAACTACCTAATTGATTAGCAATAAAAACAATTAGCAATAATATAAAATTATTTGTAACGTAATTAACTTTCCACCCTATTCCACTACAAAAACCAACAGCCCCCTAAAACAATAAAGATAAATAATCAAAATTTAAAAAAAAACATAAATACACATTAAAAATAAAAAAATAAGACATAAATGCATAAAATAACTATTGAAGAACTAAACCATTTAAACCATTATAAATCAATAAAAATGTAATTTACCATGCAAAATTAATTTACTATAAATTAAATTAGTTATAATGTATTTTACTTTCCACCATATTCCCTCACTAACCCAGGAAAGAAAATGATTTTTGCACTGAAATTTGACATGAGCACAGCAACAAACGCCCTTCCATTGTGTTACCATGAATCTCCGAATTGTGGGCACCCAAGGATTGATTTCCTTAGCGTCAATAGGATGAAGCGTATCTCACCCCTTTTGGAGGAAAGTAAAATCGACAAGTGATGCTTACACTTCTCTATGATAAGTTATGCTCATCCAGATTCAGAATGCTATGAGTCTGAGTCAGAAAACTCTGCCTGATAAACTCTTATCTGCAGCAATATGTATGTATGTGTGAACCCCCACCTGGGACCCTGGAAACAGTAAACACACACAGCTGTTGGTGTTTTATATTAAAGGGTTATTTATTATGTATGATCAGCACATAAACCTTATTTATTAGAAACATTTACATAATTATTTTATCTCAACAGTAAATATGTAGAATCAAATTAATAATAGAAACCCCCAAAGCATTTACATGACACACCCAAACAACCTGTAATAAATTAGTCTAATATCTGCCAATTAATCTAATCTCTTCCTAATGCCTATATATTTGTATATGCCCACTGTGTGATCCCACACTGCCCCCTTACTAGCTCTGCACCCCTTAGTTTGCACTGCATTGCCTCTTTGCCACCTCTGTTTTCTTTCTATCTTATCCCCTGCTCTCTCTTTTCCCTTGCCTCCCTCCTCACAGGCCCTGCTGCCTAACTGAGTCTGCTCATCCATCCAATATCTCTGTACTCCTCTATCTGCAATGGAAAGGCCCTTGGGCATATGTGGAGTGACAGCAGACGAAAGGTTTATCAGCTGTAGATCAGCTTTTTGTAACAAATTTGTGGTTCAGATAACTGTAAAGGTGAAATTATGCCAACCAATTATAATCTTTAATGCTACAAAACTCTGTTTTGCTGCCACCCTCCTCCCTCCTTTCAGTCCCATCTCACTTCCTTCTCTCCCAGACACAAGTTGTTGATTAGAAATCTGAACACACTCCTATTTCAGGTACACTAGGTTTTTGGTTGATGGGCAATCACTAGCCTGTGCCTATAGCTCAGTGTAAGAGCCTGAGAGAGGATCACGTGACCTCAACTCCAGCCCACACAATCTCCCCTTCCAGGGCATCTCAACCCAGGCGTCCAGGCAAAGGGTGAAGAGGGCAAGGCATACTTCCCTGTTTTAGCTTGTTCACGTCTAGGGCCAGAAATGCTGCCCATTTTTCTACCTATACACATTAAGCATGAACAATCCAAATTAACAAACATGCACACATACTCTCAATAGACACATATTTACCACTCGCAGTACACAAAGTCACTACATCCAACACTCACCCATCAACCACTACCCAAATCTACAAAATACTCCTACATAGCCTTCTATCCCTGCATCCCGACATGGACCTCTAGACTCCTTCACAAACCACAAATTTATGCCAAACCCCAATCCAAATCATCTAGCCCCACTATGTCACTAGCCCGCAGAGTCCATATCCATACTCCCTTCAATGTCACACACCATATCCTTTTCTCCATAAATCCTTGAAATGTGGCCTGGTGCTCTTTTATTAGATCTGTGCCGTATAATACTAGAGATAATAATGTGTGATTAGATGAAAGACAGACCTGTTTGGTGTGATGCAACACAGCTTGCTTGATAACCCTATTTGATTTTTATGAAGAGAAATACAACAAAAACACTATACCTGATGGGCACTAGGGGAGCTGGAGGAGACTCTACTGGTGAAAAAACTCTGACTACCACTTCTAAAAGAAGAGGGGAACCACATGTTTGCGGTACTTCCATTCCAAACTATGAGTCCCTTAATGCCAGGGTTTGGATGGCATATTGCAAAGAGCAGCATACAATATGCTAACATTTGATTTTAGACCAGTACTGGGTAGCCCTGTATTCTAAAAGTTTCTTTATTGTGACACATGTTGTTGGAGGATTTGAATACAGTTCATTTTACATTGCAAAGATAATGATATATTCCACTCACACTTTTCACAATCACTTTATTGTGAAGCAATCACTTAGGTGGTAGGGGCTGACGTGTGTTATGTGCGAGGTAACATAACTTGTTTTAAAATGTGGTTAAATGCTGGTTTACCCATTAAATAAACAGTTCATTTTTCTCCTACAAAATGTGATCTTGGTATTAAGAAAGAACAGCACTGTTTGAAGGGTGGAAAATAACTCATGCTACTGATCCATGAAGACTTGCATGCTTCATTCAAGTCCTTTGATCACAATATTCTCTTGTACCACTGATGATCTGTGGCATACTGTGCATTCACTACCTATGGGATTTGGGACTTTTCTATGTAGCTAATCCATTTAGGTCTGTCTGTGGAGTCTGCCTGTGTATTCTGCATAGGTGCTATTCCTTCTTTATTGATTAGAGAATATTGTGGATAGCTCAGCTGGCCTAAGAAGATTGCCAATCTTTCTGTGGTACACATAGCTTCCTTATATATCAGCTTCTTATACAACCCCAGAATAATATGTGAAAATCACAGGTGCACAATAGAATAGTGATATAGAATTTTAAACACCCGAAACAATAGAACACATTGAAGTGTGTGTTGTCTGCAGTGCAGGAGAGATGTTAACATTTGCAGTGCTCACAACCACTTCAGAAGGGTTGTGGCTGTAAACTTTCACTTTTAACTGGCTTCTGGAACTCTGTTTTTCATCATTGTTTCTATGCTTGAACCTCTTAATGGTCTCATGTATCCTCCTTGATCGCATTGCTCCCAATGAAAATCTCTTCTTTTGACTGACTCAAATACACCACCTCCTCACCATCCCTATTGTTCATCCTCTGTATGACTCTTGTTCTCCTTCATAAGCATAATCTCAGCCTGTTTTCATAAACACGCGATTTATTGTGTTTCTTTTCACTTAGAGAACAGAGTGAGTTGTCTGCAGAGTTCCAAAATATATTCCCAAGGCATTTAAGTCACTCAAATATTTTGGGAGTGGTAGTACTCATACACACGTCTACATTTTGGATGAATTTAGAGGAGAAACTAGGCACCAACATTCACTTCTTTGTTTCTGCAAACTCACCCAAGTCTACATGATGACCTCTGGCAAAAATCTTTTTTTTTTCATGGAGCCTTTCACCTAGAAAATTAGACAGCCGAGACAGTTTCTGGTGCATAGTCCTACTCTGATCCATTTGTCTAGAAATAATATTGTTCTCTTTCCTTTCAAATTAGAACATTTCTCTTTGTGTTCCTCTTCTGACCACCTTACTCATATACTTGAAAAATGTATAAAGCATTGTAGACTGGTGGTGGGAAACACAAAGGCTGACATTTTGTCTGGGTAATCCATAGGAATATAAGAATTTTATTATTTTTATTTAGTTGGGTTAATACGAATCATTTGTGATAAATGAGACACTGTTTAATTCCATAATTCCCTTTAAACATCTATACAATGAACCCCCCTCTTATTAAGCTCGTTCCCTGCAGTCCCTCACATTTCATGCACTTCTGTGGCTTATCGGGACATGTGGAAATGTTCTGCTCCTCCTACATCTCAGGAATATAAAGACAAAATAATATATAATAGGACTGCTACAGAATTTGCCAGTTTGAGCAATGTTTTCATTCTTATGGATGTGACTCACCCACATTGCAGTGGGAGCTGTGATGAGGAACAGTAGTATAACAATACTGAACATTGCTGGTAAGATATTTGGGTACATTCTGACATGTGCCATCCCATGTTCGGTCTTTTAGACATACACATTTAGGGTATGCAAAGTACTCATTTAGGTACATCTACTGCACAAGATATAGTCTCTGATTAAAACAAAGTGGTCTCTCTGGAATCACTGGAATTCCTTATATGATGAAATACATGATAGCAAGTAAGCACCAACAAACATATCTACCATTAATATGCATCTCTGTTCTGTAACATCTCAATTCTGCCCAGCTTTCCTGGCGTATGTTGAATTTTTCGCTTCTCGTGCCTTAATTGTGATGTTTATGAACAAAACATTCCATCTATTTTTTTTTTTTTACTTTCAGCAGCTATCTCTTTCAAAAAGTAGAATGCCACCAGGCCTCAATGGTTCATGGCCAAACCTGACTTTGATCACTGTTGGGACTGCTGCAACGCAGATCGAATCATTGTAGAGTACTGTAGATCCCTATAATGTGTTATTGATCTCCAGGTGAGACCACAACATTTTCTCAGGCTGACACACTTGAAAATACCAGTAAACACAAGAGATCACCTGCATTTCGTAAGAAATCTTATTTCGTTATTCTAGTCCCAAAGAATAGATAGTTAGATCGTATTCCATCATAGAAATCGACCAGGATTCGAGTTAATCATATTGAAACTCTTTTGTATTTGTTCTTAACCAGAACATTTCTGATTCCAAATAAGACCATCTTTCTGAGTCAGGTGAAGCAGTGTCCCAAGGGGAGGAATGCAGTACTGCCCAATTCAAGGAGGCACAGTGTTCCCACACTGTAGATTAGCTGTGCAGTTCCCGTTCCTGAGATTACCTGGTGCAGGGAAGCCAGGCCTTATTTTTTACCGGGTACAAAAATTCACCTGGTAAAACCATCATGGCTAGGAGATAGAGCTAGTGACGAGATGCTCAGGCTGCACCCCAACAAACCTTTGCCACCAATTCAACAGCCCAGCAGCTCCGAAGCCTGTCCTGCCCTTAACGCCCTCCTTTTGCATGGCCCCATTCATTACAAACTACTGTACTCCTATGCTTGCATTTAAGACCTGCTCAGAGCAGGTGGTATATTTGTGAATGGAAAAGTTCCCAGAGTCTTCAAAAACCTGCTGAGTTTGGCCGGTAGTTCTGGGTCAAACCTGCGTTCCTATTGCAGAGACTGTAACTCAGAATGCTGTGATTTCAGGAGTGGAGATGGCATCTATAACCTCTAACTCCAGCTGCAATATCTCTCTCCTTACTCTAGGTAGCTCAGAAAGATACCATTTCTACTTTTCAGGAAATTGCCCAAACAAAAGTGTCTTTTCTGTATACATTTAGTATGTTTGAACCTGCTGGTCAGTACTACACAAATTGTCTATCACAGTGCAATACATTCTGTCTTTAAAGTGTAATGTGTTTTTTCTAGGCCTGGTTGGAGTTTGTGGAGTTCCTCTATGAGGAAGTCCGCAAAGCGACAAAAAAGAAAAACTCTGCTGTCATGCTCCGAAGAGTTCCGCAAGTGGTGGAGTGAGGTAAGACGAGCTGCTTGCACTGATTTTTAGTTCTGGGCGTCTGTTCCATGCTGTAAAATCAGCATGAATGGCACCATGCACAGTGCACTAGGGCACAGCTTCTTTCTGCCGCTTGACTAGATGTTCTACTCGAGCAGCAGCTTCTCCAATGCGAGCGGCAGGTTTCTCAACGCGAACGGTAGCGACCTGCCTTGATCACTTGCTTTGAAAAATCTCAGCAGGGGGTGGTCTAGAGTTGCATTTTCCTCGCTCACGCTTGCCTTCTTAATGTTGGCGAGCCACAAAAGTGGATAAACTCTGCTCTGCAGAGTTTTTCAGGCCTCCGCGCTTTATGCAGAGTGGGAAAAGCTTTGAAAACTCCACAAGCGGGGTTTACCACCAAGGCCTAGTTTTTTAACTTGACACTTGAATTTAAAAACAAGAACTACACTATCGGTAACTAACATACATATATTGTTGCAGGGATTCTGCACAAACAGAACTATGGGCAGGATAATGGGACCTTGGTGTATAGGGACTGGGTCTTCCTATTACCTTAGTGCCCAGGACCGACTAGCAATAGTGTCTCCCTTGCTCTCCTACTCACTCACAGAGAAGCAAATGATTAGACACCCCAGAACATAACACTCCCAGATCTCTCAGGAATTGCGGTAACAAGACACACCCTTTCGCTCGCACTCTTGTACTCGTCCACAATAAGATCTGATAGAGACAAGAAACAGTTTAAAATATTCATTTTAACTAACGTGCCCTAACATGCAGTATACGTGCCACAAAAAGCAGGAAAATGCATAGTATAAAAACAGTCAGCATAGCAGCTAGTCCAGGGAGATGTCATCATTAAAAAAGACAATGGTGCCTAACCTCCTCCCCTTGCTACTGAGAAGTATTATTATATGTTAGAAGATCTCTGGCCTTTGTCAACAAACCCCATACCTTAGCCTATAGATGGTAGCTCTACATTATAAGTGCTGTCTCACTCTTCTCCCTGGGAAGGTCCCTCTCCAAGTTTCTCTCACCTAATTTGTGTACCCCACTAAAAACCAAAGTACGTTGTCCAAACAATAGCTACATCAGCATGTTTTTGTCTAGGGGCTAAGGTCTGGCCAGAACAAAATAACAAGGGACATTGTTGTTCGACCTTGCACATAATATTCAGTAAAAATCCCAGGAACATAAAGAGTGTGAACACAGTGTTGAGTTCTCATGTGAAAGAAGTCATTGAAATATTGCAAAAAATAAAGACGTGTAGTAACGTGCACAAAAGCAGCAGGCAGGCTGCAACGTGCTCATGCTATGTTAGTGTAAAACGACAATGTCTGCTTGGGCCACGTGACAATATGACACAATAGTAGAGAATAACCTGATTAAATTATTTTAGTTTTGCGTACATTTTTCTTTGTCTAAACACTCCATGGTAAATTCACACTGGAAGAGAAGCAGACAGAGAAAATAATGAAGGACATGTTGGGAAAATGGTGTAACATAGGGAGACATTGTAAGTATGGCAATCTCACAGATTCTTGATCCAAGTCACAGCTTTTACAGTTTAGGCAGGATGAGTGCACTCTAAGACCAGCCAAGGGTCAAAGACCTGGGAGGCACCATCTGGGGGTAAGGACTCACCGATCTTAGTAGCAGAGAATAACTCCATTCATGAATCTAAAATGTCGCATAACTTGGCAGTAGTATGGGGCTTTCTCTGATTCACATCTTGTTCTCACCTTTGTTCCTGGCGCCTAGTAACACTATTTTGTCTATTTATGATTATCAGGTGCATATAGATATGTGCACCCACATTTTGTGATCAAAGCAACACAGTTAAATGAACTAACTATTACCTGAAAAAATATTATTCTACTTATATTTTTCCTTCCAGTAGACGATGTAAACATAAATAATAGGGATATGTTCTGATAGATGTATAGTGTAATTACTGCTGACTCCTTGCCAATAGAGATGTTACTGCCTTCACTACAGTGCAGGACTACACCCTGCAACAAATGTGGATTGGAAAAGGAAATAAAAGGGGCACGAACCAAGGGGCACCTCTGAAACATAGGCATTTGCAATGCAATAGGTCTCGCATTTATGCAAGTTTGAACTATTGACATTGCAAATAACAATGCCTTTTATTTTTGTTTTCGTTTTAAAAACATAAATAAAAGGCATTGTTATTTACAATGCCAATAGCTTAAACTCGGGTAACTGCGAGACCTATTGCATTGCAAATGCTTGTTTTGCAAGGGCATTAAATGGAGGTGGACAGGTAGACAATTACCTAATTCATGGCTAAGTTAAGCATTCCACATTGATATGGGCCTGCCATAAAGATTTATGACGTTCCACAGGGCAGTGTGAGACAGGCCTGGCTTGCTTTGAAGTTTGAAGTTGGATCACTAACCCAGGAAAAAAGTGCATCTAACCCCAAACACTAAAAATAACTGAAAACAAGCAAAGGGCACATGAAAAGTTTTTTTTTAAATGGCACCACAAACACAAGTATTTGTTTAACTTGCAGTTCACTCCCACGCTTGACTTCCAAAAGGGGGCTGCTCCCTGGTAGAGACTGGGCCCTGCTCTTCTAGTTACTGATTGTAACCTTTGCTTGGGTTTATGAAGAGTTAAACAGTCAGCATCCCGTGAACCTTCCATGAGTGCACGTGGTCACTGTGGGTGGACTGTCCGTGTCCCCAACAGTGTAGCACTGGTGACACATAGTAACAGGGTAGGCAATAAAATACAGGTAAAAGCTAAGGGAGCGAGCGTTCTCACATGTGAGGATCAACTGTTCAAAATTAAAAACAAGCAGAGGAAGTGGAGAGCTCTCTTGTGAGAGGAACATGGGGAATGCAGTAATAATGTGCATAAGGGGCGTCCATTGCTCTCTTGTGAGAGGTACATGGGGAGTGCATTAGTAATGCGCAAAAGGGGCGTCCAGCGCTCTCTTGTGAGAGGTACATGGGGAGTGCACTAGTAATGCGCACAAGGGGCGTCCAGCGCTCTCTTGTGAGAGGTACATCGAGGAGTGCACTATTAATGTGCTCTCGTGACAAGCCCATCTCGGGAGGGGAAACCTCAAGAATGACAGCTGGGGTCAGAGTGGAGGGGCGAAGCACAGCTGGGGATGTGTGGAGGTACTCCTGTGGGGAACACAGCTGGAGTGGGCGGTGGTGGTGATACGCACAGCTGGATATGGGTGGAGGTACTCCCTACTCCGATGAGCAGTACATCAGAGGATGGAGGTGGCCGAGAAACACGCTGGGATTGATGAAGGCATAGCGGGTGAGAGGTGGTGATGCTCCAGCAAGGATTGCCTTAGTGGAGCCCTCTGCTACCTACACAAACCACTTTGTGCGCTTTGATGCCATAACTATGGCAGTAAGCGCTAAACAAATGCCAATAACTAACTCTAGAAAGCAGAAAGAAGGAGGGGGCTCCACTGCAAAGCTTGGAGGTCTGGCGGCAGAGCAAAAACCCCAAGTACTGGCACCGACGAGAAAACACGGTTAGGACGGGTAGAGTAGAGAGGGTAGTGTACTGTTAGAGTGGGTGGGCTAAGAGCCAGATGTCCAGAGGGAGGAAACGGGCTATGATTGGATGCAGCGGCAGAGCCCTGGGTGTGAAGGAAGGTAAGAGGCTGGAACAGCAAAGCCAAGTGGGTGGAGGGAGTAAGTGGTTCAAACTAATGAGCGCAAAGCCTAGCACGTGCGTGTGTGTGTGTATGGTGGGGGTTAAGGGTTTAGGACTGCAGACCACAGTCGATTATGGACAGTGGATAAGGGGGTTCAGGGTTACAGGCATCAGAGCCGGGTATGCACAGACATACAGTGCAAGGCTACAGAGTGCCGAGACAGGTGTGCACAGGCAGGGGAGGGGTTAAGGCTACAGTGTGTGGAGCCGAAAGTGCACAGGGAGGGAATCAAAGGCTACAGACTGGAGCCGAGAGAGCACAGGCAGGGGAGGAGTCAAGGAAGAGTGTGGAGCCGGGAATGCACAAGCAGGGGCTTAAACTATAGACTGCAGATCCGGGTTTTCATAGGGCAGTAAGAGGGTGAAACTAAGGGTGGCAGAGCCGGGTGTGCATTGATTGCAAATCCGGGTGTGCACATATTGGTAAAGGTTAGGTGTGCACAAGGAGGTAAGGGGATAGGACTGTAGGCAGCAGGGACTAGTGTCCACTGGGAGTGGAGGGATTAGGGCTTCAGACATCAGAGGGAAGGGACGATTTCAGGAATGCTCAGGGACTGGCAGTGAACGACGGGTGGCACAGCAGGGTGGTAAGTTGTACAACTAAAGGGGGAAGAGCTGGGTGTATGCAGGGTAGTAAGGGGGTACAACCAAATGTGGCAGAGCCGAGGAGTGTGTGCAGGGTGGTAAAGAGGGTACAACTAAGTGTGGCAAAACCGGGTGTCCGCAGGCGGTAAGAGGGTCACTGAAGGGCGATTAGGTATGCAATGCATGAGGAGCCTCGTCACCGAGAAGCCCTTACCTGCTTTCCGCAGCCCCTCTAGTCGGCCCCAGCCGGGCTGCCTGTTCAGTCCCACAGAAGATCCCCGGGAGCTCTCTTGCATGCTTCCCGGGACTGCGGCAGTGCTGTGACAATGGAGGGTTCTTCCCCGGTCCTGAGAACCTTGGTCTTTGGCACTTAAGTGACTCATCCCTTAACCCCGGAGCAGCCTACAGTCAGCAGGGTCTGCCGAAGAGCACCATCGCCCCGCGACCACAGCAACTTCAAACCCTGCTCCGCCCAATGACATCAAATGGGACCGAGGGCGTCTGCTTGTTTTTTTTTTAGTAAACAATTCTTTATTCATGTTCCAATTCGATTGACATTTAATCATATGTGCCGACTCGAAATGGTATGATTTGGGAAGCATAGCGGATAGCACGGCAACATTTTTGAAGATAGAAGTGGGACATTTTTTTAAAAAGCTGCGTGGTACGGCCTGATTGCCATGACATCCAACACCACGGGGGTGAAGGACGGAGGTCCCCTGCTCAAAGGCCAAGGTAGACTGTGCATTGTCTAGTCCCTACTGTGTGAGGTGCCATGGAGTGGAGCAACACCACGAAGAGGGTGACCACATGGAGACACTCTGGTCCACCAGCACCACTGAGAAGCCAAGAGGAGTGGCCCAGGCGATGAGCCGGGAGAGAGGCTGCATGTGGCTGAAGGTGCATGGAGGAGCTCTGGCTGACCAGCACCACGGAGAAGCCCTGGGGCATGGCCAAGGCCCAGGCAAGGGCAGAGGTGAGTCGAGAGAGGTCACCTATGGCCAAAAGTGAGCGAGAGTGAAGCGGGCAGCACCACAAGGCTAGAGGCGTACCTGCAGTGGAGGGGAGTTAACAGGAGAGGCCTGTTTGAGTGCTAAAGAGACAAGAAAAAAATGCTTAGCGGCTAATTAAAAGACACTGTGTCACGCCGCGAGTAAAAGATCTAGTCCGGGTGGGCAGGGCCAAAAGGATACAGGGCAGCAACAAGGAGGTTCTAAAAAGCCTCACTGACAATGGAAAGCCCGGGTTTAGCATGCACGATGATGAAAGCCAATGGGAAAAAGGGGCAGAGCCTAGACTCCACTTCTGAAATTGTCTTGATTACAAGAGGCCTCGCAGAGCGAGCAACACATGTGCGCTGCAATGCTAGGCGAGACTTAATAAATGGAAAATTGGGACACCTCATACTAAAGACATACACCTATCACAACAGGATGAGGGATGCAGAAGATGCTCATGGATTCAGATTGTGGCCTATCCCATCCAGGATTCAGCTCTTCTCTGAAAACACTAGGGGCCTCATCAAACGTTCTTCAGACTTAGATGCCAGGATACTGATGGTCCAGAATCTTCAATTTCCTGGCACCAAAATACTGAAATTAAAAATTATTTATCCAGGAAAGGGGAATTCAGACCTGGGAAATCCAGGTAGAAATCCCTTCATTTTTCTCCCTTCTGGGGAAAATAATTGATTTAAATCTACACCTCTTTATCACATACTTGGAGCTTGGCTAGAAGGACTGAGCACATGAATGGAGAGCTAGGGGTAGCATTTGCTTCTCTCCTCATGCTTCTGGAAGAGGGTGTGTGGAGGCCAGACTCACCCTCTTTCCACAGTCCCCAGCTCTCCTTAAGAGGCCATGGGTCTAAAGGCAGGGAAGTATCAATTGCAGAGTTTATGGGCCCATAATTCTGGTCTTGGAGACACTGGGTAATCTGGAACGCCCCAGAGCAGTATGCCTCTCTACCCTGGTAACATCGCTCTGGAATTCACTTAAATAAAAGCAGGTTAATACATGAAAGGTAATCTTCATTAATTGGTGAGATTTTTGTGTGGTACTGTGGATAGGTGAGTGAGTGAATGGAAGAATTGGTTTATTAGTGGATAAATGGTTGGGTGAGGCATGGTCCAAAGGCAAGGTATATTATATCGCTATGCTGACAGTTAACTTCATTAGTGCTGCCCACAACCTGTTACATGTAAACAAAACAACACGTTTGCACTTTTTGCCTTTCCAGTACCAGTAATAGTTTTACTTAGCATGAGTATGTCATGCCCCGCGGTCATGTCCCTACAGGCAGTGAGTATTTAAAGGGCGAAGGGCGTGTAAACGACGCTTCGCGTTCTAGCATTGAGCCCCATTTCCGTCCAGAGAGTTCTAGCCTGACTTCCTGTTGCTGTATTTCCGGTTTCCTGTTTCGAGTCGCGGACGATTCCCGGCTCCGGTGTTGGTCACGTTGTGGATCCTGGTGTAGCGTGGCGCTGGCGGTGTTCTCTCTCCAGGAGCAACTGCGAATGTTACGCCTGCTCCCTATGGTTGTTGTACCATTCAAGTAAGGTCTGCTGGGTGATAAGTTGTGCGGGGGTTTCCTGTCTCGCGTCGCTCCTTACCTGGGAGTTAGAAGTGGATAGGTGGTTTGTGAACCCCCCTCGCCAGCGCTACCTGTCTTGGTGACTTCAGACCAGCGCTACATGTAGTAGTGAATTCAGACTGAAGCCTTATCAGTCGTGGGTGTAGTTGTGTTTTGCCTGCTGTTAAGGCGACTCCGAGGTTGTGTATTATTGGAGTTTCTCCTTTGTGTTTGTACAACGCCCTCAGTATCGTTTACTTCCCTTTGCTTTCACCAAGTATATATCCCTTGGCTTCATATCCCTACCCTACGTCCTCCTGAACAGTTATCAGGAATCTGGTGGTGATTACTGCGAGGACCATTGAGCAGGGGGTTAGGTTTCCCATACTCCTTCACAAGAAGCACGGTACTTGTTCTTCCTAATCTTCTTCTATGAATAAGTGGCATAATATACCTCCTGTGTTCACGATCTCTGCCTACCTGTTCTCCGCAGCTGCCCGCAAAGGAACTACTTACCTAGAGTAATACCTGCATGTTCCCGCAGACTAATACCCAAGCAGCTGACGATACTCCTGGTAGGTGCCGGGGAAGTGAAGATTAGAAAGACCAAGGGTAGCGATACATAGATATCCCTATAACCATCTTTGTATTTCAGCTGGGAGGCCCTCTTATTCTTCCTGCCAAGATCCATGACGCTTCTGCTGTTCCTTCTGCCAGAATCATCCATCAAGACCTACCTGTTCCCCCAACTATCCTTGTTTTGTTTCCCTGTTTTCCCCAGTGGGTTCTCCGCACTCTAGAGTTTGATAGAGTCGGAGGAACGCGGGGGACGACTGTGGACTTTCTTCACGACTCCAGACGCTCCTGCAGAACATCCGCGATCCTTACAGAGTATTATTTGACCAACTGTTATGCCAATCTGTAGTGATCAAAGAGACATATTTAACATAATAGTTAATGATCTGCAGATCCATCAGTGACCCAATGTACTCTAAAGTGTTAAAAAAAACTCAGCTTATATGTTTAAAACATTATACTACAAATATGCATTTCTGAGAGTTTGTATTATTCATTATGTATACTTGTTGTAAGAAATTGGAGTATTAGTTGAGGGTGGTGAGAAGCTATCACAAATAATAATCACAATCCTTGTCAGAGTGAACCTCAAAATTAATCAAATTAACCTGTGTTTAACCCTGTGGTAGCATGGCAGAAGAGCACTTAGACTTATCTTAGAGGTAATGAGTAAAATAAACAGAACACAATGAAAATCCCAAACCAATTTAGAAAATTAGGGAATATTTTCATAAATAAAATGACACAAAAACAACAAAACTCCAATAGTAGAACCGGAAATAATTTTTTTTAAATTTGAATTCAAAATAGTGCCAAGCATCACAAGGCACCATCTTTGGTTAACTGATTGCGTTAGAACGGGTCAAAGTCAAAAGTTAAGGTTGACTGCAATGGTGGAAAGTTTACCTTCTGATTTAGAAACATTTATGTAGAAAAAGTGTTTGTCGACAAATCATTGGTGGGGCAAGCTGAATCTGAAGAATGGCTCAACAACAGCGGGTAGCTGAAGCATGGGGTCCCAGTGCAGTCATTAACATAGGTGGGAAAGCTCAAAGTGTGAAATGTCAGTGTCCCAGTGCTGGAGCGGGTAGTACAAAATGTTTTATACCCCCCCATTCTGCATGTTTATATTAATCCGAATAATTAACTAATAGTAATCATATTATTTGGTTTGCAGTGAAACATTTATCAATCATACTAACAAAAGAATTACACGTGGGAATTGCATCTTGCATGGCTATACTAATTGTAAACTAACTTGAGTACAAATACTAATAGTAGAAAATTTGAATATTGCATGTTATATGTTGCTTTGGTGATGTATTTGTGATTTGTGCTTTATTTGTGAGTATAAACCGCTCTGAGTGTTGCTTCTGCTAGATAAATACACACACATATGGGTATTAGCAAGGGGATAACATTTATTTAGCCAATTCTATGTTTTAATTACGTTTTTGTGTTTTCTTTGCTTAAGTTGACCATTCGGCCTAAACAAGATGGCTGAACGAGACATTGAACGTGACTGCCCTGACAACACGAGGTTCTGGGTGAAGTGCGCATGCGTCACCGCCAGCAGCAGTGGCCTGGACCTGACCCCGGGAGAACATGTGCCCTTCAAGGACGCTCCGGGAACGTAGCCAATACCAAAGACAATGCTTGATTTAAAAACCGGAACCAGCAAGTACGATGAGTTCATCGCTTGACACCCTGAGAACTGCACCTCACAACCCTAAGTCGACCAATCAGGACTTCCTAAACCCCGATCTTGATACTTTTTGACATTATTTTCATTATAAAAGTAGGTAGGAAATTGAACTAAAAATCACGCTCTTCTTTGACGAACTCGATTTCCTGATGTTATGCTGACGGAGAGGACGGTGACACTGCTGGACAGCTGTTATCCTGAATCTTTGAGAGACTGAATTGCGGCCTAACTTTGCTGAATAAAATTCTTCCCTGACCTGACTGACTTAGAGGACGACTTTTAGCCAGAATAGGTAAATATGATGCTCTGAAATGCTAATGATGATTTCTAACGTTTCTTGCATATTTCTTAGATAAAGAATACTTGATTAATTGACAAATGTGTTGTGTCGATTATTTGAAGAAGAGAATTTAGTTTAGGATTTAAAGAGTGGATAGATGAGTTTAGTCACTAAATCATAGATAACAACTAAATGATCCATCTCCTTATGAGAGGGATATCTTAGAGTTGAAGTCAAGGTATTTAGGGTAAGGTAAAGGTATTCCTTTCATGTCAGCGTTTGGGAGCTTATTTCCCTAGGAAAGCAGATCAACGGAGTGTAAGTATTGGTGTTATGGGCCCCACCAATAAATGTATATGAGTGAATTTGATGTTGAGGTATTTGGTCTGTGACGAAGGCAAAACCCATTTTCCACTGGTGAGAGTTGCATGTGCCTCCCAGATATGGGGCTAAGATCAAGGAAAATCCCTCCACTGAGATGACTCCAAATCAGATCTGAGGCAACCTCCTCTCCCACTGAGTTTGGAGCCAAACTATACTAGGTGGGAGCTACATCTGCCAGTGGCAATATAGACACCCTTTGAAGCTCAGAATGGGGATGGGCACAGACCCTACAGGTCAGCCTGCTCAAGGAGGAAAAACACTTCCCCAAACCCAAGCCTTTTGTCCTCTGTCTGGGAGCAATACACATAACACTACAGGTGGACACTGAACAGAAAGACACATTTGGCTTACACCTTTCTAAAAAGTATAATGACTAAAATAGTAATATAAAATGTGACCATTACGTTGCTTTTTATATCACTACCAAAATTAGTCCTTGAATCATGTTTTAGTGTAATAAAATTTCCTTTCGATACTGCTGTAAGGCCACAATCAATGATTTCTTAGTTAACATACAGCAAGACTCTTCAGGAGCCGACCACAGAACCCCCTTTCCTATAAGGTAGCAAAGGTTCTTAACATGCATCAGCCATGGGATTTTCCCCAGATTCCATATTGACAAAATATCACCAAGATCATGCCTATAACTCACAAGCTCGGGTGTAAACCAAAGTCGTCTCCAATACAGGAGTGGGCGGTTCAGGGCAATCTCTTCAATGGGAACTAAACCCAAATCCCATTTTAGGGAGATTAAGGGGGTACTCAGGTAATTTCAAGAGTCGCCTAATAAAAGAGTTCTCTATTGAAGTTAGAGGGGCGATGCTGCGATGTCCCCATAGCTCTGCGCCATAAAGCACACCCCCTCTAGCTTGAGATTTATAAATTTCCAGAGGGGGGCCCAGGGGTTTGGATGAGGTATTATTAAAAACCTTCAAAATACTCCCCACAGTTTGTGCTAACTTCAAATTGGCCTTCGCCATATGAGACCCCAATTTCATTTTGTCATTAAGAGTAACCCCCAGATAATCAAATGTGGATACACGATCCAACTCTATACCATCCATCTGGGGGTGAGGACAATTGGCTGGGCTAGAGCTGAAGACCATGAATTTAGTTTTAGATAAATTCAATTCCAGACCCCTTATTTTACAAAAGGAGCAAAATGCCTCTAGGGAACGCTGGATGCCCATAAATGATTTTGACAGTAGGAGCGTATCATCCGCGAACATTAGGGCAGGTTTCTTACGCCCCGCTAACATTGGGGAATCCAGATTATTAGCACACAATAAGTGCTCAATCAACCCATTGATAAAAATGGAAAATAGTGTTGGAGCCATAACACATCCCTGCCTCACACCCTTTTCAACCGGAAATGGGCCCGAAATTTCCCCACATCTCCCGTATCTCACCCTTGCATAAGTACCTTCATGCATACGTTTAAATAAATGCAAAAACAACAATTGATGGACAGAATGCAGAACAATGTCATACATTCACCCCAGTACAGAGATCTGGGCCTAAATCCATCGTTTTTTTGCTCACCATGCCATTCCAGTTTGAACCCAGCCATATGCAAATCAGTCTTGACCCTGTGCCCCATGGGAACAGTCCAGCCCGAACTGCCAAGCCAGGTCCTCCCTGGACTGGAAACAAGCATCCTAGGACCGGTTTCGGGCTTTCAGCCCTCGTCAGCCAGGATAGCTTGATTCCAGTGGCATGGAGAGCAAGGGACTCACGTCTGAGCATACCCTTCCCACTCGGGGTGACAAATGCAAAAACAACAATTGATGGACAGAATGCAGAACAATGTCATACATTCACCCCAGTACAGAGATCTGGGCCTAAATCCATCGTTTTTTTGCTCACCATGCCATTCCAGTTTGAACCCAGCCATATGCAAATCAGTCTTGACCCTGTGCCCCATGGGAACAGTCCAGCCCGAACTGCCAAGCCAGGTCCTCCCTGGACTGGAAACAAGCATCCTAGGACCGGTTTCGGGCTTTCAGCCCTCGTCAGCCAGGATAGCTTGATTCCAGTGGCATGGAGAGCAAGGGACTCACGTCTGAGCATACCCTTCCCACTCGGGGTGACAAATGCAAAAACAACAATTGATGGACAGAATGCAGAACAATGTCATACATTCACCCCAGTACAGAGATCTGGGCCTAAAACCATCGTTTCTTTGCTCACCATGCCATTCCAGTTTGAACCCAGCCATATGCAAATCAGTCTTGACCCTGTGCCCCATGGGAACAGTCCAGCCCGAACTGCCAAGCCAGGTCCTCCCTGGACTGGAAACAAGCATCCTAGGACCGGTTTCGGGCTTTCAGCCCTCGTCAGCCAGGATAGCTTGATTCCAGTGGCATGGAGAGCAAGGGACTCACGTCTGAGCATACCCTTCCCACTCGGGGTGACAAATGCAAAAACAACAATTGATGGACAGAATGCAGAACAATGTCATACATTCACCCCAGTACAGAGATCTGGGCCTAAATCCATCGTTTTTTTGCTCACCATGCCATTCCAGTTTGAACCCAGCCATATGCAAATCAGTCTTGACCCTGTGCCCCATGGGAACAGTCCAGCCCGAACTGCCAAGCCAGGTCCTTCCTGGACTGGAAACAAGCATCCTAGGACCGGTTTCGGGCTTTCAGCCCTCGTCAGCCAGGATAGCTTGATTCCAGTGGCATGGAGAGCAAGGGACTCACGTCTGAGCATACCCTTCCCACTCGGGGTGACAAATGCAAAAACAACAATTGATGGACAGAATGCAGAACAATGTCATACATTCACCCCAGTACAGAGATCTGGGCCTAAATCCATCGTTTTTTTGCTCACCATGCCATTCCAGTTTGAACCCAGCCATATGCAAATCAGTCTTGACCCTGTGCCCCATGGGAACAGTCCAGCCCGAACTGCATAGCCAGGTCCTCCCTGGACTGGAAACAAGCATCCTAGGACCGGTTTCGGGCTTTCAGCCCTCGTCAGCCAGGATAGCTTGATTCCAGTGGCATGGAGAGCAAGGGACTCACGTCTGAGCATACCCTTCCCACTCGGGGTGACAAATGCAAAAACAACAATTGATGGACAGAATGCAGAACAATGTCATACATTCACCCCAGTACAGAGATCTGGGCCTAAATCCATCGTTTTTTTGCTCACCATGCCATTCCAGTTTGAACCCAGCCATATGCAAATCAGTCTTGACCCTGTGCCCCATGGGAACAGTCCAGCCCGAACTACCAAGCCAGGTCCTCCCTGGACTGGAAACAAGCATCCTAGGACCGGTTTCGGGCTTTCAGCCCTCGTCAGCCAGGATAGCTTGATTCCAGTGGCATGGAGAGCAAGGGACTCACGTCTGAGCATACCCTTCCCACTCGGGGTGACAAATGCAAAAACAACAATTGATGGACAGAATGCAGAACAATGTCATACATTCACCCCAGTACAGAGATCTGGGCCTAAATCCATCGTTTTTTTGCTCACCATGCCATTCCAGTTTGAACCCAGCCATATGCAAATCAGTCTTGACCCTGTGCCCCATGGGAACAGTCCAGCCCGAACTGCCAAGCCAGGTCCTCCCTGGACTGGAATCAAGCATCCTAGGACCGGTTTCGGGCTTTCAGCCCTCGTCAGCCAGGATAGCTTGATTCCAGTGGCATGGAGAGCAAGGGACTCACGTCTGAGCATACCCTTCCCACTCGGGGTGACAAATGCAAAAACAACAATTGATGGACAGAATGCAGAACAATGTCATACATTCAACCCAGTACAGAGATCTGGGCCTAAATCCATCGTTTTTTTGCTCACCATGCCATTCCAGTTTGAACCCAGCCATATGCAAATCAGTCTTGACCCTGTGCCCCATGGGAACAGTCCAGCCCGAACTGCCAAGCCAGGTCCTCCCTGGACTGGAAACAAGCATCCTAGGACCGGTTTCGGGCTTTCAGCCCTCGTCTGCCAGGATAGCTTGATTCCAGTGGCATGGAGAGCAAGGGACTCACGTCTGAGCATACCCTTTCCACTCGGGGTGACAAATGCAAAAACAACAATTGATGGACAGAATGCAGAACAATGTCATACATTCACCCCAGTACAGAGATCTGGGCCTAAATCCATCGTTTTTTTGCTCACCATGCCATTCCAGTTTGAACCCAGCCATATGCAAATCAGTCTTGACCCTGTGCCCCATGGGAACAGTCCAGCCCGAACTGCCAAGCCAGGTCCTCCCTGGACTGGAAACAAGCATCCTAGGACCGGTTTCGGGCTTTCAGCCCTCGTCAGCCAGGATAGCTTGATTCCAGTGGCATGGAGAGCAAGGGACTCACGTCTGAGCATACCCTTCCCACTCGGGGTGACAAATGCAAAAACAACAATTGATGGACAGAATGCAGAACAATGTCATACATTCACCCCAGTACAGAGATCTGGGCCTAAATCCATCGTTTTTTTGCTCACCATGCCATTCCAGTTTGAACCCAGCCATATGCAAATCAGTCTTGACCCTGTGCCCCATGGGAACAGTCCAGCCCGAACTGCCAAGCCAGGTCCTCCCTGGACTGGAGACAAGCATCCTAGGACCGGTTTCGGGCTTTCAGCCCTCGTCAGCCAGGATAGCTTGATTCCAGTGGCATGGAGAGCAAGGGACTCACGTCTGAGCATACCCTTCTCACTCGGGGTGACAAATGCAAAAACAACAATTGATGGACAGAATGCAGAACAATGTCATACATTCACCCCAGTACAGAGATCTGGGCCTAAATCCATCGTTTTTTTGCTCACCATGTCATTCCAGTTTGAACCCAGCCATATGCAAATCAGTCTTGACCCTGTGCCCCATGGGAACAGTCCAGCCCGAACTGCCAAGCCAGGTCCTCCCTGGACTGGAAACAAGCATCCTAGGACCGGTTTCGGGCTTTCAGCCCTCGTCAGCCAGGATAGCTTGATTCCAGTGGCATGGAGAGCAAGGGACTCACGTCTGAGCATACCCTTCCCACTCGGGGTGACAAATGCAAAAACAACAATTGATGGACAGAATGCAGAACAATGTCATACATTCACCCCAGTACAGAGATCTGGGCCTAAATCCATCGTTTTTTTGCTCACCATGCCATTCCAGTTTGAACCCAGCCATATGCAAATCAGTCTTGACCCTGTGCCCCATGGGAACAGTCCAGCCCGAACTGCCAAGCCAGGTCCTCCCTGGACTGGAAACAAGCATCCTAGGACCGGTTTCGGGCTTTCAGCCCTCGTCAGCCAGGATAGCTTGATTCCAGTGGCATGGAGAGCAAGGGACTCACGTCTGAGCATACCCTTCCCACTCGGGGTGACAAATGCAAAAACAACAATTATTGATGGACAGAATGCAGAACAATGTCATACATTCACCCCAGTACAGAGATCTGGGCCTAAATCCATCGTTTTTTTGCTCACCATGCCATTCCAGTTTGAACCCAGCCATATGCAAATCAGTCTTGACCCTGTGCCCCATGGGAACAGTCCAGCCCGAACTGCCAAGCCAGGTCCTCCCTGGACTGGAAACAAGCATCCTAGGACCGGTTTTGGGCTTTCAGCCCTCGTCAGCCAGGATAGCTTGATTCCAGTGGCATGGAGAGCAAGGGACTCACGTCTGAGCATACCCTTCCCACTCGGGGTGACAAATGCAAAAACAGCAATTGATGGACAGAATGCAGAACAATGTCATACATTCACCCCAGTACAGAGATCTGGGCCTAAATCCATCGTTTTTTTGCTCACCATGCCATTCCAGTTTGAACCCAGCCATATGCAAATCAGTCTTGACCCTGTGCCCCATGGGAACAGTCCAGCCCGAACTGCCAAGCCAGGTCCTCCCTGGACTGGAAACAAGCATCCTAGGACCGGTTTCGGGCTTTCAGCCCTCGTCAGCCAGGATAGCTTGATTCCAGTGGCATGGAGAGCAAGGGACTCACGTCTGAGCATACCCTTCCCACTCGGGGTGACAAATGCAAAAACAACAATTGATGGACAGAATGCAGAACAATGTCATACATTCACCCCAGTACAGAGATCTGGGCCTAAATCCATCGTTTTTTTGCTCACCATGCCATTCCAGTTTGAACCCAGCCATATGCAAATCAGTCTTGACCCTGTGCCCCATGGGAACAGTCCAGCCCGAACTGCCAAGCCAGGTCCTCCCTGGACTGGAAACAAGCATCCTAGGACCGGTTTCGGGCTTTCAGCCCTCGTCAGCCAGGATAGCTTGATTCCAGTGGCATGGAGAGCAAGGGACTAAGTGGGATGGGTATTCCCAGACGTGGGACCCGTGCTCACTACGCCACTGGAGTCAAGCTATCCTGGCTGATGACGGCTGATAGCCAGAAACCGGTCCTAGGATGCTTGATTCCGGTCCAGGGAAGACATGGCTTGGAAGTTCGGGCTGGACTGTTCCCATGAGGCACAGGGTCAAGACTGATTTGCATATGGCCATGTCTAAACTGGGGTGGTGTAGTTGGCAAAAGAACGATGGATTCAACCCAGATCTCTTGACTGGGGGAGAATGTATGCATTGTCAGCATTCCGTCCATCATTTGTTTGTTGTAACGCTTTTCGCCCTAAGTGGGATGGGTATTCCCAGACGTGGGACCCGTGCTCACTACGCCACTGGAGTCAAGCTATCCTGGCTGATGACGGCTGATAGCCAGAAACCGGTCCTAGGATGCTTGATTCTGGTCCAGGGAAGACATGGCTTGGCAGTTCGGGCTGGACTGTTCCCATGAGGCACAGGGTCAAGACTGATTTGCACATGGCCATGTCTAAACTGGGGTGGTGTAGTGGGCAAATGAACGATGGATTTAACCCAGATCTCTTGACTGGGGGAGAATGTATGCATTGTCAGCATTCCGTCCATCATTTGTTTGTTGTAACGCTTTTCGCCCTAAGTGGGATGGGTATTCCCAGACGTGGGACCCGTGCTCACTACGCCACTGGAGTCAAGCTATCCTGGCTGATGACGGCTGATAGCCAGAAACCGGTCCTAGGATGCTTGATTCCGGTCCAGGGAAGACATGGCTTGGCAGTTCGGGCTGGACTGTTCCCATGAGGCACAGGGTCAAGACTGATTTGCATATGGCCATGTCTAAACTGGGGTGGTGTAGTGGGCAAAAGAACAATGGATTTAACCCAGATCTCTTGACTGGGGGAGAATGTATGCATTGTCAGCATTCCGTCCATCATTTGTTTGTTGTAACGCTTTTCGCCCTAAGTGGGATGGGTATTCCCAGACGTGGGACCCGTGCTCACTACGCCACTGGAGTCAAGCTATCCTGGCTGATGACGGCTGATAGCCAGAAACCGGTCCTAGGATGCTTGATTCCGGTCCAGGGAAGACATGGCTTGGCAGTTCGGGCTGGACTGTTCCCATGAGGCACAGGGTCAAGACTGATTTGCATATGGCCATGTCTAAACTGGGGTGGTGTAGTGGGCAAAAGAACGATGGATTTAACCCAGATCTCTTGACTGGGGGAGAATGTATGCATTGTCAGCATTCCGTCCATCATTTGTTTGTTGTAACGCTTTTCGCCCTAAGTGGGATGGGTATTCCAAGACGTGGGACCCGTGCTCACTACGCCACTGGAGTCAAGCTATCCTGGCTGATGACGGCTGATAGCCAGAAACCGGTCCTAGGATGCTTGATTCCGGTCCAGGGAAGACATGGCTTGGCAGTTCGGGCTGGACTGTTCCCATGAGGCACAGGGTCAAGACTGATTTGCATATGGCCATGTCTAAACTGGGGTGGTGTAGTGGGCAAAAGAACGATGGATTTAACCCAGATCTCTTGACTGGGGGAGAATGTATGCATTGTCAGCATTCCGTCCATCATTTGTTTGTTGTAACGCTTTTCGCCCTAAGTGGGATGGGTATTCCCAGACGTGGGACCCGTGCTCACTACGCCACTGGAGTCAAGCTATCCTGGCTGATGACGGCTGATAGCCAGAAACCGGTCCTAGGATGCTTGATTCCGGTCCAGGGAAGACATGGCTTGGCAGTTCGGGCTGGACTGTTCCCATGAGGCACAGGGTCAAGACTGATTTGCATATGGCCATGTCTAAACTGGGGTGGTGTAGTGGGCAAAAGAACGATGGATTTAACCCAGATCTCTTGACTGGGGGAGAATGTATGCATTGTCAGCATTCCGTCCATCATTTGTTTGTTGTAACGCTTTTCGCCCTAAGTGGGATGGGTATTCCCAGACGTGGGACCCGTGCTCACTACGCCACTGGAGTCAAGCTATCCTGGCTGATGACGGCTGATAGCCAGAAACCGGTCCTAGGATGCTTGATTCCGGTCCAGGGAAGACATGGCTTGGCAGTTCGGGCTGGACTGTTCCCATGAGGCACAGGGTCAAGACTGATTTGCATATGGCCATGTCTAAACTGGGGTGGTGTAGTGGGCAAAAGAACGATGGATTTAACCCAGATCTCTTGACTGGGGGAGAATGTATGCATTGTCAGCATTCCGTCCATCATTTGTTTGTTGTAACGCTTTTCGCCCTAAGTGGGATGGGTATTCCCAGACGTGGGACCCGTGCTCACTACGCCACTGGAGTCAAGCTATCCTGGCTGATGACGGCTGATAGCCAGAAACCGGTCCTAGGATGCTTGATTCTGGTCCAGGGAAGACATGGCTTGGCAGTTCGGGCTGGACTGTTCCCATGAGGCACAGGGTCAAGACTGATTTGCATATGGCCATGTCTAAACTGGGGTGGTGTAGTGGGCAAAAGAACGATGGATTCAACCCAGATCTCTTGACTGGGGGAGAATGTATGCATTGTCAGCATTCCGTCCATCATTTGTTTGTTGTTACGTTTAAATAAATGGCAGAGATAAGGGGGAGCACCCATCTCCATTAATAATACCCATAGTTTCTCTCTTTGGACCATTTCAAACGCGGACCGGAGGTCCACGAAGATCAGATACAAATTGCCATCCCGCATAGAAACTGTCTTCCAGTAGACCAACTGTAGCCTGAACAGTTGATCAATGGTGGAAACTTTTGCTCGAAAGCCCGCTTGAAGAGAGGTTAAAATTTCATATTCCTCCATCCAAGTCAGTAATCTTGTTAAGAGCACACGAGCAAACAGCTTCTGTAAAACATCGATCAGGCTTATGGGGCGATAATTGGCCGGGTCCAGAGGTGAAGATTTTTTGTGGATGGGTATAATTTCGGCTCCTAACCATGTGCGTGTAATTTCAAGGCCCTGCAAAATAGCATTAAAGTATACCCGAATGTAAGGAGCCCAGATTTGTATTTCGCTTCGATATAGATCACCTGGAATCCTATCGAGGCCCGGGGCTTTCCCCACAGATAGGGTACTAAGAGCCAACTCAATTTCCGAAAGGGTGAAGGGTCGGCTCTCCAGATCCACATGTTCCGGATGCGCCACAACAATATCATTTAGCCGGATTACTGAATCTAATCTACTATTGCTATTACTGAGCGAATAGAGGGGCTTGAAATACTCAAGCCAAACCTCCTCGCTAAGATTAGGAATGATAGCAGACGGACTTTCTGCTGAACCAGTTCGGACAAGATTCCAAAATGCCCTTAAGTCACGAACTTCTAATGCTGACTTCATACTTAACCACTTTGAATCCTCCCACTCGGATTTAGCCGCTTTTATCAGGTTTTTATAATGAACCCTCGCAGCTCTGATGCTTGCCTGAGAACCCTCTTTTACTTCCCTGATCAAAACAGACTTTGCCAACCTACAACTTTTGTTGTACCAGTGATCATTCTTTGGGGTCCTTGGCCTCTGTATGGTAGAGCTATAAAAGTAACCAGCCAAACAACCCAGAAGTTTATCATGAATGTCCTGCAGGTCCGAGAGATGATGCTGTAAAATGTCTCCATTGGGACACAAAAGGTGGGAAACCTCCGCCAAAGAGCAGGAGACGCTGCGGTATAATTCCGCCAGTTTCGCCTCCTCAGTCGCGATCCTTGCCCACCTGATGCGTCTACCACCTGCAGCTAAAACCAAATTCTCGCTGCTTGGTGTTACTGTACCCCCAGGAACTTTACGACCACCGATATTAGTCACCAGTTCTAGTGACAATAAATTGTGGTCACTGTCAACCCTAGGTATGACAGCAAAAGCTCCTAGATAGCCCCAGAATTCGACGTTCACCAGAATGTAATCAATGGTTGAGCAATTCACAGGTCTATTGAAGGTATAAGAACCCGGGACATCGGGAAGAAGTCTGCCATTACAGGCCCTCAAGCGATGAAGAATAACTATCTTGTTAATCTCGAGGGCCAAAGGCAGTAGACGTTTTTCGGGTACATAGTACAATCTGGGATTTTAAAAATGTCATCCTTATCTAGAGTAGCTGAGGGAATCCCGAGGAGGGGTTCAAAATGGCAATTAAAATCAGCCCCTATTATTTTGTGGGACAAAGGGGGGAGAGAATGTAAAATGGCATCTAGGGCACCCAAGATCGATAGACCGAGCTGTAGCGGATGGGGACGCAAGTAGATATTAAGTACTACCAGCGAATATCCTGCGGGGAAAGTGAGTAACAAACATAAAATGTCAGGGCACTGGGAGTCTATGGTCTTAACTGTACAGCCTAAGTGAGTGGCAACCCACACAACTAACCCCCCAGAAGGTTTACCCCTAGCTCCTTGGACCGCAGGGACAAAAAAGACGCATAGCCCACCCTCACTGGTATGGACCGTAACCACGTTTCTTGGAATAAGCAAATATCATATTTGTCCATTAGCTCTCCCCACTCAGGATTAGGGAGTTTGGACCCCAGGCCAGCCACATTCCAAGACCCTACTAGGGGTCTGCGTATAGCTACTTGGGGGGGACAATCCACTTGGGGGTCACAGTCAAAAAAACGGGGAGAAGCTATCCGATCTAGAAGACCAGACTCAGGTGACCCTTGAATAAAACTGTTGCTTTAGGGGGATAAAGGGATAGAAATTACTGCTATCCCAGTTCCATAAGCTGTATTAGGTACGACCACCTCCATAGTATAGTCATCCTGAACCAAACCCCCTTTGGCATACATATGCCTTCCTTCGGTGTCCCTCAAAAGTGATGGTCAGTCCACAGAGCTAAGTACATCAAATGGGTTGGGAATCGGAATATTATAATGAGATTGGTGGGTGACTTGATGAAAATAGGGTAATTCCCTGGGGCTTGGAACACAGGGGTGCATGTAAAAATACCCCAAGTGACAGGTATCAATAGAGCCCATTTTAGTTTTCCCACCAAAATCCAGTATGTGGCCAACAACTCTCGGGTCCCTAAAATTAATTAAGACACAGTCGGCACCTATATCTTTAGATCTAGTCCCTAACCAGCAAACTCTACGTACAAAAAGAATCTCCCCCCGTCCTACTCCATCCAGTGGTCTATATTTAGATAACCAGTGAATGACTTTGTTTTTTAGTTCAAAATAAGTTTCCCCCCTGTCACTTGATAAGGGAGGTACTCCCGGGAGCACCACCACATAGGGTGAAGCCTCGGGGGGGGGGGAGCTGCGGAAAGGGAGGAGAATTAGCCAAACCTGTTGTGCCTGAATTTACAACCGGGTTAGGTAGCAACCTACCCACCCCCAGGCTCCGTGGAGCGCAAGTCTTGATACTAGAAGGTTGATCACAAAGGGCTGCGTCAATAGGGACCTGAGAGATGTTAGAAGAAATAGAAGGACCAACAGCAGGTGAGGGTATCACTGGCATCACCAGGGGCAACTGGACTAAACCAGGTAAGGTAGGTTGGGGGGAGATAGAAGGAGCCTGTGGGGTAGATTTACTAGTCGTAGATGGTAATCCCGAACCCTCAAAGCTACCGGGAACTTGCAAACCAGAATTTGACTGTTTTTTCCCAACACCGTTGGTATTAATCAAGGTTACTAGTCTGTCGATCTTAGACGACAGGCTTTTAAAAAAAGCATTTAGAGTTTGGTCTATATGAGACTGCAAATCTATTAATGTGTTAGTAACCCACACCGGCGGGCTTGAGATTGGTGGATTGCTAACAGTGTCCAAGTAGTCAAGATTTGTGGCGGAAGAAACAGAATTTTTAAACAATTTTTTAGCTTTCTTCCTTTTCTTTACCTTCACCCTCCTTTTAGGTGCCACTGTAGATACCAGAGAGGAAGAGAGCGGACCAGCTTCCACTCGCACCATCTCCGCTGATATGGTCTGGGCACAGGGTAAGTGTGTGAAAGAAGGCAACATAAAAGACAAGGCTTCCGCCTCAACCTGGTTGAAGGAATCTACCGACCCATCATCCAATGGGGGTGCAGATGGAATAGCGGGAGTGATTGACACCCGCCTTTCGGTGTTTGCAATTGCCGTGGCTACCACCCCAATGGTTTGCTGTAACATTTTGTCAATAGCAGTGAGGCTCGGGAGCGGTTGATTCAAATTAGCAAGTTGCCTGGTCATTGGTCGGGCAGTCGGATGCTTACAATGTTTCCCCATGATTAGAGCAGGAGTCACATACAAACAACTCAACCTTAGAGGTATTAGCTAAATACCTAAGAAACAGGTATATTACATAAAGATAAAAACACTATATTAGCAGCTTTTGACTGATTATTTAGAGAAAAAGAAAACAATAAAATGAGTGGACGTATAGGGGACACAAAACCCAACTAACCCGGTAGTACTAGTAAGGGGGGGTGGCCCAGCCCGGCCTCCTTCGGCCTTTGACGGGCAAGGACGGGCCCGCCCGGGTGCTGCCCGCGCGCGACCCGCGCTGCGGGGCCACCTGGCGGCCTAAATACTGTTCCGGCGCTACAAGGCGTCGTCACCAGCGAGCACCGATAGCGAGGTATGCTGGGGGATGTAGTCACGTTGGCCGTTCCCCTCACGGCGGCAATGTTCATATGCTGGGAGGGATCAGGAACTCCCCAGTGCAATGGCCGTTCCCCTCACCGGCAGGTAAGTGTGGCAAAAATCAATTCTCCAAATCACAAGGGCGTGTCCTGCGCTGCGGGGGCACCTGGCGGCCTGAATACTGTTCCGGCGCTACCAGGCTTCGTCATCAGCGAGCGCCGATAGCGAGGTATGCTGGGGGATGTAGTCACGTTGGCCGTTCCCCTCACGGCGGCAATGTTCGCATGCTGGGAGGGATCAGCAACTCCCCAGTGCAATGGGCGTTCCCCTCACGGCAGGTAAGTGTGGCAAAAATCAATTCTCCAAATCACAAGGTCGATTATCTACAAAGTGAGTGGAGAGGTCTCACTTTGCTCCTCTTGATCAAAACATTTGACCTGGCTAACATCATGGAGGCTTCCGACCCTAATTACACAGATATAGCCACCTTTGAGGGGGCGAATTCTTATACTATTGTTGATTATGATTTTGTAACTAGAAAATTGTTGGCCAAGGTGGAGGGGGCTTCAATTGCCCCCAATATTTATAGTGATCATAATCCCCTACTCCTAGATGTTTGTTCACCAAAGGTGGGGAGGGGAAGTCAAGAGTTTGACCTCAGAATTATTGGCAGTTAAGTCCCAGGGTCTGCATGTCACCTGGAGAAATACGGATAAGAATACCCTTTTGCCCAATGTATGCTCTTTGCATTTGCCCCTGTTGTTTAGTTGCCTTAGTCAATCCAACACAAACGGTGAGAGGGCTGCTTCTTTTGTCCAGTTGAGCCTAGAGGGTAACAAGCTGTTATTGAAGTCCAGCAAACTGTGGTCTGTGGAAACTAAGTGGTTTGACCCATCCTGCAGGAAGGCCTCAATGTTACTTTATGAGGCCATAAAAGAGACACCTATGGACATACATAAAATTCAAAGATGCAGAACAGAATATAAGTCAGCCTTTCAGAAGAGGAGTATGGAACTGCAAAATGAGGCCTGGGGTTAATTGGTAACAGTGTGTGGGGTGAAGGACACCAGGGCGTTTTGGCGGTAAGTAGGCACTAAACCCAACTCGGTTGTCACTATCATAAGCCAGAAAACCTGAGTTGACCACTTCAAAGAGGTTTGAAGCTTGAGGGTCAACTGGTGTTATGAAGAAGAGAAGGTAGTCTTCCCTTTAGCCCTTAAATTTACACACAAGTCAGTTCTGGATGCAATAAAAAAGAGCCCATCCAATAAAGTACCTGGCCTGACAGGGTACAAATGTACTCCCAGGCCATCTTACCACCCTAAGGTTGATTGACTCCAAGTTGCATGGCAGATTATTTGCGAGCTCATGCAGGTGCAATTAATAGCAATTCGATAACTTATGGGCAATGGTCACTTTACAGTTTGTCTGCAGTCCGAAATATGTTTATTAGGGGAAAAAGGAACAGATACACCATTGTGAAGCCATTGGTAGATCATGATGTTAATGAATGATAGGCCCATGCCAATGGGTCGGTCAGATGATGTCTTTGAGCCTGGTCCTATATTCATCCCTTGTCGGAATGGACCAAAAGGAGTCCCGCTGGAATAAGATTTCATCACGCTCCATGTTCAACATAAAGTTCATGTTGAAGTTCATGGTTACCAGGATGTAAAGCTGTGAGTAATCGTGTAGCCTTTTTGTAAGTAGATTGATTACATTTGGTGAGAGTAGATTCCTTGATTAGCTGTCTGGTTGTATGTATACATTGATGAGTAGCAGTGGGGTATCGAGCTCCGGGTGCCGTTTTTTTAATAAAACCATCAGTATATGGCCGTTTTTCTTACTGACTTTCTATTTGTAATGAAGCCACTACATATAGTGCTACACCCCACATGGGGCAACCATGCCTCTTTGTTGCCGGATTAAAAAAACCTAGGAAACGATTAAGAAGAAGCAGATGCATGGATGAGGTTTCTTGCAAAAGTATTATATGGAAGGAGCTGAGATAGCTTACAAGATCAGAATCACTAATTTTGTTGCATAGTTCAGAAATGGGATCAATTTCTTCGCTTTGTGCGCAGGGGCTTTGCCTGGAGGTGAGTAGCCATAGAGTTTTTCAATTTGTTTCTGGCCTTGCACAATTTATTTCCATTGCCTTTTTGTCATATTTCATTTTTGACTTTGCTATCTGTCCAGTGCACATTTGTTCTCTTACTTGATATGTTTAATGTTTGTGTTTAACGCTATCATGGGATCAGTTGTTACTGGCTTAGTTTTGGCCATCATTGGAGAGCTGTCTGATTGGGTATGGTCTTCTTGGCTGACCTGGATTGTGCCTCTCCATTATGCCTGCTGGTCTGAAGGGGTTTGAGTGGACTTTTTCACTTTGGGGGCAGTTGTTGTTTCATTTGGCTTCAGTGAGCAAGACGTCTCTGAGGTATCGAGATTATCCGCCTCATGCTTTGCACTAGAAAAGTAGAAACTGTCTTTAATCTCAAACATTCAATTTTCCAAAGCCAGTGGAAACATGCTTAGTTTGGCAATTATTGGTGCTCAGAAGCAATCTGATTGTTGGAGTGCAGCATATATTTGTGCTCTGAGTATTATTTTATACTTTTTAGTACAGTGGTTATTAACCTGTGGTCCAGTGACCCATAGGGATTCGTAAAGCCTACTGTGACCATCAGAAAATGTAATATTAACAGAATAATAAAGTGGATGTAAATAAAAAAGCTAATTATTTGTAAATGGGAAGGAGTTTTAACTTGGAGGCTGAAAATTAAGTTAGAACCCTCAAATTGATATGTGGGAGCAGTGCAAGTGCATTAACAAGAATATAAAATGTAAAAAGAAAGGCCTAAATTGAATTTAGAAACCTCCCTATTAAAATTTACATATTGATTTTTTTTATATTTGTTTGTGAATTAACTATATTTTATAATTTGGATAAATGTTTGATGAGTGCTTTTTCTGTATTTTATCGTTATGCTTTCAAATCATCGAAAATGCTTAGGTCTGGGTTCCCAGCTTCCAGTAATGGCTCTATGGGTTCCCCAGATTTAAAACATGATTCAGTGGAGGTCCCCGGGATCCAGTAATGAATAAGTGGGGGTCCTTAAAAGTGAAAAAGGTTAAGAACCACTGATTTAGTACTTACAATTGTGTTTTCGGTTTGTTATGTGACTTGTAGATTTTGCTTTCATGATATAGAACCTTGAAGCTCATGCATCCTATGTGCATTTTTTTTCTGGAAGCTTTAATGGAAGCGAGGGAAAGTGGAGTTTCAATCCTTGTCTATTTTCTGTAAATCCTTCCTTTCACCTGTAATTTATCCAAGCGTGACTGGTCACTAACTACTGATAACTTTTTCCAGAAATTATACTGTGTGATTTTTCAATGTAATTTGTAATGACCTCCTGATAGGAGGAAAATGAGTAATTAACAGTTAACCATTTTGCTACTGCAAGAGTTATTACATTGTCTGAGATATGATAGAAATGATTGAGTGAATGTTAAGTGTTGATTCTAAGTTGAAGTGGGAGGTTTAGTGTATTTCACAAAGATAGATGGCCAAGAATTTTTCAAGATCATTTTTGTTCCTTCTTGCTAGATGGTAAATAGTGTGAAATAACATGCCTTCATTTGAAGTATAGTTCCTAGCCATTTTCCGTGATTCGAATGACATAAACGAATGGGTTTTAATACTTTCATGAGAGAACATTTTGGTGCATTGCGGTGCAGTTCAAACTGAGATTTATCTCTAACTGTTCTTGTTCATATGAGCCCGGGGAACCTAAAATGCAAGAAATGGCTTGTGAGTGGCAACTAAATCATGTTTCCTTCAAGAAGAGGAAAACCAGGGCAACTTCTGATATTTTTTCAGCCATTATTAAGTGATGTGTATTTGATGATCTTCAACAGCGTGGGGCACAGCTAAATTGACGTGCAAGTTCTATAGGCTATAAATGTGTATTTTCATAATGTTTTCAGGTTGGATGGGTTACTACACCTTAGAGAGGGACTTGGGACTATTCTCAGTTTTTGGTGTGCAGAGTTCCAATACATTTACTTAAATCGAATAAATGAGTGTATTTTGTTTTACTTGCATGAGAGAAAGTTTTTATGTATACTGTTGCATCCCCCCCTGGGCATTCAGCATTAACTATTCAGGTTAACAAGAGCAAACGGAAACTAAAACGTATGTAATTGTTTGTGAGTGGTTGCTAAGCCCTGTTTTGGTCAGGAATCGGAATATCTAGTTGAGCTCTGAAATTTTGTTAAACATTTGTGAATTTGCTGATTTGGAATAGCAAGTGCACAGTTAAACAACTGTATTGTGCTACTTCAACAATTTGTATAATTATGCCTTGTGTTGTTTTGAGGGTAGATGTGTTTCTGTAGATAGCTATAGGTCAGTTTTTGGTCTGCAAGTTTGAACAGATATGCAAGTACGAATGAAGGCACATGTTGACTAATCAATAGAGATGAACATGATGTGAAGTTAGGATTTTGTAGAGTTGGCACGATCATAACTTCTCACTGAGACAACTGAGATTTCAGAGATTTAATTAGGGGAAAGGTAGAGAGTTTAAGATGGCCACCAAGGTTACCTTCATGGTTGACTTCTTCTGAGCAGGGAAACTAATAATAGAATTTGCAGTGTGGGATAGTCATCAGGCCTGTGCTCCTGATCTGTGTTTGCGTGAGTGTGGGGTGTCCTGTAAGAATTAAGTGATAAAATACGAATTTCAACATGTTAATGTACATTCATGTTCAGTTTGCATTTTCCACTCCAGTTTGTTGTGCAACCGTGTTCAGGCCCAGGAGGTAGCTTTGCATTCCTGGTACTTCATGCTATAAATGAAACGTAGGACCACTGGGCTACAATTATTGCAATGTATGCAGAAGTCTAACAGATCGCATGCAGTCTTTCTTCTGAACCATTCAATATCCACAATTTGAATCAGTTACTTCTGTCTTGTTTGCAGTGGTGGCTGGCAACTATGGAGAGTGGTGAGACAAGCAAATGGGTGCATGCACGCATGCTAAATCTAAGGCACCCGTGTTAAAACATTTTTTTTTTACATTAATTACCTTGCTCTTGCTTGCTACACGATACGTTCTCCTTGCTTCTTCTCTCCTCTCCAGGTTCCAGCTCGAGCCCTGCCAATTCCCTTAACCAATCCTGTCACTGCTCTCATGCTGTTACCAGCATTACAGTAGCATCAGTATTGGACGGAGCAGCTTCCCTAAGGGCTCTCAAGGGTGCTGGAGGCCTCTGCTTGCTATCAACCCAGCTGCCTAAGACGGCTTGTTTAGAGAGGTTTAAAGTGTGCATGTCTGGCTGGCCATCACAAGACAACCCGCCATAGTGACATGCTGACCTTAAACGGAAGTGCACAAGCAACCAACCACTTCTATATGCTTCTGCCACTCAGCAGGCTCAGCCCCATCCTGGCAAACGGTGTAGGATGGGTTGATAAAATATAAAATGTGAATAAATTAACTTTATCACCATTTTATTTTTAATCTCTGGGGCTTTATCTGGGGGCTGTTTAGAAGTGGGGCAATGCTCCTCAGCTCTAATGAAATAGCCGCTCATGCTTGTTTGCTTGCTTCTGTCCAGATGCCCTTTACATTTTAACTGTTACTTGCTTTCTGCCTCACATCTCGCTTTACCTGTGAGGTTTACCTGAATTCACTTTGTGGATTCATGGCTATTTTCTGGATGGCCTTCTAATTGTAACCTGTGACTTGACTACATGTGTGTTTTAAATGCAGTTTGATTTAATACCACCCCACAATGGAATTTTGATTTTAGTTCACCTTGTGACAAATGTTAGAAGATAGGCCTTTGCAGCAAATTCCATGGTTAGTTGCATTGGAACGCTCATGTGCCACCCGTGGTTCTCTCCCTTGACGCAAAGCAATGCAAAGAAGCACTAGTGCTCCTCTGCATTACTTTAGGACTACTTTTCAGAACAAATAAAGAATTGCTCTGGAGAGTAACTCCCAGTGAAACATCTTGAGCTGGTTTGCATATCATTAGTAGCGCACACCCGGTGCAAAATGTTAGCAAATCTGCCCTTTATGTGTTTTAGTATAGAAATCCAGTCCTACAAGGTGATTATAAACAAACACCTCTGCAGCTTTTATCATGCATTTTATCTATATGGTCTATGCATGCAGATAATGCACATGTATTCTGTATGCATGCATATAATTTACTGCTCTTTTCCAAAAATTCTGGACTCGGTCATCTTTTTTTAAACAATTTATAGAATTGCTATGTTTGAAAGCACGTTATTGATTTGTTATATTGACTATAAATCTCTTGCCTTTGTGGTATCGTAATACAATAGGTAGGTATATTTTGGACCATGGCTAATTGTTTTTATTTTCTGTGATACATTTCGTTTAAATAAATTTGTTCAACATACAACAGGTAGAAATCTCTTCAGGTTCAAAATGAATTCATCTATTATGGAGTTGCAGAATCAAAGCTCAACAAACAACATGCTCCTGATCCAGATAATTCTCAATCCTGCAACTACCACTGGCATTTCTATACATAGAGCATACCACTGGCTGATGACTATTTTTAAAAACTTAGGGGCTTATTTACAAGCCCCTTGCGCTGTACGTGCCGGCGGCGCAAGGGGGTTGTAAATAAGCCCCTTTGCCATGAAACGCTCCTGCAATCAAACAAACAAAAAGACCATCGTCGTATGTGCAGTAATATTGCATCTATAAAGTATCTTTGCAGTTTTCACAGGACGTTTGAAGTGTTCTGATCAACTCCACTATGGTACTGGCTTTCGTACAGTGCATGCCGACAGAGAAATACAAAGTCTAGGTGCATTGAAACAACAAACAGACATTGACATTTACAGACAGACCAACACATATAGAGACAACCATTTCCATACAAAGAAAATAAAAAATGACTTCCGAGCATATCATGCTTACATGGATCAGCATACACACTGATCACAAGGTAGATAGACTATCAGGAATCAATACACACTTAACACAAATCATGCCATTGCCCATGAACACAAGCTAACAAACATAAAGTTAACAGTGCACACAGCCCAACACAGAGAGGCTTACACATACAGTCAACATTGATACAGAAAGCTGCAACACACCACACAGACAAGGCACAAGGTAATGTACAAAGATATCCGTGGTCACTGATGGACAAACAAGACTAACCAGCAAACAGATGGAAAAACAGAGAGATACAGTATTTATGGAAACTGCCGATTGCTGCACATTCAATCTTTGACCTCCCTCCCCTTTGTTAGTGGGTGTTGGAATCATTCATTCTCAACTCCACTTCAACGGTTGTGGTTTTTCCGTTTAAGGCCCCTAAAAAAGTCCAGTCACTAAATTTAGCTAGTTTTCAATGGAAATCAGTGAGAAGGTTTAGTATCCAATATCCAATAAAGGTTTAGCCGGCAGCCGGTGTTAAATGAGACATTAAAATTCAACCATGATTGTGCGTTACAGTGACACTGATAAAATACCTTGATGTTTCCGAGATGAAATGGCAAAGAATGCAATATTTCTTTAAGCAAGAACAATACAGTACATCCTGAGGTTTGTTTTTCCTTTTTTTCCTCTTTTATTTTTACAAATGCTGTTAATACTCAGCCAGCATGTGTTTTACTCCATGCGATGCACAAGCGTCAGGCTTTTCCAAGGCTTTGCCATGGTCAATGGCTATACAAAAAGTTACAAGACAAGTCAGAAACAGTAGATTATTGTGCATTGGTGGATTTCAGGTAATAGCAGTGGAAGCATTTGTCATGTAATGTAGCAGCATATTCATTAGGTAATGGATAGTCGAGTTGAGGTGCTTTATCTCCCAGCAATCCATGTAGTATGAGAAGCCAATGCGATCTGTGCTTTCCCGTGGCTGGAATATAAAAAAAAGAGTTTTGGGACTGTGAGTAAAAAATAAAACTAATGGAGAATGAAGCAGGAGTATGGCCAACTCACTTTGCCTGGCCCTTTTTTGGTTCTCACACTAGGAACTCTCTCTCTCCAACATGGAGATCTGTGACAGGAGATCTCATAGTAAAGGGAATACATAACAATTGTGCAACATATGCAATATAGAAACAGACAAGAAGGAAATTAATCTACAATGCCAAAACTATCTATAGAAGAAGAGAGAAAATAATTTGAGACCTGCCAACAGACCTACCTCATGGGAACCTTGGAAAAGTAGGTTAACATATATTTGTGTGATTATATGTTTGTCATGAGAAAGAAGGAGGTGAACAGTGGCGGTTTCTCTGTGTGGGCGTCGGGGCTCCGCCCCAGGTAATTTCCCAGTTAATTAATTTAACAAGTTTCCTTTGATTTAAAAAAAAAAAAAATACCAGTACGTTTCTTTTTTATTAAGAAAATAAAAAAACGCAAAGAAGAAGAACACATCGCCGCAAACTTTAACATGGGGCACTGTCGTCAGTCTGCTGCCTCCCACTGTCAATACCCCCGCGCTGCACCACCTGCTATGTCTTTGCCGGCTGAGAACCTCACAGCCCTGAAGGCTGTGACGCCATCAGCAGGCAAAGACATAGCCTGGAGGCCCAGTCTCCACCCCCTGATGGCGTGGAGATTAAGTTAGCCCCGGGCGTTTTTTACACAAGCCCGGGATTGCTAACATCTCCACGTCAATCAGAGAGTGGAGGAGACAGGAGAGTGTGAGATTCACCCCCACCCCCTCCCAACTCGTCACAGGGCGTGGTGAGAACCACCCTGTGACGAGTGGATAGGACCCTCTGCGCAGACTCGGAGTAGTTCTTCCCGCGCATGTAGCAGCAGCCGCCATTTTCGGGACGGACTGTGTCGTGTCAGGAGCGGTGGAGACTAGTGAGTCAAGGTCGGGGCCTTTGAAAAAAGAAAGCGGACCGGTCGTGCTCTGTAGCAGCAGCCAGCCTAGTCCACCATCCATCCATTTGGTTGCAGGAGGTTGCTGTCAGGAGGACCGAGAGTGAGACGTGTGTGAACTCGGGCAGGTAGGGCCTACCGGACCGTTCTCTGTGGTGTGAATGGATTTTTATTCTCTGACTCTAAGTTGTAACATGGCTGCCGCTGTTGGAGTTGGGCTGAGTACCCATTGATCTCCCAGGCTACTACTTGACTTGAAAATGAACACTAGGAAGTTTCTAGTGTTACCTGCATCGAGAGTCGAGACCATCGCATTAGCTGGGAAAACGTGCGCAGAACTGCGTCGTTTTAATGAAGAAACCTTATTCTATTTGGCTTCGCCACAACAGTGATGTGGTGTGGTGCTATGATGAATTGAATGACTTTGTTAATGGAAGTTATTATTTATGTATGAAAACAAGGCAGGCGGCCGCGCTACAACCGCACTCCTTCTCATAAAATTAAACATGCAGCCATTCAGTGATGACGTTATTTCCCCAGAACATATCCGTATGGTATGCGTTGTGCTATGAATTGACTTTGTTAATGTTACCAGAACCCCCTGCCTGGGTCGGTCGGTAAGCCTGAGGCACAGCTCTTCCCAAGGGTGTATGAACTTCCTGGCAAGAACCAACTTGCGTGTGGCTATGGAATCTGTGAGCTGGCAGCGCTTTTCGTCCGTGAAATTTGGCACAAACCAGGCACATGTATATTTAAATACAAAAATGAAAACTGAGCAGTTTAGGCCTTCTGTCTTTCTACAGAATAATTTCAAAGCCTGTCAACTTTCTCCCATAGTAGCCTGTGAAATTAAATTTTAGAAATGTATGCAGTTCGGAAATAGATTTTGATAAAGATATATGCCTGGCGTCTGCTCTCTAATAAGCAATAGTGGTGGACCGAGATTTGCAAGAGTCGAGCCCATCGCGTTAGCTGGGAAAACGTGCGCTGAACTGCGTTGTTTTAATGAAGAAACATATTCTATTTGGCTTCGCCACAACAGTGAAACGACGTGGGCCTGCTGTAGTATGTGTTTTTCGAGAATATGCAAGAATCCCTATGTTTGTTAGGTAAGTCCAATGTAATGAAACCTAAAGAGGCCTCATGCAAGGTGCATTAAGCATGCCTGCGCCCCCAGGATATTCCTATTTTCAACTGTTTTTTCACCGTCTGAGTATATACAGGACTGTAGGTTTCAATTGTGGTGCAGGTCCACCATGTCTCAGGAGAAGTGCCACAGAGCACTACTCCGTGACTGCCTATATTATTTCATATGCTTCCACCACAGACCCCAACGTCAATGTACATGAAACCTATAAGAATGCATTTAACCCTATATTACTGAGAAACCTACACACCGCAGTCCCTGTGGCATTGAGGCATCTGGTTTTGATGCAAATGTGAAATTAACAGCTGCTTTCAAATTGTTCAAGCTGTTCAGTGGTTTCTGCTGTGTATCCAGTGGATCCTATTCTCAAAGCTTACGTCCTTTTTACCTTTTCACAGGCACCAGGGAGGAAATCAGCAGATAGTTTAACAGGCAGCGGAGAGTAAACCAGCAGAAGGCTTTTCAACAGGCACCAGAGAAAATCAACAGATAGTTTGACAAGCACCAGGGAGGAAATCAACAGATAGTTCGACAAGCACCAGGCAGAGGAAAACAACAGATAGTTTATCAAAGAAACTACAGGCAGCAGAGTGGAAATCAGCAGAAAGCTTTTCAACAGGCACCAGAGAAAAACAGATAGCTTGACAAGCACCAGGGAGGAAATCAACAGATAGTTCGACAAGCTCCTGGCAGAGGAAATCAACAGATAGTTTATCAAAGAAACTACAGGCAGCAGAGAGGAAACCAGCAGAAAGCTTTTCAACAGGTACCAGAGAAAATCAACAGATAGCTTGACAAGCACCAGGGAGGAAATCAACAGATAGTTCGACAAGCACCTGGCAGAGGAAATCAATAGATAGTTTATCAAAGAAACTACAGGCAGCAGAGAGGAAACCAGCAGAAAGCTTTTCAACAGGTACCAGAGAAAATCAACAGATAGCTTGACAAGCACCAGGGAGGAAATCAACAGATAGTTTATCAAAAGAAACTACAGGTCAGGCAGCAGAGAGGAAACCGGCAGAAAGGTTTTCTACAGGCACCAACAGGAAATCAAGAGATAGTTTGATAAGCACAAGGAAAGTGGGTGTCCTCTGTTAGGTGATACATCTATAATCTAGTTTAGGCTTTCTTTGAACTGTTCATTTTATTGTTTGTCAAAATGAACACAGTTGACAGTTTACTCACAAAACCATTTTTGGGAATGACACACGAAGATAAACTTCGGGTGAAAGGACTTGGGCCTGATAAACCTGAAATAAACATTGAACAGTCTACAAAAGACCGGGGCAAGGGTTACACACGTAGATTTACACGGAGCTGGTTTGATAAAATGGAGTGGTTAACTGCCAGCTCTTCTAAGAATGCCTTGTTCTGTTTCCCCTGCTTGCTCTTTGGGGGTGAAGTTAGCTGGACTAAAACAGGAGTTACTGACCTTAAACATCTGGCAGAAAAAATAAAGAGGCATGATTCCAGTGAAGCCCACTTGACCAATGTATTAAAGTTGTCTTTGTTTGGAAAATCAAATATTGCACTACAGTTAAATGAAGCCTACCGCAAGGGGGTAATCAAACACAATGAGGAGGTTGATAAGAATCGTTATATATCATCCAAACTGATTGACTGTGTAAAATTTTGTGGAGCTTTTGAATTGGCATTGCGCGGTCACGATGAAACTGAACATTCCCAAAATCCTGGCGTCTTCAAAGGGCTGGTTGATTTTGTATCCAGTATAGACAGTGCAATGGAAGCGCACTTAAAAAGTGCAACTGTATTTAAAGGCACTTCCAAGACAATCCAGAATGAGTTGCTTGACTGTATGCTGGAGGTAACAAAAGAAACTATTGTACAGCAAATAAGAAGCACTGATTACGTAGCTATCCAGGCCGATGATACAACTGATGTCTCTACCAAGACGCAGTCAGTACTTGTTTTCCGCTACATTGATGGCAATTCCAAGGTAGTAGAAAGATTTTGGTGCTTTTCGAATCTTAAAGATTCAACTGCAGATACAATTTCAGCATCTATTCTTAATGAACTTGAACATATTTTCCCAGAGCACAGTGGTAAAGGGAAGCTAATTGCTCAGAGCTATGATGGTGCCAGTGTCATGCGTGGTGCCTCTGGTGGAGTTCAAAAAAAGATCAGAGACATCTATCCAAATGCGCACTATGTCCATTGCTATGCCCACCAACTAAATCTAATCATGGAACAGGCTGCTTCAAAAATAACCAGATGCAGAATTTTCTTTAAAGAGTTGGGTGGTATTACTGCTTTTTTTTCCCGTTCGCCAAAACGGACTGAAGTGCTTCAACAGATAGTGGCAAAAAGAATACCGAGAGGGTCTGCAACTCGCTGGAACTTCAACATCCGAGCTGTCAATATAATTCACGAACACAGGGGTGACCTTTTAGAATGCATGAAATCTATTACAGAAGACCATACATTTGATTCCACTTCGGTGTGTGAAGCTAAGGGCTTTACCAGGACTCTGGAAGACAGGGAGTTTCTATTTTTTCTTTATTTGTTCCACGATATAATGCCACACGTCAATTTGTTGTATGAGCAATTACAAAAACGAGACATTGATACTGTATCTGCCCAAAAAAACACTTCAGCCTTTATGATCAGCATCAACAAAGTACGAGAATCCATTGATAATTTGGACTCTGAATTGCCAGATGATTCTCGATTTACAAACCGCAAACTACAGATAAACACCTTGAATCAGGAAGGAAAGGAAGTATGCGACATTATTGTGGTGCATGCCAAGGAGCGCTTTGCATTTACAAGGCATCTAGTCAGTGCAACACTACTGGATAGTGGCCTGTTTCAAAAACATAGCAAAAATGTTCCTACTGCCGCACTTAATGAAACAGTGGAGGCATATCCAATGCTAATTAAGTCACGATTGCGCACTGAACTATCAATCCTGTATGGAAGACAGGACTTTCAGCAGGCTACCGGTGGTGCCATGGCTTTATATATATTCTTATGTCAAAACAACTTGCATACTTCTTTTTGTGAGACTCTTAAATTGCTGAGAATTGTCATTACGACACCTATGACAACATCTGAGGCTGAAAGATGCTTTTCCACACTGAAAAGGATAAAAACATTTTTAAGGAACACAATGACCCAAGCTCGACTTAATGCATTGGCCATGCTGTCAATGGAAAAAGAACTAATAAATCAGATTCCAGATTTTAACAAGAGAACGATTGAAAGGTTTGCTCACATTAAAGAACGGCGTGCAAACTTTCTGTACAAATAGAAACCATAGAAATGCATGTGGTGCTGTGAATCATTGGTGCTAACAAATATAGTTTTTGTTTACTTCTTTGTATTGCAAGCAGCCATTCAAGTATACTGCAGGTCCAGGAACCTATGAAAGCAAATGCACCAAGTGTTAAATTTATGTTTCAGTACCTTGCATGACTTGAGAGTAATTCAGACATATCATTATAAAGCCACATAAGCTTAGTGTTGTTTCAGGGTATTAGTTAATGCATCTCTCTCTCAACCTTTTTACAAAGTTCCCCAGCAAACATGACCCAGTTTTGTGAATATCCTACACTCTGGCAAGCTTTGCATTAACTTTCAAACTATAGCCTGACACACTGATACCATGCTCCTTCCATTACATGCTTAAAGATGGTGCATACTGGGCTACAGTCAGTCTTGTAAGAATTTCAGGATATTGTTTATTGGTTTCATCTTTATAATCAGTCCTGATCCAGGTATTATAGTCAGTCCTGAATACAGTCTCGTTTTACAAACTTTTGCTGTAATGCAGTGCCCTTTAGGAATAACAATTGTCTTCTGGCTATTCGTTAGATGAAGCTGTAGTTTGTTTGCTCTTTTCCTAATTGCAAACTGATACACTGTAGTGTTGCTGTGTGGTAGAGGCCTGTAGAATCCTGGACGTATATTTTTTTAACGATCTCTACCACTGACCATCATGGACTGATACTGAGTGGATTTGTTAATAATATTACTTCATTTATAATGATAGGGTTCATTTCTGAACTGAAGAGCATACTAGATTTGACACTATTGCATATCTTTAGATCTACTCATGACTCATTACCTCATACTTAATACTCAACACAAACACACCATAAAAAAATTCAATTATTTTAAGGCGGCAGCACTTCATGTTCATCAACTCCATTACTTTAGCAGAATCTGATGCGAATTGCCATCTGCAGTGATGCAACATCTGTGAGGGAGCACATATTTGCATGCAAGGAGTCTGAATGTTGGCTCATTTCACTTTCATAAATGATATAACCATGTTTGTTTTCTTGTTGGAACATATAGAGTTATCTACTAGTAATATTTTGTTGGTGGCCTCATGGGTGTAAAATAATATAAATGTGTGAACCCATACAACTTTGAGAAAGTTATGTTTCTTCCATGCACCAATGCATATTTCATGTAAATATACAAGTTTTTTTAAGTACTGGTTCACCAGACACTTTAGCAGTGATGTACAAAGTATTTAAATTTAAAGTATATAAAACATACTTCTTGTACTATTAAACCTTCTCTACACAAAGGTTTTGGTCATCTTCCTGCTCCTTATAAATTTTTTTGAAAGGATTTTACCATGCTTGATTGTTTAAATGTAAATCTATATAAAGCATTCTAAATTACTGTTTGAACAATTGGCTTTGGGGTGAGGGATATTTACGTTTCGTCTTTCAACTGTAAAGCTAGCCGGCTCAAAGTTTGGTTGACAGTCTATAAGATTGGATTATTTTTTTCTTCAAATGAATATTTCTATCTGTAGCCAATTATATCATATGAAGATTTCATTCACCTCCTGTGTACTTGGCTTTGAACAAATGATTCATAAAGGAAACAGACAAGCACAGGTAGGGGAAAAATTTTATGTGTTGCATGCATGTATATATTTTATCTCTGTATGCTTATGTGTTTTTTGTTTATACATGGTGCCTTTATGCATGCTATTGAGTTCCAAAAAATGAACACTAACCAATATGAGATTCAATTCTATATGGAAAAAGAAGGCATTTCACTCTGATGGGCTACCTTGAATGCAATTTTATCTCAAGTAGCCACTTGGTCAGTAGACAGATCCAACCTATTTATGCAACATTGTTAAAATTAATTGTGGTTTATTGCAATTTAGAATGGTTTATTCATGAGGCCTTGGAACTGATGATAGTTTTAGGGGAGGCAGTGGCCTGTTTCTGTTAAGCACAATGGCTTCCGAAAGTCTTGAAAATCCACCATTTGGCTGCTAATTTTTCAAAATTTTCTCGGGGGGGGAACCCCCCCGAACCCTCCGTAGGTGGTTCGGGCTCGCTCGCTGCGCTCGCTCGCGCGCCATTCGACACCAAAACTTTTCAGCCCCACCACTTTAAAATCTCACCAGCCGCCACTGGAGGTGAAATATGAGGGCCATCTGTCAAGAAGCAGAGCTGGAAGCCTGACTTACTCGTTAAGAATCAACATGCATGGGAAAGAGAGACCACAAACCCACTTGTGTCAAGTCCATCTCAGGAAAGGAAAAGCTGTCTTCCTTGCAGAGTGTCAGCACTGGCTGGAGTTAGGTGTCACAAGCACCCCAACTAAGAGGCCATCAACTCTACATCATTTGGAGACATGATAGTTGTCTTGTATATCTGGGTCAAACTTCCCTCATGCCCCCTGGCGACTTTGCCAGGCATTCATGATAAAATGTGGCTGCAGCCAAACTCTTGCTATGTGGCTCTAGAATTTCCTTTGCAAAGACCAGTTGCTTCTATTTGAGTTTCTTGAAGCACATTGGGAATACATAGAAGCATTTCGAAAGCCAGCTTGTGTGTTTGGAAAGTAACATGAACTGTGGAACACATAATATGAACTTTTCTAAATGCTGTAGGATTGTCACATTTCACTATAGGTTTATCCTGGGTATAAATGTCAATGCGTAAGGTGTTAGAGGTCTGGTAACGTTACATGAGGTGGTAAAATAGGAATTATGTTTTTATAATTACTTTGCAGTGACAAATGAGTGAAGTCGAAAATATAGCTCATCTTCCCCTGAGAGTGCATAGTGCCAAAGCTTAACATCTAACTCCAAAAGAGTAGTGTTGGTGAACATATATTTACAATTCTTATCTCTTGTAGTTTCAGAATGTATATTTTCTGCATCTAAATATAAAGTTGGTTACACAGGGGGCGTGGCCAAGCCGCCGACCAAAATGGCCGTGCAGCGTTGAAGCTCCTCCAGCCGTGCCAGCTATCTTGATTTATCCCCCACGTTATCGCAATGGTCTCCACGAATCCCGCACCGCTGCATTGAAGAAGACCTGCGGCACACGGCGATCCGTCTTGATCGCAGGGCGATGCGTCAATAGTGAGATCTGGCAAGTGGCGAACTGTGAGGCAGAGTGCATGGCGGCTGCGACCCAATCCTTGATCTCGTGACGTCACAGAGGAATGGTGGCAAGCGGCGGCTGTGATCGGACTGGAGCGGGGACCCCTGAGGAAGGTGAGTGCGCTGGGAACGGGTTGGCTTCCTCGCTCTCCCCACTCTTAAGCGCTTTCTGCTGGATTGGGGTGCGGCCTCAGTTTGCTGCCCCAAACCGCAATGCCCACTCCCTCCGCGTCGCTGCGGCCCCAAGGGACTAAGGCCTGCCGGTGAGCCCGGGAAGCGGCCATTCGTCTGCTGTAGGGCGAGGCACTGGAGAGACGCTAGAGGTGGCCTGCTGCTCCCTGTTCCCGGCTGCCTCCCGGCACGTCCCCGCTCGCACAGGCCTTCCAGGAAGCGGCCGACAGCGGTTATGCGCAATACTTAGCCGCCACCTACAGCAGGGGTCCAGCTGCAGCCCTGCCCGCGCTGATTTTTATCGAGGAGAAGGCTGCTATCTACACTGGTGCTGGGGCCTACACTTAATAGGCAGCGCCCTTTGTGTTGCACGCCTCTGACCTGCTGCACACCCCCATAGGGTGCCTGATCATCCCGTGGATTGCACTTTGAGCATCACCATACAGCCACTTCCAATCTTTCCGTCTAGCCTGCTTGTTTACTGGCTATGAGTGGCTGTGTCCCTTGCACAGATTGTGGTTGGTCCCATCATCCCTCGGTGCACAGTCCCAGGCCTGCACAGTATTCTGCATTTGGAGGTTGCGCCTGACGAGCTCCCCACTCAGGGTGCCTGCTATTCTCCGTACCAGGTGATTCAGGGGGAAATATCGCCTGCTACAATGCAACTCGGGGCACCACACGCAGATCGCCACTCTCTCTACATCCCAGGTCCCTGGCCTTGAACGGCGATCCACACGCTGCTCTCACAAGGACGCACCACCACAGCCCCGCTGATTTTGTTGGGCCACGGCATGGGCCCCAAAGATCCCAAGCAGAAGACCCTCCCATTGGAAAAGCTAGTGGAGAAGATACCTGAGGACAGCTCCACCATGGCAGAAGGTGGGCAGGGTTCTAACCAAGGCGATGACCCCTCTGCCCCATTAACCTCCTTGTTGCAGGAGACGAGAGCGGGCTTCAGAGCATTGGACGGGCTGTTTAACTCCCTTGATAAGAATCTTGCGAGCTTAGACGCCAAAATCCAAGTTCACGATAGACGCCTATATGTGGCAGAGGCACGCATATCAAACATAGGAGATGGAACCCCGCAGTCCCTTAAAAGGCTGGAATCTCAAGGAAGTGGCAATCAAGAACGAGGACCTTGAAGCGCGTAGTAGGCGCAACAACATCCGCATCTTAGGAGTGCCGGAGTCCACAGCCTTGGGCCGCCTTGATCTCTTTGTTGAGACTCTCTTGGCCAACATGTTTGGGAAAGAATCCTTTACATCTGGATTTGTAGTGGAGCGTGCTCACCGTTCTTTGGGGCCCCGGCCTAAACCGGGTTGCCCTCCACGACCCATCATTGCGCACATTATTGTCTTTCGGGATCGCGACACTGCACTACACCTCGGCAGAGAACGCGGAGACAACACATGGCAGGGCTCCAAACTTGCTTTCTACCCGGACTTTACGATCATGGTGCAGGAGGCCTGTCGCAAATACAATGGGGTCAAGGCCACACTCAGAAAGTTGGGTTTGAAATACGGGATGCTATACCCTGCCAGGTTGAGAGTTGACGTTGGCGGCTGAGCCTGCATCTTTAAGAGTCCAACCGAGGTTCAGGAATATTGCCATGCTTATAAACAAAACAAGAACCAGACAGTTGCAGACGGGGGAAGACCCTCCCCTCCACATAGTGGCTCTGACGCAAACATGGACCTTTTCTCTGGGGCCGGAACTGGTTGACTCTGCTGAGTTGTCTCTTTTCCATTATAGTAGGATTGTATGGGGATAAATAATACTCTTCATTTTGAAATATTCCAATTAGCTGGTCGACTGTCGTGGCATTGCCACTCTTCATGGTGTACACATTGGTTTTTTTTTTGGTTCCACGGATGTACCGTTTCTGGGTTTTCTCACTCCACTGTCAAGTCAATTGGTACTACACGTATTGTTATCCGCTGTGGAATTGCCTTGCTCTCTTTGTGATGAGGTTGGGTGGGGGGGATGATTGCTATTGCATGGAAATGGTTGGTTATTTTCTGATTTATTCACTTTCACAGTTCACGTTTAATTGTTGGTGCATGCATCTGTCAATTATGCCACGTCTCTCAGATGGCTCAGCTGGGTAATATAGGTGGTCCCTCTAGCCTGTCCTTGATGTCCTGGAATGTCAGGGGTCTCAATGATAACCGTAAGAGAAGGCAGGTTGTTCATTATTTTCTCCGACACAATGTGGATGTTGCCTTTCTGCAGGAAATGCATTTACCGAAATCTGACTCTGATTGCTTTGCTTCAAGCTGGGGTGCACACGGGTACTTCGCTAATTTTAGCAATTATGCCAGGGGCACTGCCATTCTCATCCACAAGAGGGTCCCATTTAGTCTTCGATCTGTTGTGGCAGACAAGGAGGGTAGGTACACCATTGTCACTGGGTCGCTCATGGGTCACAGCGTTGCTTTTAGTTTGAGTATACGCCCCAAACACTGACTCCCCGGAATTTTTCCATCCCCTACATGCCCAGCTTACAAAGTTAGATCCTATCTTATTGTTGGTTGGTGGGTATTTCAACCTACTCCTTAACCCTGAATTGGATGGCACTGCAGGCTCCCCAGGCACGAAACCACGCGCTCGCCAGTCTTTACTTGACCTTTGCGAACATCTATCCCTCATAGATATTTGGTGAGAACGTAACCCCTCCCACATCGAATACACGCATTATGCTGACCAGCATAACACCTGTGTAGAAGTGGACCTCAGCTAGGCCTACCAGTGCAAGGGGTTCGCCCTTCTCTGCACAGAGTCCTCAGACCAATAGGAAGAACTTGGCACAGAAACTGGAATAGAAAATACAAAGTTTAATAAACCTCATGAGGTGGAACTACATTCACACAGCACCCTTCGGTATTGAATGAAGTAGCACACCAAACAGTAGGAGCATGGTCCTTTTATACCCACACAGGGGCTTGAAAGAGGGCAGTACAAGTACAGCAGAAGATTTTATGTACATATAAGGTCATATAGAAATGCACAGTCGACAAGTAGGAGGAGTTAACAGTTTGCCAATGCTAGTAAACACATCCTGACAGTTACATACTACCAACAGCTGCAAGGACAGTTGAAAACTCACTGGGCATGTGCAAAGGTGGAAGATGCTAAATATAGTTTGTTTCTAGGCAGATTACAAGAGCAGTCAACACTGAGGGAGGACAAAGCACATGGTGAGCACATGGCAAACAAAATGGCTGTCAGAAATACAAAATGGATTCCGCAAAATGGACAAGATAGCCTCTAAACACAAGATGGATTCCGCTAATGCTAAGCCAATCGCTGCCAATTTACAACACCTGGACTAGAATTGATTATTGGCTTTTGTCCCCCGGCATCTCCAGCTGGTTCCACTCGCTCGTGACACTCATGAGAACACATTCAGACCATTCCCCCATTAATCTCCTTCTTCAGGTTCCCCGACCAGATGGGTTTGAGCGGCAATGGCGCTTCCCAAGTGGCGCCCTCAACAATGACCTTTTTCACACTGAAGTGCGCAAGGCCATTGAGAAATACTTCACCATCAACACGGGCTTGGTTGACACTTGGGCGGTTCTGTGGGAAGGATTCAAGGCCTACATCAGGGGCGTATGCATTGCCAAGCATGCAGGACTACTCACAGATCTCCACTCCATGCTTCCCCGCTTAGAACGCGACCTCACAGAATTAGATAACCCTACCCTGCATACTCCTAGCCCGGACACGGCAGGGAAACGTATGGCCCTCCTCACTGAATTTCGGGACTCCGCGGACCGGGAGATGCACTTTCTGGGTAAATATCAAGCTGCTCGGCAATACGGCGAAGGCGAGCGTCCGTGTCGCTTGCTTGCCCAGATGCTGCAGCCTCCACGTAGCAAAGCCTATGTTACCGAGCTACGTTCTTCCTCCAATCAAGTCCTCAACGGCACCGCAGAGATCCGAGACAAATTCCTTGCTTATTTTATGTCTCTCTACACTTCCAAAATAGGGCACGATTCCACGGCACAGGAGGCCTATTTATCTGAAATCGCCTTGGTATATCTAGAAAAACATATGCAGTATTTCTTGGCAGAGCCCATCTCCGAAGCCGATGTACTCGGCGCCATCGACGCCTTCATAGGCTCTTCCACCCCGGGTCTGGATGGCTTTAATGGGGACTTCTACAAGGCATACAAAGACTTGCTGGTGCTGCAACTAATCGAAGTGCATGCAGAGGACCTCGAGAAACAAATTCTACCCCCACAGTCCGCGAAGCGGTCGTTATACTCATTCCCAAACCGGGCAAAGACCCCTCCTTATGCAGGTCCTACAGACCTTTATCCCTACTCAATTTGGATTATAAAATTCTTGCTAAGATCATTGCCATGCGCCTGTGCCAATTAATGGAATTTGTTACCCCACAGGCCCAATCCGGCTTTGTACCTCACCGATCGACCTCATTAAATCTCAGGACGCTATTCTTGGTCCTCCACAGAATTAATCCTGAGGTCCCCGCCACCGCTATCCCACTGAACACCGAGAAGGCCTATGATACCTTGGAGTGGCCTTTCTTAGTGTCTGTAATGCGCCGCATGGGTATGCTGGTGGGATTTATTGCGACCACCGCACTCCTATACAGCCGCCCCACAGCGAGACTTCTCCTGAACGGCACACTCTCCCGTCCCTTCCTTCTATCCTGCGGCACACAACAGGGTTGTCCTCTGTTGCTGTTACTGTTTATCCTGGCCATGGACCCCTTAATCCGCCATTTCCAGAAAGCCATCTGCAGAGGGGCTTACAATTCAACACCGGCCCCCTCTTGGACTCGCTGTACATGGACAACACCATCTGCTTTGGTCGGCATTCTGGCCTGGGCATCAACTGGCGCAAGTCGGTTATTTTCCCCTTAACCCCCTGTACAACCCCATGGGACTGTGAATTTCCCCTCGAGTGGTGCACTGACTCAGTTAAATATTTGGGCATCCACATCCACCTAGATACAGCCCAAATACTTTGCCTCAATAATGGGCAGGCAGTCAGCGCACTTGAAATTCAAGTGGAGAGATGGCTATAGCTGCCATTGTCTCTTGCTGGTAGAGTTGCAGTTCTCAAGATGGTAGCTCTTCCCAAATTTATATATCTTTCTTAACAACATCCCCATACCCCTCCCGAACAGTTTTTTTAATGACGCTACGTTCTCATCTTATAAGTTTGGTGTGGGGGGGCAAACAGGCTTGCGTCCGCTGGAAGGTTCTCACCCTACCATATGAGAGGGGAGGATATGGGGTGCCGGACTTACAACTCTATTATCTCGTGGCCCAATGCAGCTGCGCCTTCGCATGGTTCCACCCTGACGCCAGGATCCCGTTTCTCCGCCCAGAGGCGGATTTCGTGATTCCTGCGCGTCTGTCCACCGTCCTGCCCAAGGGCATACCCAGAGATCCTAATGATATACAGGCAGTTTCCACTACCTGCTGGGCCTGGGACAAGCTGAGACGATTCACATGGCGCTTCAACGCTATACTCCTCCGCTCTCCCTATCCCCAATGCCCGCTGGATGCCAATCACTGGTGAAAAACTGATACAGCACACTGTGGCCAAATTTGACATCACAAGACTGGGAGATTTATTCCCAGATGGGCACATATTCTCTGCCATGGAAGATGTCCGCTTTCGCAAAGCTTTATTTATGGATAGCTTTGTTTTAGGGCAGATCCGTTCGGCTTTGTGTGCTACGTTGCCTGGGTTCCCCATTGAACCGGACTCGTTCACTCCCCTCTCACACATCATTGAGGACGAAAGTGGGGTTCACCTCATATATAAACTCTATAAGACTTGCGCCGCGATGCTTCCAGTTAATGATGACAAGATTCAGGCCTTGAGACCCTCACGGGTGAGTAGCGCGCTCTACAAATGGCTTGATTGATTGATTAGTTGTCCCTCCTATCCCCATCTAATTTGAGTTTTATTAGCTGAATGTACCCGGATAAGAGTATCCAATAACTTTGGTGGAATCCCTATCTCTGCCACCACCTTCCAAAGTTTACATCGAAGGACCAGGTCAAAGGCCGTACACAGATCCGTGAAGGCTACGTACAACTTCCCCCCTAAAATGAAAACTTCTTCACAGTAAACACAAAGGAAACAAAAGACCGGATCCAAGGTACTAATATTGGCATGAAAACCTGCCTCGAAGTCAGACAGAATATTTTCTTCCGAGATCCAATCCTGGATTTGCGCCAATATCTGCTTGCAGAAACTTTTCTGCACAGAATCGATTAAACTAATGGGTCTATAACTCCCCCGGAATGGCCCTATCCTCTTTCCTAAAAATTGGTATGATCTCAGCTGAGTTTCAAGAGAGGGGAATTTACATGCCCACGAGGATGGCATTGGATAACATATTAATATAGGAGCCCCAGACTTATAGATCTCTGTATAGATCATTGGGAATTCGATCAGGGCTGGGAGCTCTGGCTGGGATGCAGGAGCTAATAGCTGCCTGGGTTTTTAATGGTGACATTTGAGGAACTTCTACAGTGCCAAATGGGAGATTATTCCGCAAAACTGCATTCTCCTCATCCTCCTTATGTAGAATAGAAACAGTTTATGCTTACGCAGTGCTCTATGTAAGTTAGCATTCACTGCGCCATTTTCTATGCGGGAGCCATTTTAGGCTGTTCGAAACTGATCTAGTTCAATTCTGAGAAATGGCCTTCTGTAGGTTTTGTTTATTCCTCTGTGTCCTGTTTTAGTAATGAGCATACCATTTATATTAGCACATAGCTTTCTCACTAGCTAGAGGCATCTCCTCCTTGTCTGGTGGCAGGCTCCGGATGGAACGACCTTGGAATTGTGATACTCTGTGTGAGATAGGAGTGCTGAAACCGTTTTTTCTGTTTTTTCACTGTTTAGCAGCACCTACCTGGAAAATTCCACTTTAGGGATATTTTAGATCGGTTACGAAATGTACATAATGTATCTTTATGCTTGTCGATTTCAGTCCTCTCTGCAGCACTCTTAGCGACTGGGCAGACCGGGCTCCGCTCTGAGTGTATATTAATAAATAGCTATTGGTTTGTATTCTCTACTGTCTGACCAACTCTTCATTTGATATGGAAGGCTGCAAGGTGGTCATTAGTGACCCGGTTGGCCCTAAACGGGTCACTTCCTTCAGTTGGTGCCCGAACAGGGACTCCTTCGGGTGATTCATCCATCCCCTTTCCGCAGACGGGGGGAGGCCGCGGACATCGTCAGGTCAGACTAACGGCTCAGGGATTCCTGCACAAATAGTTTTTATTGATCGCAGCTGCCCCTTCTGTCCTGCCGGACGATGCCTCGCCCAGTGGTCATTCCGACTGGAGTCCTAAATGGCGAAACCCTTGGATCTGACCGTTTGGTCTGAAGAGTTGGCAGTGAAGAACTGGTTTGTTTATACCACTGATATCAGGTCAGTTTGTTTTGGTTTTTCGTGGATATTGTATCATTGTGGTTTGAGATTGGTACAGTCTAAGGACTGTCTTGATAAAAGTATTTGCATCTACTTTGACAGGTAAAAATAACAAACTTGTTTTCTTTTTTAATGCCTGGCCTCAGTAAAGTTTGGCGTTTGTGTTGTCCTGCAGATGCTCGATTGGAAGAGGCTCAGCCGGCGCCTCCCGAAGGCAGCCCTAATTTTGATATGTATGTGAAACATAGTCTTGGTCCTATTATGTTTAGTACATTATGGCACAAATATACGAGGAACAATGCCAGGGTTGCAGTGGCCATTGATGATGAACAAAAGATTGGGTTTTTACAGGAACAGTTGTCTGAGAGACGAAGTAAGCAGTTGATGTTTGATTCTGTTCGAACTAGACAGAGACAGTTAAAGATGGAAAGAGATGCATGGTAGGGGAAAATACAAACATTGACACAAAAGGCTGTAGTGTATAATAGAGAAAAGCAGGAGTCAGGGATTGAATGTGAAGATAGAAGATTTCGGCTACACCTTGACAAATCTTATTTGGCCAAAGAGGAAAATTATACTTTTTTAGAGGAGTTATTAGATACTCAACCCCCGCCTCCTTATGCCCCGCAGAAGATATACCCCACCGTTCCCTTACAGTCACATCAGCCTGTTTTGTCTGCTTCAGTTGTTCCCGTATCTACGCTGCTGTTTCAACGTCTTTGGCTACAGCACCCCCTGCCGCTTCTCAATCCTCGCCATCGTTGACGGCTGTGACCGCTAGTACATCTACTGTTCCAACTCCTGTATCTTCCGTTCTTTCTCCTCCAGTGAAACTGAGATGCCCGTACATGGGTTTGAGGATAGAGATTGGTCGAAATTCAGGGAACGGATGGTTCCGTTGGTGCGCTCTGAAGTAGGGGAAGATGAGAAGGAGGTGCTAGCCAGACAGGCTAGCAAGTGGGCTAGTAATCTTGTTTATGGTGCTAAAGACATTTGGCAGGCTGTGTGCGAGTTTGAGCCTTTCCTACAGCAGCATGTTCTCCAGCATATGTCTGCTACAGTGATTAATCTCTGGCGCACACATATTAAAATAGAGGCTCCGCAAGTGTTATTTGATATTAAAGATCGTGTTTATATTGCTGATTTAGCCCCAGGACAGGTGCTCACAAATATTAATACTATCGTTTCCTATAGAGTTCGGTTGTTTGAAAAGAGTCCAACTAAAATTACTCAGTTTCCTATGCGTGAGGTTCATCCAATAGATCATCCAGAAATTTCTGAGTTAACGGATCAGCACGGTAATGTCACTAGAACAGCCATAGCTGCTCGTTTTCAGGAACTATGGGTCTACACTCCGTGGAAAAGGAGCAAGGTTCTAGCCCTTAAGTCTACGTTGCCCGACCCTAGGAAAAATCCTACAGCTTATTATAAGGAATTAACAGAAGCTGCTTCTTCTTCTGTAATGACTCTTGCTGATATTGGAATGTTTTTTGGTCTTCTTGTTCTGGTTGATATTTGGCGGCAGGTGCATACTCAAGATCATGTTGCAGAATTGGGTGGTACATGGGATGTGATTAGAGGATGGGTTCAGGAAAGGAAGCCAGGTGATAAACCCCATGCTGAGATACTTGCTTTGCCTGGTTGTATTATTACATAAATGCACACACTTATTCCACCTAAGGTCAGCTGGGACAGATTGACGGCTTGTCAACAGAAGGAGGATGAGAGTTTGTCTGACTTCTTTACTCAGTTTGAAGATATATTTTTGGATTATAGTGGGCAGGATATGTCCACTGAGGGGGGAGTCCGTTTGTTTGTGGACAGGTTTGTTACTAATCTTCTTCCCGAGATAATGACTCTTTTGCAAGCGCCTGAGAGTACTTGGTCTACGTCTTCCCCCCCTGTTATTTTGAATATGGCCCAATATTATGAACATCGAGATCAGGAAAAGAAGGATAAAACAGACAAGAAACATAAGTACTTAAAGACAAAGGTATTGCTGCAGCAAGCGTTCAGGGGAACTAATAGGGGATGAGGAGGTCGTTCTAGACAACTTCCACGTACTAGGCAGCCTTCGAAGACACCTTTAGGACCGACTCAATGTGCTTATTGTAAGGAGGAAGGACATTGGCGCAGCAAGTGCCCTGTGCTGGTTCTGGTGGTAGAGGCCGTGGGACTGACAGAAATCAGAATGATGCGGCTCCTGGGGGCCGTTCTGATACTAATTATTTTGATGACCCCAGAGACGGACAGTATTATCATGATAATTATGATATGGATGATGTGACAGGTATGTCTTACAGCTAGGACAACCAGGGACAGGGTGAGGGATCAGTTCAGATACATGTAGATCAATGTGGCCCTTATGTCACAGCGTGTTTGCAAGGTTCGACTAAGGAATTTTTGGTGGACACAGGTGCGACAAACAGTTCTGTTTCTCGTCATATGGTCCCTGGGGCGGCTCTGTCTGGCCACAATAATGTTTTGGTAGGTTTTTTAGGTGTACCGGTTGTAAGCCCCATTTCACGACCCCTTGCACTGACTGTTGGTCCTTTCACTGTGGAGTCTCCATTCTTGTTAACGTCTAATTGTGGTGAAAATTTGATGGTTTTGGATTTGTTGAAGAAACTGCATGCTACTATCTATTGCTCTCCTGCAGGTGTCTATATTACGATGGGTCCAGATGTGAGTACTAAATAGTGTTTGTCTCAAGATACACCCCTCTCAGCTGAAATTGCTGAAGTACCACCCACTCTATGGGCAACAGGTGACACGGATGTATGACTGTTGCATATACCACCAGTTTCTATACAGGGTAAGGATCATGCTATTTTGCCTCGCATTCTTCTGTATAAAATACCTCAGGCGGGAGAATGGGCATATTATTCAGGATTTGATACAAAAGGGAGTAGTTGAAGAAACATCTGCCAACATTTGCAATAGTCCTATCCTTCTGGTCCATAAGAGGACACCCTCGGATTCCTCTGAGACTCTTGACGATGTTTATCGTGTTGTAATTGATTTGCACAAGATTCATAAAATTGTAGTTCTACAGTTTCCGGTGGTTCCTGATATCACTACACTTTTAACGATGATTCCATTTACTGCTCAGTTCTTTTCTGTCATTGACCTGAATAATGCATTTTTTAGTATTCCTATCCATCCAGACAGTAGGTATTTGTTTGCGTTTACACTGGCTGGCAGAAGCTTTCGGTTCGGTCGCGCTCCTCAAGGCTATATAGAGAGTCCCAGTATTTATAGTCGAGCACTAAAAAGTCAGTTGGATTCCTTATCGCTTCCCTCAGGTAATGTATTGGTGCAGTATGTCGATTATCCACTCATAGCTTCCGATACAGAACAAGGTTGTAAAGACAGCACAATAAAATTGTTGCTGCGTTTGGCTCACGATGGACATAAGGTTTCCCTTTCCAAATTTCAATATTGTCGACAGGAGGTAACCTATTTAGATCACCTAGTGTCGAAGGAGGGTAGGAGGTTGACCCCTGAGCGTATTAGTACTATTGTTAAAATGCCCATTCCACAAACACAGAAAGACATACGTGCTTTTATAGGTATTACTTCCTACTGTCGCCAGTGGATACCAAACTACTTGCTACTAATCAAAACTTTGCTTGCATTAACAACGAATGCAGTGCATGAGCCTTTGCCTTGGACGCCTGAATGCCAGCAGTCTTTTGAGCAATTAAAAACTGCGCTTTGTGCCTGGCGCATCTAACTATAACAAACCGTTTGTGCTCTGTGTCCACGAGATGGCTGGTTGTGCACTTTCTGTCCTAACACAAAAGCTTGGGGATAAGCAGACGCATTGTGCTTATTTTTCTGCTGTGCTTGACCCTGTTGCAAGGGCCCTCCCACGTTGTCTGAGAGCGATCGTGGCTGTGGCCACTTCATTCAGACAATCGGCTAGACTCGTACTTGATACTGACCTCACAGTTATGGTACCCCATGCTCTGGATACACTTTTGAATAAGACGAAGACACAGCACCTCACCAGTGCACGACTTACTGGACATAGGACAGACCATCACATTGCCCACCTTCTTCCTACCCCTGCATCCTTCCATGGAGGATGAGAGACTCCACCGTCTGAATCCAAAATGTGCGTTATCATTTTATCTAGACACAAAACAATTCTGGGTGAATGATCAACTCTTTGTCAGCTATGTGGGCGCCAAGAAAGGACGGGCCATGCAAAAATGGACCATCTCTCAATGGGTCGTCCTTTGCATTACGATCTGTTACTCCTTGGCGAAAAAGGAGACTCCGGTAGGACTGCGTCCTCATTCAACCAGGGCGACGGCAGCCACTACTTCTTTGGGACGTGGAGTCCCCCTCGGTGATATTTGTCAAGTAGCCACGTGGGTATCACTGCATACGTTCACTAAACATTACTGCCTGAATAGTCGTGTCCAGAGAGACGGCTTCTATGGCCGTTCACTTCTCCATGACTTTCTGGTGTGAACTTAGTTTGCAGACCCATGACCGGGGTTGGTGTTGCTGGGATATCTATTCTAAGGTAAGGAATGTATAACTAATAGTCTCTCTCAGATGAACAAGTTACTTCGGTAATGATATATCTGTAAGAGACATATATTAGTTATAGATTCCTTACCGCCCCACCTATCCTCCCCGTTCTGCGAACTGACTTGTAGATTAAGGGACTCCCTTTCAGGGCCCTAGTTTTGTGCACAAGTGGTTGGTGTCTTGCATGGCTCTGCGTTTCTGGTGTGAATGTCGTGTAAAGAACTGATATCAACGCGCACGGGCAGCGTCTAAGTAGATACTGTGATGTCATCCCGACAAACGACAAACGCGGAGTCGACCAACGCCTGGGGGTTAATCTAAAGTAAGGAATCTATAACTAATATATTGCTCTTACAGATATATCATTACCGAAGGTAAGTTACTTGTTCTTTAGTACTGGAAGGGTACCCTTCCAGTACAAAATACCATGCTTAGACTTAATTTTAAACTTTTTCTACTTTGTATGTGTGCAGTACAGTGCAGCACACGTGCAAAGTCGGAAAATAAATGCTTCCTTTCAAATGTCATTAATATTTGCTGCAAAACCCTGTCTACTATGGTTAATAGACAGAATTTTGCATCAAAAAGAACGGGTGGCTGCCTGGAAACTCCCATGTACCACCCATGCAATATCCCCTTCGCGCTCAGTAATGCAAAGCAGCGCTTCACGCTGCTTTGCATTACTTTTAAATTACTTTCCAGCACAAAACAAGTTTTGCACTGAAAAGTAAATTAGAGAAAAACATTTTGTGCTGGTTTGCATCACTTTTGTGACGCAAACCCAACGCAAAATGTTAGTAAATCTACATATTGGTTTCCAACACATGAAAAAGAGACACCTCTGCTGTTATCTGATTATAATTTTTTCATTTCTGCATCATTTTCACAGATTTTTTTAACTTCAGTTTGATCCTCAGAATAATGCAGTGAGAATATTTTTAATAGGTTTGTCAATATAGATCTAATATGCTACAAGTGCGTTTCCAATTGTTTGAGAGAATACCATGTGTTAGAAGGCGACCTCAGAGGATCCCGGAGGGGGCCCTGACTATCCTGAGACCAACCCTCGAGGTATCGTAGCCAGGCACTGGCGGGAGACTCCTCAGGGGAGGAATCTCGTATCTAGGATCGTACACTCGGCACCACACGACAAAGAGACACCACACCGGGAGTTCTTAAGAAGAAATCTTTATCAGATCGTAGTGTAGGATCTTTATGATCAGCAAGACAAATATATACAAGTGGAGTGCAGGCTCACAGAGTCTTGGAGGGGGTAGGAGGTAGCGGGACAGTCTTTGGGGATATGGATAAAATGCAGGAGCGTACCCGACGCACAGCTCACAATCCTCGAGCTGGGGGATACGCCTGTCGTCGTTGGGGTCCGGCGGGACCAAGAGAGTCTGTGGGAGCCGCGAGTCACTCAGCAGGGCTCAAGTACACGTTCGGAGGTCTTACGATCTTCAGGGAGCCGCGAGTCACTCAGCAGGGCTCAAGCACGAGTTCGGAGGTCTTACGATCTTCAGGGAGCCGCGAGTCACTTAGCAGGGCTCAAGCACAAGTTCGGAAGTCTTACGATCTTCAAGGAGCCGCGAGTCACTCAGCAGGGCTCAGGTGTTCCAAAGGCGAATCTGCCGGACAGTCCCAGAGCACCCCTTGTTATAGGACGACTCCTCTTTGATGTCCGGAGTCTGTGCAGGCAGGGGTCTTGTCACCTGGGGGCCGCTTGTCGGGGTTTCCTGCCATTGTCTTTTGATCCTTTCAGGGCCGGGTCGGGAGGAGTCCCAGACACCCAGCAGGCGTGGAGCCAGCCCTCGGGGAGGCCGGCGGGCCGATCGAAACCCACCTTCCCAGGGGAGCTCAGAGGTGCGATGGAAACTGCTCCTCCCTCTCTCACCCCAATGGGAGCGCGATGTCCCCCAGCCGGAGTGGCGCCTCTGGGCCAGGGTTGCGCTGGGGCCGGGCAGCCATCTTGGTGCATGAAGTGGGCACGCGGGCCCGGTGTGGCCGATGGAGGAAGGCCACGGACGGGGGAGTCCGGGTCGGGTGTGTGTGTGTGTTCTGGTGGGAAGGATCGGCTAGGCCGTGGGCTCGGGGGCTGCATGAGGTGCAGGGGTCAGGTTGTGTGGTGCGGTGACAGGGATGGCTAAGTTCCGAGGGCCGGGTCTAACTCGCGTCCCCCCCAGCTGAAAGCCGGAGAGAACTACCCATCCTCGTGGGGGTTTTCTTCACTGAGGCGGAAGAACCGGGAGAGGCCATCGGCGTTGGCGTGGTCAGTACCAGGGCGATGCTCCACGGTGAAATCCATCCCCTGGAGGGAGATTGACCACCGCAGTAGCTTGGGGTTTTCTCCTCGCATCTGCATGAGCCATCGCAAGGGGCGATGGTCGGTTTGGACCTTGAAATGGGTGCCGAACAGGTAAGGGCGTAACTTCTTGAGGGCCCAGACTACGGCGAACGCCTCGCGCTCGATGGTGCTCCATCTCTGTTCTCTGGGCAACAGCCTTCGGCTGAGGAAGGCTACGGCCTTGGTCATTCACCTGGGACAGGACGGCCCCAATTCCATGCTCGGAGGCGTCCGTTTGGACCACAAACTCCTTGGAGTAGTCGGGGGCCTGGAGGACGGGGGCAGTACACATGGCCACTTTCAGGGCCTCGAACGCCTCTTGGCAGGCAGGGGTCCACTGGACTTTCTTGGGCTGTTTCTTGGACGTGAGTCCCGTGAGGGGACCGACGAGGCTGCCGTACCCCCGGATGAATCTTCGATAGTAGCCCGTGAGGCCCAGAAAGGTTCGGACCTCCGTTTGGGTGGTGGGGGGTTCCCAGGCTAGGATGGCGTCTATTTTGGGCTGTAGAGGGGCGACCTGGCCGCTCCCGACCTGGTGCCCCAGGTAGGTTACCGAACCTTGCCCAATCTGGCACTTGCTGGCTTTCACGGTGAGGCCTGCCTGGTGCAGGGCGGTTAGCACCCTCCGGAGGTGCTGGAGGTGCTCACTCCATTCGGAACTAAAAACTGCGATATCGTCTAGATAGGCAGCGCTGAATTTTTCCAGCCCGGCCAGGACTCTATTTACCAGTCGCTGGAAGGTGGCCGGGTCATTTTTCATCCCGAAGGGCATCACGCGAAAGCGATAGTGCCCATCCGGGGTGGAGAAGGCGGACCGCTCCTTGGCTCCTTCTGTGAGCGCAATTTGCCAGTAGCCGCAGGTGAGATCGAAGGTGCTGAGGAACCGAGCAGCCCCGAGTCGGTCAATGAGCTCGTCGGCTCGGGGAATGGGGTGGGCATCGGCTCGGTTGACTTCATTGAGTCCACGCAGAAGTGGAGTTCTGGGGCGACACCGGGGGCAGCTGCTTTCGGGACCAGGACCACGGGGCTGGCCCAGGGGCTGTCTGAGGGTTCGATCACTCCTAAGGTCAACATCTTCGAGACCTCGGCTTGAATGCAGGACCGGACCCGATCAGGGACTCGGTAGGCTCGGTGTCTCACCGGCGGGCTGTCTCCGGTATCCACGTCATGGACACACCAGTCGGTGACTTTGGGGACCAGGGAGAAGAGGTCGGAAAACTGTCCTAGGAGCTGGCGGCAATCCTCACGCTGCTGGGAAGTGAGGGATGGGGAGAGGTTCACTCCTTCTACGGAGCCGTCCGTCTCCTTGGTGCACAGGAGATCAGGGAGGGGATCCGACTCCTCCTCGGACCCGTCATCAGTGGCCAGCAGGAGGCTCAGCTCCGTCCGCACAAAGTGGGGCTTGAGGCGGTTCACGTGGAGGACCCGGAGGGGGTCCCGTGGTGACTAGACGTCCACCAAGTACGTGACCTGGCTCTTCCACTCAACTACTTTGAAGGGCCGGGTCCATTTATCCTGGAGGGCGCAGGGTTTCACGGGGGCCATGACCCATACCTGCTGGCCCGGCTGAAACTCGACCAGAGTGGCATTCTGGTCGTACCAGCGCTTCATCTCTTCCTGGCTCGCCTCCAGGTTGGCCTCGGCCATCTCTCGGAACTTCCTAGTCTGGTTTCGGAGGGTCAGGACGTATCGGAAAACATCTCGGGGGTGGCCTCGGGGCGCCGCCTCCCATCCTTCCTTGACCAGGCTGAGGGGTCCCCAGACGGGGTGCCCGTAGAGTAACTCAAAGGGGCTGAACCCTAAGGATTTCTGGGGGACTTCTCGGTAGGCGAACAGGAGGCAGGGGAGCAGGACGTCCCACTTACGCCGGAGTGGCTCCTCCAGGCCCGCGATCATCCCCTTCAGAGTCCGGTTAAACCGCTCTACCAGGCCGTTTCCTTGGGGGTGGTACGGGGTGGTGAATTTATAGGACACTCCGCATTGTTGCCACAAGGACATCATGTATCTGGAGATGAAGTTCGTACCGCGATCGCTCACGACCTCGTGGGGAAAACCCATGCGGGAGAAGATCCCCATCAACGCCTGGCCCACCACGGGGGCTGTGACGGTGCGCAGGGGTATGGCTTCAGGGTATCGGGTGGCATGATCCACCAGGACGAGGATAAAGCGGTGCCCTTGGGAGGTTGGGGGGACCAGAGGCCCCACGATGTCGATCCCGACCCGCTCAAAAGGGGTACTGATGACAGGGAAGGGTTGGAGGGGAGCCTTGCGCTTTCCTCCGCTCTTCCCACTGGCCTGGCACGTGGGACAGGACTTGCAGTAGGCTTCTACATCTGCTTTCATTCTCGGCCAGTAGAAGTGAGTCACGAGGCGACTGTAGGTTTTGTCCTGGCCCAAGTGGCCTGCGAGGGGAACGTCGTGGGCCAAGCCCAGGAGGAGGTCTCGGAAACATAGGGGTACCACCAGCACCCGGGCGGATCCTAGTTCCACCGACTTCTGTTCACTGTACAAAAGGTCATTCTCCCAATACACCTGGTGCGTTCCAGTTTGGTCGCCCGCGGCCTGGGCCTCTGCCTGTTGCCGGGGCCCGACCAGGGAAGGACAGGTAGCCTGCTCTCAGCAGAACTCCTCTCGGGAGGGGCCCCCCTCGTGGCGCCACTGGGCCAATTCGGGTAGAGCGCCTAACTCGGTGACCTGTGCGGAATCGGAAGGTGGGGGTTAGTCACCGGCGACCGACCCTTCTTGCGGGGGGATGTGGGGACCCCCGGCGGGGACCATCCTATCTTCAGTGGTCGGGGCGTCGTCGACTTCCCCCAGGGGGGTCAGTCGGACCGCCATGGATCGGGTGGTGGCGCACACCCACTCCGGGAGACCCATCATCCCTGGGTGAATGATCAACTCTTTGTCAGCTATGTGGGCTCCAAGAAAGGACGGGCCATGCAAAAATGGACCATCTCTCAATGGGTCGTCCTTTGCATTACGATCTGTTACTCCTTGGCGAAAAAGGAGACTCCGGTAGGACTGCGTCCTCATTCAACCAGGGCAACGGCAGCCACTACTTCTTTGGGACGTGGAGTCCCCCTCGGTGATATTTGTCAAGTAGCCACGTGGGTATCACTGCATACGTTCACTAAACATTACTGCCTGAATAGTCGTGTCCAGAGAGACGGCTTCTATGGCCGTTCACTTCTCCATGACTTTCTGGTGTGAACTTAGTTTGCAGACCCATGACCGGGGTTGGTGTTGCTGGGATATCTATTCTAATGTAAGGAATGTATAACTAATAGTCTCTCTCAGATGAACAAGTTACTTCGGTAATGATATATCTGTAAGAGACATATATTAGTTATAGATTCCTTACCGCCCCACCCATCCTCCCCGTTCTGCGAACTGACTTGTAGATTAAGGGACTCCCTTTCAGGGCCCTAGTTTTGTGCACAAGTGGTTGGTGTCTTGCATGGCTCTGCGTTTCTGGTGTGAATGTCGTGTAAAGAACTGATGTCAACGCGCACGGGCAGCGTCTAAGTAGATACTGTGATGTCATCCCGACAAACGACAAACGCGGAGTCGACCAACGCCTGGGGGTTAATCTAAAGTAAGGAATCTATAACTAATATATTGCTCTTACAGATATATCATTACCGAAGGTAAGTTACTTGTTCTTTAGTACTGGAAGGGTACCCTTCCAGTACAAAATACCATGCTTAGACTTAATTTTAAACTTTTTCTACTTTGTATGTGTGCAGTACAGTGCAGCACACGTGCAAAGTCGGAAAATAAATGCTTCCTTTCAAATGTCATTAATATTTGCTGCAAAACCCTGTCTACTATGGTTAATAGACAGAATTTTGCATCAAAAAGCACGGGTGGCTGCCTGGAAACTCCCATGTACCACCCATGCAATATCCCCTTGGCGCTCAGTAATGCAAAGCAGCGCTTCACGCTGCTTTGCGTTACTTTTAAATTACTTTCCATCACAAAACAAGTTTTGCACTGAAAAGTAAATTAGAGAAAAACATTTTGTGCTGGTTTGCATCACTTTTGTGACGCAAACCCAACGCAAAATGTTAGTAAATCTACATATTGGTTTCCAACACATGAAAAAGAGACACCTCTGCTGTTATCTGATTATAATTTTTTCATTTCTGCATCATTTTCACAGATTTTTTTAACTTCAGTTTGATCCTCAGAATAATGCAGTGAGAATATTTTTAATAGGTTTGTCAATATAGATCTAATATGCTACAAGTGCGTTTCCAATTGTTTGAGAGAATACCATGTGTTAGAAGGCGACCTCAGAGGAGCCCGGAGGGGGCCCTGACTATCCTGAGACCAACCCTCGAGGTATCGTAGCCGGGCACTGGCGGGAGACTCCTCAGGGGAGGAATCTCGTATCTAGGATCGTACACTCGGCACCACACGACAAAGAGACACCACACCGGGAGTTCTTAAGAAGAAATCTTTATCAGATCGTAGTGTAGGATCTTTATGATCAGCAAGACAAATATATACAAGTGGAGTGCGGGCTCACAGAGTCTTGGAGGGGGTAGGAGGTAGCGGGACAGTCTTTGGGGATATGGATAAAATGCAGGAGCGTACCCGACGCACAGCTCACAATCCTCGAGCTGGGGGATACGCCTGTCATTGTTGGGGTCCGGCGGGACCAAGAGAGTCTGTGGGAGCCGCGAGTCACTCAGCAGGGCTCAAGTACACGTTCGGAGGTCTTACGATCTTCAGGGAGCCGCGAGTCACTCAGCAGGGCTCAAGCACGAGTTCGGAGGTCTTACGATCTTCAGGGAGCCGCGAGTCACTCAGCAGGGCTCAAGCACAAGTTCGGAGGTCTTACGATCTTCAAGGAGCCGCGAGTCACTCAGCAGGGCTCAGGTGTTCCAAAGGCGAATCTGCCGGACAGTCCCAGAGCACCCCTTGTTATAGGACGACTCCTCTTTGATGTCCGGAGTCTGTGCAGGCAGTGGGGTCTTGTCACCTGGGGGCCGCTTGTCGGGGTTTCCTGCCATTGTCTTTTGATCCTTTCAGGGCCGGGTCGGGAGGAGTCCCAGACACCCAGCAGGCGTGGAGCCAGCCCTCGGGGAGGCCGGCGGGCCGATCAAAACCCACCTTCCCAGGGGAGCTCAGAGGTGCGATGGAAACTGCTCCTCCCTCTCTCACCCCAATGGGAGCGCGATGTCCCCCAGCCGGAGTGGCGCCTCTGGGCCAGGGTTGCGCTGGGGCCGGGCGGCCATCTTGGTGCATGAAGTGGGCACGCGGGCCCGGTGTGGCCGATGGAGGAAGGCCACGGACGGGGGAGTCCGGGTCGGGTGTGGGTGTTCTGGTGGGAAGGATCGGCTAGGCCGTGGGCTCGGGGGCTGCGTGAGGTGCAGGGGTCAGGTTGTGTGGTGCGGTGACAGGGATGGCTAAGTTCCGAGGGCCGGGTCTAACACCATGTAATTGGCGATTCTTTTCATCTAGAAAAAGTGGTGAAGGTCCTGACCACCTGGTGCGTTTCAGTAACTGGTGTTATAGAGAAATCATTCTATGCAGGCGAAAATAAGTAGAAAAACAAAAGATTAACTATTAAACTGGGTTAATCAAATTCACACGAGATTGTTGTACTCGATTATCTATGTGTGTTCCATGCGTTCAAGTTTAGATAGTGACTGCTTCTTTACCATATTCAAATTTTTGACTTCATTTCCCAATCCAGTTTCACATCCTTGTAGTACAAAAGAAACACGCATTTCCCTAAATATTTATGGAATTTCCTTTAAAGGAGTGTAATATCTTCAACTCATTAATTCATCATGCCGAGACACACAAGGAATACTGTGCAAAAAAGTAACCCTATTAAAACAAATGTGAGAATTTACCACAAAATAGGTAAAGAATTCACTGACACATAAAATAAGACTTCCAAATTCTACCAGGGTGTTCTGGCAGCCTCATAAATCACTATGCTGCTGGTAATATAGGTCAAGTAATCAGAAGTCTGAGCAGGCATGTTTCATTCGTAATTGTACATTTGGGAATTGCTAATTATTTTTTTGTGTTTAAATCTCTTTATTGAATCTACTTTAAATGGAGATGACATGCACATCAGTGCATATTAAGTACTGGACAACAAGCAGTGCTCAATAATTCATTCAACAAACATTTAACATGGTACAAATTAAAAGATGAACATTTTGAATCTATAACCTACATATAGGTTACAGTAAACACACTCCATGTAATACTGGATAGCTTATTCAGACACGCATTAGAGATTAGAGCAATACAGGAAGTGAATTCAACCAATTAGATGTAGCCGTGCTTAAGCTATAGGAAACAGCATATAAAACGGAAAATGGAAGAAAAACCCGAGACACTGCATTGAAACTGGTCTCTCAATGGAAATGGATAAATTATCCACAAATATTCAGTTACTTGTTTCATGCTCCCAGGCGTCAACCAAATTGTCGTTGTGCTGCTTGTGAAATTGCTTTGAGCCTTTCCCTGAGAGTATAAAAATAAATGTTGCCATGGCCTGCTCAGTAGAACAGTGGACCTTGGAGAGTTTAGAACTGAGCAATTACAAATACCTGCTCTCTCAAGTGTACAGTACTTAACAATCGTTCACTGTCCACTCTGTTATCCCTCATGTTAGGCCCCAGGCACAAACCTAGCAGTCCATGATCAGCTATGACAAACTATGCGTTTGCTTCTTTTATTGTGCTCAAATGCAATGGAGTCATTTAAGGTCAACAAAGGGAGAATTTGTTACCCCATGTTCCTGCTCTCAATGAGCGTCAACTATTTGCAACCCCTAAACCAGCACGACTGCGGATCATTTGAAAATAAGTTTGGTTTATTTTTTATTTTGTGCATATTTTTAGTAGTTTAGTGTTTGTGTCAATAGTAAAACAGTGTACATGTTTACGTTGCAAACTCAAGACGTGAAAAAAAATGATTTAAAAAGTGAATAATGTGGCGCATTGCAGCTGACAAACATGATGTGATGTAACTTCATATGATGTAATTAGAGGGCAACCAGTCGTGTAATATTGCACCCACTATCTGTACTTTAATAACTTGGGGGTGCGTTACGGGTATGGTGCACTGTCCCACTATGCACCACGTTGCACACATAGGACTGGGAACAGCGGATGAGTTCACTGCAGCTTCTACCTTTCATTTATCAGGCGGCAACTTGGCAAGTCGTTCCAATGCTGGCGGGTGCAATACGTGTCTTTCAATGGATGCCGTTCGGGGCAACCTTTACATGGTGGAAATCGGTATCCTTCCCGATGGCCTCTTTGCCTCTACGTCCACGTCTATAATACAGAGCAGGCGCAACAGATTCCCTCATTTGCCTCGGGCCACATTCCCATGCAAATCCTTGAAGACCGCACAAGCATTCACAGCCCATTCTATTATACTAAAGTGCCACGGGGGTTCAGAAAGCAGATGCATACATCTGTTGTGCCCTGTGGGTATAATGCCACTGCAGATAGCACTGAATAAAAGGTTTTTGGCCAATAGCATTGCTGTCACCTCCAGATAAACTAGTGGTTAGGACTGAATTAGGTCCAGTCAAACCTTACCAATTCAACATTGTGTTATCACAGTTATTGATATATTATTAAAAAAGTAGCTCTATTGATATATTCTCTGCTATGTGTTTTGTGCCACTGAATGGAATAATGATTTTTGAGAATTGAAAATAAGCGGATTCTAGATGGGGATATTCATACAACCTTATTATGCCAGACCTGTGCGGGGTAAGCCAAATCCCAAAATTGAATTTTCATCTTTCTGTTAAAGAAGGAGCACAGTGCTCCAGGAAAGCAATTGATGTTGATTTATTCAGCAAAGTGTGGCAAATGGTGAAAAACACTCATCCAGAGCGATTCAGCCATTTATGGCTTTGATCATGAATACTTAGTGCTCCTTTTATGTTCTCTTGAATAGTTCTCTGAATTATAGTTCATATTGATATTCTTTAATATCTGATGGGAAGTGTTAGACATACCCAGGAGCCTTTGTAAATCTGTTATTTTTTGTGATGGCTATCAATGGACATTACCTTTTGGAAGTAACAGTTTCAATGTCTAATTACACTTTTGTACATTGCATCCATTCATTTTATGCTGGACCCAAGAATTTATTAGAGAAAATGACTGATTCTACTTTTCTAAATCCATTTTAAGTATTTTAATTTTGTCAGGCATTGTCCTTCGGGAGGGCTAGTTGATATTCATAAAGAAAAATGGTGTGCTTTTCCAGCAATGTTTTCTATTTTATTATCTTATGTGCAATGGGACTTTATATTATTCTCTTGCTATATTGCTGCTCCGTGAGGTATTTTTGTGAAGTATGAAGTATCTGTTTATGTCTAATGTGTAAGAAGTGGTTCTTGAATGTTATAAGCCATTGGTTGGAACATCCTACATGTTATAATGTACTTAAATTGTAGTTGTAGCACCACACTCACACTATCTCTGCTTTTCTCTGATTTTTTAACTTCAACTTTAGCAAAACATTAGAGCTTTGATCACTATCATGTTGCATCAGAGTTTTTGGCAATGGCATAGCTATTATCTCTTGTGTTGCTCACTCTTACGTGCTCAAAAAAGGTATTTTTCAAGGGATATGTAACACTTCTGATGGATGTGTGTCTATCAAGGCATATTAACAATAAATTACAAATTTGCTGATGAGATTAAGAAAACTTTTGATATCGTGTTGAGCAATGTAAAACTTGGAGTATTTTGTTTTCTTTTTCAAGCTTTACAGCAGTGGCGCATAGTGAAATCATTTGGTTTTTGCATCTCTCTTTTTCTTGCGTTTTTACTGCTGAAATTATTTATTACTAGTAAATCTTAAGGATCTGATTTTTCTCTAAGTGATTAGGAGTCGATATTCTAATTTGCCAAACATATATGGCTTGGCATTTGTTGCGTTCCAATGTTTTCATAGCCTCAGTCTGGACTTATCAGATTCCTTTGTGCATTTCAAAATCACTTTGATTTAGGCAGATCATTCATTTGCTTTCTCGAGATTATGATTCAATGACATCAGTTTATTGTGTACTCTAGTTTCTGTACTTTTGTATTGCATGTTTGATGGTTTTCTTTGTAATCTTTCTATTAAGGAATCTTATTTTCATTTTCGCTTCCTCTTGCTCAAAGCCTTTTTAGGTCTCGCCTGAGACAGCGCTTTAGCGCTGCTCTCGCAAGAGCTTTTGTAAATGGGGGATCTGGAAGTGCAAACGAGTGCTTTCAGGCCTCCAAATACAGTGCATGTACACCGGACGGGCGCGCGCACCATTTGGAGGCCTGAAAGCACTTGTTTGCTTTCACTTTCGTGGGCCGCACGGCAGTAAAGATCGGCAGTAAAGATTGCAATCTCTTTGTTCCCAGCATCAGTGAGATGCAAATGAACAAACAGCGTGAGGCCAAAGGTCTTATTTTTTTAAAAACAAACCAGGTCACTGCTACAGTGAAAGGAACAACAAGCATTTACAATGCAATAGGTCTCGCATTTACGCGAGTTAGAGCTATTCACATTGCAAATAACAATGCCTTTTATTTGTGTTTTCGTTTTTCAAACATAAATAAAAGGCATCGTCATTTACAATGCCAATAGCTTAAACTCGCGTAAATGCGAGACCTATTGCATTGCAAATGCTTGTTACAGTGAGCAGTTCCTCCTCAATCTATAATTCCCCAAATGTTATACATGGTTTATTTTGTGCAAATGAAATCTCTGTGGAAGAAGAATGCTATAAGTCGCTTTTGCTTTTTAGGTCGAGCCTAGTGCAGCGCATGCACTGCACTAGGAAATTGACCTCTTGCACTCATTTCAGCTTTCGTAAAATCTCGTGCATGTGAGGCTTACACGCCATTGGCCTTTGCGTCTGGCTTTATTACGCAATTGGCCAAAGGCTTGTGGATGTCCCAGCTTCTTTTAAAAGGTTTACTCCCAAAGCGTTTTGCTCTCGGGAGCCAGCAGCTGCGCGCAGAGGCAATCTGTTTTTCATCAGCGTGGGCGCGCTTGTTAATTATTGCTTTCCGCCCATCGCCTCTTGCACCCTTCTGCTTGTTTACTTTCTCAAAGGGGGGGGGGGGTTGTCTACCTTCGTGGCTGGTCTTGATGGAAACTGGGCAAGAGAAATAATGCACTGTTTATTTCTGTTTATTTCTTGGTGTAACTTTTCTGGGTCGGCTCCACCGGGAGCGCCCAGCCGGCTGCACGCAGCCTGTTGCTCATTAAAGGCAGTGAGCGCCGAGTGATTCGGACCTACGGCCGGCCCTGCCCGTGCCCTGCATTAATACCGGAGACTAGCTTACGACCCCTCCACACACACACATCGTGCAACAGGCGTGCAGCTTTCAACGGATCGGTTATATTCTGCTGCACTATTAACGCTCGGCTTTTGTACCCGCAAGGGCAAACCTCCTGCCCGTTCCCAATGCTCCAAGTGTTTATCATTGGGCCTTTTTTTAAGCCCCTCCCCAATAATAAATGTCTTTTGGTGGTCCCACACACACAGTGCTAAATTGCGGGGTAGTGACAACCCCAGTGGTACAGGCAGGGTTTGTTGTAAATGCACACTGGGGTTACCAACCGCTCCTTAAATACTCCCAGCAGACCCCCTTGCACCTCCCACACGCGGCTGCTGGGACTTTTGTACTGTCTTTGTGACCTTAAAACTGATTCTGGAAACAAGATACACGGCTTGAGAGAGCTTATCAAAAGTGAGTGTTCACCTCTGGCCTGGTGTGTGGGGAGAATTGTGCCTCGCCCCTTGCAACAACCGACTGAATAGACCAGATACATACACTGCTGTGCCTAGGACACCTCATGGGAAGTGAGTGCCGTGTGTGATTTTACATCACCGCTGATGGTGTGTGTGAGACAGGCTGCACTGGTGTGTTACCGGCACTTGGGCATCGTTGGTTTATTAAAGAACAAGTCGGTGCCTGCATGTTGAGTGCGGGGTGTAGACACGTTGTCCTTTCCTAATTAATGAAAAGAAGCGGTGTGTAGTTTGTGTGTACTGGGTGGTTGCGCATTGGGTGTGCACGCAGTCGATGCGTGGGGGAGTATGTGAAAGTTCAATAAATCACTTGTTTCTTTGTGCCTTGTGACAGCGGTGGGGCGAAGCGAGGCGCAGTCCAGTGGCCAGAGAAGCCATCTCCCCGCACTCAAGCTCTCAGCAAAAATAGTGCATGTGAAACCCCTGCTTGGTTTTCGAAGAAAGTGCCACAGGGGCGCACCGTATAATGACACTAAATGAGAGCCGGAGAGATGCAGGCTTCACTGGGCGCTAATGACCCCCTGACGCAGGCGCTAATCTTTCTAGCTGTGTCACTGGGTGACTTTAATTAACATAATGACTTGCCGTGGGCATGTGGCTACTTTCTCCTGACCCTCCATGCTATGGCGTGTCAACAGTTGCATCAGCTGGTGTACACTGTTTGCTCCAAACCCTGTGTGACGAGGAAACATCTCATTGTGTCTTTAGCGGCTCTACAACAGTTCCCGAGATGTTTTCCTCTGAAGTCCCCCTTTCTGCTGGCAGAAGCCCCTCTGCACACGAACAATGCGAGCCTCTGAGTGCGTCAGCACTCTTCAAAGAAACCCTGTCCAGGCGGAGTTCCTGTTCTTTTCAGTTTCTCTGCAGTCAGCAGTGCAGGAGACACGGTTTTTGCACCAAAGGAAACAGGCGTTGTTGGCAGAGCCAATAAGGTCTTGCTTGCAATTTTAGTCCTGACTAAAATATTTGTAAAACACTTGTTGCAGTAAAAAAGCATAACACAAATGATTGTTGTCTGTGTACAGGGCATCCAGGAGACAAGGGAATTGATGTGTGACATTTCTGTGCACTTTAGATGAAAAATAGTCCCTCCTGTATGGTAACGCACGCACTTCACAGGAGGTGGAGTTATACTCTAAACAGTCAGTAGTATGCCAATGTAGAGCAAAATCCTGCTCTGGGCAGAGCCAGTGCCCCTTCCGTGTATTTGAAAGATTTGTTGACATTAGGGATTGCTGAAAACAGACCTAAAAAGATATATTGTTGCTTTCAGAGCGCAGTGAATCCGCAAGGTTTTACAAAGACCATTTATGTATCGATTTTCAGCAGCACTGTTCAATTTGCTTGACATTATAAACTAGATTATTCAATTGTAAGACTTCAAGAAAAGGTTAAATTTGAAAACTTGGGTTCGTAGGCTTGTCCTACTGCTGTGGTGCTGCATTAGTTAAAGCCGCATCTCTAAAAGCTATAGGTTTTCAATATCTTTTGGGTTGGTCCTTTTATTGGGCTAACTGAAAGCTGCCTGATAGCGCGGCCTGTCTTATACACTTTCATAGCCTCCCAAATTATTGGCCTGTAAGTAGGCTGCTTAGAGGTCCCACTCCCTGTGACTTTACAAAAGAGCCCCAAAAAACAAAAAATGTGCATGACAATAACATCTTTACATCGTTTGTTGAAATCTGGCTGGTAAACGGAACAGCTGGACACAGCAAGCACTGACGCCTTCTCTCCTGTTGTCACACTGGACTCATCACTGCCCCCCTGTGACTCTGCCAGCCCTCCATGGGCCCCCACCAACTCCAAGGGCCGTTATGAATTCTTAAGGAACTGCCCTTCATTCCCAAAACAGGGAGCGGTGCAAGTATTATTCCATATCAGTCTGCGCTCCCTCGTAAGCATAGTCCGACATCATTGTGTTTTGCTTTCTAAACTTTTGACTAATACCGTGGCACCCATTGCTCATTCAAATATAATAAAATGTTACAAGATTTTATTCAGTTGATTTTGCGAACTGTGCCAGTATTGTAAATTGCAATGTGCATTCTAAAGATGACAATGCAGCCTGTCCTCGCGAGAGAAAGGAAGTGCTCGCCTAGTTGATCGATGCTGAAGGCAGAGGATGTGGCTTAACCGCGAGAGCGGCCGACCTGGAAGCTGGCGACCCAGGTGTTCGAGTCTGATGGGAACTCAAACATCTTGTGATTCTGGGCAAATCACTTAGTCTAGCCGTGCCTAAAGAAAAACAAACATTGGCATAGCCAATAGGTCTCGCCTTTGGGACCTTATAAGTGTTTAGCCATGCAACAGTTGATTTTGTTGCACCAAGGATATTGTACTGGATAACTAAACACTTATAAGGTCCCAAAGGCGAGACCTATTGGCTATGCCAATGCTTGTTGATGAGAAGTTGTGTGAATCTTAAGGCCCTGTATATCTACGTATGCAAGGAGGTAGCTCTTTGTCAATCCTAAGCCATATAATTAGTAAGTCATCAATGAGGCGGAGCCAAAGTATAACCTACCTTTACGCACCAGCCCATAGTCACATTGTCACAGCCTTGGAGAAAGTATATTCCCATCCTAGTACCACATTTTAATCTGACAACATCAAGGTTGAAAAGGGTATTCTTTTTATTTACGCAAATCTCGGTGATAATTGTAATTTGAATTCGAGTCTATTTTACATTTCAGGAATTTCTCCCACTAAGAAAATATTGGCAGGCTTCAACGCCAGTCTCATGTTGAATGGTCGTATATTGAGCCGCAACTAGCTGCAGACGCCACAGTTAAAAGCGATGGGACAGGGCAGGGCAGGGTGGGAGGGAGACAAGTCGACAGACGACAGAATAGGTATAATTACATAAATAATACCTGTGAACCTGTCTGTCAACTTCCCCCTGCCCCACCCCACCGCACTTACCTGTGCCGGCTGCTTCTGGATGCAGCATCCATAGTTATTAGATGATAGCTTTCAAACCAGGTTATTTATTATAGAGTATTATAATCTAAGACCATATTAGATTGGTTGTGGCAGGAAATGCTGAAGGGACTTGCAGTAGCAGCTGTGTGCATAAATTATTAAATCACAAATACTTCAAAAAGTTTAGGTTGAAGGTATTACAAGTTGCAGTAAAGTAATGGCTTGAGATAAGGAGGCTGTAAAAAATACAATATACTATTACTCAGGTCCTGTATGCTTCATATAGACGAATGGATGAACACCAACCATCTACAATTAAATGGGAGTAAAACAGACATCGTTCTCTTTGGTAAAGCCCATGAGCATTGGTCAGATGATTGGTGGCCCCCAAAACTTGGCCCCTGTCCTCCCCTTAAACAAACCGTGAGGAACCTGGGAATCCAAATTGATAATCAGTTATCAATGAAAAAACAGGTCAACCACATAATTGGGACCTGTTTTGGTATTATGTGCAACCTGCGTAAGGTATTTAAGTGGATCCCATTGGAAGCCAGGAAACCTCTTGTTCAGGGACTAATTGTTAGCCGCATGGACTACGGCAATGCTCTGCTGTCAGAAATAAACATCGACCTCCTTTCCAAACTTCAGGTCCTGCAGAACACTGCGGCCAGGTTGGTGCTGAACCTTCCATCTAGAACTCCTTCAGCGCCCAGCCTTAGACATCTTCATTGGTTACCTGTGAAGAAGAGAATTTGTTTTAAGATCTTATGCCTAACACACAAAAACATGTACTGCAGGGGTCCGGGTTATTGGAGGAAAAAACTCAGCTGGTACCAGCCAAGCAGGCCTCTGCGATCTTGCAACACATCTCTTCTCACCCAACTTGGAGTACGTACTGTCAGAAACGGGGGCCGGGCTTTCTCTTTTCTTGCTCCTACTCTCTGGAATAAATTGCCTTCAGATGTACGTAATATTGCTGATCAAAATTGTTTCCGGCATCATTTAAAAACTTGGCTGTTTGACCACTAGCTCTTGCTCTTTTTCGCTGACAATTGGGGAGTCGTTCGCCAGCGCCACGAGACCTTCGGGTGATGTGTGCGCTAAATAAATACTCCTTGATTCCAATATGAGATTCCCTGGGAACCCCAGAAATTTGGAGATAAACTGAGCATTCTTGTGAAGGTTGCAGCAATGACTACATGTGGACAGCTCTTTGAGTATGGTTTAAGTACATGCAACTATCATTTTTATTTACAAGAAATAAATTGGAGATCTACAATTATATCAGTTCTTGAGGAGGAGCTGCGAGATATAACATTAAAAAAGAAAGAAGTGTTGAAGTGGTATCAACACCTATGTGAAGGCTGACTTATAGGTTCTGAAAACCTAAGGAAAAAAGGCCTGCCATTGAGTGAACTACAAAACGTATGACAAGTTTCTCTTTGCATGCTGTCTACAATATTAAAACTTACATCACTAAAAAGAAACCTTCTCACTTTACATAAGATTAATGGGACACCGCAAAAGATGGCTAAGATATCAGATTGGTAATATGGGAGATGAAAAAATATGAACACTTCTGAGCAGACAATATTTACATGTCCGTGTGTTGCCCAAGTTTACAGACATTATGAAATAGAGTGAAGAAATTAGAGTAGAAATTAGGGGCCACATGTAGCACCAATTGCGTGTCGCAATTTGTGAGTCACAAATCACAATGTACAACAGCGTCTCAGACACTGTTTGCAATTCCCAATGGGGTCGCAAATTGCATGCCTCATGAATATTAATGAGGCACTTGCAATTTGCAATCCCATTGGGAATGGCTGGGACCTCCCAGGTATGGTGGACAGCTGGGCTCAGCAGACCTCCATGTCTGGGACTGCTTTTGAATAAAGCTGTTTTTTTTATTTTAAATGCAGCCCGTTTTCCTCAAAGGAAAATGGGGTGCATTTAAAAAAAGAAAAATGTAATGTTTTTGTTTTATTTTTTAAGGGCAGGTAGTGGTCCCTGGGACCACTGCCTGCCCCTAAAAAATATTTTCCCCTGCATTCACAAAGGAGATGGGGTCACCTGGGGACCCCCTCCCTTTTGCGGGTGCTTTACCACCCTTTTGAGAAGGGTGGTAAACTGCGACTGTTTTACGACCGCAATAGCGGTCACAAAACAGTCATACATAGGGCTCAGACACGCTATTAGGTAGGGACGCCCTCGGAACGCCTCTTCCTAATAGCGAGTCGCTAATCCTATTTAGCGAGTCGCAAATAAATTACGACTCGCTAAATAGGGTTAGTACATGGCCCTCTTGTATTTTGCATGCGCAAACAGGTCGCCAACCCGTTTGCGCATGCAAAATATTGTTGTACATCTGGCCCTAAGTTAAGCACAACTCTAACACTATTTGGTATATGTGAAATTGGAAAGCACAAACTGCTGTTTACATAGGATGAACAATTATTATTTTATTTAGTATTCCTTACTAGACATGAACTTTGCAATGAAGGGATTTGTCAGCTGCCTCGTTTGTATAGAAACTGGTTAAAATCAAAAAGATAAAAAGTGCTCAACCGAAAAGAAATTGCAAATGTGGAAGCACTATGAATACTGGTCTGGACAGAGAGATCATAAATTATATAAGGTCCAATGATTATACTAGTTACATCTTGCGGATCACTGGTGAGTTGTCCTTGTAGAGACGTTTGACAGGTATTGGATTTTCAGCCTGGTATGGCATCTGTGGAGATACTGAAAGCACTGTGTTCATGCACAATATAAGACGAGCAAGAAAGAGGTCTCTATATGTTGAAGTTTTTAAAAAAAATGCAGGAAGATGCTGATATTGACCTCTTCTGGCTGGTTTTTAAACACTTTTGTGCACCTTGGGGAGGAAGTGTTTTGTCGGTATAAAAAGATTTTGATCATATAGAAATATTTTGTCATTCATCGATCAGATTTCATTCCTGCTATTCTGTTTCTTAACCATCATGCCATTATGCTATCTTCTACCTTGGTCTGCTGTCTAGTAACTTTTATTTGAAAAGTTACAGCACTCCATCTATCATCTTGTTGTGTTATTTATGTTCACATTTAGTGGCCAAGGGTATGCCCAGAAGTGGGTCCTTTGTTCACTGTGCCACTGGATTCAAGCTAGCCTGGCGGATGAGGGGTGATACCACAACATTGGTCTCAGTATGGTTGTTTCTAGTCCAGGGAGGACCTGGCCTGGAAGTTTGGGCTGGACTGTTCCCATGGGGGGCAGGGTCAAGACTGATTTGTATATGGCTGGGTCCAAACTGGAGTGCCATGGTGAGCAAAAGAGCAATGGATTTAACCAAGATCTCTTGACTGGGGTGAGTGATTGAAAAGTTTCAGCACTCCATCCATCATCTTGTTGTGTTTGCTAGTAACTTTTATTTGTCGTCTAATAATTTACTTAGTGCATTTCTGATGTATTGCTCTTTGTCTGTACTAATTATATTGTTGCCTTTGGCCTCTGGCTTTGTTTTTTATTGTAGTATCGCTCTGTAAGTTGATGAAAACTTTTTTTTTTCTTGGGATATGTTTTCTTTCATCCCATTATTTGAAGTATTTCGCACTTTGTTAATGTTCTTTCTAATCTCTTCATGGTGAGTATCCGGTATTATTTTGCAGATGCATGATTTTTCTATAATACCATTGGAAGTAGAATTTTCTTGATTTATTTCAAATCATTAGTTATGTATCAGGCATGTCATGATTTTCCTGTTTTTGTTAGAGATCATCTAGTTTTTTTAGATATGTAGATCAGTGATATTCAAATTGTATAGATGTACTTTTCTTTTCTAGCTGTCATCTGGAACACTTATGCAAAAACAACAGTTGATGGACAGAATGCAGAACAGTGTCATACATTCACCCCAGTACAGAGATCTGGGCCTAAATCCATCGTTTTTTTGCTCACCATGCCATTCCAGTTTGAACACAGCCATATGCAAATCAGTCTTGACCCTGTGCCTCATGGGAACAGTCCAGCCCGAACTGCCAAGCCAGGTCCTCCCTGGACTGGAAACAAGCATCCTAGGACCGGTTTCGGGGTTTCACCACTCTTCAGCCAGGATAGCTTGATTCTAGTGGCATGGAGAGCACGGGACTCACATCTGAGCATACCCGTCCCACTCGGGGTGACAAATGCAAAGACAACAGTTGATGGACAGAATGCAAAACAATGTCATACATTCACCCCAGTATCCATTAGTGATGATGGATTAAACCCAGATCAGTTGACTGGGGGTGAGTGTTTGATTTGCTCTAACGCTCCGTCCATCATCCCCTTTGGTATCGCTTTGTTCGCCCTAAGTTGGCAGGGTATGCCCAGACGTGGGTCCCTTGCTCACTTTGCCACTGGATTCAAGATAGCCTGGCTGACGAGGGTTATGAACCCGAAACCGGTCCCAGGATGCTTGTTTCCGGTCCAGGGAAGACATGGCTTGGCAGTTCGGGCTGAACTGTTCCCATGAGGCACAGGGTCGGACTGATTTGCATATGGCCATCTCTGAACTGGGGTGGTGGAGTGAGCTAAAGAATGATGATGGATTAAACCTAGATCAGTTGACTGGGGGTGAGTGTTTGATTTGCTCTAACGCTCCGTCCATCATCCTCTTTGGTATCGCTTCGATCTGGAACACTTACACATCACAGAGACTCTGCCTAAGCACACTAACATAGGGTTTGACACTTGTATTTTGTGCTAGTGCTGGGACAGTGAGCAGGTGCGACCAGTGCAGGTAAAAGCGGTGGGGCGGGATGGTGGCGTTAGACAGACAATGATGAGGGAAAATGTATTATTTATTTAATTTCCCCTCTGCATCGTCTTTCGAATCCCCCCACCCCACTGCCCCACCGATCTTACCTGCATGGGCCGCTCCTGGCAGGGAGACAAGAAGTTCCAAACACCTCTGGGGGTGGAAACCTCCTGAATATTCCCCTGCTTCAAAGCCGGCACCAAGTATAAATATTTGACACTCGGGCCCAAATCTTCAGAACACCATTGGACCTGTGAACACTACAGAAGAAGGACTGTTGTGCTGCTCTGCCGCAAAAAGGACTGCCACTCTGCTGCCCTGTTACACTGCTGCAGTGTTTGCTGAGAAGGAAGACTGGACCTGCACCATTCATCCCAAGATGAAGTGACTCAAAGGGTCAGCTGACTGACCTCCTGTGCCACAGGGACATAACAAGCTCCATCTGCCCAGCTAACCTGCTACTTGGATCTGCAACTGGTCCTGCAACGGGACCTACCTGAGACCTGCTGGCCTCTGCTGGAGAGAGTTCCTGATCTGTAAGACATGCCCTTCAGGTACTAGAGAATTGGTGTGGCAATAGTGAAGCTCTCTCCCCAAGAAAAGAAGAAATCCTGAAGTTTTGGGCTCCTCACAACTGTGAACAGGCTTGTTTGGGCGAAGAACATGCTGCCTTTGCTGTTTGCAATTCGAAGCTCCAGTGAACCCAACTCTTTGCGCCACAATGTCTGCTAGCAACACCTGGCAACACGAAATCTGCACTTTGTGCTTTGGCATCAACAGGCTGTGTTGTCCGCCAATGCAAATTTCCAGCAACGACAGTCCGTGACGCCGAATAGGCCCTTCACGCTACAGCGATGATTGTCCGCAATGCCCAGGCTGCTCTTCGCGCCACATCGACGACCATGCACGATGCTCTCCCTGCTCCTCGCAGCCCCCTCCACTATGCAGAACTCTTCACGCTGGACTTTGAAGGTAACTCTTTCAGTGGAACTAACCTAGTCTCTTTATCTTGACCGCACTCCATCATGGTCAGCTTGAACATGTGAATTTGATGCATGATTAGATACCCGCGAGTGACACATTGTGCTTTAGGCACTGTACTTACCTTAAATCTTTGAAATTGAATTTCTCTGATTCTACTAATTGATTTTTTGTCATTTTGGACTGAACTAATATATTATTACATTGTACTCTATTTTTCGAAAAAGATGTGGAATGTTTGTTATGTTGTGCTTTGACTTAATTACAGTTTGAAGTGCTCCATAAATACTTTACACATTGCCTCTGTCTTAAGCCTTTTTGCCAAGCTACCAGAATGGGAAGCACAGGCTAATTTGGGGTTTGCTTGTGTTTCACCTTGACAAAAATGATGGTTGCTGGTTTAGTAGGGTTTACCCCCCTCTTCAAGTAACCCAATTTTTAACAGGACTTATTATTGCTATCAGTGTCATGCATTTCCTGAAACACACACATTTTTTAGCTACTTCACACTTGGGTTTGAGCAAAGGTGACTGCGCTATCTTTAGATATACCATGCAGAATTAATGTGACCTGCAATTGTGTGTGTGTGTGCGTGTGTGTGTGTGTGTGTGTGTGCGTGTGTGTGTGTGTGTGCGTGTGTGTGTGTGTGTGTGTGTGTGTGTGTGCGCGCGTGTGCGCGCCCCCTTCTATTGGAAGCACCTTGATAGTTTTGTGTGGTAGAGGCTCTACAAGAGAAAAAGCATCTTTGGGACAAGTAGTGGATATTTGCCCACTGTTTTGACATTGTGTCAATTAGCTTTAGGAACAAATTGGGCAGTCAATTGACTAGGAGTCACTGTGACCCCTGGTGACCTTCTGGTGGTTGCCTTGACACAGCATGTCTCCAAACCTCATGAGCTTGTTCCAGCTCCTTCCATATTGGTCATTCTGCAATCCACAGCTTTCAAAGTAAGGTGAAAAGGCCACCCAAAAATCCAATGAAAATCAGTGTTCTACAAACCCTTCAGAGTTACGTAACTACTACAATACAATACGCAAGGGAGTGGTGAGGATTCATGGGAGTGGAAATTATTATGTTTGAGTGGAAGAGTTTTGCTTAACCATCTTTAAAGGCTAATGGTTGGACTCAATTTTTTTACTTTTCCTGGCCCCTTCTCTTAATTAGAATCATCCTTGGTACCACAGGCAGTTAGATTAAAGCATGTATTCCTTCCTGCATCCTGTCAGTAAGGCTTTCATGTTTATATATGCGTCTCATACAGTTCTGAAGTTTACAGGCCTGACCTAAAGCATTCCCCTTAGGATAAATATGTGAATAGGGATCAATGTTGAAACTGTGTTTTATCACCTAGACTAGGAGAGTTATAACAACAGTTGAGTTCATTTTCTGGGAAGAAATGTGATATGTCATTTGGATTTTTTTTACTTTTAAATGCAATAATTTACCTAAGCTGTTAATAGCATCCTTTTCATTTCTAATAGTAAATCCTGACTTGAGATCTCATGCGGTAAGTCTTGACTGCTCGTCCTTGCTAGCCAGTGAAAATCAAATGTTAAATGACAGTGCTTAGCCATTTCAACTGAAATGCAATAGCACCGTGGCACTAAGACTTAACTGGTAAATGGCCTTAGTCACACAGGATCGGAACCTCTGACTACACCAGGACAACAAGAAAATGCCCATTTTTTGATCAAACTAGATTTTGAGGTATACAGATAGAAAGAGCAGCAGATCAGTTGCCTGCCTTTTTCTCTCTGCAGTTGCCTTGACCATATTCACCCTTTGGGAGGTCTTCTGTGAATCCATCAAATGGTAGGTAAGTCAGGGAGGGGCATCTACAAAGAATCATACAGCATGTGGGTGTGCCACCTCTCTATTTAAGTAAAATGTCCCCTTGTGGTCCAGCCCACTATTATCCAAGTCCTGCTTAAAAGTCCCCCACTGTAATTTGCATTTATTCTTTACTTCTCAATTCAGTGTTAAGTCCATTATAAAAACCCTTTAATCACAGGGCCTTACAATAACCATAATTATACATCTGAGTTATACATCTGACTGTTTTTATCACAATGGATGTTATGTTCATTAATGATCTACATACCTATCTAGTTAGTAATGATTTATTGTGTTTTAAATGTGTTTCTCTAGGCCTTACTCTGAGGAATTACATTGTTTTTGTAGAGGTACCCCCATCTTTACCTGCCTGGTTTTGTTTGCTGTAGAACACTGTGCACTTTACCACTACTAAACAGAATAAGATAACTTGTCCCCCCCTAGAACAAATGCTGCACATTGGAGTTCACTATGTGGTGTATTCAACTTCCCAATAAGCCCACTGTAAAAGGATCACAAAATACACCTATGGCCTAGAATGTTACATATTATATGTGGGCTGCACTGCGACCTTGCACAACCCACAAATGTGACACAAAATGACAGGACTGGCAGGACCCTCACTGTGCTCTGTATGGGCTGTAGTTTAAATGTATTTTAGTAATACATGGTATGGAAATTGCCTTTGCAGTGTAGAAAGACCATTTTTTATATGTAGCCATAAGTCATCCCTAAAGTATGCCTTGCAAGCCCGCAAGGCTACGTTCTAATGTATAAAATAAGATACACTACATGTTTAGTTTAGTGCCGCCTCACACTGAAAGAAAACCCAAAAGCTTGTTTCATTGAGAACGATGTTCTAGAATTTTCCACAAACAGGGCTAGATAAGAATAATATATATATTTTATATCTCAGCCTGGGAAAATGCTAGAGAAAAAGTTAATAGTTATTTTCTACTTAACTTTCAAAATCTGTTATAATGGTGGAATCAGATTTTTGATAACTTTAGTGGAAAATAAGCTTTATAAAAAATACACTTTAGTCTGTCTAAGCCACTAATCACACCTCCAGAGCAGGAGACAAGACAATAGCCTAACTCTGAGCCCAGGAAGAAGTGTGTTATATTAGTTACTGGCCGCTTAGCAGAGGTTACCTAACTGGGACTGGAGATGTCAAAGAGGGCTTTTTGTAAGATCCCAAGGCCCTCATAAACAGGCCAGCTCTAGTCACAGTTGAAGAATGTCGCAGCTTGGACCGAGTCGGGTAGGAGGAGGGTTCATTTCAATAGGGGAGTGGCTAGGAACCTGAAAAGGGACTTAGCTGGTTGCAGAAAGAGTCTTCCATTTGGAAACAGGACTCCTCGATGATTGTTTTACAGTAAAACAAACATGTTGATGCAAAAGGAGGTGGGCAAGAACAGAGCCAGGTAGGAAATATTCTCTAACCACTGATTAGTGTACAGGACAAGACTGTCGCCTCACTGTCACCTCCTGAGAACATTCCTGAACCTGGGCATGCTGCTTCTGAAGAAGAAGATCCTGATAGAAGAAATAGGATTTCTGACACTTGACTCCTGCTGGAAGAAGAGGAGTCACTCTAGGACTGATAGATTCAAGCACTCAAGGACTCCTAACTCCTGCTGTCACCCAAGGACTGGAACTGTCCTTAAAGGGTCATGTAGTTTGCCTCCTGTTTACCTGCAACAGGGACACAAAAAGTGGAAAGTCTCCTGACTCCAAAAGGTCTCAGCTGACCACAGAGGACTGTGCCCTCCAGGAGACCTGATTGAAGTGAGACCTGGAGCCTAGAAGTCTGCACTGAGGAGCATACAATTGAAATATTGACCAGAAGGAACTTCCCTAGCCATCGGACAAAAGTGGGATTTGGTCATTATTTCACCACCAGTGGACTAGGATAAAGTGCTGAAAATTGCCCAGAAAGGCAGACATAAAAACCAGGTTTGTGCCTCTTGAGTCATTTTGCCACACTGAAATCAGGTTTGTTAAAACTTTGAAAATTCATATCTCTCGTTCCCCTTATTGAATTTTAATGATCTTGATGTATTTGTGCTCAAGATTTTTTTTAAACTTTCTAAATTGGGTCAGAATGTTATTATATTGTTTCCTTGACTTTAAAATTGGTGGTCCTGCTTGAACTTAACACACATTTCTTTGGAGATTGCCTGCTGCCTGTGCCATAGCTACCAGGGTTGTAGACGAGATTCTTCAAGTACTGTGTTTTGTCTAGCAAGTTGTGTCTATGAGGTTTGTTGGGGTCCCACTCCTTAAATAATCCATCTCGTGACACTTACATTCTTTATATAGTACGTTTCAAACTTTAGCCTGCTATTTACTATAGCACTACATGCACAGTTATCGCTTGAGCTTGGGATAGCTAGCAGAAGAAGAGTACTCTTAAAGAGTCTTTTGATTGCCTGTGCTTTCAATGAGCTGAATTTGATCTTTATAGAAACTTATGTAAAATGCATTCTGCCCCAAATACAAAAAGCACTATCCACACAAATGTTGAATTTAGGTACACACTATTACCAATTCCCACACTGAAATTAGCTATCCTTTCTCACACTTTAAAGAATATGGGAATTTTAAGGGAGACAAGTATTTTTGTAAAAAGTAAGGGGCATATGTACAAGACCCTTGCACCGGTACATCACTTTTTTTGACACCCCTGTGGCGCAGTGTGGTACTCCAAATTTACAAGGCCACGTAAAGCCACTCTGCGTGGCTTTTCATGGCCTTGAAAACAAGGCCCCTTTTCACACAGCACTTTGCGATAAAGGGGCGTTCCATGGGTGTTGCTGTGGTTGTTCCCGCGCAACATCCATGGATTCTGCTGCATTTCCAGATTTCTCCAGGGGAGGCGTAAAGAGGCGCAAGGAGGAGAAATACTTTTATTTCTCCTCGATTTTTCCGCTTTCTGTGCAGTACACGTACAAAAAGCAAAATACCTCTTGTGATTGTTTATGTGAAGGAAGGTGTCGCTTCTTGCACAGAAACAATCATCCCCACAACGCAGGCACCCTTAAACCATGGTACAAGGGAGCCTGTGTTATCGCACAGCATCCATCTGTGTGCCAGTGCAGGGGAGAGCTCAGGGATAGGTCATAATGTTGTAAATATGACGCATCCCTTTGGTTTGAAAGTAATGCAGCTCAACACAGCTAAATGGCTTGTGGCACTGCGCTGCGTTACTTTCTTGTAAATAAGGCCCTAAATGTCTGCCAGTTTGTTGGAATTTCGACATAAACAATTTTAGTGTTAGTATGGATTGTGGGTGTTACTCCGTGGTGCATGTGCGATACAGAAGAACTCTTGATCACTCAAAATGCAGAGGTATGGGACTATTCACATTTCTTCAGCAGAGAATAATCCACCCTGAGAAAGTATACGAATGTGCTCCTATGAAGGACAGAAGTATGAGCATTACCAGGGTTTGAAAAAAGGAATATACAACCCTAGTTTGAAATGAGATGTAGCAGAAATAGTTTGTCCTTGAATAAATAAAACCCCTATAAGATATGTGAATTACAACTATGGATAGATACGTTCTATAGAGATTGCAGGGGAAAAAATAACGTTTTTGATTATAAGCTATCAGACTTTACCATGATGGTGGTGGTGGACAAAGCTGATCATAAAAAATAATTATGTAAAAATTCATACTACACTTCTATCATTTCTAAGTACTGTAAATAACATGTGCTCCTATTAGCCAATTAGATGCCAATCAATGTACAGACTCTTTAAATAATGTTAGAAGGCTCAGGGTTCTTCCTCAGCTCGACACAATATTTTGAATTACACTGAAAAGTGTGTCCCTGTTTCATGTTTATAAAGCAGGTGATGGACAGCTTTTAAAAATGGCTCTGGTGTAGATCTGTTTGCAGTTTCCTTGTATGTACTGCTCCGTTATGGCCACTCAGCTGGAGACTACTACTACAAAATTTGTACAAGTAAAGCTCTCTAGCACAACTCTCTCAAGATATTAAAAGTTTCTCAGATCACAGAGGCATCTTGAAAGGCAGATTTGAAGTACTTACCTGTTTCTAACAAATACTGGACTGGGGTCAATTATTTCATTATTTGTTATAGTTAATTCATATTGATATTTTATGGCAGTGGAAAGAGAAAGTGTGTGTGTGTGTATGTGTGTGTGAGAGACCATAGAAGTAGCTAGACAAATGTGACTGTAGGGGGGTCTCAAAAGGAGGAAGAGAAATATAGGACTGAAAAAAGAATATTGTGTGATAGAGACAGGAATATATGAATCGGTGGAAGCAAGAGGCATGAAATGGAATCAAAAGTAGGCAAAGGTCGAAAAACTGCAACCCCACCATTTTTGCAGCACAGGTTGTGGGCTCCTAAAAAGTCGGGCCTTTGCACTTTTTTTTTTTGTTAGTTATGTACTTTTTTTTTTTTTGCACATTAAGCCCTCCCATGTGCCTCCACCGCTGGGCCGTTGCCACACTCCACATCACACTGCATCATGTAACCTTTTCTCACTCAAAGTCTTGAGCATGAGGACTTTTGAGTTTGTTTTTGCACAGTGTATTTTATGTGTCAAAAACAATTCACCTTGATATCCAGTTACCATATATTTCCGGAACATTTTGTAAACACGTTTTACTTTCATACCCGTTTCTTCAAAGCTCTTTCCTCGCGCTTGCACCCTGCTCTGCAGATCTAATTAATTAGGCTGCCACTCCGCTTATCATAAACCATTTTGTGAACCACTTTGATGTCTCGGTGGTAAAAAACAAATAGCATTAATGTGACAGCTGAACTCTTTTGTGAGCCAGCCTAAAACCTTTCTTCAGGAAGGCGGGGACTTGTGACAGTAATACATATGGATGGCTGGTTCACACTGAAGGAAACACTTCCACAGGAGCCGGGTCTAGCCTGACAGACAGGTATCTTGTAAATGAAGGCGGGAACACACACAAGCCAAGTGACGTTTAAGACATACATTTGATTACGTATCATTATATTTCAAATAGCTACTTCATGGCATCGCTTACTAAAGGATTAATTGTATTTTGCTTTCAGTCTTCTAAATGAGCTCTTTGGCGCCTGCTGTTTTTCCCTGTGATTTGAGGAGATATTGAGTCTCCTTGAGTTTATGCACATTTCTCAACATGAATAAAACCTACTGTTTTTTCTTTTTCCTCGGGAATAGTGATTGGAAAGTGCAGCCATGATAAGAGCATTTGTGTAGCATCACACATTGTGAAACGTGTCCATCTTGCCTTTATTTCATTGCTTCTGAATATTCGATTTTGAACTTTGCTGGCGATGTGTTATTTCCAGACTAACACGTCTTAAACCTCTCTGCAATTTGCTGTGTTCTCACAGCGCGATGGCTTAGATGTAACATTGTCTGGAAGGCATATCATGGAAAATAATATATTTTTTATTTTGCTGAAGAAACTGGCCGCTTTCTGAATTAGAATGGTAGATAATGAGGTGGCTCATTACGGGTCCTGACACTTAAGATCTATAGAATGTTGTGGTCAGTTTTTTCCTCGCTGCCATATCAAACCCCAGGACTGTGTTGTCACAATATGAGACTTTCAAATGAGGAAATGCCTGCCTTCGGTTGGAATTTTAGCGCGCGCTTCACCTTGCCTCAACTGCGAAAGCTATTATCATTTCAAATACCAGCTGTTCCCAATAAAAGGAAAACAGCGGCAGCGCCATTGTAGCCTCCATATTTAAATGTAGCGTTCCTTCCCTTTCTACTGTTCTCCAGCTGCGAAACTGAAATAGCAATATCCGCACCCTCTAATTTCGAAATATGAAACCCACAGCGTGTGAGGGAGATAGAATGTGGTATTTTAAAGGGGCTTTCCAGAAAAGGGTTTGACATTTTTCGGCGAAAAAAGTCGTTGGAGTGAACGAGTAGGCCGATTTAAATCAAACTGAGTCGTGAGGTGAACATTTACTTCAGCTCAGGTAGTTTACTCGCTGCTATCTGACAATGGCACTACGGGCCTAGGTCTCAAACAATTAGAGGGAAAAAGGGGGCTTTTCAATAATAACAGTCAATCTTATTATTATTATCAAAGGTCCAGCATACATGCCCAACAATAAGTGAAAACAAAAGGTATGCAGTTCCTAAAATTAACGCCAGGTGTGTTAGAGTCACTATAGGGTACCAGGGTGATACTGTGAAAATTGATGTGAAAGACAGGATTAAAGGTTACTCCTTTTGGAAAAGAAGACCCTCACACACCCAACAAGCGGGTGTCTTGCTTCATCACCGGGTCTTTGCTCCTTATCGGGCCGGCAGGTGCAATGCCCGATCAGGCACCCAATGGGGCCTTCCTATCGGAGATCTTTATTTCCAACGCCGATGAGTGAGGTGTGTGTGGGGGGAAGGGGGTTAATTATAATAGTGGGTGTAGGTGCAAATGAGGTGAAAGCAAGTGTATTAAAACAGGGGTAGGTGATCCACTGTAAACAATTTTAATAAAGTATGGTCACCATCCTGATTAAAACCAAAAATAATCCGCACATCTCTCACCTTTAGGTGTGTGAGTGAACGTGCAAAGGGGATCAATGGGTCAACATGTATCTTGCCTTATAATGTATTAATTGGCAATCCTTCAGGACCGGGGGGAAAGATGCGGCTACCTACACCTTTTTGGTGGTGCCCACAGCCTCTAAGAGGTAACACTGGTGGACACACATACAGCACCCTAAAAATGTGTGGTACCGTGGGTAAAAGAACACAACCTGCGGAAAAAGGGAAAATAACAGATAAATGCATAATAATACAACTCAAACCGAGATATCAGGTTAATTCCAGACAATTGGTGGTGTCAAGAAATAAATAACCGTGACATACGTGAATTGTGAGCAATGTTAGAGGACTTGCTAAGGGCTAAAAGCAGCACAGAAATGATAACCCAACTCTGAGACCCGTACAAGAAATACTGGGTCAATTAACCACAAGTAATTTGTAGAACTCACCCTCATAGGCTGTGCTGGGTTCGAGGCCAGGGTGAGAGAGCACTACATTTTAGTGTCCTAAAGTATAGAGAGAAGATAAGACACAAGACAGGTGAGGGGAACAGTAAACACAAAGGTAAGGTAACAAGGCCTGAGTTGATTGGACCCCAAGATGTAATGGTGTCCCCAGGAATGCGAACAGCAGCTGAGCCCCTTGGAAGGCCCAAGAACTGTGTAACTTTGCCGTGGAACAGAAGGACCCAAAAGGAGTTGAGTCGCTCACATACTAGTGCGGCAAGTAGTGCTTGATAGCATGAACCAATAACCTTGACGCAGACATAGCAAACACATGGCCAGCCTCTGAAGGGCAACGGACAGGGGAATACAATGCAAAGCAGCCTATGGTAGGAAAACTGTACAAGACACGCACACTAGAAGCTTCTGATGGACAGCCTTCAAGGAATACAATGCAACGCAATACGCCTAATCGTCGGCGAAATGTAAGTCTCGCTAATCACGAACTGTACAAGACACGCACACAAGAAGTTTCTGTTGGTCAGCGTACAAGGTATACAATGCAATAAGTCTCGCTACTCACGATTCCGTAATTCCGGAAACACCGTACGCCTAAAATCTCACCAGCCACTGCAGTCTGGTGTTTGTATGTCCGGGCAGTTCCTAGTTATAGGAACACGACGGCGTGGAGCGCGGGTGCGTGGGGGGCGGGAACATCCGGTATAGACAGACGTGCTCCCGCGATAAACACTAGACCGCTAACCTCATTGCTGAGTATCGGGTGAGGCGCGTACGTGGTTATCATAGCCAAACGTGCGCGGGGAGACATGTTGCTCGAATAATCGAGAGGAAAAGGTTTTATTTCGTAATCATGGAGTAACCAGGAGGATAGAAGTGAACTAATTAGTATAATGGAAACCAGAAAATCCAGAGTTCCCAAAATGAAAGAAAGGGAATTTTAGGTGTCGTAGGGAACTGACAACCAATAAGTGTGGGTCAAATCAAGCGAAGGCTATTTAATAGAACGGTGCCAGCATGATCCATAGAGCTAGAGTGTGCAGGAGTCAGTTATAATAAATTCAAGTCAGCATGCTCCATGGAATGTCCTCATTGAGGCCAGTAGCGTCTGCAGCCAATCTTAGGACCCACCGCTGTTCGAGTCTAAAGAGGGCTTTTTTGACATGTGTGGATGAGATTCTAAGACAACCCATTGGAACGAATTGGGGGCATGGTGTTCAAGTTGATAGTGGGTCGTCATTTTGGTGTTAGTTTTGGTGCACCTGAAACTACTTTTATGTTCCAACATGCGGGTCTTAACTGCACGGGTGGTCATACCTATATAAGGTAGACCACATGGACATGTCATCATATAGATGCAGTTAGATGAGTTGCAATTGGTATGTTTAGAGATACTCCACGTCAATCCGTTAGAGAATACCAATTCTTTACTGGTGCGTGTCTGGGGACACATCGAACATGACCCACAGGGATAGTGACCCTTAACTGGAGGTAGATCCCACAACATTCTTTGTGACCTAGTAGTTGGTTTCTTAGGTCTAGTGTGTATTAGTAAATCCTTAAGATTACTAGTACGTTTGAATGCGAACCTGGGAGTCGTCATATCCGAGTCACCAGTGTTGAGAATCCCCCAGTGTTTTTTAATGATGGATCTGATCCTGTTGGAATCAGGGGTAAAAGTGGTGACACACGTAATGGATTGATCAGGTTCCTTGGTGTTAATGTCTAGCAAGCTCTCTCTGTTATTGTTTCTTGCTCGTTTACGAGCCCTTGACACTACATGTTTGGGATAGTCTCGCTTAATAAGATAATTCATGAGGGTCGCGGACTCTTTCTGGTAGTCTGTCACAGAACTACAATTCCTTCTGATGCGCAAAAATTGTCCGAAGGGAAGGTTTTCCCTCAGTGACTTGAGATGATAACTGCTGAATAAGAGAAGGCTATTCCTGTCAGTTGGTTTTCGGTATAAACTCGTGGTGATCTTATTGCCTTCAAGACAGACAAGGAGATCCAGGAAGGGGACTTCTGTGTCAGAGATCGTGTGGGTAAACCTCAAGTAGGGGTTTAAGGTGTTGATCCAAGTACAGAATTCTGTACATTTTGTGTAATCTCCTCTCCAAAGGATCAAGATGTCGTCAATAAACCTTTTCCAGAGCAGTACATTCGCCGAGTAGGGATTAGAAGAGTGGTGAATTTCCCTAGCTTCGAAAGCCGACATGTACATACATGCTAGACTCGGCGCGAATGTACTGCCCATGGAAGTACCTTGGGTTTGATGGTACAGCTGGGTATTGTACTCAAAGAAGTTTTGAGTAAGGGCCAGACTAGCGCATTCCATTATGAATGGTACAGGTGTAGTGAAAGTATGCTCACTGCTCATCAGAGCATCCTCAATGACCTGGAGAGTTGCTTGTTGGGGTATGTTTGTATATAACGCCTCAACATCAAGGGTCAGCAACAGGTCTATCTCCTGTGGGTGTTGGATACCCTCGAGGAGGCGGAGGACATCAGTGGTGTCTCGGATGTACGAAGGAGTAGTTATAACCAGGGGTTGAATGAAATGGTCAACAAATTGCGACAACGGTTCCAGAATAGATCCTATGCCTGACACGATGGGCCAACCAGGCACTGGAGTAGTCCCTTTATGAATTTTGGGGAGGCAATAGAAAAAAGGGATCACTGGTTCTTTTGCTATAAGGAAATTTGCTTCTTTCTTAGAGATCCAACCTTCCAACTCCGCTGTGGAGACCATAGAGCATATAGTCCTGGTCAACTGTGGGGTAGGGTCTTCCTTGATAGGAGTGTAGTATCTTGTGTTATTGAGTTGTCTACGGCATTCAGTGTCGTAGTCAACAGAAGACAAGATAACAGTAGCCCCGCCCTTATCTGCTTGTTTTATTACAATCGTGTTGTCATTAGCCAGATCTCTTATGGCCAACGACTCACTAGTAGACAAGTTGTGGAAGGGCATACGATTGGTATCCATATTAAGATCCTTTAGAACTGCCTTTTTGAAAGTCAGTACTTCCGGAGGGACCATACTCCTAGTAGGTGTGAAGGTTGATGGTCTGTGTAGCCCTGAGTCATCGTTGCTAGGTGGTGGATGATCTTGAAAGAACGCCTGTAACCTAATCTTACGAAATAGATTCTGGACCTCACAAGTGTCACGAAATCTGTCTATGTTAGGTGTGGGGACATAGCCCAGCCCTTTCTGGAGTACTCTTTCTTCCACAGGAGTGAGAACTCTAGGGGAAAGATTGATCATCAATCTCTCTTGTCCCTGGTTTGGCTCCTGGTTTCCACTGTCCTGGGAGGTTGTTCCTGCCATTGCACTCTTTTTTGTTGTCGCACTCTTCTGCGCCCTCTTCCTCTGCCCCAGCCTCTGTCTAAAAAAGGTTGTTCAATCCTAGGTGGGAAGAAGGGCGGAGGAGGGCCTTGATGGTACATGGGATATTGCCAAAAGGGTGGTCCCTGATACGGAGGCATGTTAAATGCCGGATAGCCTGGTGTCTGGAAAGGTCTTGTTTTCCTGTTGTTGCTGTTCCAGCTCCCTGTGCTGGATTCACTGTTGGTTGAGGAACTCCGCCTGGAAGGTCCTGAACTCTCATCTGACGAGTAACTGGTTACTGTCGAGGTATAGTCTGCTTTAAGATAGGGGTATACCTTTTCTGTTGCAAACTTCTTTATATCTTTCTGAAGTTTAGATATTTTTTGCTTCATAAGGTACTCCCTATTCTCGGCAAGTTCAGCATTGATTTCTGCTAATTTAGTCTTGTATGCAGTAGTTTGGATGATGACTTTGATAGCACCCTCCGCTGTTTGGATCTTGATTAACAGGGCATCAGCTATTCTTTTTGCGGTGTTAATGATCAGGATGAGCCAGTCCCTGGTGCATTTCCATGCTACCAGGGACCACTCTTTTTTGAATAGCGCATCCTCTAGAAATAGGCGAGGGAAGTTGTTCACAATAAGCCCATTGGGAGCTATATTAGCTCTTAAATATTCGGTCATCATGGCACCATGGAGTGTCACTTTGAGCCACTCATGTTTAAGGTTAGATAATGACGTCCAGTCTTCTGCATGACTCCCAGAGGCAGAACTGCCATCAGGGGCCAGCAGTGATGGAGTTCTAAGTATTTCTGCAGCTGCTTCATCATCAAAGCTCAGTCCTTGAAAGTCCTCCATATAAAAATTATGTATAGGTCCACAAGGTACCAGTGGTTCTAAAACGTAGAACGAGTCAATTCTGAACAAACTCTACTAATGAATGGTCCAAGGGGACATTATCTAACCACTTGGTATCCCGAAATTCCCACGGGGATCACCCGTACAAATTATCTCAAACAAATAGAGGGTAAAAGGGGGCTTTTCAATAATAACAGTCAATCTTCTTATTATTATCAAAGGTCCAGCATACATGCCCAACAATAAGTGAAAACAAAAGGTATGCAGTTCCTAAAATTAACGCCAGGTGTGTTAGAGTCACTATAGGGTACCAGGGTGATACTGTGAAAATTGATGTGAAAGACAGGATTAAAGGTTACTCCTTTTGGAAAAGAAGACCCTCACACACCCAACAAGCTGGTGTCTTGCTTCATCACCAGGTCTTTGCTCCTTATCGGGCCGGCAGGTGCAATGCCCGATCAGGCACCCAATGGGGCCTTCCAATCGGAGATCTTTATTTCCAACGCCGATGAGTGAGGTGTGTGTGGGGGGAAGGGGGTTAATTATAATAGTGGGTGTAGGTGCAAATGAGGTGAAAGCAAGTGTATTAAAACAGGGGTAGGTGATCCACTGTAAACAATTTTAATAAAGTAATAACAGATAAAAGCATAATAATACAACTCAAACCGAGATATCAGGTTAATTCCAGACAATTGGTGGTGTCAAGAAATAAACAACCGTGACATACGTGAATTGTGAGCAATGTTAGAGGACTTGCTAAGGGCTAAAAGCAGCACAGAAATGATAACCCAACTCTGAGACCAGTACAAGAAATACTGGGTCAATTAGCCGCAAGTAATTTGTAGAACTCGCCCTCATAGGCTGTGCTGGGTTCGAGGCCAGGGTGAGAGAGCACTAAATTTTAGTGTCCTAAAGTATAGAGAGAAGATAAGACACAAGACAGGTGAGGGGAACAGTAAACACAAAGACATTGTAAGGTAACAAGGCCTGAGTTGATTGGACCCCAAGATGTAATGGTGTCCCCAGGGATGCGAACAGCAGCTGAGCCCCTTGGAAGGCCCAAGAACTGTGTAACTTTGCCGTGGAACAGAAGGACCCAAAAGGAGTTGAGTCGCTCACATACTAGTGCGGCAAGTAGTGCTTGATAGCATGAACCAATAACCTTGACGCAGACATAGCAAACTCACGGCCAGCCTCTGAAGGGCAACGAACAGGGGAATGCAATGCAAAGCAGCCTATGGTAGGAAAACTGTACAAGACACGCACACTAGAAGCTTCTGATGGACAGCGTTCAAGGAATACAATGCAACGCAATACGCCTAATCGTCGGCGAAATGTAAGTCTTGCTAATCACGAACTGCACATGACACGCACACAAGAAGTTTCTGTTGGTCAGCGTACAAGGTATACAAAGCAATAAGTCTCGCTACTCACGATTCCGTAATTCCGGAAACACCGTACGCCTAAAATCTCACCAGCCACTGCAGTCTGGTGTTTGTATGTCCGGGCAGTTCCTAGTTATAGGAACACGACGGCGTGGAGCGCGGGTGCGTGGGGGGCAGGTACATCCGGTATAGACAGGCGTGCTCCCGCGATAAACACTAGACCGCTAACCTCATTGCTGAGTATCGGGCGAGGCGCGTACGTGGTTATCATAGCCAAACGTGCGCGGGGAGACATGTTGCTCGAATAATCGAGAGGAAAAGGTTTTATTTCGTAATCATGGAGTAACCAGAAGGGTCAAGACACATGCGTGGCCGAAGATTTTGCAGTGAGTTTTCTATTAATGACATGCATTGTGACTTTGTGCGTTGTCACACATACAGACACCGGAGGTATGCAATCTGACTCATGCACACACATGCATCATCAGGCAGCGGGCATGTTGTAACTCACAGATGACATTTAGAACAGTGAATAATTTAAAAGTAAAAAAATAAATGATAAAACTGTGGTCCAACAGTCTAAACAAAGGAGTGAGTAGCCTGGCTAAAATGTTCAGCTGCTAGGCCCTCATAGTAAAAAATAAAAAAACAAAATAAAGTAAATCAGGTGCTGAGATGGTGACTGAAGTATCACAAATAAAGCATGTGGGTGCCAGGTACACTTTGTAGATCCTGCACCCTAGAGGGAAGAGCTCAAGGAAACATATGCACTCTAAAGGATTGCTGATACGTAAAGAAAAAGATGAGTCACCTCAAAGCAACCGTGGAAAGATACTACTCATCCAGTTAGGACAGAAGAAATACAAGAATAGAGAGGAAGGCAACAGAATGAAGTGAAGAAACAAGAGATAGACATCAAAGCGAATTAATCATGAGCACCGGGCTATTTGAAATCCACCTGGGCCGTGTATATAGTCTCTTCCATTTTGGCACATCTTTCCATGCCACGTGGCCATTTCATTATCGATGGGACTACAGGAGACGACCACTGCTTAGCTTTAGAACATTTAGCCACCAACATATTCAACCCCACAAGTATCCTGTTCCTTTCGGAACCCCCCTGATCCTCCATTATGTCGACAAGTGCCGTTCTTGGATGTGCTTCAATGTTTGTCCCGACTACTTGGGCTAACGTGACTATAATGTTGTTCCAGTAGGCCTGGGTAACTGGGCACACCCATACCATGTGGAATAAGTCACCTCTAGGGTCCCCACACCTAACACAGGTTGAGGTGGTGCAGGCTACCACCTTCCATAACTGGCGGGGTGTTAAGTAGGCCTGAAGAAATATCAATAGCACGAGCTAGAGCCTTTCCTAGATTGCCAACATGTGGGGTGCCATGCATGCATCCCATCAATCGGTATCGTCCAAGGCCCCCACCCACCCCTCCCACTTCTCCCACAGTGGGTCTTTCAAATCTGGGGGTGCGACGCCAGGGAGTTGTAAATCTGGGAGATTCCACCTTTACCCACATGGCCCATATACAGGCAGCCCCCGAGTGGACTATATTTGGGATGTCTTCTTGGTCTCCTTTGTATTCCAAGAGTGCATGTCAGAGATGTAGGTAGCAATAGAACTAAGAATTGTGCATTTGGAAATCTGCATAGAGGTCCTGAAAGGACCTAAGGGTGATCGCACTCCCAAACATCAACTAGGCGGTATATCCTTATAAAGTCCCACCGTATGAAGCCTTCCAAGAATGCTACCTGTGCCAGCCAGTAGCCCTTGCACAAAGGGGTCTCCAGTGTGAATCTATGGTCCCATGCCTTCCATCTCAGCACAACCCTCCACACCCGGAAGACCACTTGAGACATTTTTGGAAGGGAAGTTGAATGGGTGCCCCGTAAAGGATCTCCACTACCTGGTTCAGGTCAAGTAGGGACAGCTCTCCATGGTATTTTGAGTCCACCACCCCTCTGCAACCATTTGTTTATGATTAATAGTTGGGTCACCCAGTAGTAGAGGCAGACTTCTGCCATGCCCCCCCCCACCCTCATACACGGAACGGAAACATTTGTCAAAAGCCACCCTTGGAGGTTTATGTGCCCAAATAAATCTTCATGCCACGGCAGCCAGGTAGTCAATCAGTTCTGCATAATATGGGGGGGATAGTTCTGGAGGACATAGAGCAGCCTCCGAAGGATCACCATTTTATAAAGGGCTAATCTGCCCATAATAGTTAAAGGGAGCTTTTCCCAACGAAACATTTCTTCACATGCCTTCTTCACCACATGGCTAAGATTGAGACTCCAAGTAAGTCCCAGTTCCCAAGAGATGTGAATACTAAGATATAGAAAGCTTAGACGGCGTATTGGGATCCCGGGGTTCCACAGCCCGTCCTGATGGTTGCCCCATATGGGCACCAGGAGGGGCTTGTCCCAGTTGACCTCCAAGCCAGATGCTGCCCCAAATATGTGTAGGATGTGGATTTAGTGAGGCCCTGTTTAAGCGGGCGTGAAAGGACTAGCTGTACATCATTAGCATATAATGCTATGCGGTCTTCCATCGCCAAACCCCAGTTGAACTCCCAGACCTGTGCATCACAGTTGACCCAAACTGCCAAGGGCTCAATTGCTAGCGCAAAAAGGAGGTGGGAGAGGGGACAGCCCTGCCTAGTGCCCCACCTAATGGGGAATATAACCCTGTTGAAACACACCTGCAGGGTAGCATATAGAACTTTAACATAGACTCGGAGCTTAATCTCAAGCCCCATTTTGGTGAGGGTTTCCTCCAGGAATGGCCACATTAAGGTATTGAATAACTTTTCATAATCTATCAGTAAAAAGCATGCGACGCCCCCCAAGGATTTAATCCGACTTAATGCCAAGTCTATTCTACAGATGCAATGCCTTGTACTGCGGCGGGTGATAAATCTGCATTGGTCTGAGTGGACTAACTGGGGTAATACCTGTAATAGACAGTTGGCCAGGAGTTTTGCATACAGTTTAACCTCTGTGTTAATAAGGGTTATGGGCCTATATGAGGTACAGAGGCACTGCTGGCATCCCGGTTTGAGGAGGACTGGTCTACCACTGTGAATAAATCAATGTCTTGAGGGAAGTGGCCTCTGGTGCTGAATTCATTAAAACGGTCTAGAAGGGGGGCGTAGGATATCGGGTCTCATCTTCCAGTAACATTCCACCAGATAGCCATCTGGGCCTATTGTTTTCCCTGCATTTAGAACCGTTAGAGCCTTCCCCTTCTCCTGGAGCATAAATGCTTGATCCAGTGCAGTTCTGTCATTACTGTTCAGGTGAGGTAGTGGGAGATCTGTCACCGGAGGATTGGTAGTTTCCCGGACAGGACGTGCCCATTCTATATAGAGCATGGCATAATGCATAATATGTGGCAAAGACAAAAGCAACCCCTCTGGAGCACTCCACCACCTGACCTGAGCCATCAACTTTGTGTGTAAAACCCTGGATTCCACCTCCCTTGTGGCCAACCAGTGCAGGAGTTTGCTTGACTTATCCCCCCATTCATACACCCTCCGAGTGGAGGCCATCCAGCATATGTGGGCTCCCTCCATGCACAGCTGAATCAGGGTACTCCTATTATTACCTGCTTCTCAAGGTCCTTTCCTGTGGAGTAGTGGTGGGTGACCTCTGTCATTAAGGCTTTACACTCCTCCCCCCACCCCCCAACAATCCAGCCATATCCACTGAGTCCTTATTGAGAGTAAGGACTGCTTTCAATTCCCTGAGTTGGTAGTCAGTGAACTGTCCATCAGATAGGAGCGAGGCACTGATTCTCCACACCAGGTGATCCCTGGTTGTCGGAATCCCAAAATGAGTTATTTTCGGGGCGTGGTCCTATATGTCTCGGGATAGAATATGTGAACCTGTGGTGTTTAAGTGGTTTGACGCTGGCAAGAACATATGATCAATGTGGGCTCTTGAGCCATGTGTCGCACATGTGTGGGTGTATTCCCGCCTCCCAGAATTCTAGATGCGCCATGAGTCGCTCAACCCCAGCCTCTCGGCCCAGTCTGCCATACCGTTCCTTTGTCTCAGAGGCCCATTCATCACTATATGCCAGTTGTGTGGTTCCATAACGTCATTGAAATACCCACCTACAACTGTGACCACATGGGGTAGGGCGCTTACCAATTCACTAAGGGCCAACAATGTGGAGTGGTGAAAGGCAGGCGGAACATACACACTAAGTATATCATAGGGGGCATCCTCCATACTGCCCTCAATGACTAAATATGTACCCTGAGCATCCCTCATGACCTTCGTGACCACCAGGGTTGCGGTTTTATGTAGAAGGATGGCCAGCGCCCATGAACCTCTGGAGTATCCTTCATGGTATATTCTGTTATAGCCCCTGAGGGCTAGGAACGGGCAATTATGAACCCTGCAGGTATGTTTCCTGGAGCAACAGGGTGGCCGGATTGTCTCTGTGTATGAATTGCAGGACAGCGCCCCTTTTAATACAGTCCAACAGCTCATTAATATTCCACGTGATGACGGAGTGGGCCTTCATGTTAACTGTGTGAGTGCAATGTGAAGCATCATCTCCTGCAGTGTGTGTCCCACTTTTTGGGGAGGACCCAGTTGGGCACAAGCAGGCTGTGGAGTTAAGTGCTGGGGAGGAAAAGGTGAGGGGTGAATTGTGTATCTAGCCATGTTGAGTGACCAAACCTTACAAGTAACCAAAATAAACACAAAAAACAACTGAACATATAACCCCCAACTCTCCCCACCCTATACTTCCCACCTTGAAGAAGCATCTTCCACCCTTGCCTAACTTAGTACAGACCTAAATTGGGGGTTATGTTTTCAAATGGTCCACACAGTGCCATCCCAACAGCTGCCTTGGAAGACCCATGTCTGTTAAAATCCATTAGAAAGATACAGTGTTGCTGGTGTACTTAAAGGAAAAAGAAGGAGAATCCCCCTGCTCCCAGAGGCATTGGAGAAGCGTTAGTCATTGTGTGGGCTTTGTCTCAGGCCTCCTCTCCCATCATTTGTTGGGTTTATCGAGTATCCCTCCAGATATTCATTACCCCTGGTTTTGGCTGGTTCCCTCTGATTCCCATCAGATTCCGCAGAGGCATCCACTGTTGAAGCACCTCCTGTGCCATCAATCAGCTTTTATTCCATCAGTCCCGCACATATCAGCTTTGGATGGGGTGGCTGAGTGCCAGTGTGGGGGGTTGGTTCACAGTCACGGGACTCTGCTCAGTGAGCAAGGTCCATGCCTACTCTGGGCTATTGAACAAAATTGATTTGAAGTCATGGATTATACGCAGCCTGGCGGGGTAGAGGGGCATGTAGGGTATTTGCATAGATTGTAGTTTTTGCTTCACTTGGTGGTAGGATATGTGTCTTTTCAGGACCTGTTGAGCGCAGTTAGGGAATATTAGAATGCGGCTGGAGTTGAATATTAATTGCCCCTTTGTCCTTGCACCCCTCAGTTCCGCAGCCCTGTTTCAGTAATTCAAGAGTTGGGCTATCATCGGCCATGGGGGGGGCTCCTGGGGGCGGTTTCATGGCCAGCAATATATGGGCCCTTTCAAGGATGAAGCATGGGGCAGATCTCCTGCCTCCATCCACAAGCGGATCCAGTGTTCAAGAAAAGTCACTAAATCCAGACGGGCCCCTACCCACTTCCTCCCAATCTCCTCACCGCTGTCATGGGCATCACCTCCTCACTGGACACAGTATTTACTGGGCCTCTAGGTCCAACTCTGCGTGCCACCAGAGCCTCTGGGGACAACTGTTGCAATGACGGTGCACAAGCCTTGCACTTTGCTGGTCGACCCTGGCATGATTATATGTGCCAGTCCCAAGGGAGTTTGGCACCAGCCCGCAAGGACCATGCCACATTGCTTAGTGCTCTGGGCTGTCTGGCCGCTTCGCATGGGTCGCTGTCTTCTTCATGCAGCCTTCTGACACTGCCAGTCGATCCTTGCCATCACACCAGCCGCAGCAATTCCCCTTCCTCTGTTGTCTACTGGAGCCTCGGGCCATCACTAGCCCAGTGCCAGTGTTATGGAGCACGCCAGGACCCAGAAATCGAGGTCTGCAGCGATGTCGGACGGGAGCTCACAGGAGTACGTCCACCATGTTAGCCATCCAGGGATGCTCCCCCACTAATTTATATATTTAACTTGCCTTCAAGTCCCTAGTATATGCTACAGGCTTTGTCCGGGGCCTGGAAGTTAAATGTCACAAGTGGATTGCAGCACCTATTGTGTCATCACTACAGAGGTTGTGCAAACGTGGCTTCAGGCTTGCCCTGTCAAAATAAACCCTTTTGACAGATAAAAAAAATCCATTTAAATATTAATGTAATCTCTTTGTAGGCCTTGAAACCCTCAAGGCAGGGCCCATCATATTTAAAAGTAGGATATGTAGAATGTTAACTAGATCCAGAGAGATGTGCCACCGGATGCCATCTTTTAGTGAGGCTCCACTAGCCGAGTCACTAATCTGTCAGAAAACCTAATCCTGTTGATGGAGACCCAATCCTACACCTTTGCCACTGTGGACAATTTCTTGCACATATGCACTGCTGAGGGTGCCGCTCTCATTCAAGGACATCTATTATTTAATTAAATGTAGAGTTGCTCCTGCCGCTGTGGCCCACTGCTACGTTTATTGGCAGTGTCCCTAGATGAATGTACAGAGAAGGGAGAGGTCAAGAGGGACTGCCCACCAACTGTTGGACCAAAGTGCTGGCTGCCAGTTGCAAGCCTGGGAGGCCTGGGGGGCAAGACCTGGGAAACCCAGATGAGCATTTCATGTGAGAGGGAGCAAGTGGACTGACTGAGGAGAAGACGAGGATGCGGTAATGGTGCTCCAACCTGATTAACATTGCCTGACCCACGTCAGCTGGGGTGACTACGGACCCTGTGCCTGGGGGATCCAGAGGGGTAGAGTCATCCCTGGACAGTGAGTTATGTGAGAGAGGTAGCGGAAATGCTCATCTTGGGTCCTGATTGTTCTGCGGGTGGTGTCCTCATCATGTAATGCTCTTGCCCTTGCTCACTCTTGCTATGGCTCCCTGGGGTATGCAGAGGAGGTTGCTTCTAGGACATCTTGGGCCTCAAACATACTACTCATGCTGGGGGTTTGCTTTGGGCCACTGTGTCAGAACCACAGCTGATGTGCACTGCCTGAGATCATTCTTCTGGTAGAGAACTGTGGCCCCTTCCCTTCCCATGGTGCCTCAGTTGCAGGATGTGACTGTTGTGCCCCCTAACCCCAGTTGAAGCCCACAATTCTGAAATCCAGATAGTTTTGTACCGCAGAGACCTGTCTATCATCTTGTGGATTTGAGAATGGAGGGGTGAGTCGGTGGGTCTTGAGCGCACCTGCTAACAGTGAGTTTGATATTTTAACACACGGACCAACAGCCCTAGGACCTTTTGCCCTGAATATTGTATACCTCATTCATCTCAAGAGGAGTTGCTTGCTGGTCTGCTTGTCCCACACAGCCTCTGACATTGTAGGGCCACGATGTGGCAGGAACTGGAACACTTCACTCAACACTCTATGATCCTGCTGACCATGTGGTGCGTTACACCTATCCTACCCATCTAGCTTGGTGCCGCTGCACCACTTGGATTGGTGGAGACTCCCCTCACTCTATATCAAAATGGGTCAGCAAGACTGATGGCTGTCCAAGTTGTACTTTCAAAACCAAGAGACCTATATGAACCAGAAGCGACGCCTGGAGCCGAAGTGCATCACCAACTGGTACATTGGGGGACACCCCCTCACAGAAATCAGAACTTTGCTAACCAATATGAAGTGCAGCCTCATCAAAATTGACTCTATAACCAGCAGGTTTGACGACATAAAGGAAAGGATTGATAAACATGATGACGTGATTGAGCAACTTGAGAGATGATTATCTGAAAGGGAGGATAATTCTTCAACATTTTAGGGATGTTGGAGTGAGTGTGAATAGGGAAGGTTTAACTGGATGCTAACTAACTCACTGCTGTTACTCTTCAGTACACCATGGATGTATGACACACATATTGTTTCCATGTTCTTTTCCACTGCTGCATCAATGGGAATTTCTCATAGCAGTGATATACTTAAACATATCACTATTTGCATGCACACAATTCAACTGATATCTTGGATTATAAGGAGAATGAATGATCCATGTAAAGTGAAGCATAGCATTTTTTTGCTTACCTCACTCACCAGCAAATAGACATTGTGGTAAGGGAACAAATTAAATGAGAAAACCTTTAATTTTTCTCCAGTGAATCCCAGTTGGTAACCTTGGCTTGTATGTTGTAGGAGGCCTTCAAGGCAGTTATCATGCATGCCCAAGCAGTCTGCGGTGTTAAGGTCCTTAAGAAAGCAACTGACTGTGCTCAAAGAGGAAATTCAAGCTTTTGAATTTGCCTACTACACCACTGCTGAAACGCACCTGGCTCAATCCTTCATTCACCCAGCCATCACCACAGCCATTCCATTGGGCTACAAGATCAGCTGCCAGGATAGACCTCACAAACGCAGAGGATGCCTCACCATCATCCTTAAGGGAGCCATTACCTGCACCACCTCCACCGACGAACACACTCCATTCATGGAGCACATGCACTTCCGACTACAAGTGAGCTACACAACCACCATCAAAGGCACCCTCACCTACTGACCCCCCTGGACTATACACCAATTTCAGCAACCTCCTTGCTGACGTCATCACCCCCATTGCCATCAGCTCCAACTACTTAATACTGCACAAAAACCTCAACTGTCTGCTCGATGGCCCAACTGACCCCTATGGACCCCAACTCCACTGCCCATCTCCAGAGCCTTGACAACATCGGACTCACCCAGCTAACCAAGGCCTGACACACAACGCAAGACACACCCTTGACCCTATCTTCACAGCCAGCAATAAAGTTGTCTTGAGCCACCTTTCCTTAACGACCAGTGCATTTTACACTTCCATATAAACGCACTCAACTCCACAATACCAAGGCCAGACAGCAAATTCAGATGCAGCTGAAACAAGATAACAAAACTAAACTGAACTCACACCCTCAGGTCCAAAAGACTTGACCTCACCAGCGACCTGCAGAATGAAATAAGGACCTTCAACCACTGGATCACAGGCTGCGCTGACACACTAGCCTCCTGAAGGAAGTCAGACAAACAAGAACCAATGCTCAAGCCTGTATACGTAAGATCTGAGATACTCTAAACGTTACTGCAAACAGCACCTACAAATCCATGCTTAGAAGATACCACACCTGAATCAAGGAGGCCAGGAAAGCAGTCCTAGCACTGAGGCTGGAAATCAGCTCCAACAACTGCAAAGAACTCTTCAACATCGTCAGAGATTTGTCCAACCCCTCAGCAGCCACCACCACCATCACCCCATCACAGGACCTCTGCATTGGCCTTTCTGATTTTTTTCACAACAAAATACTCAAAATACACAATAACTTCAAACCCCCACAAACTTCAGAAAACTGCATCTGTCCACTGTCCACCACTACCAGGAACAACTATCAACTAAGGGACTGAATAGCCCTCACAGCAGAAGTCACTGCAGAAATAATGAAAACTATCCACTCGGGAGGAACCTTGATTAGCGCCTACCTCACCACCATCAATAACACCTTTGACTATAGAGCAATCTTCCCAGCAACTGGAAACACGCAGAGGTCAAAGCTCCCCTGAAAAAAAAACCTCAGCAGACCCGGAGGAACTTAGTAACTACAGACCCATTTCGCTCCTAACCTTCCCTTCCCAAGTCATGGAGAAAAAGATAAACAGGCAACTCTCCAACCATCTAGAACAGCACCACCCCCTGGACTTCCCTCAGTCAGGATTGCGCAGCAACCACCGCACAGAAACTGCCCTCGACATAGCAACCAACAAGATCTGGACCATTATGGACAGAGGGGAAACTCTCATCCTCCTTGACCTCTTCACAGCTTTTAACACTGTATCCCACAGCACGCTCATCTTCAATCTTAAGACTCCCCAACTCTGAAATACTAGGTGCTGCCATGAGATGGATCACCTCCTTCTTCTATGATAGAACCCAGAGTGTCATACTCCCACCTGTACCTCCTAACACAAGAACCTTGCCTGCGGAGTCCCTCAAGTATATTCCTTCATCCCGACCCTTTTCAACTAATACATGGCAGCTTTCACCTGTGTCTCATGGAACCAACATTGTCTCCTATGCTGATGACACTCAGCTCATCCTCTCCCTCACAGACAATAACAACAACACTAGGACCAACTTCACAACCTGCATAACCACCGTGGCAAACTGGATGAAAAAGAACTGCCTAAAACTCAACAGAGACAAAATGGAAGTCTTGATCTTCAGGAACAAGAGCTCTTCATGGGACTCCTCCTGGTGGCCAGTCAAATTGAGACCCACGCCCACCGCCACAGACCACGCCAGAAACCTCAGAATCATCCTGCACGACAAACTCATGTTGACCAACCAGGTGAATTCCGTAATCTCTTCCTGCTTCTTCATACTCAGAATGCTCCACACGATCTTCAAGTGGCTTCCAACCAACTTTAGACGCACGGTCACCCAGGCCCTCATTACCAGCAGATTGGACTATGGCAACGCACTCTATGGTGGCATCTCCAACCAACTAATTTAAAGATTCCAGATCACTCAAAGAACGCCACAGCCAGACTCATCCTAGGCATCCTCTGCAACACATATATCACTCCCCTCCTCAGAGAACAACATTGGCTACCCATCCAGAAATACTGCCAATTGAAGCTACTCATCCACGCCTACAAAGCCCTCCACAACGCCGGACCTGCTTACCTCAACCACCGCATTCACTTCCACCAGACAAGTATGCTCAGCCACTTTCTCCCTTGAACATATCCCTCTCGTTTGGAGATGCAAAACAGGAGGCAGATCCATCTCCTACATCACTGCCAAGACCTGGAACGACCATCCCCAACACATCAGGACCTCAATCACTCTACTTGCCTTTCACAAGTAACTGAAGATCTGGATGATCAACTAGGAGCTCCGCTCGGCCTACACTCCTGCTCCAGTGCCTGGATAGCCTCACGGGTGATAATTTGCACTATATAAATTGACTTAACATAACATAAGATTGTTCTTTTAGGATAAACAGTGCTTTAACCTCTCCATTCCCCATTGCCAGGAGAACCAGACAGGGCTACCCCAACACAAAATCTGTTTGCAATAGCTATGGAACCACTGGGAGCTGAGCTATGCCAACATCACTCAGAGAAAGAATTAAATTATATTACTAGGCGTGTGGTTGTCTCCAAGAATGCAGATGATGTTATGCTTTAGGCAAAAATCTGGCAGCCAATGCCTCACTGAAACGTAGGGAATTCATACATTGTGGCCTCCTGGTTGTAACTATCAACTTATCCAAGTCCAATAACATTACTCAAACACATCCCCTCTCACACAACTATACACTAAGACTAATGCACATTAGATTTCTCCACAGAATATACTGCACCCCTGTGACACTGTGCATAATAGGCCTTGTGAATAGTACTCATTGTGCAAGATATAGTACATTGAATGCTTACGTTATGCCCATGGCTTGGTGTTGCCCACATATTGCGGAGTTCTGGTCATCTGTTTTTGACACAGTCTATCACATCTTTGATTTTCAAATTTAAAGACCTCCACAAATAGAGCTTTTGGGCTATGTTGAAGAGGACTTGACAATGCACTGGGCCCGAGTGATGCCCCCGAGTACATGATCGACTAAAATACATATCGTACGGACACATATATCTTAAAATCTATTGAGACCTCATGTATTGTAAATCTCAACCTAATGATATTTGAGGGCCGGTTGTATATTAAGTGGCCTTGCGGGACAGGAGTGAATTCCCAGCACTGGAAGAGGAATATGTAGATATGACTCCGGCATAAACGCAAGCTGGCTAAATGTGTTATCTCTGCAACCCTGCGTGTTCTACTGCATATACTTGTGGAACTAGATAAACAGATGCTTCTGATAATGGCAGGCCTTTCATGTCTAAATTGAATATGATAAGTGAGAATATCCCCGTTTTTCTATCATTGCATTATTGCTTAGACTTAAATGTGCTGTATGACATGCTGTGGTTGTTAATGCAACTGGTGACTGTAGCTACTGGACATATTATGTATTGTTGATTTGAGTAAACTGCTTTCTGTTAGTTGGTAATTGAAGTTAAGAAAAAAAAGTCTTTACAGTGCTTAGCACCCAAAAGCTATTTTTCCTTGTGGCAGGACTAGCTGTCCTATAAAGAAAACCTGTAATGTCAGAAAATAATTCTCTTTACGGTTATTTCGGTAAGCATGGATGAATGGGGGACATGTGTGGTTTTCATATTTTAAAGAAACCTTTTATAATATAATGGTCTTAAACCATGGAGTGTGTTATAGTACCTCATGAGAATGAACAATGGGACTGGGGGTGAACAACGTAATATGACATAAACAGATAGTAATATTTTATTGTAGACAAATACTGTTAGAGATAAGTACAACTAATGTTATGGGCTGTAATATTGACACATGTATGTCTCATATAGGTATAGATCACAGCGGTGGTTGAATATTTTATCAGACTGAGAGGAATTAATTGAGGTTTGACAAAGGTGGTCGATACCGGGCTGATACCACCGAAATGCGTCAACGCTGGGAACAGACTAAATTTGGTGGACATACTGGCATGGTGGAAAGAAATTAGGATATACATTCTAATTGTGAAATGGATAACCAATTGGTCAACGAACAAGAAATATTAAGTGATTGTCATAGCTGCCTTTTTTCTTTCTCTCTTCTGTCTCTTTACCTTGCATTTCCTATTTTTATCTAGTGTAGGATTTTGTATTATGTTCTAATGAATTTGGAATTATATTGTAATGTCTTTGTCTTGAATATTAGTGTTTTTTATGTTTTGGTACAATGGAATATTGAATTTAATGATTTGTTGGTTGCCTCTAATGTATGGAATCTGTTTTTAAATTATTGCATTGAATTTACATCTCCTTCTGAATAATAACAATGATTTTTTAAATACAGGCTATCTATATGGTACTGTCAATATTATCAGGGTTGGGGTTTATGAGTATTGGGTTTAAGATTGAGTGTGGAGATTAACCCCGGGTGTAGTATGCATATCGGGGCTACGCGGAGGTCCACAGAGTTGTAAAAAAACTCCGTTGAACTCCGCTACGCCACCCGCCTCCACCCCCATTATAAAAAGTAAATAAACATTATTAAAAATAAATTTAAAACCACTTACCTGGCATGCGGTGTCCCCGGGCTGCCCTCCTCCTCTTCTTCACCATCTCGCTAATCCTTGTGAGAACGGTGCATTTCTTGCAAGAAATGCGCATGCACAGGCGCGCGCACATGCGCAGTTTTCACAAGGATTAGCGAGACGGCGAAGAAGAGGAGAAGGGCAGCCCCGGGATGCCGCATGCCAGGTAAGTGGTTTTAAATTTATTTTTTAATAATGTTTAATTACTTTTTATAATGGGGTTGGAGCGGGAGGCTGGCCAGCCCCGCTCCGCTGCAGAGATCTGCATTCTTCGCGGAACACGGAGAAGGCACATCTCTGCACACTCCGCGGGCGGAGCGGAGGTCTCTGCCCAGGGTTAGTGGAGATATGGATGTGTGGTATGCAATATGCCCAAAGGGAATTATTTTTTGACATTACAGTCCTATTAGAGCCCTGTCCCTTTGGGGTGAGGGTCCTCTCTCTGTATGGTTTTTTGCCTATAAAGAAAACCTAACATTATATCTCTGAAATGAGACTAGCTAGAAAAAAATTCACCACACTTTTTAATAGATATTTAAAAGCCAATTCAATGGGAAGCCGGATTTTTTTTATAATAATTAAAGAAAAGTAACTTTTAGAAGGTTGCCTTTTCCCTGTCTGAAGTTCCTGGAGGATATTTTGATTTGGCTCTCCAACTTATATCTCCCACCCAATGATTACCATTTGAATAGATGTGAATGAGGTGTGGAATTGCTGCCAGGAGCTGTTCAATATGTCACTTTGATTGGCAGGCTGATCTGACTGGACAGTGATGACTTCTCTGAAGCCCACAAAACATGCAGGTTAGGGGCTATGGGAATTCTTTTTGACATTAGAGTGTCAAATCCTGCTTAATAGGTCTGCTGGGGTTTACATATAACACTTGAGAGACACTTATTAGGAAGGAAACAGGATGCCAAGACAATTTTTGCGACTCCACTGTATGACTGCTGAAAAACCCTGCTTTTTTCCTACTAGACTTCTGTCTCTGGGTTTATTGGGGGTACAGTGGCTGCCTCAATTTGGATATTAGTGTTAGATGTGGGAGGACACTAGGATTGCCATGGACACTCCCCACATACACCCCCAGTCCTCAGAGCCCAAGTTTAGTGTGGTCAACAACTTTTTCCTTTTTGAAAAATTCCTTAAGTGGGTAGGGCTGGCTCTGAAAGCATTAATCCCTTAGTCAAGTCATGACAAGGCATAATTTCCACTGACTACCTAGTGCCAGGCATAATATGGGACCACGAGGCACCCACTTCAGAACACGTTTGGACCTGAGAAAGGACAGAAAAAGATGGGATCTGCTGCCAGTGAACTGAGAGAAGCCCTGAAGTACTGGACCTGCTCTTTCTTATATCCTTATATCCAGGACAAAGAAGTGAACTCCAAATGTCAAAAGGCGGACATCCTGTTCAAGCTACAGGGATAAAACAAGCTACAAGAGGCCTTACCTTTAACTGCCCAGCTGATCATTGGCAACTGGACTTGGACTAGACCCTGCTGTTGGCCTCTGCCTGACACCCTGGAGCCACGAAGTGCCTCTCTGAGTTCCTGATGGTTTTAGAACTGTACTCCTGTGATAGATTGAGATTTAAATAACTAGGTAGGTAAAATAGTTGACCAGGAAAAACCTGCTTGTTATATTCGTCCTACTCTCCATAATGGTCAGGGCCAAATTCAGCCTATGTCCAGATCTAGCACATCCATTATCATTAGCACTGTATGCTTCCTGGAGCTACTCCTGCTTACAATTTTAAAAATTCATATCTCCAGCTCCCCTTATTAGAATTTTGTTCTTTAAAATCTTGTCTATTTTTCTAATTAGATTTTTATTGTTTCGCATTTTGACTTTATTACTATTTTGTACTACATAACTAAAGTAGACATTGCCCTAAGTCAAACCTGTCTGCTCCGTGCAATAGCTATCAGGGGGGTAAGCTTAGTTTAATTTAGTGACTCTGAAGGTTCACCCTGAAAAGGGTTGTGATAAATCCTTGAAATAGGTAGTCACCCACCGACAATAATAATCAATTTTCTTACACAAAAGCAATAATCAATTCAGGATACATATTAGCTTTGGTCATTATAGCATAAGGCATGCTCTCTTTTCCTTCTGCTTCCAAACTGTTTGAGAAAATCATTGTTTTGGGTGGAAGTGCAGGGCAGTTGTGACATTTCCTACCCAAATTGGCAAACTTACAGGAGATTTAGGTATTGCACATGATTTCAACATACTAGACTAGAGGTATTAGAAATTATATGATATTATATGATATTATATCATATTATATTAATTGTCGAACCCTATTTGGGGCCCACTGGGCAGGAAGTATCTACTGGCCTTCAACTCTGGGAGTTCAGATTGTTTGCCACTTATGGCCAGGAACCCATCTTGCTATGGCTTTGCAAATTAGGCCAAGTGCAGTCTTTTCCACATTCAACTCTTAGAGTAGCGAGGGCCGGCAGTCAGCATGGGAATGTTTGAGTTCAACACTCAACAATCAACCAACAAACACAATAATCTTAATATCCAGGCAAGTGTTTGCCTTCACAAAAAAGTGAATACTTTAATCACACAGTTTTAATATACACTAATATACACTACAATAAGCACACAAGTCAGTGACACTGAGATAAATCTTTTGCAGTCTTTACACCTGCTTGCTCCCTCGATGCTACCTACTGGGAACCTCCCTCTGTTCTGGGTTTACCTTCCCACTAGTGAGTCAGGAGTAGTGTGAAACAAGATCAGGTGCTGTAGTGAAGGCAGCGATTTAGATACATACATTGCTATGTTAGCATAAGCGTGTTAGATGTTAGAAACGCCATCTTGCCATTTCTGCTGCTTTTGCACACGATACTGCAGATATATGTTATTATTTGAAAACTGCTTGCTTGCCTTTTTTTCACATGAGAACTGTCTGGTGTTCACCTCTCTAGATGTGCACTGCGACCTTGGTCTGAACATTGTGTGCAGAAACAGTCTGGCCGCCAGACAAGGCATGTTTTTGAGTTCAAGTTGATCGGCCCACGCTCTAGCCATAATACGCACACAGCTGCAAATACCTCAAAGTCGAGAGCCTTTAATATGGCAGTTTGCCTGCATTAGACACACATTCTGGAGAAGAACTTTTCCAGGCGCAGAGCAAAGCTGATCCTGTGATGTGATTCACCTAAGCTGATCTTTACGGTATGGGGTTCCCCATTCAAACCAAGAGACCTTCTATTAGTCTAATAATACTAGCTTACTAGTGAAGGGAACGTGGCTTTATTCCACTGTCATTTGTAATATGATTTCTCCCTTCATTTTTTATGGTATTGGAACAATGCTGATGGTTTTAATTTTAATCATTTGTCTGCTTATGTTAGCTAAAGTACTTCATCTTAGGACACGTAGTTTATAAAATAAACATTTTAAACTTTACCGTGTCTCTGATTACTCTTGTTGTGGACTGATATGAGAATAATAAAAACTGGCATCGTTGGCGTGGTTTTCCCTGTCTTTTGTATTTTTTAGAGGCCTTTGCCTCCTGTAATTGTTTTTGCTGTGTGCTGAATTTCGTTTTTGCTGGTCTAGATGCTTTGGGCACTTTGCCACTGTGGATCAGTGCTAAAGTGAAAGTTCTCCCTGTATAAATTGTGTTTCTGTATTAGTGTTTCCATGATTGACTTATTTGATTTACTGCTAAGGCCCTAGTACAGTGCACTGTGTGTGCCCAGGGCCTGTAAATCAAATGTGGCTAGTGAGCCTGCAGCCCTGATTGTGCCACCCACACAGGCAGCCTTTCAAAGATGTCTCAGACCTACCACTGCAGTGTCTGTGCTCCGTTTTTACTGCCATGTCGACATAGCAAGTGCACCCACTTGCCAGGCCCTACCTAACCTTCCCTTTTCTAACATGTGAGTCGCCCTAAGGTAGGCCCAAGGGACCCCATGGGCAGAGTACAGTATATGTGAAAGGTAGGAAATATACTGGATGTTTGACATGTCCTGATAGTGAAACACTGTGTATTTCGTTTCTCACTATAGAAAGGCTATCTGTCCCATAGCACTGCATGATAGATACTTTGTAACATCTTACAATAATAACCTCCCATAGGGACACGATGGAAAGGTAGAGTTTAGGTTCTCTGAACTCAGAATTTAATAACACATCTTTTAGTAAAGATAGTTTTTAAATTGTGGGTTTGAAAATGCCACTTTTAGAAAGTAGGCATTTTCTTGCTTAGCTATCCTATATGCCTCTGCTGAGTTGTGTATTGACTGTATGGTTTTGGAGTGACAGGAGCTGGGTATGTGCATTCACTGAAGACAGCCACTGGGGGGGGAGGGGGGGTTTGAGGTGTGTCCTTCCATTCCTGGGTGACTTAGAGCAGGGCTGAATGAACCTGGGCTGCATTTGGAGTAGTGGGAGGAGTTTTCCTTGCACCTGAATACGCCCTGTTTCCTGGGAACAATGCTGTCTCCACCTCCTGCCAAGAAGTTGGACCAGAGAGGGCAGAACTGGTTTGGACCTATTGCCATAAGAGAACAAAGGGGCATGTTGTATACACATTAGGCCCTAGACCCCAGAACTTTAGAATACTTCTGGAGTCAAGAGGAACCTCTGCCAAGGACAAGAGCTGGAGAAGCGGAAAGGAGGAGTACTGTCCCACTGCTGTGTGGATGCTTTGCTGGGTTGGCCTGCAGTGGCTGCTTCTGCTAAGGAGAGGACAAAGACTGGAATGTGCTGTGTATCCTGCTTGAAGAAGATCTCCAAGGGCTTGGTGTAGAGCTTGCCTCCTGTTCTGAAGTCTCAGGGACACAAATACTTCATTCCCTCTGTCCTCCTGCATCTGGACTGCTGTTTCAGCTGCCACAGAGGGAAAAAGCAACAGCGACGCTGGGGAGCGACACCAAAATCTGCAACAAAGCCATGGGCACCGCTCGTGAAGTGCAGGATGCACCACCCCGACTTGCACCACAACCATGATGCCTGCCGACGCTGCACTGTATCGACTCTGATGCCATCACTGAGGACGCTGCCTGCACTGGAGCAGAGGGCACCGCTCGTGACGCTCACGACATACAGCACTACTCGCACCGCAGAACCCGACCTCACCGACGCTGGTGTTTCATCATCACGGAGCCGATACCTGACATGAGTGACCGCCCGAATCCATCGCCACCACATCGTCGTAAGGAACCGATGATGCCTCACCAACGTCCCCTCTCCAGCAACAGTAAGGAACTGACGCCTCCCCTCCCCTGCATTGCAGTAAGGAAAAGACGCTTCACCTGCCCTCGGGTCGTAAGAAACAGACGCCACCCGGTGCCAACAAAGCATTACCTTTTGATGCCATGCACCATCTTTGTATTCATTGTTTTCCAAGGTACTGTCCTTTGGGGTCTATGTGACTCTGGGCCCAACACCGTGCACCTTGGATCTGTGCCGTACTTTTGGATTTTTCATCTGTCATGACGCCCTATTAGCCCCTAGGTAGAGCTATTTGTTGCTACAAGCCTTATTTTTGTGAATAACCTGTTTCTGAGGATATCTTGATATATGTATGGTGTATTTTTGTCGTATTGTACGTTTTGTTTAGATAAAGATCTCCTATTTTTTTCTAAACTGGTGCGGTGTCCATTTGTAGTGTTTTCACTGTGGTACTGTATGTGTGCACAAATGCTTTTCACATTGCCTCTGAGATAAGCCTGTCTGCTCATGCCAAGCTACCAAGGGGGTGAGCAGGAGTTGTCTAAGGGCGTAACTCCTTTACCCTGACTAGAAGGAAGGCTCCCTACTTGGACAAAGGTGCAAAGCATTGCAAAATAGAGGCCCCCATTCCTAAAACTAAGGAAACACTATTCTTTGATGATTATATTACCTGAATTCCTTGGAATATTGGGTGCCCCCTGTGTTAAATGAATGACCTGCATTTGGGCTGTCAGAAGCCTCTGCAACCTGAGCCAATCTTTAACCAAGCCCTCTAAATGAGGGCTTACGTCTCATATGTAGCCCTATCTGTTGCACATTAATAAAATAAGGCCTTATCAGTTTGCCTCAAATATTTTAATCAATTTATTTTAAATAACTACGTTGAAAAGCGAATCAAAATGCTCGTTTTTGGATGTCACATTGAGATACAACCAAAGGAACGTGATATGTAAGACAATGATAGGAGCCAAGAAATGTGTTTCGATCACTTCGATACTCGTACTAAGGTATTGCATAAAGTGGGGAGATGTACATTGGCAGAAATGATGGTAATACATTAATTAAAGGCTTTTAGCATATGCTCACTTTTTTCAACTTAATATGTTACTCCATGTTTAGCAATTTAGCCTGCTTCCTTTGCCCACATATGTTCCAATCAATTAAAGCACGGTTGGTGTGTTGGTATAACAGATATCTCTGTCCTCACCAAGCGTTGCTATGAATGTCATTTAATCTTTGGGAGGAACATTTCCCACAGTGCGTCAGGACAGAGAGACTTGAAAACATCCCGTTGACACGTTAGGAAGGATCTCCGATTCAGGCTGCTGAAAAAAAATCAAATAAGGATAGGTACCTCTATTAATATGTATTCAGAAATGTTTGGCTCATAACTGCTTTGGAGCCCTTCAAAAAATAGGAAACCATTTTGTCTTGTTGTGCTCAAATTGGCTTAGAATCGATTGGATGTGATGGTACAGAGAACAGCTCGATTAGACAACCCTGCAATTCCGAACACAAAAGCCTTGATATCTCAAATGCTGTCGTCTGACTGTGATATTTTACGATTTCTTCCACAAACAGGTACGCGTTAAACACGCCTTACTCACTTTTCAATCAACTTTCAAATCTGGGCCCAGAAGGGCACATTGGGAGACCTTGGCAGGTCGCTTGACCTGGAACAGAACTTCAAGGCCTCGGCTTTCCTCCTGAGTTTACACCACCATCCTTCGCTATTCACACCATGACCCCCAGCTCTCCCTGTCAGCAGCAGTGATAGCCATATTAAACACGTTCTGCCTCACTTGTGCTTGACTGGGATGTCAAAGGTGCTTTCCCAGGTGCTTTCTTCTCTCACCCGCGGACTGCAAAGCAGTTAAGGACCAGGACTTGACAGATATTTTTGTCGCAACTCGCGGTGTGGGGATGCCATGCACATAAGTCCTTTTTTGTGTTCATGAAGTACTGATAAACTCACTTTGCAAAAAAAGAAGATGACTTTCGTTATGTGTATTTCAGGGTAACTTCACAGGTAGCAAGCAGTCCTGTTTTAATAAATAATTTTAAAGTCACCTCCAAAAACTTTAACTGAGTGCTAAATATCGCAAACAAGTCCCGTTTGTTGCACCTATCTATGTATACATTTAATATATGTGACTGTGCAAAGTGTAATATGCTGGTTACTACGATTGTTGAATTCGCAGAGTAGCAATAACTGTCAAGAGACACAGGCAAAAGTTGGTCCCTGCCTCGACAGTGTTAATAAATAACATACCATACTCCGATTCTGTACATATGTAGTTTATGTCATGGCATTTGTTCGTGTGCTCTTGTTAAAAACTATGATTTAACCACTAGTAGGATGCAATGATTTACATTTGTGTAGTTAGGTATCATCACATTGAAGGGCCTTGTGACTTTTAGGAGAGTTCATTTCCAGTGTAAAGTAAGTGTAACAGGCAATCTGTGAGGCAGTAAACAGTTTTTTTCTCATGTTCTTTGCTTGGTGCTATGATAATAAACAGCAGTTTGACCTTCCACTGAAAACAAAAACAGCTAGAAACTAGTAATGGTTCTGGCTCAAATATGACAAACCACAGAAGTTCACCAGTTATGTTTTGTGTCTTAAAGTATAAATCACACTACTACCTTGAATATGGCATCACACCATATCTTTTCTAAATGTATTGTTGATTTTTGTCCTTTTCTTTTACAACAAGTTGTTTCTTCTCTCTTCCGCCAAGTCTTTTTAATGGTTCTTGTGTTTTCATATGTCTATTGTGAAACGTAAGTGTCCTTTTTTTGGTGTTTTGTGTTTTGTTTTTAGAGAAGTTATTGACGATTCTACCCTGGTATGTTTTATGTAGTCTGCATCATTTTTGGTTTGGTTCTTGATAACTGTGTTTTGATGACTTGCATATGTTTTTAAGTATGTGCTTAATTAACCCCCCAGTGTGCAACATCTTGAAGCACTTATTGTGGGTTGAGCTTATGGCCAGGGTGGAGGCCTTGCCTTTGGCAAATCAAGTGTGGGCGGTGAGGTCCTGGACACAATCCATGCGGCACAGCCAACCCCCGTTGCGCATGACGGTCAGCGGCATCAGCTGTGCTCAATAAGTGGTAGATGTGGGACCTGTCATGTGGTCAGATCCCGTGCCCAATCTGCAATGGGCATCCAACCCCTGTTGCACATGGGTGAATTTTGGATAGGGTTCTTTTGCAGTGCGATTGCCCTTTGCCTTTAACTGGGCCCTGCACCCAGCTCCTGATGGCTGGGGAACCCCGATGGTGCATGCCCTGCAGCCAGTTCAGCAAGACTTGGCACTCCAATCATCTTAATCCCATTTTATCTCTCTGCGTTTCTATCCCATAATTTCCTTTGTTGAATGGAGTGATGCTGTCAGTGCTGACTGTGGTGATAAAATAAATTATGTTATCAGTAATATCAGCTGTGATGTCATGAATGGTGTCATGCGTGTTGCCTTACACACACACAACAAGGTGGCGCAGACTGTAACTGGTGAATTTCTGTGATTTGTCATGTTTGAGCCGGAACCATAACTCACGTTGTGTAGAGTTTTCAGTAAATTAGTGGGGCTTTTTTTAATCTGCACTTAATACCCAACCCTTCTGTACACTGCATTCAGTTGTACGCAGCGAACGTTGCATGCACAAACTTAGCATAATTTTGAGTCGCTTGGTGCAAGAGGAAAGCCTTCCTTTATCTGGGCCCTGGACTCCTAAACTAACGTTTGCATGTATGCTGAAGTGCCACTGCTTGCAGCCAGTTGAAGAGTGGATCCTCACCTGCTGCCTCCACTCAGATGATGGGTACATTGCACTCAAAAAAACTTATAAGAAAGCAAGTGTCTTTGCCATGCCCTCCTGGTAGACTCTACAGTTGAGAGACAGGCTATGTATGTGGCTGTCTCTGTCTGCTTTCTCTGTCGGGCTGCTCTATCTCTGCATTGCTGTCCACTAAGCGTTCAGATGCCATGAGAAGGATGTGTAAACCAACGATGAAAACACACTGGGCCGATGCTGATGACTGCGGCATCCATAGCAACCACAGTCACCTTTCCTTGACCTCAGGCCGGGCACTGTGATAGGCTGCCTGGGACACTTGGGAAATGCTGCAGATCTAGTGCAGCTTATACTCACCTGCTGAGGGAGCAGTGCACAAAGCACTTCATTCAATATGCGTAGGAGCTATTGTAATGAGTTAAATGGTTGGGAACATTTATTCTCTGAAAAAAATATATATTTATAAAGCTTGACCATGTACGTTTAAGGTAGTTAATAAATCCTATGGTCAGAATTCTGCTAACATATATAAATACAATTAAAAAAGATTATCTACTGGCCGTCGCCAGTAGATAGTTATAGTTAGGACCTATTTTCCATAGGAAATCCGCAACATTCTATTTGTAATAACGTTGGCGCCGGTTGACGAATCCTCGCGAAATTTTCCAAACTTTTGGCCAGCTTTGCTCCGACCCTGAAAGTTTTGCGGTGATCCGTCAAGCAGGGGCCGAGAAAAAACGGGGGTCCCAAAACGCGTTTTCCCCATGCAATTTCCCATAGGATCTGTTGTCGCAGCTACAGCCCGAACCGCTGAACGGAATGACACCAAATTTGGCAAAGAGGTAGTCCTCAGTTCGGACTCTTGCCTTTTGCATATATGGTGTGAATCTGTTCAGTAGTTCCTGAGAAAATTAGGGTAAAAAAGTTAGTGATATCTATGACCGCGGAGGATCCGCGGACCGTACCCGCACCGTAAGCGCACCCTCCCCGAACCGAGCGCGCACCTTCCCGATCGCGCGCTGAATGCTAATTGGCTGTCAAGTGTCTCTCTACATTCGAAACCAGGAACTGTTGGTGGCCATTTTCTGCCTCGGTAGAAGCGAGGCTGAAGATGCAAGGGGAATAAGTGTGTAAAACATATAAAGGGGGCAGAGTGGAAATACTCTGACCCTCTAGAGGTGCTTAGGAGGTCCCAGAAGGACCCCCTGGGACACCCTTTTTTTAAAAAAAACACAGGGAAATGCGCGCGCACGGTGCGCGCATCCTATCGCGTTGGATGCACGGATTCTCTTGCGGTGGGTGCGCGGATTCACGGCAACGTTTTTTGAAAAACTACAAGAAATCATTGGTTGTAAGACAACTTTCTACACTGAAAGGTAGGGTGTATATTTCTGTTTTTTAAAGGTATGATTGTTATTGGTTAACAAAAACAGATTGTAAGGAACATTATATATGATAAGCTGATATGTTGAAAAGTCAAGCACACTTCCTGTCTTGTGTAGGAACATTGTGTGCTGAACTTGTGACCTGTGAGCTCAGTGCAGTGTTCCATGACCTGTTTCTATGGTAACAGGCAGAAGGCAGATTGGGGGAAGGGTTGAAATGTATTAAAGTTGGAAAGGGTTGAAATGTTTAACCAATAGAAATGTGCGTTTGCTTTTGAGTAAGGGTGGGCGTAGTGGGGCTACGTGAAGCAGCACGTAGTGTGCCCAAATCTACGCACACTACGCGCTTCGCGTAGCCCCACTACGCGCCACCCGCCACCCACCCACCCTACTTTTAAAAGATAAAATGAATTTGTAATAAAGCAAATTAAAGGCACTTACCTGACGCACGGCGTCTCCCGGGGCTCCCTCTTCCTGTTTTTCAATTTTCCTGACAAATGCGCATGCGTGGACGCCCGCGCATGTGCATTTCTTGCGAGAAATGCCCATGCGCGGGCGTCCGCGCATGCACATTTGTCAGGAAAATTGAAAAGCAGGAAGAGGGATCCCCGGGAGATGCCGCGCGTCAGGTAAGTGCCTAATTTGCTTTATTACAAATTTATTTTTCCTTTTAAAAGTACGGTGGGTGGGAGGCGGGTGGTGGGCGGCAGGCAGCTACGCTTCGCCCACGTAGTGTGCGTAGGCGCTGCCTGCTTCGCCTACTTCGAAAACTGCGAAGCAGGCAGCGCTACGTACACTACGTGGGCGAAGCGTAGTGTCGCGCCCAGGGTTACTTTTGAGTTTATGTGCGAAGGATTGTGATTTGATGTTTACATGTATATGTATGGAAAATGAAAGGGAAACTTTTTCATTCTTTGCTTTTGCTGATAGGTGCACAGTGCAGAGTTTCTGTAAAAGAAAATATGGTGAGTGATTGATATAATTCTTAATCTACAAAAGAACTTGAAAGATGAGTTATTTAATTGTGAGGGGATGTATGTAGACTATTTTGATTTTAATCAGACTAATGTATTTTTCCTGCTAAAGTGTAGGGAGTACTTTTTTTCTCTACAATGTGTGTGCATGTAGAAACCATTCTGTGATAAGCATTTGTGTTGTTCATGTGTTTGTAAACAGATAACTGTGCAGTTTTTATATTTTGGTAGAATTAGAAACCAGTCATTGTTTATGAATTTGTGAAATGAGTTGAGTTATGTTATGTTTCTATACTAAAATGTAGTACTACTTCTAGATGAAGAAATGTGTTTTGGTATAGTGAAAGGGATAGTGTTGTTTGTCTAGAATCACACAGTGAGTCTGTGTGCATTTGGGAACCACTGTGAGAGAAGCATTTGGTAACATCGTGTATTTGCTGACAGATAACTGTTTTAACTTGTCATGTTGTGAAGTTTTAGTAGCATTAGAAGACAGTTATGGCCTATCATTTGATTAAATGAGTCAGGCTTTGACAGAAAAGTGCAGTCGTGAAATATGTAGATTGTGTGCAGTTCCCTTACCACTTGCACTGTAGTGAATGAGTTTTGGTAAACTCATAGGGATAGTGGTGCTTGTCTAGAATCATACTGTGAGTTAGTGTGTATTTGGGATCAGTGTGAGAGAATCATTTGGTAACATCATGTATTTGCTGACAGATAACTGTTTTAAAATCTGTCATGTTGTGAAGTTTTAGTAGCATTAGAATCCAGTCTTTGCTTATATGTTGATTAAATGAGTCATGCTTTGACACTGATGTGCTGTACTTAAATATGTAGATTGTGTGCAGTCCCCTTACCCCTTCCACAGTAGTGAATTAGTTTTGGTAAAGTCCTAGGACAGTGTTGATTGTCTAAAATCACACTGTGAGTCTGTGTGCATTTGGGTAAGGATTGTGAGAGAAGCATTTGGTAACATTCTGTATTTACTGACAGATAACTATTTTAAAACCTGTCATGTTGTCAAGTTTTAGTAGCATTAGAAGCCAGTCTTTGCTTATGCGTTGATTAAATTAGTCAGGCATTGACATTAAAGTGTAGTCGTGAAATATGTAGATTGTGTGCAGTTCCTCTACCACTTCCACTGTAGTGAATGAGTTTTGGTAAACTCCTAGGGATAGTGTTGTTTGTCTATAATCACACTGTGAGTCTGTGTGCATTTGGGAACCACTGTGAGAGAAGTGTTTGGTAACATCGTGTATTTGCTGACAGATAAGTGTTGTAAAACATGTCATGTTGTCAAGTTTTAGTAGCATTAGAAGACAGTTATGGCTTATGCTTTCATTATATGAGTCAGGCATTGACAGTAAATTGCAGTTGTGAAACATGTAGGTTGTGTGCAGTTCCCTTACCACTTGCACTGTAGTGAATGAGTTTTGGTAAACTCCTAGGGATAGTGGTGCTTGTCTAGAATCACACTGTGAGTTAGTGTGTATTTGGGATCACTGTGAGAGAAGCATTTGGTAACATCATGTATTTGCTGACAGATAACTGTTTTAAAACCTGTCATGTTGTGAAGTTTTAGTAGGATTAGAAGACAGTTATGGCCTATCATTTGATTAAATGAGTCAGGCTTTGACAGAAAAGTGCAGTCGTGAAATATGTAGATTGTGTGCAGTTCCCTTACCACTTGCACTGTAGTGAATGAGTTTTGGTAAACTCATAGGGATAGTGGTGCTTGTCTAGAATCATACTGTGAGTTAGTGTGTATTTGGGATCAGTGTGAGAGAATCATTTGGTAACATCATGTATTTGCTGACAGATAACTGTTTTAAAATCTGTCATGTTGTGAAGTTTTAGTAGCATTAGAATCCAGTCTTTGCTTATATGTTGATTAAATGAGTCATGCTTTGACACTGATGTGCTGTACTTAAATATGTAGATTGTGTGCAGTCCCCTTACCCCTTCCACAGTAGTGAATTAGTTTTGGTAAAGTCCTAGGATAGTGTTGATTGTCTAAAATCACACTGTGAGTCTGTGTGCATTTGGGTAAGGATTGTGAGAGAAGCATTTGGTAACATTCTGTATTTACTGACAGATAACTATTTTAAAACCTGTCATGTTGTCAAGTTTTAGTAGCATTAGAAGCCAGTCTTTGCTTATGCGTTGATTAAATTAGTCAGGCATTGACATTAAAGTGTAGTCGTGAAATATGTAGATTGTGTGCAGTTCCTCTACCACTTCCACTGTAGTGAATGAGTTTTGGTAAACTCCTAGGGATAGTGTTGTTTGTCTATAATCACACTGTGAGTCTGTGTGCATTTGGGAACCACTGTGAGAGAAGTGTTTGGTAACATCGTGTATTTGCTGACAGATAAGTGTTGTAAAACATGTCATGTTGTCAAGTTTTAGTAGCATTAGAAGACAGTTATGGCTTATGCTTTCATTATATGAGTCAGGCATTGACAGTAAATTGCAGTTGTGAAATATGTAGATTGTGTGCAGTTCCCTTACCACTTGCACTGTAGTGAATGAGTTTTGGTAAACTCATAGGGATAGTGGTGCTTGTCTAGAATCACACTGTGAGTTAGTGTGTATTTGGGATCACTGTGAGAGAAGCATTTGGTAACATCATGTATTTGCTGACAGATAACTGTTTTAAAACCTGTCATGTTGTGAAGTTTTAGTAGGATTAGAATCCAGTCTTTGCTTATGCGTTGATTAAATGAGTCATGCTTTGACACTGATGTGGTGTACTTAAATATGTAGATTGTGTGCAGTACCATTAACTCTTCCAGAGTAGTGAATGAGTTTTGGTAAACTCCTAGGATAGTGTTGCTTGTCTAAAATCACACTGTGAGTCTGTGTGCATTTGGGTAAGGATTGTGAGAGAAGCATTTGGTAACATCGTGTATTTGCTGACATATACCTGTTTTAAAACCGGTCATGTTGTGAAGTTTTAGTAGCATTAGAAGCCAGTCTTTGCTTATGCTTTGATTATATGAGTCAGGCTTTGACATAAAAGTGCAGTCCTGAAATATGAAGATTGTGTGCAGTTCGCTTACCACTTCCACAGTAGTGAATGATTTTTGGTAAACTCCTAGGTATAGTGGTTGTTGTCTAGAATTACACTGTGAGTCTGTGTGCATTTGAGAACCACTGTGAGAGAAGCATTTGGTAACATCGTGTATTTGCTGACAGATAACTAATTTAAAACCTCTCATGTTGTCAAGTTTTAGTAGCATTAGAAGCTAGTCTTTGCTTATTCATTGATAAAATGAGTCAGGGTTTGACACTAAGGTGCAGTACCATGTACTATTCTGTTCACTGTGGCAGAACTGAAAATTTAAAAGTTTTACCTAAGCACTGTCCTAGAAGTAGTCTGATTATTTAGTCAGTTTCTAAGTACCAAATAGACTGCTTCAAATGTCTATGCAGTATGCATGTAGTGTTCTAACATACTATACACTTGTCTTTTACACCTTCAATTCCCTAGTCAGTATCCATACACTTCCAGGAAACATCCTGTCACTTCCTTTGCAGTCCTCTAGAGACCCATTCAACAGCATGTACTAATCCATTCACTGTGCCAAAACCCAAACACTTATAAATTCACCAAGACACTCTCTTTCCAGTACTCTAATGATTCAGTCACTGCCTAAGTATTCATGCACTGAGCCAGGTCTTAGCACATGGACTTCTTCAAACCCCTATCCACTATGCATGCAGTCCTCTAAGCACCTACACACTTGTCTTTCACACCTTCAATTCCCCAGTCAGTATCCGTTCACTTCCAGCAAACACCCTGTCACTCCATTTGCACTCCTCTAGTGACCCATTCAGCATCATGTACTAATCCATTCACTGTGCCAAACCCTAATAAATTCACCCAGGCACTCTCCTTGCAGTACTCTAATCATTCAGTCAGTACCCAAGTACTCATCCAGTGACCCAGGCCTTAGTATATGGACTGCTTCAAACCCTTATCCACTATGCATGCAGTCCTCTAACCACCTACACAATTGTCTTTCTCACCTTCAATTCCCTAGTCAGTATCCATACACTTCCAGGAAATACCCTGTCACTCCCTTTGCAATCCTCTAGTGACCCATTCAGCCCCATGTACTAATCCATTCACTGTGCTAAAACCCAAACACTTATAAATTCACCAAGATACTATCTTTGCAGTAATCTAATCATTCAGTCAGTGCCTAAGTATTCATACACTGAGCCAGGCCTTAGCACATGGACTGCTTCAAACCCCTATGCACTATGCATGCAGTCTTCTAACCACCTAGACACTTGCCTTTCACACTTTCAATTTCCTAGTCGGTATCCATACAGTCCAGCACTTGTGACTGCCTTTGCACTCCTCTAGTGACCCATTCAGTACCAAGTACTAATCTATTCCCTGTGCGAAAAGCCTAGCACTTATAAATTCACCTAGGCACTCTCCTTGCTGTACTCTAATCATTCAGTCAGTACCCAAGTAGTCATGCAGTGAGCCAGGCCTTAGCACATGGACTGCTTTAAATGCCTATGCAGTATGGATGCAGTCCTCTAATCACCTACACAGTTGTGTTTCACACCTTCAATTCTCTAGTTAGTATTCATACTCTTCTAGCAAACACCCTGTCACTCACCCAGTGTGTCTCCTTATAGTACTGTAATCATTTAGTCAGTTAGCATGTAGTCTTTTAGTGAGGTAGGCTTTAGGGCATGAACTGCTTAAAAGTAGTATGCACTATGCATGTAGTGTTTTAACGATTGTCACACTTGTGGTTCAGGGCTATAGTTTCTTAGTCAGTTTTTATATAAAATGTGTTTGTACAGTAATGGAATAGTATACATTTGAAAGTTATTGATATACATTTATTTGGGATTCTTTTTTACAGATACAGAACAGGAGTGTTTCTCATCTGTTTGCACTCTTCTCGTGCAAGATTGTTTGGATGAAGGGTCCTTAGGTGTTTCATCATACTTGCTGTGCCGCACCAGTATTTTTTGTTAGGATCCCATCGTAACAGAACTCTTTGGCAAATCTTGCGAATGAAGAAGGTGGCATTGGTCTTTGTTTGACCCTTGGAAAAAGTTAAAAATTTCTTCACCACTGAAGAAAAACGTTGTGGGCGTGGTGCCTTCTGCAAAAAAAATGTCCTCAGATTCGGTAAATATTTTAAAGCAGCAACATTTACAGTTTTTGTAAGTTAAACTTATAACATTTTGTTAGCTGTATTCATTTTATATATCTGTGAATTGTTTCTTGTGGTATTTTGTTGAGAATACCATGTTGGTTTTGTTTTAACAATCTTTCTGATTTTCCAGGTCTGTCGTCGACATCCGTGGTTCCCACAGGAGTGTTCCACCTTGTTGTTTTGTATTATTGTTGTTCCTTTTTTTTTATTAGTTTATTGTTTATATTTATGTTAATAAAAAATAAAGTTTGAAAATAGTTTATCATTTATATATTTATTATTAAGAAAAATAAAGTTTGAAAAAAAATTTAATAATGTTTTTGGTTGTTCTCTTAACTGCTGTGTGACTCTTTCTTGTTCATATTACTGTTATTTGATGGAGTCCACCATGGTGTTACATTTTGGGGCACTTATCGCTGGAATACTTGTGATATCTGCAGTTTGCACCAACTTCTGAATAGTGTGTTGCATTTATCTCAACTTTACTTCCGTTAAAGTGCTGATAATGAAATGGAGAGTAGCCGTTCCCTTGCAAAAAGACACGAGGTGCACCTTTGCGATTTATTCTAAATACTAAAATCCTGTATTGTATTGCACTGAGGTATTGGCTGCACTTACAGTGTACACACAAAATCTATTAAGAAATCTCATTGTGGGGGGAGGAGCCTAGCGCGCAACCAAGATGGCCGCGTAGGTGCGAGGCTCCCGGGGACCTCCGCGACCTCCTGAATTAATCCTGGCGATATCCTGTCCTTGTTGAGGGGACTGTGTTGGGGAACCGGAGCTGAGGCGCCACCCGTTTTTTGGGCTCGAATCGGACCCCGGACGCCGGTGGGAGCATCGATCGAAGGTTGTGGCCTTCTCCTCGCCGGCCCCCCCGGATTGGAGTAGTGGGGCGATCCGGGGACAAAGTGAATAACAGCGGCGAACGGGGCTGGGCGACTGGCGTACCCCGCACTTTCACTTTCGCTTTTGCGCCCTCCTAGCTCTCAAGCGGGGTCGGACTGCGGAGCGGGGTGTGGTGGTGTGGCCTTGTCCAGGAGCCCGGCTGACCCGCCGGCGGTGGGTTGACCCGCGGTTCGGTGGTCGCCCCTGCCCCCCCCCTGGCACCCGTGACTTGGTATAGCGGCCCGTTTGGGGTGCTTGGCACGACGGTGGAAGAGCCAGCATGTCCACCAAACAAGATGGCGACCGGGCGAAGGTGAAGACGACCCGCCGTGGCACGGCGCACCAGGCCAACAGTATGGACCGCTACACGCTCCAGAAGGGTTCTCCGGAGACATCGCGTGCATCCCCGGTGGGCCCGACGGAGGCATCTGCTCATCCGGTGGATCTGACCCTCCGGGACGTCATGGGCGCCATCGCAGAGATGAAGGCCTCGGTGGACCAGCGTTTCGACACCTTAGCGCAAAAAATAGACTCGGTCCTGGTGGATGTGAGCCTTGTGAGGGCAGACTTGTCCAAAACAAACGACCGAGTCGACTCCCTGGCCCACACCACAACGAGCCTCACGACAGACGTGGTGGCCCTCCAGAAGGAGGTGCGCCGGCTTGGCCAGGCGAGCGCCCTGATGGACCGGCGACTGGAGGACTCCGAGGGTCGGGCCCGGAGGAATAATGTCCGTATTGTGGGGGTGCCGGAGGGACGAGAGGCGGAGGCGGCGGATCTTTTCGTGGAAGAGTTGATCCTGACCCACCTCCAGCCCCGGGGGCTGAGTAAGCTTTTTGCGGTGGAGCGTGCTCACCGGGTCCCCGGGGGCAGACCTAAGACTGGTGCCCCGCCGCGGCCTCTCATTGCCCGGATTTTTAATTTCCGGGACAGAGATGCTATCCTCCAGACCTCCAGACAACAGGGACCGGTCAAGCTTGACAACATGGAGGTACATTTCTACCCAGACTTTACCCCGGCGGTCCAGAAGCAGCGGCAGAGCTTTCTTGGTGTTAAACGTCGCCTAAGGGACCTGAACCTCAAGTACTCAATGCTCTTTCCAGCTAAGCTGAGGGTAGAGGTGGATGGTCGCACGCACTTCTTCGACCGGCCCGAGGCGGCTGGGGACTGGCTGGACACTCTGCCTGGAGATCGGGGCCGGGGGGGCGGGGGGGGCGCGGCTGGCGAGGAGGGCCCGCCGGAGCAGAGTTGAGGGGTGACTGCATAGGCCTTGCTCTGGACGTTGTTCCTTCACCATTTATTGATTGCGTATTTTCCCCTCCTATGGAGGTTGTGCGGGGTCTGTTGGGGGCTTCCCTCCTCCTCTGGGGGACTAGTTAGTATTTCAGCTATGGGGCGACAGGCACACTGCACTTTGGGGGGGCTGTCTGGGCTCATGCAGGGGTGCAGGGAGGGGGGAGTTTTGTTGGGACCGGGGGGTGGGGGGGGTGTGTTGTTTGTTAGCACCGCAGGGCAAACCCGCTACTATGTTGTTGTTTTTAGGATGCTCGATGGGGGACGACCGATTGTTTCGACGTATGATGGGGGGTAGGGATTTGGCTGTGTTGTCATGGAATGTTAACGGCCTGGGGGATAGGATTAAGCGTGGTGTGGTCCTGCAGTACTTAAAACGTATTTCACCAGATGTTGTCTTCCTGCAGGAGACGCACCTTATAGGTAACTCCTTTCATGCAATGAACCGGCGGGGATATCGTTTGGCGGCCCATTCTGGCTTCACCTCGGGCTCGCGGGGGGTGGGTATTATGATCAAGAACTCGCTCCCGTTGGAGATTGATGAGGTGCGCCATGATGAGAGGGGACGCTACACGGTTCTGGTGGGAAGAATGGAGGGTAGAGTGTTTATCTTTATATCAGTGTACGTCCCGCCTGGGTTACAAGCCACCATATTTGCGGACCTGGGGCGCCTCCTTCTGGACCTTCCGAGTGGCCTGCTGGTGGTTGGAGGGGATTTTAATGCGGTAGCCTCTGGGTCTATGGATCGCCATCCCCCTAGGGACCTCCCCCGGGCACAGGCGTGGCTGCCCGGCCTTCTGGACACGCTGGGCCTGGTGGATTGCTGGCGATTAAAGCATCCTGCATTGCGACAGTACACCTTCCACTCGGGTGCCCATGGTAGCCTCTCGCGGCTTGATTACATCCTTGTCCCGGCGGCCCACGCAGGGAGGGTGGGGGAGGTGCGCCATCTGGCGCGGGGTATCTCAGACCACTCCCCATTGTTGTTGCATCTCGATGTCTTCCCGAGGGGGGATGGCAGGGTGGCCCCAATCAATGCATGGTATTTGCGCGACCCCACCATTCGTGCTGATTTGATCAAATCCCTACAGCGATATTTCGATGAGAATGTGGGGTCGGTCTCTTCGGCCATCTCCCTGTGGGAGGCTTTCAAGGTAGTCCTTAGAGGGGAGGCCCTCTCCTTTATCTCCCATGCCCGGCGGCGCGAGCGGGAGGAGGTGACCCGGGTAGAGGCCGAGATTGCAGAACTGGAGGGTGACCTGGGAAGCGGGGTAACAGACGACAAGTTGCATGTTCTACACCTAAAGCAGGCGGCCTATCGGGCCCTCGTCACGGAGGCGGCCAGGGGCCTCAGTAGAGAGCAGCAGGGGCGATTGTATGATGTGGGTGATAAGGCTGGCAAATTGATTGCGTGGTTGGATAAGAGGGAGAGAGCGAGCCGTGTGGTGCCTTTGATTGAGAGTGTTGATGGTGCGTGTGTCACTGAGCCGGAAGCCATTGTCTCCTGCTTCGCGGATTATTTCCGCGAAGTCTACTCCCCGGTTTCCCCCTGCTCGGAGGCAGACTCCCATGCCCTGCTTCGGGACATCGCACTGCCCTCCCTAACGGTGGAGGACAGGGATTCGCTGGACGCCCCTCCCACCTCGGACGAAATTGCCTTGGCTATTCGCTCGGTTGCATCCGGCAAGGCCATGGGCCCCAATGGTATTCCCATCGAGCTCTACAAGCTACGCCCGGATGTGTTGGCGCCCCACCTGCGTGCGATGTTCCTGGCGGCCCACTCGCGGGGTTCCCTCCCGCCGGACCAGCGTCTAGCCACAATTGTGGTGATCCACAAGGAGGGGAGGCCCCGTGAACGGGTCACATCCTATAGGCCGATTTCGCTTTTGAACGCGGAGCCCAAAATCCTCGCCAAGGTGTTGGCCAACAGGTTGGTTGGCGTGGTGGGCGATTTGGTCCACCAAGACCAATCTGGCTTTATACCGCACCGCAACACGGCGCTCAATCTGCGGCGCTTGCACGGGGTGCTCGCGCGTGTCCCATTTGTGCGGGAGCCGGCCATCTTGGCGTCCTTGGACGCCACCATGGCGTTTGATACGTTTGAATGGCCATACATCTGGGCGATGCTGGCAAAATTCGGGTTTGGCCCGGGTTTCATTAGCTGGGTCAAATTGCTATATTCGGGCCCGTTGGCGCAGGTGGTAGTGAATGGGCGAGTCTCGGCCCCATTCGCGCTGGGGAGGGGTACGCGACAGGGCTGCCCCCTGTCGCCTCTCCTGTTTGCCCTGGCCCTGGAGCCCCTGGCGGAGTGGCTGCGGTGGCACCCTTCTATCCGTGGTCTCCGCTGGACCCCCGAGCATGAGGACCGTGTGTCCCTCTATGCTGACGATATCCTTCTGTATCTCGCCTCCCCGCGTAAATCACTGATCGTCCTGGTTGATGTTTTGCGTTCATTCGGTCGCAACTCAGGCCTGGTCATCAACTGGGCGAAATCCTGTGTATATGTGCTTTCCGGGGAGGCTCCGGCCCTACCACGGGACTGTCCGATCCAGATTGCCTCCCAAGGTTTTCGGTACCTGGGTATCTATATCACTCTTGACCCGGAGGCCCGCTATGAGCGGAATTTGTTACCCCCCCTCCGGCGTTTGAGGGAGGACGTGGTGCGCTGGCGGCGTCTGCCACTCTCGCCGCTCGGCCGAGCGGCCTTGTTTAAAATGATGTCCCTGCCACGCTTCCTCTACGCCCTCCAGAATACTATGGACTTGGTCCCGGCACGCTATTTCCGTGAGGTGGAGGGCCTCCAGCGGCGCCTGTTCTGGGACGGGAGGCCGCGCATTGCTCTGGCTAAATTGACGCTCCCGTGGTACGATGGGGGGGTCGCCCTCCCTGACATTAAACGGTATTACTGGGCCTCCCAACTAGCTGCAATTAATCATGGCCTTTACGGGCCCGCCTTGAACCCGGCATTTGAGATGGATAAGATGCTCCTGCCCGGTGGCGATTACAATCGAGCGCTCTACGCTGGCGCGCCCGACTCCCGTTTGACGGGACCGACGCGTGTCATGGTGCGTGTCTGGCACGCGGCTAATGCAGCTATGGGGTGGAAGGACCGTTTGACCCGGGCGTCACCGCTGTATGCGTCTGAGAGGTTGGGCTCCCTGTGGACGTCGAAGGGCTTCGAGAAGTGGGACACGATCGGAATCAGCACGGTGGGAGATCTCTGGACGAGGGGGGGATTCAAAACTTTTGAGACGCTGCAGGCGGAGTTCCAGCTGCAGGGCAGTGAGTACTTTCGGTACCTACAGGTCCGCCATGCGCTGGGCTCCGTCTTCCCGGATGTCGCATCCATTCCGGAGTCTTCCCCCCTGGAGGACAGAGTCCTAGATGGCCATGTCCCGGACAGCACGATCTCCCTCATATACAAAAAACTGATCAACGATAGATCGTGCCTGCTGACTAGTCTCCACGAGGCTTGGGTTGCCGACGGGCTGGAGCTGGACGATGAGGATTGGATTTCCGCGGTGGCCTCTCCGAAAGAGGTGGCCATCCCGGCTCGCCTTCGTTTCGTCCAGCTCAAGATCCTTCACCGGGTTTACGTGACGGGGCCAAGGCTTCTGCGTATGGGTTTTGCTGGTGACGGAATGTGTAAGCGTGGCTGTGGTGCGTTGGCGACTTTCATGCATATACTGTGGGAGTGCCCGAAGGTGGAGCGATTCTGGCGTGGTGTGCATGAGGTCCTGCGTGTGGTGACGCGTGTTGCGCTGCTGCCTGAAGCGAGGAGATGCTTGCTGAATGTATGGGAACCGAATGACTATTCGGTCCCGCAGACGCGGTGGGTGACTCTGGGATACATGATAGCCAAGCGCGACATTGCTCAATTGTGGGGATCCCAGAGGCCCCCTGCGGTGTCGGCCTGGAAAGAGCATATGGATTGGTGTATGTTTCGTGAAAAGGTGGTGTATGTGGCGAGAGGTAAGCCTGGGGCGTGGGTGAAACTCTGGGGCCCCTGGAACGCCTACCGCGGGGGTATTTGTGAGCCACCACTGCTACCGGCTACCTCGCCTGCTCCGTCTCCCTAGACGGCCCCCCTCCCTCAGCCGTGGGCGCGCGGTCCCCCAGTCCCTAATCTATTCCCATTCCCCTCTCCGGAGTTCTGCTGCTGGTTTGGATCCCCCACTTATGGAGCACGTGCTGTTATTTTGGATCGCGGGTTGCCTTGCGGGTGTGGTTTTTTGGTGTTGTTTTGTTTCAAGAAAAGGGAACCGTACTGTGGGCTTGGAGCTGTGTGGCCTGCACCATTGATTACTCCTGTTTCACTGCTCTGCACTGCCTAGAGACTTTTACTGTATGTGTGCAATATGTTTTTGTCATTCTAGCGGCCGGCCGGATGGTTGTAGGCCCATACCTGTAACTTTTACGAACTGCAATAAACGGTTTCAAAAAAAAAAAAAAAAAAAAAAAAAAAAGAAATCTCATTGTATTTATATTGATTGGGAATAGTGCGTCAGGTGCTGGATCTTGACGAGATACACTGCTCAGTTTGTATATTGTTGTGCACACGAAAAAATCACATCACAACTTTCACACCAATTGCAATGCGAAACAAATTCCGGCGATAAGACACGTTAGCACCAGGGATTTTATACCTGCTTTCTGCTGGTGTTAAGCAGGACAAGGGAACACAGCCAAGAGCCACACCAGAACACCCACAGGTGCCATAGAGTCAATGAGCATGATACAGGCATATCCATGAGGGCCAGAAGACTCATCTCAACTCTCCAGGACCGCCAATGCCCCCCAAACCCACATCTTAGTAAGTGTGTCCCTGTGGTCATTGTCTTAGCATGATAGGCATGAGCCCTGCAACATCACAGTGTGCTGTCACCTCAGCGTTGGCAGTGAGCCTGGATGTGTAGCTATATACACATCCTCCTGCATGCACAACTGGCGTGTGCTGGTCTGTCGTTCACAGGTCAGTGCAGGGTTATGCCTATCTGGCAAGGGGAACGGGGTGTCTCGGACATGTCCGTGTACAGGAAGTGCGGTAAGTGTGTCTCTGTGTTCTGGTGTGGCCTGTTACAAGAGCCGCAGCAGTCGATGTTGTAAAGTGGCATGCACCACCTCCAAACGGCACTGTGATGTTGTAGTTGGAATGTAGCAGGACATGCGCAAATAGGCATTACAATGGTGTGCCGTACGAGTGCACGAGATACAACAGCTCACCGTACAAAAGTGTGGGGGCTTGTGGGAGGGAGGAGCAGCCATTTGGCAACATAACACACAGTGAACTCGACCATGTGCCACATGCTGGGCATCTCATCCATGATGACCACGGTCGCAGACATCCCACAACACCAACGACTGGCCTTTGTACACATCCTGTATGAATGCAGCGTGGTTTTCACTCCTATGCTCGTTCAGTGGTGTGATGTTGGCAGGTTTTGTGACTTGTGCTCCTTGTTGGTGTGTTTCATTTTGGCCATTGTTAGTCTATATGTGTGTTGTACTTAATTGTGCATGTGTGCCATTCTGCCCATCTCCCCCCCTCCCCCCACTCCCTGCTTCTTCCTCTTCCTAGTGCTGTTGTGTCTAAAATGTTGTTGCTGCACACATAAATACATGTAAAGAATAAATTAGAATAGTTCCTTGATTCTTTTAGGTTTCAAAACTTCTCTATTGGTTTCTTTTTAATTTTCCATATGAACCGTTTTTTTTAATATTCAACAACACATAGAAGTCAGAAGTGCAACATATTCTATCAACACACTTTCTAGAACATTCTACAATACGTGCAGGTTAAAAGTTCATCAATTTTTTAAAACTTTACGATATTTTTTTGTAACATTTTCTTGAACATTTAACGACACGTGCAGGTTAAAAGTTGACGCTTGTTTTAAGTTCGAACAGTGCCTTCCAAATGCAAGTAGCAGGTGTGGTTGAGCTGAGCAAATTTTATCCTATGATGTGTACTCCACGTTAAAACTGCTTTTTCTTAACCAATCACAAAGATGCTTTTCCACAAAACTAATGTGCACCCTACTTTTAAAAAAGAATGCTTTTCATGATATCTTCAGAGATAAGTTATAGATAGGAATTAGCATTTAAAAAACGTTTGAAATTCACTGAAAAAACCATAGGTTTCATGCACGTTATAGTTAGGAATTGGCATTTAAAAAACCTTTGAAATTCACTGAAAAAACCAAAGGTTTCAGGGGCGTTATAGTTAGGAATTGGCATTTAAAAAACCTTAGAAATTCACTGAAAAAACCATAGGTTTCAGGGGTGTTCTAGTTAGCTGGACATTTCCCTTGTACAAAACCCTAGAAATTCCCCTGTTATAGTTAGTTCAGCTAAATATAACTCGCGCCCCCGCAATGCACTGCTGATGACGTCACATATTACATCACTCAAGACATGGTCAGTGACATCACTGATGACATCACTGATGACGTCATCCATGTGATAAATTAGTGCATCTTCTCGCACCCTAATATAACCTTTGATACACCGACTCAAAATTTCAGACGGCCATTTTGACAACCATAGATACTCCAATACCAATAACTACTCACCCACTCATTGACTTTTAGGTCTACATACATCTCCACTCACTCACCTGTACAGTCACTCATACTTACAGTCACTGTGCATTTATACACCTATATAGACACTCACACACCGCCAATCATCCATTGAGGTACTGACACATCTAGTCAGTCATGCAAATAATTAATCACAGTAAAATTTACTCACCTATACAGTTAAAAACACTCAAGTTCACTTGCTCAAAAAAATACTAACAAATTCTGTGTCTTCCTGCAGAAAAACAAACAGCACATGACACAGATATCCTTGCACTATGGCGCATACAGCCACTCCCAAAATCACACACTCTCACATATAGATAGTTATATACTCTGACACACATATACACTGCGTTTCACATATGTAGTTACTGACACATGTACAACTGAGATATACATTCAATTACTAACACACCCATACATACACTCACCCAACCATACAGTCCATCACAGATGCACTCTTAAAAACATGCACCCACTGAATCACCCACTCACACATCTAGTCAGAGTCACACACACCCTATCCACACAAACACTCAGGCACCCATACAGATACTCAGACAACCAATCAATAACCCATATAGACACTCATATAGCTATTCACAAAACCATGCCGCCACTTATACACCAACAGACAGACACATACAGACATTCACACAGTTTAGTCACTAGTCTGAACTAAGATACATTTAATGACTCACTTTTAGACTCAGTTACGCATCTAGAAAATCATCCATTCACACACTTGTACACCCACTTATTTTTCAACAGGCCTTTCCCTATATATATTAAACATAATAAAACTGTTCAGAAACACATACTCAATGGATGATGTCATCAGTGATGTCATCAGTGATGTCACTGACCATGTCATGAGTGATGTAATATGTGACGTCATCAGCAGTGCATTGCGGGGGCGCGAGTTATAGTTAGCTGAACTAACTATAACAGGGGAATTTCTAGGGTTTTGTACGAGGGAAATGTCCAGCTAACTATAACACCCCTGAAACTTCTGTTTTTTTCAGTGAATATATATATATATATATTCACTTAAAAAACCATAGGTTTCACACATGTTATAGTTAGGTGGATATTTCACTCGTAAAAAACCAATGAAATTCCCCCGTTATAGTTAGTTCAGATAACTATAACTCGCGCGACCGCCACACTATCGCAAGGATGATGTCATCAGTGATGTCATGAGTGATGCCACTGACCATGTCATGAGTGATGTAATATGTGACGTCATCAGCAGTAGATTGCGGGTGTGCGAGTTATAGTTAGCTGAACTAACTATAACGGGGGAATTTCAATGGTTTTGTACGAGTGAAAAGTCCAGCTAACTATAACGCCCCTGAAAGCTATGTTTTTTTCAGTGAATATATATATATATATCAAAACAACAAGGTGTCCTCAGAAGGCGTCACTCGTAGAAGGGTTACCGCACTCCACCTCCGGTAGTGGCATCCAGCACAACCCCACGTTTCCCATATGCAAATTGCCAAACGTTTCAAGCCGTAGCTCTTGATCACTGCCTTGCAATAAAAAACTGCTGCAGCATTTCAGCATCGGAACACACCTTTATTGTAATAAAAGCCCGCTCCTGTGGGCGTCAGCAGGCTTGGCATTGTGGTTCTCGTAGTCTCTGTGCCTGCCCACACTCATGTTCCTAATAACAACCCAAGCTGAACTAACTATAACAGGGGAATTTCTAGGGTTTTGTACGAGGGAAATGTCCAGCTAACTATAACACCCCTGAAACCTCTGTTTTTTTCAGTGAATATATATATATATATATATATATATATATATTTATACAGAATTCCTCTAAAACAAATATATATAGTAACAGAATTCCGACCACAGGATTAATTAACTACCTTTATCATGCATGGTCAAGCTTCATCTGGTAAGGACTATCTAAAGTGTTGGCGCCTCTGGACTTCAAGGGCTTCATAATAATATCTACCCCCTCACGTGTTCTTATATCCATCTTTGTCATTTTTCATTGCCGGCACAAAATTATTCATGTGGTCTTAGCTTTAATATAATTTTTTAGTTTCCTTTGTGCTGTTACATTATATTACAAAGATCTTACCCAGCCATAAAAAGATCTGTTAATTATAGTGAGTGTATGCTTTTGCATTTTCGTGACTATAATCAATGAAGAATGTGGGAAAGAGGACAAAGAAGTGCTAATCAAGATTTAAAAATACTCCTCTTTCTCAAGGATCAAAGGCATTTGCATTGTTTAAGGTGCAGTATTCTAAGGGATGGTGTATTATCAAATCACATAATGAACAGGTGTTTGAATGTATAATGTTGTGCTATTATTTTTACCGGAGATTTAGCATTCTAATATCATACTTATTAAAAACTGTCTTTAAAAGTATATGCCATGTAGATTTTAAATATTAAACTAATCTGTAGAGAATGCATGTTATCTGGTTTAAGGGCAGATGTATTTAAATTCATAATTTTATAAAGCAAAACATATTTGATATATTTTAATAACATACCTTCCACCTTTCTGTGTCCAAACTTGGTCTCGCAAGTAAATTGTAATTCCCAAACAAAAAGTGATTTTGAAAGAAATAACAAAATTAAGACAGGACAGGTTGGATTCCCCTCAGGGGATTAGCGTGCATTACAAGTACTGATTAATTGATAGGTTATTTTGCAAATTAATATAGTTTATCTTGAATGTGCAGTATTAACGTGCAAGCTTTAGGGAAATTGAGGTGCATTTATAAAAAAAATTGAAAAATTGTACAAAGCAATTATATTTACATGTACTAGGCCTCAAATGGCTAAAGTAACACTGCTTGAAAAGCTGATTTGCTTATAATGCTTAAATGCGCATAAAATATTAATTTCTTGACCAGGAGCTGACATGACTAAAGAATGCAGATATAACCAAAAAATGTAACTCTTGACCTTTCCATGGAAATGCTTTTCATAACAAGTACAAGTTACATAAAATGTTAATATACTTCTGAAGAATGTTTCTCTATAAGCAAACCTCATTGTTAACAATTGATAAGTTTTTGTAACTGAATGGGACATGAAGTGTTCAAATATGTAGATTCAGCATTTGTTATGTTATGTTGTTATAGAGACTTATAAAGCGCGCGATTACCAAGTAGGTGTCCTGGCGCTGTCCACTACTCCCTGATCCCAAAAGGCCGAGTTAATTGCTGAACAACCAGGTCTTCAATGCCTTTCTAAACTGCAGTAGGTTATCCATGCGTCTCAAATGGAGCGGAAGTCCATTCCATAACTTAGCTGCACAGTAAGAAAAGCTACGTCCTCCCCAGCGAGCTTTTTTTATAACAGGGACCGTGATCAAACTGGCATCCGTGGAACGGAGACGCCGGGCGGGGACATACTTTTTAAATTGTTTTATCAGGTAGTCCGAACCATCGCCTTTTAAGGCCTTAAAGACCAGGCAAAGAGACTTGAACTGGAGTCTGCTTTTGATAGGAAGCCAGTGAAGATCTCGGATGGCCTTTGATATGGGTGAAAATTTCGGGATGCCGGTTAGAAGTCTGGCAGCCGCATTCTGCAATAGCTGCAATCTGTGCAGCAGGTTTTCCTGAATGTTAAGGTACAGGCTATTACAATAGTCCAATCTAGATGTTACGAGGGCCATTAACACAATTTTTCGACATTCGTGAGGGAGCAGAAACAGAATCTTTTTCAGCATTCTTAAAATATAGCATGTTTTAGAGGCTACCGCCCTAACCTGTAGTGCCATGGAAAGTTTGTCATCTACCACCATCCCGAGATTTTTTACCTTGTTGACCGGAATGGGGAGGGACCCCAGTTCCTGCGGCCACCATGATGGAGCCTAGAAACTAGGGTTATTCCCAAACAACATGACCTCGGTCTTGTTTGAGTTCAGCCTAAGGCAGTTGCTAGCCATCCAGTGGGCCACTTCCGACATACAGGACTGAAAATTGTTGTCTAGCCCCATCTCACGGCCAGGAAGTAGAGACACCACGATTTGCGTGTTATCTGCATAAGAAGTGACACTAAAACCGTGGCCTCTAATAATGGGAGCAAGGGAGGACACATAAATATTGAACAGGGTGGGACTCAAAGAGGACCCTTGCGGGACCCCACAAGGAAGGGAAAAAGGTTTGGAAAAAAAGTTTCCTAAGGCTACTGTTTGGCTCCGATCCGAAAGGTAGGAGTTTAACAATTCCCATGCTTTTTGCTGTATTCCACCTTTCCTTAACCGGTCCATCAACAAATTGTGATGGACCGTATCGAACGCGGCCGATAGATCCAGGAGGATCAAGGCCGCTCTACCTCCCTGGTCCACCGCCGACCTGATCTGTTCTGTGGCCGTGATCAGAGCAGATTCGGTACTATGTCCCTCCCGAAATCCGTGCTGGGAGGAATCCAGCAATAAAGTGTTCCTCACAAAGGCAGTGAGTTGTTGGTTCATAGCCTTTTCCACTAATTTAGCTGGAAGAGGGAGACGGGAGATAGGCTGGAAGTTGTTTGGATCCGAAGGATCCAGGCTGGGTTTTTTCAAAAGAGGGAGAATGGAGGCCTCCTTCCAGGTTTTTGGGAATATCCTTCCTAGAAACATACAGTTAGAAATGGTAGTAAGGTAGGTGGCTACAGGCACAGGGGCCAGTTTAATGATTTTCAATGGACAAGGGTCCAGTGGGGATCCGGAATTGGCTTTGGCCAGTAAATTCAAGGTGTCCTGCAGAGTAATTGGCCTGAACGCCTCCATGGTAACCGACGGCACGGCCAAATCTTCGACCTCCAATTCGGACTTGCACTCAATCCTAATTGAGTCACTGAGACTTGTAAAAATATTGTTTACTTTAGTTAGAAAAAATGATGCAATTTTTTCACAGAGCTCTGTACTAGATGGAACGGAGGTAGATTTGACTGAGGAAAGATTTGTAATGGTGAGAAAAAGCTCTTTTGTTGAGTTTTTGGCCGCTAATATCTGAGCGGCGTAATACGGCTGTTTTGCATCACGTATCATGCGTTTATATGTGGCCATGCTTGCCAGATATAACACTTTATCCTTATCCGTGTATCCCTTCCTCCAGTTTCGTTCCAGTTTCTTACATATACATTTTTGTTGTTTTAATTCCCTCAAGTACCAGGGGGCTGAGGGCACCATTCTTTTAAAAATGGCTTGTTTGGGTGGAGCCAGGTCTGCACAAGCCTGCGTAAGCCAATTCGTGTATGACGAGGCGGCCTCCTCCACATTACTAGCAATAGGTGTGAAAGAGGTAGTTAGTGCCCTAGCTAATGTCTCCGCTTCCACCCTATTCCAAGCTCTGATTTCTTTCCGCTCTGTTTGGTACCTCCCATGAGCTGTGTGGGGTGTGGGTATAAGGTTAAACCGAACTCCCGCATGGTCTGACCAGGCCAGTGGTAACAGAGCAGAAAAATATAGTTCTGGAATATTTGAAAACACCCCATCAAGGGTGTGTCCAGCCAGATGTGAAGGGCCATTTACTTGTTGTGACAGCCCTGCTGTTTCCATGAGATGTAGGAGGCGAGCCGTGTCTGGGTCATCTGCCTGTTCGAGATAAAAATTAAAATCCCCTAGAATAGTATGTAAGTTCCCCAACAGAGCATCCTCCAAAAGGGTACTTACTGTGGGAAAAAAGAGGATTTAACGCCAGGGGGTCGGTAAATGAGGATGCCTTTAAAGGAAAAATGGCTTGTTAGCCTCAAATTAAACGCGAGAGCCTCACAAGCAGGCAAGGTGAGCGCTTTAAAAGTTCCCTGAAACGAGCTATGATATAGGATGGCCAGGCCGCCGCCCCTCTTGTTAGGTCTGTTGAGAACCTCACAATGAAAACCCGGGGGGTAGCTTTAACTAAGTCTGGACCGGATGCCTCGTCCGTCCAGGTTTCTGTAATAAACGCGATTTTGATATCTAGATCCATCAGTAGGTGAGCACATTCAGTGCTATGTTTCACCAAAGATCTGGCGTTTATGAGAATACAGCCAACGTTCTCCGTTGTACCAATACCAGAGAGTCCATCCTCTGTCATAGCTTTGATGGGCTCTGAGCATACAGGTGGAGAAGACATTTGACAATTGGGGCAGGAGCCTTGGAACCGGTAGTGACCAATATCAACCGGCCGACGAGTACAGTTAGCATTCCTTTCCCTTGAGTTTAGTTCCAACAAGGTAGCTCTAGAGTATTGAAATCGTTTGTGGATACCTGAGTCCAATTAGGCATAGAGTTGTGCGCTGAGCGCGACCTGGGCGTGGACGGGCGCAGACGGGCTTGCCTTGTGTGCGCCTTCGGCGCGCCCACTGCGTGCGCCCACTGCGCGCGTCTGCTGCGCGGTCGCGTCAGTGCCCCTAATGTAGGGGTCTATCAGAACTAGACCGCCAACCGGATCCTGACCTCCAAGATGGCCGGCGCTACCCTTAGAAGCCCGTTCCACAGGAGATGCCTGTTCGGGTCTGGGTAGCGTCAGGAAGGTAAGGGACGCGACTGAAATCTGTTGTATTTTAGGTTAAAACAATTTTTAAAAGCAAAGGTGCAAAATGTGCTGATTAGCGGATGTGCAAATAAGCTATTGCAGGTAAAAACACTTCCGTTAAAATAGATAACCAGTCACCTCAATCGCCGATTAGCAGTGGTTGTAACGCGCTTTCCCTACTCCCGGCTCAAGCCTCAGGAGTGTGTGGACGCTGCGCGGTCGCGCCAGTGCCCCTAATGTAGGCGTCTATCAGAACTAGACCGCCAACCAGAACATGACCTCCAAGATGGCCGGCGCTACCCCGAGAAGCCCGTTCCACAGGAGATGCCTGTTCGGGTCTGGGTAGCGTCGGGAAGGTAAGGGACGCGACTGAAATCTGTTGGATTTTAGGTTAAAACAATTTTTAAAAGCAAATGTGCTGATTAGCGGATGTGCAAATAAGCTATGGCAGTTAAAAACACTTCCGTTAAAATAGATAACCAGTCACCCCAATCGGCGATTAGCAGTGGTTGTAATGCGCTTTCCCTACTCCCGGCTCAAGCCTCAGGAGTGTGTGGACGCTGCGCGGTCGCGCCAGTGCCCCTAATGTAGGCGTCTATCAGAACTAGACCGCCAACCGGAACCTGACCTCCAAGATGGCCGGCGCTACCCCAAGAAGCCCGTTCCACAGGAGATGCCTGTTCGGGTCTGGGTAGCGTCGGGAAGGTAAGGGACGCGACTGAAATCTGTTGGATTTTAGGTTAAAACTATTTTTAAAAGCAAGTGTGCAAAATGTGCTGATTAGCGGATGTGCAAATAAGCTATGGCAGGTAATAACACTTCCGTTAAAATAGATAACCAGTCACCTCAATTGGCGATTAGCAGCAGTGGTTGTAGCGCGCTTTCCCTACTCCCGGCTCAAGCCTCAGGAGTGTGTTGTTGCTGTTGACGAATTCGACTAACATGTATTTTCTTTCCTATAAATGGAGGAAATGCTGAAATGTTTTCTTTGCCTTATATTGATAATACAACTTCTATAATCACCATTGTTAAGAAATATTAAAATTTTATAGGTTAAGAGTGTAGTCGAAATATGGGGAAAGTGAATCCTAATGAAAAATTGGCCCACATTAAGTCATAACTGCTAAAACATAATTGCAAACTTAACACTGCTGTCTGAGGACCATTGTATTCTTTGTGAGAAGGCGAGGAGTGATCCCTTTCCTAGGAGAACATCAAACACTGATTGGTTGACTGAAGAAGAAAGGAACTAAATGTTGTAAAGCTTCATAAAATGTGTATTCTATAACAAGGTGTGTTCCTAGTGTAGGTTATCCTTACATGCTATTGTGATTTTCCAATTACTCCTATTCAATGCTGTTCTGAGAATCTACTGAGTTTCATACACATCTCTTTATGGGACATTCTGTTTTGATATTTTTGATCTACTAAGCTGATTTAATGCTGAAGCTTTATGCTTTTATCGCTCTCTCTCGAACTAGAACTCTTTATGGGTACTGACTGATTCCTTTCTCCCATATTCTTAGAATAGGGGTTCTTTACATTATGGAACGTGCTTGATGCATTTCATTCAATGTATTTTATTTTACAGAGTTTTATATAGAGCGAACTTGACCCGAATCGAGTATCAGAGTGCTTTACATATCACCAGGTGCATTACATGAAGACACATTCATTTTTTTTGTTAGGCACTGGGAGATTAAGTGATTTACCGAGAATCACAGGGTGTTCAGCATCATTGCTGAGACTCGAACCCAGTTCCCCAGATTCAAGGTCAACTGTCCTAGCCATTAGGCCATTTCCTCTCCCAATGTATTGCTTATTGATTATCAACTTCTAATAAGATTTAATGACTACACTTGATATATTTATCTTGTGACCTAATAAAGATGTTTTACTTATCTTTATTGACTGAAAATAGTAATTGTAATAAAAATGTATCTGATGTATTGTTCTTTTCTCTATAATAATGGCAGAGCTCCATATGGACACTGAGAGATAATCTGAATGGGAATTAGCCTATGTGATGGTAAACCAGCAACTCTTAAAATTAAAAAATTATTTCTGCTCCAGCAACAGCTCCGGTCCTTGCCCCTCTGTCATTTAGCCAAGGGGTTAGGGAAGTTCTTTGCATGAGCAGTGTCTGGTCTATTACCCACTCTTTGCTTAAGCACAGTTGCAGGCTTTTCACACAAACACAGACTATCACACTCAACATAGTCACTCCAGATGAAATGTTGGAAAGTTATCACTAAGAAGATTTGCATTAGTTAAAAACCATCAAGTTAAGTTTATTAGCATATTAAAAAACCCTTTATGACAATGGGTCAAGCAAGAAAATAATAAAACCAGTTTGCACAAATCAATATACTTGAAGCAAAACTTGATCATTAAAACAATAAAAAGAGTTTTTTTATCTCATACAGAAATGATAATTAAACATTTAGACATTTATACAGAAGGAAAGACAACAACTGACACCAAAATTATGTCATGACAGTGTTAATTTGTGGCTTCTGTGGACAAAAACAAACTGGTAATAATTCACCCTAGTTTCTAAAGCACTGTCCCAAAACAAATTAAACCAAAAACGTATGCGTCGACGCGTTTCGGTGGTGTGAAATGATAAGGACCACCTTCTTCAGGACTGGCAATATTTTTCCTCCGTTAGTCAAATTTAGTAATCATTCCTAACATAAAACATAATATGGAAATGAAAAACAAAGAAATAAAACAAAGACACAATTTGTCTTCACACTTCGATAGATTAGAAAAACGATGTTAAAACATGCAAAACTGGCAGTCTTAGTATTAACAACATGTCAATTTGACTCCTTATATTCTAATCTAGAATTTCCAACATCCCATTCGGAACGCTCTGTTTAGAGATTAATAGATCCTCATCCGTCACACTATCATACTAACACAATTTATCAGAGAGATTACTCATCATACGTCATACCTCACTCGTAGCTGTTTATTTTATAGAGAGCCAATTGATTATTTTAGAATCTCTCTGCCCATATCTACTATTATGATTCTCAATCGTGATTGTAAATAGTACCTTTGATTCTGCCGCAATAATCATCTTAAGGTGAGAGGCCACAGAGAGGCCAGTCCCTTGAATACACTCTAGGTATAAAAATGCAGAAGGCCCGCTTTATAATGAATTAATTGAGATATTTCCTCTCTTTTTCATAATTAAGGATAGATATATGTCATCATTACGACTCTGGCCGCCCTTAATCCCAGAAGCCCACTGCCAGTAATTTTTATTGCGGCAGGATCAAAGGTACTATTTACAATCACGCACGATTGAGAATCATAATGGTAGATATGGGCCAGAGAGATTCTAGAATAATCAATTGGCTCTCTATAAAATAAACAGCTACGAGTGAGGTATGACGTATAATGAGTAATTGCTCTGATAAATTGTGTTAGTATGATAGTGTGACGGATGAGGATCTATTTATCTCTAAACAGAGCGTTCCGAATGGGATGTTGGAAATTCTAGATTAGAATATAAGGAGTTAAATTGACATGTTGTTAATACTAAGACTGCCAGTTTTGCATGTTTTAACATCGGTTTTCTAATCTATCGAAGTGTGAAGACAAATTGTGTCTTTGTATTATTTCTTTGTTTTTAATTTCCATATTATGTTTTATGTTAGGAATGATTACTAAATTTGACTAACGGAGGAAAAATCTTGCCAGTCCTGAAGAAGGTGGTCCTTATCATTTCACACCACCGAAACGCGTTGACGCATACGTTTTTGGTTTAATTTGTTTTGGGACAGAACTTTAGAAACTAGGGTGAATTATTACCAGTTTGTTTTTGTCCACAGAAGCCACAAATTAACACTGTCAAGACATAATTTTGGTGTCAGTTGTTGTCTTTCCTTCTGTATAAATGTCTAAATGTTTAATTGTCATTTCTGTATGAGATAAAAAAAACCTCTTTTTATTGTTTTAATGATCAAGTAAGTTTTGCTTCAAGTTTATTGATTTGTGCAAACTGGTTTTATTATTTTCTTGCTTGACCCATTGTCATAAAGGTTTTTTTAATATGCTAATAAACTTAACTTGATGGTTTTTAACTAATGCAAATCTTCTTAGTGATAACTTTCCAACACTTCATCTGGAGTGACTATATAGAGTGTGATAGTGTGTAATTAGCAGAATGTTGTAAGTGGGTTATATATGGTGCAATTCTCGATACTAGTCCAAAGAGAAATTGTTTTTTAACTACATAGTTTCTGGTGCTCTGTCACTTTGGACTTTAATGAACCCCTTTCCTTGTTTTTCAAGGTTTTCGCACAAACACACAACACATTAAAGGAGAGCAATGGCTTAGTTATCCTTCTTTAACTTGCATGTGGAAGTGATTTATAACCTACTTTGACAGCCTGAGTTTAGGTCCTCAGTTTTGCTAGTGAAACTCATGAGTGGCTGCAGGGAAGTGGTGGGGATCTGCAATCAGCAATTGTATAAATGGTGTTCTATCTCAGATACCACTGTTCCCCTTACTGCAATACAACTAGTGCATAACTATTACACTGTAATGGTCCAACATGCAGAATTATAGATGTTACCCATGAATAACAGGGATGTTCTCCACCAAGGGGTTCTAAGTGGCATTATAGTCAAAACAAGTATTTGACATGGTGCACAGAGAAGGTTACTTTTTAAATTATACATCTTCCTCATCTCTGCTGATCATTCATGCCAGTATGGTGAATTGCATAAGCAGTCAAGGCATACTGGAACTAAGACATTGCAATCATGTTGTAGTGAGCTATGAATTATATAACTGGATAACATTGTCTGAGGCGTTTGAACGAACCCTATCCGCAATGCTCACTATGAAATAGCCCCTGCCCAGGAGTTGCCAACTATATTTCTTAGCATACTATTTGAAACGTTGGAACATTAGTAGAACTTTGTAGCAGGAATCCAGCTTTTCAAACATAAAACATGTTACTCAATAGACATTCACCTACTTTAGGATCTAGGTGGAGGCTCAGGAGTAACCTCTTAGGGTTAAGTGTTTGGATTAATGATGACCTTAACCAACAGGTTAGAATGCCACTAACAATGGCAACATAATGTATTGGTATTTACATTTCTTTTATGGATTTTTCTTCAACTTTATAATAAGTACAATTATCAAACATTTTGAGGTATGCATCTGAAACCTTATCTAGTCTGAGCAACGTGTTCCATAATTGTGCTTTACCTCAATCACATACACCATATGACCAGATTCTTATCATACCTGGAGATTATAACCCCGCATTTCAACCACTGGAAATGTCATGGCTTTAGAAGTGTAGATCAAGGTGCATCTCAGATGACAGGACATACTGACTTATATAAAAAAGTGGAAGCATAGGAGTTACCCATCAGCTTTCAAAGGAAACAAGGTTAGATTGAGCAATTTAATGTCAGTGCTAATTCGGTTCTATACTAATACACACTTTTGTTTCTGGAACAAATAAAGAGATGATATCATTCTGAATGTGAACAGGTAGCAATTTATGGCAGATTTCAAAATACTATTGAGACTGATCATAACTAACTGTGTTTATTCCTGCCATGGAGCTACTTTGAACAATCTGAAACAAAAAATCTAACCAAGGACACATTACAACCTTCAATACTGAATCTGATATCCCAGAAATATATGTTAAAGTGCTAAAAATATTTGTTAGTTAATTTCTTTCCCAAATCTCCTGGCTTGTTATATAAATATAGTTTATCATGAGTGTGCAGGATTAATTAATTAACTTGGTAGTACTGTTAATAATAATCCGTAACAACAACACACCACCAAGCCTGTTTCTAGAAATAAGTTAAGAGTCTACTGGTGAACCCAATCAACTTTCTCGATGGCAGGACAATCACAAGATGATGTTCAGTGACATAGCCCAGCAGCCAAAAGAGCAGAAGAGTGGGTCTGAAGACAGATATTAGACTAGGTAGGATATTTGAGGGATTGTCTAGAGCATCTTCTGAGTTGCCTATCTTTTAAAATGTCAATAATCCCTACCTCTTTCCTACTGAGCTACCTTTCTTTGATTTTGATTCACTGAACAACCCTTCTGCATGTTCTACAGCTCTACACTCTCAACCCAACTCCAAGGCAATTGATTTGCGCTAGAAATTGTGGTACCAAGCCATTAATATCTTTGAAAATTGCCAATAAGGGAGGACCGCTATTTTCATACTCTTCCTTTTTAGGTCTCGCGAGCCAAAGGCTCGAAGAGACATTTTATATGTGGGATTTTCAAAGTGCTACCCACAGTTTTGGCTGGCCTAAACCTTGAGTGCAGGATCACATGCACGTGCACAGCTGCTCCCACTCCCCCTCCCTTCTCTATAGCTTTGGCTCCTTTGTTTTTTATTACACCCTCCCTTCTCTCCCCGCTGTTTTCACACTACCCCCTCCCTTCTAACCAGTTTCCTTTCTGCTCCCTTGATCGCGTCTCCGATCACTGAGCCTGTCTCTCTCTTTTTCAGCTGTCGCTATCTGCCTCTCTGTGCTTCAGTCTGCGCCCCTCTTTCCCACTGTCATTCTCCGCTTCTGTCTTCCCCCCTGAATGTCTCTATCTTTTCCATTGTGTCTCCTTGTCTATCTCTCCACAGTACGCATCTGCCTCGCTCTGTGTATCAGTCTCCCTGTGTCTGTGCATTGCACTGTTTCTGTCACCGCCACTCTATCGTTTCCCCTGTATTTCCCTCCCTCTCTGCTCCGCTATCTGCCTCTGCTGATTCCCTTTCTTTTCCCCTGACTGTCTCTGCCCCTCTTTCTTCCACTGTCTGCCCCAGATAGTCTCTCTGACTGCCTGTCTCTTTCTGTTCCGATGTCTCTCTTTTCTACCTTGCCAGTCTCACTCTTCCACGGTCCATCTCTGCCCCGCCCTCTCTTTTTGACTTGCTCTCTCTGCCCGTTTCATTTTTTTCTTCCGCTGAATGTCTCTTTTTCTTTCTTTGACTGCCTGTCTCTTTCTCGTCCGTTGACTTTCTGTCTGCCTGTCTTTTCTACTTGACCTCGCTCCTCTCACTCTCTCTCTCTCTTTATGCTTTTATCTCACTCTGCTGCCTGTCTCTGCCTCTCTCACTAACCACTGCCTGGCTTGCGTCCCTCTGTGACTGCCTCTCTCCCTCTCTTGGACTGTCTCTCTCCTCTACCCCTCCTTTGTGCTCTCTCTCCTCTACCCCTCCCTTGTGCTCTCTCTCTCCCCCCCCGCACGCTTTCTCCCCTCTACAGCCCTGCTCTGCCTCGTGCTCCACGACGCAGTCTCTTCCTTTATCTTTAATTTTTGGCCGAGGCGCCGCCAGCCAGAACCAAAACAAACCGCAGAAATATTTCCAAGCAGGCCTCTCTGTGCTTCAGTCTGCGCCCCTCTTTCCCACTGTCATTCTCCGCTTCTGTCTTCCCCCCTGAATGTCTCTATCTTTTCCATTGTGTCTCCTTGTCTATCTCTCCACAGTCCGCATCTGCCTCGCTCTGTGTATCAGTCTCCCTGTCTCTGTGCATTGCACTGTTTCTGTCACCGCCACTCTATCGTTTCCCCTGTATTTCCCTCCCTCTCTGCTCCGCTATCTGCCTCTGCTGATTCCCTTTCTTTTCACCTGACTGTCTCTGCCCCTCTTTCTTCCACTGTCTGCCCCAGATAGTCTCTCTGACTGCCTGTCTCTTTCTGTTCCGATGTCTCTCTTTTCTACCTTGCCAGTCTCACTCTTCTACGGTCCATCTCTGCCCCGCCCTCTCTCTTTGACTTGCTCTCTCTGCCCGTTTCATTTTTTTCTTCCGCTGAATGTCTCTTTTTCTTTCTTTGACTGCCTGTCTCTTTCTCTTCCATTGACTTTTTGTCTGCCTGTCTTTTCTACTTGGCCTCGCTCCTCTCGCTCTCTCTCTTTCTTTATGCTTTTATCTCACTCCGCTGCCTGTCTCTGCCTCTCTCACTAACCACTGCCTGGCTTGCGTCTCTCTGTGACTGCCTCTCTCCCTCTCTTGGACTGTCTCTCTCCTCTACCCCTCCTGTGTGCTCTCTCTCCTCTACCCCTCCCTTGTGCTCTCTCTCCCCCCCGCACGCTTTCTCCCCTCTACAGCTCTCCTCTGCCTCGTGCTCCACGACGCAGTCTCTTCCTTTATCTTTAATTTTTGGCCGAGGCGCCGCCAGCCAGAACCAAACGGATAATAAAATTGTTTATGTAATTACAAGCCCTGCGGCAGTCACAATCTATCTATCCATCTATCCTATATGCATGCAGATCCATCAGATAGCCTAAATAAATAGCTAATAGGTCTCGCCTTTAGGACCTTATAAGTGTTTAGCCATGCAACAGTTGATGTTGTTGCAGTAAGGATATTGCGCTGCATAACTAAATACTTATAAGGTCCCAAAGGTGAGACCTATTGGCTATGCCCCCTTTTTATTATATAGTGTAAAAGTTTATAGTTGGGGGCATTTTAGCTGTGACTCCTCCTTTTATACTGATATAGTGTCTGACCTGAATCAAACTTTTAGGTGGGTGTGATGACCGTATTCCGTCTCCTGCCACCACCCACAGGTTTCCATGGCGCTCTCTCTAGTGACAGACCCCAGGGTGATTGGTGGAGTCCGTGGAAGACTCGTGTCAGGGACAGGCTCAGAGGAAATGCTTGAAACGAGAGCTCAGTCATGGAAACAACGTTTGCAGCTGGGGAACCTCAGCGTAGCCCGTCCCAGTCTCCAGGGAGCAGGCCCTGGACGTCAGGCCGACGTGTTAAGAGTGGGGAGGGGCACTGAGGCAGACTGGTCATAAAGGTCCCTCTGGTTAGGGGTGAATAAAGGACATTTAAATAGTTCACACCACAAAATGTAGGTCCTTGTTGACAATGCGGATTATTACCTAACTCAGCTCTGAGCGTTGTTTTTCATCGACCTTCAAAGGATTAATCCCTGTGTCAGTCCCGCAGCACTGCAAACTCTTAGCTGCAAAGTCTGCACATTTCCTAGCCGGGGGCTCTTTAGATGTTTATAAGCGCCATAGTTGGCAATATACCCTATTTAAAGGTACTCAATTTACCAACCTCGGAAGGATGGAGTGCTGAGTTCACCTTGCTCGCATCCAAACTTCAGCATACATGTCACTTCGGATGGCTGCCACGAGTGTTAACTTATTGAGAAGATCTGGCAATTTGTTTACCCTTGAAAATGCAAATATCTATAGCTGCTTTGTTTATTTGTGTCCTTTTATGTAGCGCAAATGTATCGCCACCCACAGCATCAGAGCGCTTTACAAGGGAACAAGAAGAGCCATGTGGATAACTCTCAACAGAAACAAGCATTTGCAATGCAATAGGTCTCGCATTTACGCGAGTTTGAGCCTTTGGCATTGTAAATGACAATGCCTTTTATTTATATTTTGGTTTATAAAACATAAATAAAAGGCATTGTCATTTACAATGCCAATAGCTTAAACGTGCATAAATGCGAGACCTATTGCATTGCAAATGCTTGTTTCAAATTGAAAGAATTGAAAAAGCCCTTTTGTGAGCTAGAAAGTCTTTTTCAGCTCCCAAAACGACTTTTGGATACTGTACTAAGGTGTTTTATGGTTGTAAACATAAAAAGCGAGATTCACAAACAAGCTCCACAGTCGTGTCGTAGGCTCCACATTTGTGATGGAATCTGCGCAAAGAGAAACTGCAGTGCGGAGATTCTGCCACTGGTGAAAAGACTCCGCCATGACTGCTGAGTCTCCACCACAACTGTGGGGGCTGTTTGTGAATTAGGCCCTATGTTTCTTTTGTATTAAGGTGTTTTGCGACCGCATAACTCTCTTCTATTTCAAATCACTTGCCTTTCCCAATCTCTGATTTCCATTTCTCGCCATTTTCTGGCTCTTTACATAGACTCAAATGATTTGGAAAATAGCTAAAAGGAGATATTTTGCCACTGCACAAAACACTCACCTTAACTGAAAGCTTTTTTGTTCAGGGGTGTAATGGTCATTAGCTAGTATGAGTGCAGCAGGTGCAGTGCCAACTGGACCTAGGTTTTGTGAGGGGCAGCCACACCCCAATCAGAACCGTATATTTGGGCTAGATGTATCAGGCATTTTTCTGGTTGCTGCAAATCGGGCCGTTTGCGACCAGTAAAATGCATTTAGGTATGTATTAATCCAAAATTGCAATTCGGTAACATCTTATCGCATTGAAGTTTGGAAGTGCGCATACATACTGATTCGGTATTAGGAAGGGGCGTGTTTAGGGCGTCCCTTCCTAATACCGAATCGCATAAGAATGTTTTGCAGCTGAAATGTGGTCGCAAAACATTTGCATTTTACCACCTACTTGACGTAGGTGGTCTCCAATTCACATATGGGAAGGGATCCACAAGGGACCTCTTTCCCCTTCAAAAATGTTTACAAAAATATTTTTTAAGAGCAAGCAGTTGTCCCACGGACCAATGCCTACACTTAAATAATAAAAATGAAACTTTTAATAGTTTTTTTTTTTTTACACATCCTGTTTTCCTTTAAGGAAAACGGGCTGCATTTAAAAAAAACAAATTGCTTTATATAAAAGCAATCAAAGCAATGGTGGCCTGCTGACACCAGTAGGCCACCATCCTAGTGATGGCTGCGATTCCTAATGGGTCGCAAATTGCAACCTATCGTATTAATATACCATGAGGTCGGTTGATTTGCTACCCACTCGGAATTGGTAAATGAAACTCTATGAATTTCATACATTAGTAATAGAGATTTCAAGGTAGCAATTAGCAGAGAATTGCAATTAGGTAATCACTATTCCTAATGTTGATACATCTGGCGCTTAATACTTAATCAGGAAATGGTGGCCTTGTTTGCATTAGGACCAATGGCACACTTGCTGTGCCACTTTTTGGGGGCTGTGGTTTGACAGTGATCAAGTTCCATTCCATGGGTGTAGAATAATAACTGAAAATAAGAAGAAAAGAAAAAATGCACCATGTAGCAAACAATTTAGGACCACAGACGTTTATCAAATGAAATTCAAAGTGTATCACACATGTGATGAGGTAATTGTTCCTAATAAGATTACAATTAGACTCAGAATAGACTGACATCTGTGCAGCTGTCAATAGATATGCAGAACAAATAGCCAGGAAATTGTTTCAAATCATCTTGTCACTCTTTGTTTCAGGGCAACTCGAGCAATGAGAGATTTTCAGACAAAGTAAACCCTTAACAAATGTGTGCATTTACTTCAGAACATTCTGCTGTTCAAAAAGTATTTAGTTTAGTTTTCTGAAGGCTCCGTGGTAAGGTTCTAGATCAGTTTTGCACAGAGGTAAGCAAATGGTAGATACATAAAAACATCACTTAATCTCTATATTACTGATGACAAAGGACCAATTTGTGTTGTTATTCGTCCAGATCTTTTTAGAGAGGACTTGCACTTTAGGAAGTTTGCTAACTTAAATTTACACTTCTGCTTCATGCTTCCTTTTGTGTGACATATTCTAGGCCTGATACATAGATTGGAGAGGAGGATAATTTGGTATTTGTCTGTGTGCATGTTTTCTGTTCCAGAATTGCAGCTTCAGCACGTAGTGTCAACTGGAACAGGAAACCATAGGCGCTTGTCGTAGATAGAGAGAACTGGCCTCTGGACACAATGTTAGTGTCAAGCACACTTATAGATGGTGGCAGCACATAGACTACACATTCCCAGTACAGAGGTACCATCGTACATTTTTTTCTTACATTAGTTGTTCTGCTTTTTCATCTTATTTTGTTTCACCTTCCTTTGGATGCTTTGAGTGGAGTAAAATTGGGAGCCAGACAAGAAATAGTTATACTTTTATTGGACCCTACTTCATACCAGCACAACAAGTCTCCCACCTCCAATCTGCGTTTTCCTCTTCTCACACCACCATTTGGCGCAGGAGTGGAATACCACCTAAGTGGACAGGAGAAGCAAGTGAAGTGATGCAAGTTACTGGTTGAGACTTCCAACTGCTGAGGTGAGGTATGGTTTTTGACCCACCATCTAGCCACCTCTAGGTGCACGCTGAACCGGGACAGACGGACAGAGAATGCTGTGAGCAAGAGACCAAGTGGCAAAGGTGGCTAGAGAGTAAGGGATGGCAAGGGGTAGCTAGGCTGAGTTGGCCAAGCATGACTTAGCATTCTCTCTGAACCCCTTAAAAATGCACTAATCTCAGAATTTTCCAACAAATCAAGGAATCAGTGCAAAACAACTCAGAGAGTACTCAAAGACTTTCTGTTTCTGAGGGAAAGGCCAAGGTTTCCCAGGGTACCCACTGCAATTGGAATGTCATTTTTAAAAGAAATACAAACCTAGGGTCAGCCAGTTGTCCTTCAAGAGCAGGTAATAATTCAACAAAGAAAGGGCGCTGTCCCTGAAGATGACCAGAGAGAACCAACTATGAACCACGGAAGGAGTACCTCAGTCTTTAAGCAGAAGACTAGCATGATCAATAATGACTTATTTATCAGGAGAGCAGGATCCAAAACCCCATGCACAGTAAAGGTACACACATGGTCACACCTAATTAATCAACCAAAGATATGGGACCAAAAAACCTCCATTGGTGGAAACTTACTTTGAAAAGCAAGAGAATCCTTGACAGATGGATGGGTTCAGCAGTTAGGAACAAGATACACCATCCTGCAATACCCACGTAGAAGTGCACCACAGGAACTGGAACAGCAAGACAGAGAAATTTCCAATAACTAAAACACAATAAATCTTCTATGGGAAAAACACCTCCAAGATGCTCTAGCAGTATTTATTGGAGGGTGCACTGCATTCCAAAGACTGCCTGCAATCAATATTTCAAAATATCGAAATTATGGCTGACCTGTAGGATAGAGAAGCAGGCATTAATGTTGCCACCAACACACTATGCCACAATAGGATTCAAACTGCCTACAACTGCCGTATCTAGTGGAAACAAGACTCCCAGTAGCCAACATCAATTTAGATGAGCCACTCCCTAACTTATGACACAGAATAGAATCCTTAGCAAAATAGACAGCACGTCTAACAAGACTAGCAAGAAAATCGGAAAATACTGTAGATACCATAAATGTAAAACAGCAAAAAAAATACCAATCTCCTTGGTGATTGCTAAGACCCATGATTAGATAAGTTACTGAATGCATAAAAAATGGCTAATGGCCATAAGCTACGCAGTAACCACGTGTTTAGAATTGTAAAAACCCTTTCAAATAAACCCCACAAAGGAGAAGGCAGGTAGAATGTACCACAGGACAATGTTTCAACAATTAAAGAAGCCTATTGTACAGAATATTGAAACTCAGAACTAAGGGAAAAATATACGTAGCAATTTTGGTGTGAAAATTATCCAAATTCGCAGAATCTGGCCTTTTGTGATGGAAAATAGCATTTTCCCATGTACCAAACCCTACTTTGCGATTTGGTAACCTATTTCCGAATCCCAAAATGGGGTAGTGAGTCGGTATTAGGAAGGGGGCATGTTAAGGGCATCCCATCCTAATTGCGACACGCAGTGGTATGTGTGAATGTTTTGCGACCGCATTGCGGTCGCAAAACAATACCATTTTACTACCTACTTCAAACAGGTGATAACCCATTCACAAATGAAAATCGGTTCCCAGGGGACCCATTCTTCTTTGTGAATGTATGCAAAAACCATTTGTTTAAGACCTGGCAGTAGTCCAACAGACCTCTGCCGACACTTATAAAATGAAAAGAAAACTTTTCATTTTTGTTTTTGAAACACATCTTGTTTTCCTTTAGGGAAAACAGGCTGCATTTCAAAAACAAAAACATGGCTTTATTTAATAGCAAACCCAGACATGGTGGTCTGCTAGCCACAGCAGGTCACCCTCCCAGTGTTTCTAGTAATTCCCAATGGGTTGCAAATTGCAACCTACCTCATGAATGTTAATAAGGTAGGTCAATTTGCGAGCCACTAGAATCGCAAAGTGTCAAACACTGTTTTCGATTTCCTAATACTGAATCGCAAAAATGTGCTATTAGGTTATTGAAAACCTGAGTCTATGTACATCTTGCCCTAAGTAATGAAGGACTAACATAACCATGTCTTGTTCAACTTGTGGCCAATCACCAACTGGATACCTCAGAAACCAGAGCACTCCACTTTGAGAGACCCATGGAACATTTTGCTAACCAATAACTCACCTCTTTTGCTAGTGTTAATACTATTTTACCAAAGTGAAAATGCACTGTTCTATACAATTGACTAGTACCTCACTTTTGTTGTGAGCCTGTATATGTAATGTGAAGTTAAGCATTGTGCATCCAATGGCCTTTGGAGGAGAGGAATGATTTATGCTAGAGATGTGCTAACAAGGAGGGGTGGAAATGCTTCTTATGATACAGCTCTCGTCACGAGGAGGGGTCGAAGTGTTTATTCCAGCTGTTCTACTTTAAAGTGGTAGCTGCCTTATTTGTGTTTTAGTACTCTGCCTAAGAGGATTAAGACTACTGCCTGCATTTCCTGAATGCTGATCCTTTTGCCAGGAGTGGTAGAAGTGCTTCTTCTTTTGCTGATGCTATGATTAGGAGGTGGAGTAATTACTCACTTTTATCATATTGTAGAGCATGAGTTGCAAAGAACACAACATTGAGAAAAAGAAAGCAAAACCATTCTTTCAAGACAGTTACTTCAGAACTCCTGTTCTAGGCCTTGCATTCTCACATCTGCATGGGGGGCAATGCTCTGTTCCAATTTATCTTATATGGTGCAGTTGTCATCAAATGCATGAAGAAATATGTTCACACCTTCCCACCCCAACAGAGGGCCTGTGGCACCCCCTGCCCGCCTTCACCTTGTACAAAATCAACTAATTCTGAGCCTCATCCTGAAATGTCCTGTTGCAAAGTGGTTCCAAATTAGGCACCAACTTTTTATGAATCGGAATTAATTTTGAGAACTGACATATATACTAATATATTGGCTTACAAAATTCTGAATTGTAGTGGATAATAATCTGATCTACCTCATCAGTATTCATTATATAGTTAATACATTCTAACTCACTGTATTTGGATATCATCACAAGAATGGTGGCCTACTGGAAACAGCAAAGCACCACATCTGTGATTGCATTTGAAATAAAATAAACTTCTCTTTAAAAATTCAACCTTGTGAGGCAATGGGTTCTGCCCATCAAATTCACATGAATTTTTCACTTTTCAGTCACCTGATTTTTGACCTTTTAACTGCGGGTGAGCCTCAAAACCGGTGACTTGCCCACGGTAAACTCGTGGTAAATGGTCTGCATGTGTTTACCACCAGTGTCTGCCTTTTAAGATAATGATGCTGCAACCTAGCAAAGATAAGGGGCATTTGGCTGGTTACACGTTAACACGTGTAAGGGCTGTGTGTGGGAGACTTACTGGTGTGCAGGCTGGTAGCTGCGCACAGGTAGCCAGCGCAGAGGGAACTCTGCAGGATTGCATATTGACCTGGGGTAGGCCTCATAATGTTATTGTACCCTGATAGGGAAAGTTAGTGTGGTTTACTGTCTTGTCTGCAGTGACACCCTATTATACACCTATGGGGAAGACTACCTTAGAGTGCAGCTTTGCTTCCCTTTGGCCTACAGAGACCAGTGACATATCGAACTGGGACTGAATCTGCATGCAAAACCCAAATATGAGAGTTCCAAAAAGACATTGGTGCAGCCTATGGGCCATCTAAGATTGTCATATTTCTCTTGCTTAGCTCAGGATCAGAGCTCAGGTCTTTTGTCACCCTGCTGTGCCAAGTAAATTACATTCTCTGCAGCACAGAAGCAAAGTGAATCCCTCATTTTCATGGGTCCTCACCCCCATGCAAATGAGGGAAGGCCCTCTTATGACAACACTGGTGCTACCTATGTACCAATGCTGTCAGTATTATAGAAAGTGATGCACAAGCGTCTAAGGACCCATCTGTAATACCATTGGGCCCCAGGGGCACACAAAGCGTCTGCACACGCCAGTTGCGCCTCCGAGGCACAATGTATAATACGGCACCAGGATTTAATCTCACCATTCAGGGTCTTAGGGTGTCTTTACATCCTTTGGGAGCTCTCAATCACAACCAGAAGGCTCATGCATTGAAGACGGTATCCCGATGATGCAGGAATGAAATCGAAAGAGGAACAAAACACAGCAGGTCATTTTTCTGTCTTTCTCATATTAATTTACTTTACAGCGCAAGACTTTCAAGAATGCTTTCTATGTTATTTCGATGTGTTGTTTTCTATAATTTCTCAATAGTTGTTCGGATCCCGAAAGCCTTTACTTTACATGCATCACCAGTTGAATATTCGGCAGTTGATTTCTTCAGGTCTTCTTACTTCATTTTTTGTGTTTCTTTTATGCTTTGCAGATTTCTAATTTCTTCTAATTGGATCCAATTGATGTACCAGCGTCTACCGCACATTTCAGCCAGATGGTAAATATATTTTACAATGAGTTCCAAATATTGAAAATAGAGTGTTGTGCAACTTCTTTTTGGAGTCAGACTTATTTTCTAGGCAAGGAATTTAAAGCTGCAAACTTGTTTTTTTTCAATTCATTTATTTGTTTGAGCCAAGAGCTAGACAAATAAACGAATTGATACAATACAATAATAGAGCAAATCAGAAAAAAAGGAAAAGATTTAGAATAAAACAAATTCCAAAACCAAAAGTAGATGTAAAGACTAAACATTTTTTTACCAAGTACTTCAGTATGTATCATATCAAAACAGTGGGAGTCTGTTAATAGCCTCAGTTATTAACAGTGATTCGATGTAGTCAATTTCCAAACACAAAAGATGTAAATGGCCACTTTTTTGTTCACGTCTTCTGACTACCAATTGGGCTCAGCTCTTTGTGGGGTCGAGATAATGTGTAGATAAGCATGTCCTCAGTTGCGTATGGAAAGGGTTTCTTAAATATTACTGGTCTCTACGCGGAAGGAGATGTGACTGTCCGCTGCAGGGGAAAATGTGAATATGGGTTTCATATCTTGGGAAGCTGAGAAACATTATGTATGAGCTTTGTATGAGAGCCTTGATTTAAATATAATTTGTTTATAGCGATGGCTCTCCAGCATGGATTCGAGAACATTTTTATACTACTCTTAATGCCAATAACACATGCCCCATGCTCTGTGCACTCACAACCAACTTTACAGCACTTAAATTTCATAAGTAATTGAATGACACTCTGAACACAAAAAGACCTCAATGTCGACTTTTCAAAATGTGAACAGAACACACATTCCTGGAGGAGGACTGACTCAAAGGCCTGTCTATGTATATTTTGTACTATTTTGTGCAGTTTATTTGTTTTTTTTGTAATGCATTACATATAGTGACTTTGTAGAGGCATCTAAAGCAGTCTCCAACCCAGAGCTAAAAAAAAGATTTTCTGGTTCCCAGGGCCTGTATAAAGTGAGGTGTTCATGATCTTTACAGAGATGGATAAAGTGTGAAGCTAGCGAATATTCAAAATAAACATGTGACAAGAAAATACAGCACTAAAGCTCCCTCTTACTGCATCCCTGGTTGAACCTTTTGCCACAGAGATTACCAGATCCTTTGTGTTACCAGGGACACTTTGTTCCATGTGTGGGTTTTTCTTTCAGAAATTCAGATGTTATAGTTCAGTTAGTTACATTAAAGTGGAATATGAAAAATATTTCTCAGCGTTCAAGTCGTAATAAATCAATAACCTGGGACTGGGAAAGGGTGTTGTAAGAAATTGTGTTATTAGTTATAAGATTTAATAAACAAAATTAAATAGAAATGACAAAAAAACACTAAGTGGAACAGGAAATATGATTTCGTTTTAAGTAGAAATAGCTCCAAGTAGCAGAATGTGCCAGAGGTAGTCAATGGTTGTGGTAGAACAAGAACTGGGCGCAATTTACACCGACTGTAACGGAGTCCAATACACTAACCAGATTCGTCCTGGTCTAAGATTTTGCATTCTCACTTTAGTTCTTTAAGGCCCAATCCACCACAGGAGTATTCTTCTAAAGCCCCCATGAATCTCATGGGAGGCACTTATAGACTCACAGAGTGGCAGGCAGAGGTCAACAGGAGAGTCCATTTCAGGTCTAGTTTCAATTTATCAACTGGGCAGTCGCAGGTAAAGGCCACTTGTAGCTTGTTGTGTCCCGGTAATTTAAGAAGATGATCAGCCTTATGACCTGTGGAGTCCGGTTCTTTGTCCTGGGCACAAGAGGAAGAGCAGGTCCAGAGATTTAGATTCTTCTCAGGCCTTCAGTCATGTTGTGATCTTCTACAGGACCAGGAGTGTTTTGAAGTGGGTGCCTGGAGATGATCCCTAACCATTTGGGTAAAGGGTTTGGAGGCTAATCCTAGCCACTTTAGTCATTTACACAATGGCCACACTAAACTTGGGCTCTGAGGAATAGGGGTGTGAATGGGAGTGTACTATGGTAATCCCAGTGTCCTCCCATATCTAACACCAAAATCCAGTGTAAGTCCCTGTACCCACAACAACAACAGAAAACAGGAGTCTGGTAAAACAAAGCTGAGTTGGATACTCAAGGATACATCAACTTTATATGTAAACCCAGTAGACCTGTTAAACAGGCTCCCACACTGTAATGTCAAAATGAGGCCCACCATGATTGGGGCTTGAGGGGAGGGGGGGACAAAATAAGGGCCCTTTCCAAATGTCCGCTACTATTAGCCTGTGATGGGAGAGGACTCTAAGAAGTGTGCTCTAAGTGTTTTATGAAAGGTTCTGGCAGACCTGTCAAGCCGGTATTGATATTACAGAAGGATCTAACAATGTGGTATCAAGCAGAGGCCCAGTGTGATGGGTGGTGGTGTGGCATAGTAGACAAAGGACGGGTGCAGGTCTGGGTGTTAGCTACGTCTGCTTGTGAAAGGGTGAAAGGGTTAATGAAGTCACTGGGCTGAGCACACAGGCCTTTCTGTAAAGTGCACATTAACACCTACCCACACTCAAGACCTTTTTCCTTGACAAAGAGACCTATAAGGTAATTTAAATAAACAACCAGGTGTGTATCAATTTTACCATACTTAAAGGGGAAGCACAGCCACGTTTTGCAGGGTTAGCAAAGCTAAAGTGCACAGAATTCGATAGCCAGCAAATATAGGGTTCAGCAAAATGACAAACAAATCTGAGATGCCCCTGTATAAAGGGCACTTTACCAACAGGTGTTATTGGTGGTTTAGCCTTTTTGGGTAACCACAGCAACTGCCTCTTTCATTTAATGTTTGTGGGGACTCTAGAGGTTCACTGGGGTTCAAGGGCCTTAAGACTGAGCAAATCACTTGTTAACACAGTTAGTTCATAGAAGCTTGACTGCTCATTCTACATTGTGCATTTTTTAACTAACAATGATGATGAAATCCACAAATAGAGCACTTCAAAAACATTTAAAATCTACTAGATCCTAAAAAGGCTCAGTGGGTTTATCACTATATAAAATTTAACATCCACAGAAATATATTTTTGCTTTATGGAGGAAAGAAAAATAATTCTTGTTTAAGAGACAATGCATGCAAATGTGGCCCTTAGCTTTCTATCATGACCAATTTGTAGAGATAGAAAAATTGGTAGTACCACCATCTAAAACATTTTGCACATCTGTTTAATAGGATGAAAACATCTATATGAATTATGTACCTAGAAGAACTATGCTGAATCAGAATAACAGAACAAACTAGATGGACACATTTCTGTATATAGTTTTAAGTTTCAAGACCGGAAACATAGAACAAAACAGCACAGATGAGATATCAATTTCAGGGATAACAGAAGACTATTGTTTTGTAAATTTTAGCAAAGGAACAATTCTGTTTTGATAGCAGTGTGAAGCGTATTATGTAGGGAATGTGATTGCCAGCATGTTTCATAGGCACCAGAAAAAAGAGCAAAAGCAATTAAATTGCAGGCCAGGAGAGTATTTATGTGGGAGTCTGACAGAATACTAATCAGGCACCTCACATCATACAATATAAATACTTTTGCACTGTACGATTAAGGGTTTGGACAGAGAATGACAATAAACATGAGCAAATATAATAGGGACGACAGTGCTTTTTGGCAAATGAAATTCTGACATTTTATTCTGGGGTTGAATACATATATCACTGAACATTTCATCAGTGTTGTTGTGTGATATACCTATTAGAACGATGTATGATGTGGTCAAAGGATTACTGCTGCTACGTTTACTACAGGAGATTTTTAATGTCTCAGAAACATCAAATTGAAATGTCAAATTTGCCTTCTTGGGAGTCATTTATGAATTTATGAACAACTTTGAGTCATAGTTTTATGCCTACGATTTTCGTAAAAATGCAACTTGTTTTTTAATTTACAATAAAACCCTCAGCCTGGACATAAATGTTATCTTAGCAAACAGAAGGAGATGATGGACGGAGTGCTGAAACGTTTCAGACACTCACTCCCAATCACAGATCTGGGTTGAATCCATCATCATCTTTAGCTCACTTCACCACCCTAGTTCAGACCCTGCCAAATGCAAATTAGTCTTGACCCTGTTTCTCATTGGAATAGTTCAGCCCAAACTGCCAAGCCAGTTTTCTCTGGACTGGAAACAAGCATTCTGGGACCGGTTTCGGGATAACACCCCTCATCAGCCAGGCTAGATTGAATCCAATGGCAAAGTGAGCAAGGGAACCATGTATGGGCATACCCTGCCAACTTAGAGCAAACAAACCAAACACAAGGAGATGATGGATGGAGTGCTGAAACTTTTCAGACACTCACCCCCAGGCACAGATCTGGGTTGAATCCATCATTGTTCTTTAGTCCACTTTGCCACCCCATTTAGACCCAGCCATATGCAAATCAGTCTTGTCCCTGTTCTTCATGGGAACAGCCCAGCCCGAACTGCCAAGCCAGGTTTCCCTGGACCAGAAACAAGAATATTGGGACCGGTTTTGGGGTAACACCGCTCATCAGCCAGGCTAGCTTCAATCCAATGGCAAAGTGAGCAAGGGGCCCACGTCTGGACATACCCTGCCAACTTAGGGTGAACAAAGCAAACACAAGCAGATGATGGACAGAGCGCTGAAGCTTTTCAGACACTCACCCCCAGGCATAGATCTGGATTGAATCCATCATCGTTCTTTAGCTCACTTCGCCACCCCAGTTCAGACCCAGCCATATGCAAATCAGTTTTGACCCTGTTCCTCATGTGTTTGCATACATTTTATCTTTTCATGATTACTAAAGATAAACTGAAGTATTTTTTTCTTGACGGTGCACAACCATATCTTCAAATGCTGTATTAACATTTATCTCCACTCTGCAATTACTTTTCCATTGGGGAAAATCCATTCCCCTACATTATCCGAAAATATGGTATTATTTGGGCATTTGCCTAATGTTCATATGTATTGCTGTTTAGGTATTACAATTATGTGTGCTGATTTGGTGGAAAAACGTACTGGGAAACTTTGTGAAAACCCACAAAATTACCCCTTTGTGGGTGTCTCTATGTTTTCAGGGGCTAGTCCCTGTCCATCTTCTTTAAACAGACAGCAAAGCTCCAACCTCTAAATCTAAGTTTACATGTGAAAATCTCCCTTTGCTCTACTTACAATCCTCAATTTATATTGCTTTCTGTACTCATTGGTTTTGGCTTCTAACGTGCTGTGAGGCATGCTAAATAGGGTCGCCAAAGTCTTTTCTGATTAAAATAGTATGCATCATGCCATAAATGCAGCCAATGTTGTGGCAGGCCTGTTCTCATAGGAAGTACCAGGCATGTCAGAAGATGTACTGGGGGCCAGGTCAACAAACTGAAGCCAGACCCTTCATAGAAAGAGGAGCTCTATCGAAATTATGAAAAAAATGTCCTACAGGAAAAGAGGAAACACAGCAGATCCAGCATCCATCACTACCAAGTGTGAAACTGTGTTAGCTGCTTTGTCTTTCATAAATAGGGCATTTTGTGTTAACATTTATAAATACGTTCAATTTGTCTTTATTGTTTGATTACTTAAAACCATGACAGTTAAAAGGAGTACGTGTTGTATACAAAAGAGTTAAAAAACTGATTGTTGATACAAAATAGTTTAAAAAAGAAGCAGTGATATTACAAAAAATTAATTGCAGTGAGATGTCCCTGGTGGTTAAATGATCATAATTGTCCGAATTCATGGTTTATCTAGTGTAAGACATAGGCTAACTAGAGCAATATCATCGTTATTGAGGGCAAAGAAAAAACTGCTGAACATCAACATGCTAAAGGGTAGAATGAAGGGAAGTAAAACAATAAAAACAAAAGCAGTGTTTGTGCATTGGCTCAGAGTGTTCAAGTGGTCATTAGAGGCTCAAGTGGCATCATGGATGTGCAGGATAGGACCTGTCCTTCCAAGATTTTTGGCTGCTCTTTTGACAAATTTTGTGAACCGAATGTTGAGCATCGGGTTTTCTGAGTTCATGGCAGCTATGATGTCTTGTCTGCACGATCGAACTCCCTGTTTGTTCCATTCGTCCCGCAGCAGGATCCTTCCATCATTAAGCAGTGCGGGACAGACACAGACCACGTGCTAAATTGATTCCGAGTAGTAGCCACCTCTCCTGCAGTCGGTGTTATCACTTGAACAACACCATTCTAGAAAGTGTCTTAAGAAGGGCCAATCGCCCATCCTCAGTTCCATAAACCTTTTCTTCCATGAAAGTGCATAAGTGCTTGAGAGATAGGGTGCCTCAGCCCCTGGCTTGAGTTTCAAAATAACTGTTCATCCGTGTTTTCTTTTGGACAATTGTGCCCTATCTGAGTGAAAGGACCAGAGTCGAACACTTCTTTTGATAGAAAGCTTAAGGGCCTGCTGGAGTGGGTTTGTTCCCCAGTATTATTCTACAACAAGTAATTGCAGGGAGTGTTCAAGGTGGCGTCGGTGTTTTTGGCCAATTTAGTCGACCGATATTTTTTGCCACAGCCTGGCCTCCAGACTACCTTCACAGGAGTTGCGCAGTCTGTTACACAGTTTGATGAACGCGCCAACCTCAATGCCTCCATGATCTAGTAGCCCAAACTCAAGCCTTACCTGGGCTAGCGATAAAGATCTTGGCAGGTGCCATACTCACTTGAAGATTCTGGTTGTTATTTTGTTCAGTATGTTAAAGTTGGCCCCAGCATAATCAATTGACCATATGATAGATAGTTTGTGATCTTAGCTTTCATTACTGTTAGGAGCGGGGTTAGGCTTGGGCGGAGTAGCTGTCTCGCGAGCTTCATTAATGCACCCTCAAGTGACAGGGCTTTTTACCCTAACCACTTCTTTCTGTTGTAAAAAAGTTCCTTTTGAATCCATGTAAATCCCCAAATATTTATAGGATGTCACTGTTTCGATGTTTTTGCCATTAAAAAGCCACAAACACTTGCCTGCTTCTGCTTCCCGAAGGTGATTGACTTTGTTTTTGGTAGATTTAATTCCAGTAATTTCAAGAGACAACGGTCCCTTTAAAACAAAAATCAATACCAGTGTAGCCAAAATATCACAATCAAGATTGGCTCTGTTTGGGTCTTAATTGACAGTATCAAGAAATAGATTCACAAAATAATGAAAAACACAACAAAATATACAAAGTGAGTGAGCTAGACATGACAGGGTAATGGGAAATCAGCCGATTTCAAGATGTAGGTGTCGACGTTTTGATCCCACGAGGATCCGGCGTGTAGATTCAGCTGCACGTCATTTCCTGTACCCGCCCCCTTATGAGCACAGCTCACATCTCACCATTACTGGCTCCCAGCCCTCGAGCACTTCGTACAGCGGCGCATCCCCCGGACGTCTCCTCACTGTGAACGAACCTGTTGCTCCTCAATTGCCTGATCCCGGCTCTTTTCCAAACCAGATTCACGGTTGGTTACCGGCAACTCACTTATTACGCCCCTTTCTGGACGTTTCATCTTAGAATCTACACGCCGGATCCTCGTTGCAGACGGACCTCCGAATAATTACCTTCTATTTATGCTCCTGCCATGGTCACACACATCCATCCTTCGGCCGCCCGTATCCCGTTACCTCGGATTGGCCACAGCCAGCACAATCTATCAGACCATGGGTCTGCTCATTCAGGGTTACTTCCCAGGCATTTGCTCTATTATTCAGATGATGATCTCAGAACGTCTCTTGGGATCGAAACATTGTCGACACCTTCATCTTAATTCTATACTGTAATTCATTATATATGTGGAGTACAAGATTTATTTCTCATTGTGACTTTTGCATATTTACATTTTTCTTCCTAAAAGTCACTTTTAAGTCACTTGCCTGTGGTAAGGAAATCGGCTGATTTCCCATTACCCTGTCACGTCTAGCTCACTCACTTTATATATTTCGTTGTGTTTTTCATTATTTTGTGAATACATTTCTTGATACTGTTAATTAAGACACAAACAGAGCCAATCTTGATTGTGATATTTTGGCTACATTGGTATTGATTTTTGTTTTAAAGGGACCGTTGTCTCTTGAAATTACTACTACCCTTGGTCCCTTTTTTGACCCTACGGGTTTCCTTGTTTCTATTTTTGTAGATTTAATTCCAGGGCATTACTTATTGTGTGGGGAAGCAGCTGATAGAGTAGTCTCTGTAGTCTGACCTTTCTGCGGCTGAGTAAAACCAGGTCGTCTGCATATATCAAGTTGCTGATTCGGGTTCCACCCAGTTGAGGGGAATGGGAGTTGACATCGGAGATAAAAAGATTGAAAAGGAGGGGAGTCATCACACACCCTTGTTTGACGCCGCATGAGGTCTGTATTTTTCTTGAGATGTGGGATCCCTCTCCCAACTTTATATGGATCAACCTATTTGAGTGGAGTTGGATTATGGCCTTTAAAAGGGCAGAGAAAATTCCCAATTTCTGCAGTTTATGCCATAGTAGGCCCCTAGACATTCGATCAAAAGCTGCTTTAAAGTCGACGAAGCAACAATATAATGGCATTCTTTAGGCTGCTGCTTTTTCCATCAGTAGGGCTAGTGCCAGTAAGTTACTTGTGGTTCCTGTTTTGGCTACAAAGTAGGTCTGATTAAAAGGTAGACGCTGGGTTTTATGTGCCCAGGATGACAGCTCTTCAAGATGTACGCTGGCATAGTGTTTGGATTCGACGTCTAGGAAAGCTATCATCCTGTCGTTTTTAGGGTCGGCTCTCCTGCCTCCTTTGTGGATAGGATGAATTATGGCTCCTTTCCACAACTCAGGTATGTTATGGTTGAGCCAGCAATATGAAAACAGAGGGGCCAAGTGTTCAGACCACAGTTTAGAGTCTGCTTTAAACAGGGCCTGGGGGAGGCCATTGGGCCCCGTCTGACAGGGCTTTACTGATGGTGCGAGCAATGTTATTTCTCAGTGCTTCTGTAGACATCATAGTCTTTGTCAGGATATCATCTAGCTGGTTCACTGTATCATTGGTGATGAGGGGTGGAACGTGGGTGGATTATTTATTTTGCTCAGTTGGCTTGCCTTTGCTGGTTGGTTCTAATAATGGATGCGCTGTTTCAGATGATGAGTAGCTACAGGGTTGGCCATCCTTTATTATGTTTTCTGCGACTTCGCTTATGTTTGCACTGGCTTGCCTGCTTGCGCCCAGTGACCTTCTATTCACAAGCGACCAAAATAACTTTGAGTTGGAGTTTTTGCTGGCATGTACTAACTTAAAACAGAACTGGTCAGCAGCTTTTTGTTTGTCTCTATAGATAGATAACCTGAATGCTTTTTGAGCTTGCTTGTAGTTGTTAAATAGATGAGCGTCTCCTGGGCGCTTCCTAGGGTGGTGTAGAGCAGGGTCCCTTTTAGTTTTGTAATGTTTTGGTCTCTGTTGAAATATGTAATTGATTGGAGGTTGGTGAGTTTCGTGATGAAGTCTTCTGTTGGTGCAGCATCCACTTCGCGCCTGACACATAAGAGAGATATGCATTTTTCCATTGTTGTAGGGATTGAGCGGTCTGTCCATTTCGGTCTTTTAAGGTTCTCTGTGTGGCTAACAGTTATTGTGTGACAGATTACTGAGTGGTGGGCGACATTGAAGGATAGACTTATTGTTTGAGGACGTGATAGCTCTCACCCAGTGTTGCGATACAGTAATTCTCTATCAAGGGGAGCATTTCAATATTGTTTAGCGTGTAATCCAGAAATAAGTGGGTGTGGCTATTTGTTCTTGTACACGCCGGTGGAGTGTCTGAGGGAAAGCGGCTATTCAATATGGTGTACCCCACACTGCTGAATTGAAGAACTATGTATTCTCTTAATTTGCTCGGCCTGTTACCTGCGGGTACCGATTGCACCACAAGGTGTGATGGAACCACTGAGAGTGTGTCATTGAAGTCCTCGGTAGTGTTTTGAAAGAGGTTTGTGTTAAAGTCACCTGAGATTAGGTAGGGTTTGTTGCCATGTTCACTTACTGAATTGCATATAATTTCAATCAGATGATCCAGTTTGGCCTTTTTCTCGCTGGTGTGGGGAGAAATGTAAACATTGAGCAAAAGCAGTTGTCTGGCCAAGTTGGGGCTTCTGACTCTAATGCCGGTGATCCAATCTTTGTCGTATTCTAGCTGGTTGATGTTTAGAGATAACTTGCAGGCAGCGTAAATCGAGAGCCCACCTCCAGTCTGCCATGCTTGTGCAGTTGTGAGGCGGGGAACCTGAATTCCAGATAGCCTTCTATTGGGATGCTTGTCGCTGACCAAGTTTCCTGGAGAAATATGATGTCATGTATTTTTTTTAATTCAATCGTGTCAGAAGAATGACATTTTGTGGAAAAGCCATTGATGTTGCAAGAGCATATTGTTATACCAGAATAGGTGTTATTTCAGTCTTTCAGGCCTGAGACAGGGCAGCTGGCAGCCTGGTCCAGTCAGCCCCTATTGTAGATTGGTGTTCTACTACTGGTTCATCATTTCCAGTTGAAGAGAGGCTTCGGGATGATTTTAATATTGAAAAAGGAGGATTTCCTGGGTTGATGGGCGGTGCCTGGGGGATTGCTGGTATTGAAGGATACCGTAGATCGCTGGGCGTTGTTAGTTTGATGCCCCAGCTATTGAATTGGTCTGCCTTTGATTGTACCAACTCCTTTGTTGCTTTGGATGCTAAGGTAAGGTTGTTTCGGTTGCTCGATTGCTGTCGCTAGTTTTGAATTTGATTGAAGTTATGTCTTTGGATTCCAAGTTGCATAATTCTGGGATTGATTTGAAAAGTATAAGAATGTTCCTGCGTTTTAATATATCATGCGGACCTTGGGAGATGTACTCCAGGATTAGCAACAATTTGGTCTCAGAGCTGTCTATGGCCAAGCTGTGCTGTATTGCCATAGATGAAGGCTCAGTCGATTTTGGAGTTTGAACCATTCTCCATTGGAATGTGGCTAGTCGTTGCTGATGGGCTGCTTTGTCACTGATGGGGTTTGGAGTCGCTATATTAGGGACTGTTTTGCACAAGGTCACTGGATCTGGTCATTCAGATAGTGTTTTCGGAGGTTTTTCTTCAACGTCTTTATTTGAGTTACCTGTAGAGTGTTCTGCAACCACTGATCTCTGCACTGGTCTAAACTTGCCAGCTGGCGATGAAGGGGAGGTTCTGCTGAAGGAGCTTGCCGCTGGTTAATTTGTGGCAGGGGCTCACCTCTGAGCTGATTCAAGCTCCGCTTTGCGTTGGGATTGACCATTCCTTTGTGTCGCTGGGGGGGGGGGGTGAACTTTGGTGAGAACCTTGGGGCTATCTGTGAGTGTACTACTGATGATAGATTGTTTAATGGAGTTGTTTTTTTGGAGAGTAGGTGGATGATAAAAAGGTGACAGACTGCTAATGAAACTAGATGGAGTAATCGAGCCAGGTGGTGTGGATGGGTTTGTTTTTTGAAAAGTAGCTGCTGATTGTGTTTGGGGTTTCAACTATATGTCTGTTGCGATTTTTCTGAAGTTTTTTGTTTTCCCGCTTGGTCAACCTATGAGCTTGCGGTAGGTTGGTTGTTGTACCAGTGTCCGTATTAGCACATTCTGTTGCAACGTTACATGTTGAAAGTGCTCGTTTTTGCACGGTTGCCTGGTCTGGCCCTGAAGCATGTGAGTTCACATTGACTAGTGTATTTTGGTAGGTAGAAAAATTCTTTGAGATGGCACTTTGATTTTCAAGAGTGGAATTAGTGGCTGGGAGAACTGTTTGCTTGACTAATATTGAGCAATCAGGCGGGGCTTTGCAGCTAGTGAAACTTTTCTTCCTACTATGTTCCTTCAGGGCAGCCGTTTCAGGAACATCTGCTGAACGAAGGACCTGTTGCGGGATGTAAGCCTGCCTTGATGACGGTAGCTTCTTAACTTTAGTTAATATTGATGAAAGAAATTGGGGTAGCGAGGACAGGAGTCGAGTATTGGAGAGCAGCAGCATACTGCTTGTGCTAGTTGAACTTTAGATTGTGCTTTTGTAATCAGCCTCTAGTTTTTGATCGATACCAGCGGAGTATACGGGAAGCATGTTTAAGAGGTCTACCTGAAGTTCCAATTTGTCTGAATGGTAATTTAGCTCTGATACCGTTGATTCAAGTGTTTGCAAGAGTTGTGACCAGAGCACATTTGTATCGATCGGGTGGTGACCTTCCTGATCTGTGGACTTGTTAAAGTCTGTGGTAAAAAAAAGATAAGTCTAGGGAGGTGTTGATGTTGCAGTCCCCACCTGTTAACACTGATTGATTAAATACGTGTTTAAACACGAGGTGTGAGGGCCTGAAAAACAGTGGGCCCAATGGAATAATAAACTTTTCCCTGCCTTCTGATGGGCCTGCCGAGTTCTAGGCCTGTCCTCAAAGTTGTATACAAATGAATAACTAGATCAAGCAGGTCTCATCTAAGGGTCATTTTACATACAAATAAATTGTGAGCGTTGGTCTAGAGTCCAATATATCAGCTAACTTATCTATCGCAGGTTAAAATTCAACTCAATAAATGCATAATGTGAGAAAGCACAATTCATATATTTTTGTATATTTTTGATGGCCTGGCCTTTCTGGCATCTTTGTTTCTAAAACAACCCTACACACCGTAACACCGCTATTCAATCTCACAGTGTGTGTGCTCTGTCCATGTAAAAGTACAGAAAATTGACCACACCCAAATGGCTTTTCAAATGTTTCAGCAAGGCAAGAAAAGGTTGGCACACAGATTTCACCAGTGGCATGGAAGTTAAATGTCACACATGGGCTACAGTTTACATTTACATTACCAACATGTATGCCAAGTAAAGTATGGCTCCATGTTTATCATTCTGGACTGGCTGGCTGCAGCCTGAAACACTACATTAACACTTGACAGAGGAAAGTGACCAAACATGAAGAAAAAATTACTTTGACGCAATTGATATTTCACTCTTAATTGTTCCTTGTAGCTTGCAAGAGTGGGTGCTTAATGTAAAAGAGTGGGGCATACAGGATATTCAAGAAAGTATGTCCCTATAGTGAACAGCTGCAACAATATGGTTTTCATTGTATCAGTAAAGGTGCATTTTCTTAGGCGGAGTGCAATTGCGATTGTAATTAAAAAAATGTATTTTATATTTTCAGCTAAGAAAATACTAAAAATGTTATTGAAAGTTCCTGTTTAGTTTAATATTCATCAAAAAACCCAGATTACTGGTGATGTGTGATTGTTGATAAGTATTTAAAAAATAATATTTACAAGCTGTACTTTGTGCTACATGAAGGCTCCAGTAGTAATTACTTCATTCCCGTTGGGCTTCCCTCCTGATATTGACCACAAAGCCCTGAACATCCAACTCTGCATATACCAAACCCAGCTCTTGGTCAAGAACCCTAGTGAAATCATGGGCACTTTTTTTAGGCCAAATGGCTATTTAAGGAATTGAAGTGATGCTGAGCAAGTTGAATCAGCGAGACAGCTTGCATGGCCCCCTAATTTGGGCAGGGAAGAAAAGCATTCTGAAGTTCAGGAGAGGATAGAAAGTTATGAACACTATTTGTGAATTCTCAAGCTGGAACAGCAAATTCAGTATTCACAAATTAATATTTTCATAAAAAATAAGGTCAAGGAAAATCTGGAACCTCACTCTAGCTTGGCACCCTCTTGTCTGGCAAAGCCTGAACTCCTTCCATCAGATCCAGACCATTTGGGGTCAGGTGAATAAAGAGGGTCTTAGGCAAGTACCTACACAACTGGAGTTTTAGGAAGACAGAAGCGAGAATGCATTATCGGTGCAGAAGGACAGAATTTAGCCATGTGCCTCTTGTGCCTACATGAGCTATGAAAGCTCCCAAACAACACTACAGACCCAGAACACCAGAATAAGAGCGAGCCGACATGAAAATAGAATAGACGGACTGAAAAGAGGAGGCTAATCCACCATACACAAAAGCCCCTTTCACCACAGTCGATGGAATGTGACTCTTAATAGCAACCTTATATTCTGGCAAAGAAGTGCTACATCCTGACACATCCTGTATCAGCAGTAGAGCCTCAAGAGAAAGCGGCAGTCTGGATAGTGCTGAATACCACATTCACTGGCAAGGCTACCCACTTCATGCTTTGCAGAGCACCTAGGAAGAGATCAATGGTTTACCTAATTTCAGGGAGCCATGACTTTCACTGCCAATGATATCCCTAAAACCCAATCTGGAAGCATAGAGTCCAAGGGAAAAGCATTTTTCAAATCTTGCTCATTCTTCACCATAGAATAAAACATCTATCTACCAAATCACAACAAACATATTCTTATGATGCTTCTCAGTATCCTAAATTACCACCTCTCCTCATACACTTGTTTACTGAAAAACTAAACATATAATGGAAATCATATTTAAAAATCCTGGCCTTTCCATGAACTTCCCACATTAGTGGAGCACATGCTGGCTTAACACCGACCCCTGAAGGTGGGACTGTGGGCTAGAATCCATCTCAAACTCAGACACAGAAAAAGACATGCATTTCAATTTCTGGGCTGTACCTACCGATGAAGCCACAATAGTAGCAATACATTAAAGCCTTTGAGCAAGGTAGTGGCTTCCCATCCGGCACAGCCAACACTTCAAAACTTTGCTTGACTGAGAGGGAGCACAAGCTGGAATGAGAAGGGTCCACTCGGACCCTCATGTGATCATTCCTTATATTTGTGTACCTTTATCACCAGATACATAGACATCATACTCGAACAACAATAGCCCTCGGAAACCCATCAATAACATGTGGAGAAGCCGGTAGACTATATAGCATCCAAATATAAGATCAATAAAGTATTCCATTTCTTCTCAATGGGTAAAATGAAACAAAACAGATAATCAATTTTGTGACATTGTTGGCTATTTGTACTATTATTTCACATTATCCAAGGCACTAAGAAAAGCTTTGAGACCATTTCTAATCAGTACTTACGCTAGGACATTGTGTCTAGCCTGACACCAACAAAGACACCCTAGCACCATAGTGCTTAGGTGTCTGCATTATGGAATGGACGTTTTTTTGTAAGAAGTGACACCTTCTGTCAAAAAATTACATCTTAAAGACATTCATCTTTCTATATTTACTGCACAATGCAGTATATGTTGACATAGGAAATAAGGAGCAGAAATATATATCTATGCATTTGTCATGACTGGGTCTGGGAGGAATACTATTTAGATATCTAGGTTTACTAGCTACATTAAATATGCCAATCCACAATGATACATGAGTGTGTGCATGAGAATGGGCATGATTCATCCATTAAATGGCTCCTGCTTTACAATGTTAAGTAACACAGGACTAGCAGCTGCCTTGCCTTACATATATGTACAAAGTCAAGCAAGGCAAACAATGCAAAACCTACATGACTTGGACACACTGTGAATACTGTTTAGGACAGAGCCATAAATAATACTGAAAAACATGTCTGTAGAAAAGTGGATTATTATGTGGTGGGGGGGGGGGTTAGGCCTCGCCATGTAATACTATCACAATACTTCAAAGGTGTTCCTTGGATTCACACTAATAAAGCCTTAGGCCAGTCCTGGTAGAGTGGCAAATAGGAGTCAGGCTTAAACAGGGGAATGTGTTAATTATTTCAGAGTAACAACATGGATGATAAGTAATTGACACGACTCAATAGAAATCTGACACCAATTTTAAAAAGTAAAGTGTAGTTTAATCTTAACTCAGACTCCAAAATGAATGGAATAGCATACACATAACCAGAGTTATGGATTTTAGAGGCAATATTAAATCAGTGCAGAAAAATACATAGAGAATATAACATTGCGGTAAAGTGTAAAAACAACTAGTGACACTCGGTCACTTCAGGTTGATTTATGTGCCACCCATACAGGGTTAAGGTCATGCAGTCCCCTGGACCAGGCCACAACAATCATTACCATTTTAACTAGCCTGTGGCGTCCGGGTGCAGAGTTGTCCTAGCTGTCCGTGGTGCTGAACGGGAGCCGCAGGGATGCAGGTTTTACCGCTTACATGATGCTGCAAGAAAACAGAATGCAAAAACACAACAGGTGCACGGTGTTCCCTGTAGATGCAGTGTCCAGTATAAGGGTTAGTTGCCAAATTGGCAACCAATAAACTTGCAGAGGTAGGCCCAGCAAAAAGGTACTGGAACTTCACGGGGTCTTGGGGAATGAGTAGCAGCCTGAAACTTTGTGGCAGACAGGACTACAACTCCCACAATGCACTGGACCATTTGGATTTGGCTAATCCCATGAAGGGCCCGATGTCCAGCGATTCTTAAGATCTGCTGAGTGTTTATACCTGCAGTTTGCAGGGGACTAGTGACCCCATGTCCAGGGGAGTCTGAGGGTGCTTGTGGCTTCCACAAAGGTTCCTCTCTCAGGGAGTGCCAAGTGTGAGTCAGGGACGGGGCTTGATCCCTCAGTTCCAAGTCTGTTGCCACAGGGACAAAGTATCTATCTTTCCCTTTGGGGCTGTGGGCAAAGTCCTTCTGTTGGCAGCACATGTCTCTTCTTGGTCCTTCCTTGAAGCACGTTGTTCAGCTCTGAGGTTCTCATGTCAGGGGGGCCTCTTAAATCCTAGATTTAGGGGAGTGGGAGCTAGAAGTTAATGGGAGGCTAGTCTCTGCAGCAAGTCATCCCCTGAGGTGACCGTATCTGGGGTTGTAGTTCACCTTTTCTACCCAGAATCCTCTATTCTACAATTCCTAAAGATGACAGGAATCAAAGTGTGGTGTACAGACTAGGCTGCTCACCCTGGAGGTGTGTCAAGCTTTCTGGGGGTGTATACATCCTTCATAGCTAATTTCCCATCTGCCTGGATGCAAATGTGTCTGGGGTGGGGGGGGCTGTTTCCCCCACTAGGAGTCAGAGGTGGTGCAGCTTTTGAAGCTCACGCCTTGATATGCCGCTGCACTAGCCTGCTTGGGATGAGGGAGGTGTGACCTCCTTCCTGCCCAAGCCGTTGTTCCTGACTTCTGGAAATTATCACACTGCCTGGCAAGGGATCAGAATCCTCTGTCGTTGGCAGCAGGCATGGGAAAGTGTGGGCTTGCCAGCTAGAGCACAGAAAAGCTGGGGCAACCAGATAGGCAACCTCTAAGGTCACCACCTGGGTGCATGCCACGTCACCCAGGGCATGAGATTCATGTCAGGGGTGGGAAGGCACATTGTTTGACACCAAACATGATATATTTTGGTGGTACTATCATGGAGCTACCAATCTTGGGAATGCCTGGGTGGCAGCACATTTTATTTTATGGACCGCTCACACCTTTAGTAGTTTCCAATGGGGAACGTCACTGTAGAGACATAGACTTGCACTTATAAACCCTCCCCATTAATATATTGCACCTTGCCTCCTGGGCTGAGGAGGCCTACCTTAGGTGTGCCTGGTATATATTAAAGATAGTACATTTGACTGTGCTATACATGGAGAGGGCACAGTCGGGTCAAAGCAGCTTGCACTGCTCCTGCAATCTGCAATGTCAGGCCTGTTGTCATTAGTTTGCTTGAGTCACCTATGCCCTGGGTATCCCTAGTACCATATACTTGGGACGTATAAAGGGGCAAAGTGTTTGTCTAATTGGGATTGCCAATTCACACATAACTGTTTTAGGGAGAGAGCACTGGCACTGGAGTCTGGTTATCAGGCTTCTGTGTGCTGTTAGAGTCAAAATCCAGCACCTAGCAGTCCATAGAGGGGCAAAAAGTGGGGGGCATCTGCAAAGAGCCACGTTTTCTTAAAGTAAATGGAGTAATCAAAATGTGTGTATAATGTGAATCATTCTGACAAATAAGTGTAGAAGATCAAGTGCAAAATTGCATTCTTTACAAGCATGTGGTTACCTTCTATTCATCCCCAGTACAATCAGACAACCAGAAAAATATTGTTCATCAAGTACAATATATTATGTACACATATCCAACAAATATCATTCATACAACATGGCTGTTGCCTCATAAAGTTATTTGGGGACATGAGCACATCTACAAATAATCTAAGGTTAAGCATGTACTGTTGAAGGCAGACATAACAGAAAGAGGTTTCTTAGCTCATTCAACATGAATGGCATTTGTGATAGCAACAATAGATACACAGCAAACAGACACAATATACTAATATCTCTACATGCCTGGTGAAATGATATAAAAATGCTGTGTAGATACATAACTTGGGGAATTGTGTTGGGTTATTGCCAACGTTATTTTCAAATTTACATCTGATGTAAAAATATATGTATTTAAAGAATTTGCAAAATGTATTGGGTCAGGAATATGCGCCAATCCCTATCATTACTCCAGTATAATGATGTGCATTACACCATGTATATAGCATGCATAAAAAACATATTTGTTGAGCCTATGTTGACTTAATCAGTCAGTCTGCTTCCTCAAGCCCCAGATGCACCAATAAGTCTGACATATGCATCATCACATCCAACCAGTGCAGTAGAAGTAGAGTGTCCTACCATGCTCAGTGCAGTGGTAACCATATTGATGCATCAACCTTCCTCTCAGTAACCTATAAAACACACACCTTACCTAACATAGGGCTTGATTTTTAACTTTGCAGACAGGATACTCTGTTACAGATGTAAAGATATCCTGTCCGCTGTATTACAAGTTCCATTGGATATAATGCACTTGTACTACGGGGAATGGAATATGCTTAAGGCTTGAGACAAAGTATCCTGTGGACAAAATTCTCAATCAGGCCCATAGATACAAATTAAATTGCAAATATATTCTAACACAATATAAGACACATATATATTAATAACATAATACAGTACATAGATATCTCATATTTGAAATGCATCTCTGTATATATTCTACACAATCTCCTCATGCACATCTAAAGGAATGTACTACAACAGTGACAAAATGGCCAGCAAAAAAACCCACACCAATTTCATCATATCTGGGGGCATATTTACTAAAAGTTTCTGCTGTGGTTGCGCGACTTCGGTTGTGCAGCCACAACGTAAATTGTAACTAAATAGTTGCAAAGCTATGAAAGAAGTGATTTGTCCAAACTTGCATGGCTTTGTAAAGAAAGGCTACGCAATGCTTGTGCTGCTTGCGTTACTTTTAATTCTGGGAGTTTTTATATGTGAGGAGCATTGGCGTTCCTGTGCATCCACCCATCGATTTTTTACAATTGCAGAATTACAAAGGTTTATAAATCACTGAGTGCGTGAAATGCCTATGCCTCCCAGAGGTGGGCGTAAAAACGAAAAAATATTATGTCCCCTTTATTTCCTCTTACTCTGTGTTGCATAATATCTTGAAGGATTGTTTTTGTACAGGAAAGTATTCTACCCTGCACAAAAATAGACCTGCCCTTAATGCTGGCCCCCTTACACCATGTTGCAAGAGTGACTGGAGTGTAGCTTGCCTATATGAAGTGCACAAGTGCTGTGAGAGAGCATTGGTGTGTCATATCTGAGTTGACATAGGGCATTTCTGCTCTCTTCCTTTAGCAAAACGCAGTGTAGCGCAGCAAATTGCCCTGCTGCACTGTGTTGCGTGTAAGATGATAGCATCTGGGCATTGGGTTGTAAGTTATAGAGTAGCTTAGCGTTGATTTGATATTTTCAAATGCAATGTGGCACAACACATCTGCGTGATCCTGTGTCACACAAACATTGACTTGTGTAGCCTTGCATTGGAAAATGTGATACAAATATAGGCAAATCAGCTGCAAACACCCAGGAGGTGAGGCGACCGGCATGATTGTGAAGCAGGAATTGTTTGGAACTGCTTTCACTTCCTCATTGTGCTTTATGGACTGTAGTTGCTTTCTGTATGAGACAAGCTGGCGATTGTGATTGTGTACTTTGTGTGAAGTGTTTGGTTTATTTAAAGTATTGTCTCTTTTGTACATGTGTTATTTGTCTGGGATTCAGTATTGTGTATTGCCTTAGATGTGATTCTCTGACTTTTTGGGATTTATTGAAGCTTACTAGTCTTGGGGTGTTAAGGGATGTTTGCGGGTTTTTATCGGTATAGTTGTTACACTGTATTTGATATTATGTCTGGTAAGAGAAGAGTCCTCAACTTTCCACTGGCTCCCTTGTATCCTTGGGACTGGAGGGAGATTCCGCCAAGGCTATGGGCTGACTGAGAGCAGTGCCCATAGGGTGCGGGCACAAAAACACTTTCTCCCAGTAACCGTGGTGGAGCGCACCATCAATCAGCTCCAACATCAGAGGGCAGATGTTGTTTCCAGGGTTGCTGACCTGCTGGAACTACTAGGATTAGAGATTGATTGTCCTGTTGGTTTGTATGTTCTTTCTGAAACGTGTACCTTATGTAGGCAATATAATTAGGTCATTCGGAATGGTTTAGATATGCATATCCATTCACAATGAAAGGATGATTATTGCCATGCAGTGATTTATGTAGGCACTTCACTGTGGTGATTATACAATACCACATAAACATGTGCCAAGGGATATGGCGAAACTTAACTATATCAATTGCTATGAGTATAACACTTGTTGTGTACCACAGAGTGGGTATGGGATTTTAACAAAAAGGTCACAACATTAAAACTTTGTCAAATGAGGTACTATGTTGAACTGTCCCAACATCTCACTTTGAAGAGAATATGCAGATTTATGTATCCTATCAGATATATTGAAAGGATACAATCTCTACAATCACACCATTTGATGTATGTCAAATACATAATCTGCTTCTTAGCATGTGAACAGTAAAATATATATATATGGACAGTACATCCTCTGATAGGCAATAAATATATGTGTACTGCACTCTACCCCATTGTAGTAGTAGTAGTAATGTACTTTATTTGGTAATTAACAATCATCAAAGTGTACACGACCAAATAAAATAACACAAACAGTGGACCAAATATATAAAACATAATAAAAACCAATCTCTTTTTTTTTTACCATCTTAAACGAGATAAAAATAATCATCACAGATTTCAAGATAAATTACAATTCATCGACACCTCTTAAAGGATGTCTTAATCACCTCATGTAATTAAGCAACATTCCTCCAGGTGGAAAAAATTATATAATAAATTCCTAAAGTGGCTGTGCAAAGTGCAACAAATGCTAACACATAAAATTGCTTAAGATATTATTTCAATAAAAACACCAAAATAAAAGCAGTTTACTGTAGCTTAATGTTCTCTTTACCTGAGCAGCGTTAAAAATACTTATTGTCAGCAGATTGCCAATATGATTTTACAGGACAATATCCTTTTATAAAGTTACCGTGCATATATACAAATGTGCAAATATTACCATTGTATTTGACCTGCAGTGGTTCCTGGCACTACATATATCATAATACATCTATTCCCCGCTGCAAGAGAAAGGGATCCTAAAGCCATGCTTTGGCAGAAAAAATTAGATCAATGTGCAAAGTATGTAATATTGTGAGACATCATTATTCTGTCAATTATATCTTCACTTTGAACATTTCATTGCTGCATAATGTGTTATGTGGCTAAATAATAAAAATTATTTCATATCATATATTTCATGTGGTTACAACCCATACAATGAGGCACCAATATGTCTAATGCCATAAGTGAAATCGTAGTAGTTCAGAACTATTCGAACCTTACTAAATGAGTGTATGCCAGGGACCTTAACATCCACAACCACTAACTAGGAATGTGTTTAGGGAACAAGTATTAAAATCCTACATGTTGGGTGCAGGCATATTATTACTTACTTATGTACATGCTGTTACCCAGGATCCTCACAAGGCCATGTCAACATGTAAAGGTGAAAAGGATGCTTTCTGCGGGAAGGATGGTCATGACTTTGGGTACCAACAACACAGACAGTATATAAAAGCTAATGTGTAAGCCACTTAATGACATCTTTCATCACAGTGCCCTTCTCCCCTCCCGCATTGTGTCTCCTTGTTGCACCTATGTATGTCTTTTACATCCACCAGTAGTGTTGATGCATCATTTGATGAGATCACTTGCACTTCTTCTGTAATCGGACAGCACACTTTGGATGTTGTATATGTCTCACTTTTTCTCATACAAAGAAAGACTTATTGGGCACATAAGGATCTCACTTATGGATGCCTGCATGTTAAATTCCAGGCTTCCACTAATACTAAGTTTCTTTACCCAAAATGAAATCTATACATTTCAGACTACTCGTGTAACAAGTTGCGTGGTCAACAATCCCCAGAAAATGCTTTTATATGCCTGTGTAGTAAATACAGCATATGATGTTTCCCTTCCTGACGTTAGTCTACAATAAAGGATGTTTACTAATGGAAAGCTTTATCAGGCATACACCCTTTACAGTCCTGCCTTCATTATACACAAATTTACAGACCCATAAATGTCAACAGTAAGCACTCTCAAGACATTTCTAAACACCTCCCCACCTGCCAGTAGCAAAACTTCTTTGTGAGATCTGTACACCTCATGAAAGTAAGCTAGAATTAATTTAGGTATAAGTCTCAAAACACCATCCAGCACTGTACTATGCTTGTAGAATTATATGACACCTTTGGGGGAGGAAATAGCCATAATTTGACATATTGTGTGGCTTCTATGCTGTCTCATAGAGATGCTCCACTGTATGCTGAATAGCTTATGTGTAGGCAGTTTAGGTTCATGGTGTAAGTGTGGCTGCATTATAAACTGCATTGTGTATGTGAATAAAGAAATGCATGCTTGACCTTTCAACAAAAGATGCACAAAATGTGTGGTTTTGAAGGCATTAGTTGAATACTTTGTTCAACATTGTAATAATCATCGATATATATGTTTGTTCACTTGACAACTGTGTATGCATGGGCCAATAATGACATGTATAAGTTTGTCACAACACCTTCATCTATTGTGATAATCATATGTATGCATTTGGGTTTGCATGGGTACGGACATTCTCCAGCCATTTGTTACTCAGCGTCTGATGTCTGTGATATGTGCAGCTTAACATTACTCATAGTGTGCTCAACAATCCAGAAGGATGGGAAGTGAGCATGTTTGAAATAGTCATCATCATTTATGTTATGATATTACCTTAAATACAGTTGAATTATGGTATTTCTATTTCCTTCAATAGTATGTTATCTTTCCACTCATCATGTGCTTAGCAGCTGAAGTTGAAATTGGGAAATGCTTGTACTGTTAGAATATGTGTATGAAGGTCTACCCTGATGCACTTATGCACTCCAAACCCATAACACAGAAACACGACCATTAACAATCTAGGGTGCCTCCATTGGTGGTAGGCTCCAAGCAGTGGCTCAGTGCAAGGAGAGGATTTGAATGCTAAAAATAACTCAATGACCCAATGCAAACAAGCAATTTGGTTAGCTGACCTGCTGATATTACATTTCCATTTTAGGTGGCCATTTCTGTCATTCCGATCTGGAGACAACCCCACATGATGAGGTCGAAATCAATTACACTTCATTAGGTAAATATAAGTGTGGTTGAGCACTGACATGAGATTGCCAGTGGTTACAGCCAATGCTGGTCTCACCTCAGTGAAAACTATGGGTCCTAGATGGCCATAGACCACATATATGCATAAGCCAATGAATAGGATAAATATATATTATATATGTCCTGAAATATATTTAGATTATTCTTAGTACTAGTATTAAGGTGATGTATTTTTTTTTAAAAGGGCAGAATTCAAACTGGGTGCACGAATCCTGCCGAAAATGTTAAAAAAACGCCAGTGCTTTGTTATTATTGAGGCCCCGGGTGGGCCATGTCCCTCGGGGCATGAGCAAAAGTAATAGCAGGGGCCGGAGGGGGCCTCCGCAGCCCTGGGGACTGCCACCTCCCCGGGGCTTTATTTATGTTTTACGGGGGCCACTCAACCCCCCGCCGCAGTCCCCCCCACAGCCCCAGGGACCACCTCCTCCCCGGGAATCTCCTGTTAAAAAAATAAAACAAATCTAGCCCCCCACATGCCGGGGACTGCCACCTCCCCGGGGCACTTTGTAATGAAATGCGGGGGTCCGTTATGGACCCCTGGGGACCACCACCTCCCTGGGGCTTTGAACATTGGGAGGGGGGCCACGCGACCCCCTCACCTGGAGCCCTTGATGGCCCTGGGGGCCGCCAACCCCCTGGGCCGGCTTCTGCAGTGTCCTGGGGTGCCCACCCCAGGGACACTGCTGTTTGCTATGGCACGGCAGGAGCCGTGCAGCTCCCGCCCTGTCATAGCAAACACTGGTTTGGATTTTGGAAGCGAGAGCAGGTTCCCTGCTCTCGCTTCCAAAATCCAAAGCAGATTGCTTTTCCACAAGGGGCGCTGCATGTCAGCAGCTCCCTGTGTGGAAAAGCAATGCCGGCTCCAGGCAGGAGGCGTGGAGCCGGCGGGACTGGAAGGGCATTGGGGCTCCCCCCATGGTCCCCAATGGAAAGGGCCTGCCCCGGGGTATGGGGTCCCTGGGGCCAGAAGTGGCCCGGGAGGGGGGCCACGCAGCCCCCCTCCCTCAAAATTTAAAAAAGAGGCACAGCCCCCAGGGGATGGGGTCCCTGAGGCTCATAGAGGCCTCAGGAAGGGGGCCACGCAGCACCCCTCATTAAAAAATAAATAAATATATGGCCATGCCCTGGGGATGGGGTCCCCGGGTTAAAATTGGCCTCCCTGCAGCAGACTGCAAATGCGTCCACTGGCGTGTTGTATGTTGGGGAATTAATTCCCCTTGAATATTGTGGGTCCCTGGGGGCCAGCTAGCCCACCAGGTGCCTCCAGTATGCACCAGGGAGCTGCGTTACAGAGAGGTGGTCAAAGGCCATGCCCCCTTTTTACACCACTCTGCAACGCTGCTCTGTGGCACTTACTGGAGGTAGCTGGTGGGCTAGTTGGCCCCTAGGGACCCTCGGGCCCCAATTTACAAATGCGCCAGCGGGTGCGTTTGCCCAGTGGTGCAGGGAGGGGTCGGGGCCTGATGTGACAAGTGTGCAACCGCGCCCCCTGGTGTGTTGTAAATTGGGGGATTAAGTCCCCTTGAATCCTGAGGGTCCCTAGGGGCCAATTAGCCCACCAGGTACCTCCAGTAAGTGCCACAGAGCTGCCTTGCAGAGAGCTAGTCCAAGGCCACTCCCCTTTTTACACCTCTCTGCAACACAGCTCTGTGGCGCCCACTGGAGGTACCTGATGGGCTAGTTGGACCCCAGGGACCCTCAGGGACCCTCAGGATTAAAGGGTACTTAATCCCTCAACTTACAATGCACCAGGGGTGTGTTTGCACAGTGGTGCAGGGAGGGGGCGGGGCCTGATGTGACAAGTGTGCAATGCTAGCTTGCTTCACCTACAATAGGTACAGTCTAGCAGTAGTAGTGCAAGCTTCCTGCATCTAGAACAGGTACAGCCTGGCAGGAGCAGTGCAAGCTTCCTTCACCTAGAACAGGTATAGCCTGGCAGCAGATGAGCAAGCTTCATTTACGAAGAACAGGTACAGCCTGGCAGCAGTGCAAGCTTCCTTAACCTAGAACAGGTACAGCCTGGCGGTGGCAGTGCAAGCTTCCTTAACCTACAAGAGGTACAGCCTGGCAGCAGTGCAACCTTCCTTTACCTAGAACAGGTACAGCCCGGCAGCAGCAGTGCAAGCTTCCTTCACCTAGAACAGGTACAGCCCGGCAGTGACAGTGCAAGCTTCCTTCACCTAGAACAGGTGCAGCCTGGCAGAAGTGCAAGCGTCCTTCACCTAGAACTGGTACAGCCAGGCAGCAGCAGTGCAAGCTTCCTTTGCCTAGAACAGGTACAGCCTGGCAGCAGTGCAAGCTTTCTTCACGTAGAACAGGTACAGCCAGGCAGCAGCAGTGCAAGCTTCCTTTGCCTAGAACAGGTACAGCCTGGCAGCAGTGCAAGCTTCCTTCACGTAGAACAGGTACAGCCAGGCAGCAGCAGTGCAAGCTTCCTTTACCTAGAACAGGTAAAGCCTGGCAGCAGTGCAAGCTTCCTTAATGTAGAACAGGTACAGCCAGGCAGCAGCAGTGCAAGCTTCCTTTACCTAGAACAGGTACAGCCTGGCAGCAGTGCAACCTTCCTTCACATAGAACAGGTACAGCCTGGCAGCAGCAGTGCAAGCTTCCTTCACCTAGAACAGGTACAGCATGGCATCAGTGCAAGCTTCCTTCACCTAGAACAGGTACAGCCTGGCAGAAGTGCAAGCTTCCTTCATCTACAAGATGTATAGCCTGGCAGCAGTGCAAGCTTCCTTCATCTACAAGAGGTACAGCCTGACAGCAGTGCAAGCTTCCTTTACCTAGAACAGGTACATCCCAGCAGCAGCAGTGCAAGATTCCTTCATGTAGAACAGGTACAGCCCGGCAGCAGCAGTGGAAGCTTCCTTCACCTACAACAGGTACAGCCTGGCAGCAGTGCAAGCTTCCTTCATCTACAAGATGTATAGCCTGGCAGCAGTGCAAGCTTCCTTTACCTAGAACAGGTACATCTCAGCAGCAGCAGTGCAAGATTCCTTCATGTAGAACAGGTACAGCCCGGCAGCAGCAGTGGAAGCTTCCTTCACCTAGAACAGGTACAGCCTGGCAGCAGTGCAAGCTTCCTTCATCTACAAGATGTATAGCCTGGCAGCAGTGCAAGCTTCCTTTACCTAGAACAGGTACAGCCCAGCAGCAGCAGTGCAAGCTTCCTTCACCTAGAACAGGTACAGCATGGCATCAGTGCAAGCTTCCTTCACCTAGAACAGGTACAGCCTGGCAGAAGTGCAAGCTTCCTTTACCTAGAACAGGTAAATCCCAGCAGCAGCAGTGCAAGATTCCTTCATGTAGAACAGGTACAGCCCGGCAGCAGCATTGGAAGCTTCCTTCACCTAGAACAGGTACAGCCTGGCAGCAGTGCAAGCTTCCTTCATCTACAAGATGTATAGCCTGGCAGCAGTGCAAGCTTCCTTTACCTAGAACAGGTACAGCCTGGCAGAAGTGCAAGCTTCCTTTACCTAGAACAGGTACAGCCCAGCAGCAGCAGTGCAAGCTTCCTTCACCTAGAACAGGTACAGCATGACATCAGTGCAAGCTTCCTTCACCTAGAACAGGTACAGCCTGGCAAAAGTGCAAGCTTCCTTTACCTAGAACAGGTACAGCCCGGCAGCAACAGTGCAAGCTTCCTTCACCTAGAACAGGTACAGCCTGGCAGCAGATGAACAAGCTTCATTGACGTAGAACAGGTACAGCCTTGCAGCAGTGCAAGCTTCCTTCATCTACAAGAGGTACAGCCTGACAGCAGTGCAAGCTTCCTTTACCTAGAACAGGTACTTCCCAGCAGCAGCAGTGCAAGATTCCTTCATGTAGAACAGGTACAGCCCGGCAGCAGCAGTGGAAGCTTCCTTCACCTAGAACAGGTACAGCCTGGCAGCAGTGCAAGCTTACTTTGTCTACAAGAGGTACAGCCTGGCAGCAATGCAAGCTTTATTTATCTAGAACAGGTACAGCCCAGCAGCAGCACTGCAAGCTTTCTTCACCCAGAACAGGTGCAGTGTGGCAGCAGTGCAAGCTTCCTTTACCTAGAACAGATACAGCCTGGCAGAAGGGCAAGCTTCCTTTACCTAGAACAGGTACAGCCTGGCAGCAACAGTGCAAGCTTCCTTCAACTAGAACAGGTACAGCCTGACAGCAGTGCAAGCTTCCTTCACCTAGAACAGGTGCAGCATAGCAGCAGTTCAAGCTTCCTTCACCTAGAACAGGTACAGCCAGGCAGCAGCAGTGCAAGCTTCCTTCACCTAGAACAGGGACAGGCTGGCAGCAGTGCAAGCTTCCTTTCCCTAGAACAGGTACAGCCCGGCAGCAGCAGTTCAAGCTTCCTTCACCTAGAACAGGTACAGCCCGACAGTAGCAGTGTAAGCTTCCTTCACCTAGAACAGGTACAGCAAAACAGCAGCAGTGCAAGCATCCTAAACCTAGAACGGGTATAGCCTGGCAGCAGTGCAAGCTTCCCTCACCTAGAATAAGTACAGACTGGCAGCGGCAGTGCACCGGCCCTCACACAGAACAGGTACAGCATAGCAGCAGTGCAAGCTTCCTTCATATAGAACAGGTACAGTACAACAGCAGCAGTGTAAGCTTCCTTCACCTAGAACAGGGGCAGCCTAGCAGCAGTGACGGATTTCTTCACATAGAACAGGTGCAGCATGGCAGCAGGGCTAGCTTCCTTCACCTAGAACATGTACATCCTCGCAGCAATGCAAGCTTTCTTCACCTGGAACAGATACAGCATGGCAGCAGTGCAAGCTTCCTTCAACGAGAACGGTTACAGGCTAGCAGCAGCAGTGCAGTTTCCCTCACATAGAACTGGTACTGTCTGACAGTAATGCAAGCTTCCTTTACCTTCCTTTACTCTACGTTGCAGAGAGGTGTAAAAGGGGGCGTGGCCTCGCACCACCTCTGCAACGCAGCTCTGTGGCACTTACTGGAGGGAGCTGGTGGGCTAGTTGGCCCCTAGGGACCATCAGAACTGAAGGGGACTAAATCCCCCAATTTACAAAGCACCAGGGGGTGTGTTTGCACAGTGCTGTAGGGAGGGGGGGGGCCTGATGTGACAAGTGTGCAACCGTGCCCCCTGGTGTGATGCAAATTGGGGGATTAAGACCCCTTGAATCCTGAGGGTCCCTAGGGGCCAATTAGCACACCAGGTACCTCCAGTAAGTGCCACAGAGCTGCCTTGCAGAGAGCTGGTCCGAGGCCATGCCCCTTTTTACACCTTTCTGCAATGCAGCTCTGTGGTGCCCACTGGAGGTACCTGATGGGCTTGTTGGACCCCAGGGACCCTCAGGACTCAAGGGGACTTAATCCCCCAACTTACAATGCACCAGGGGTGCATTTGCACAGTGGTGCAGGGAGTGGGCGGGGCCTGGTGTGACAAGTGTGCAATGCTAGCTTGCTTCGCCTATTATAGGTACAGTCTAGCAGTAGCAGTCCAAGCTTCCTGCATCTAGAACAGGTACAGCCTGACAGGAGCAGTGCAAGCTTCCTTCACCAAGAACAGGTATAGCCTGGCAGCAGATGAGCAAGCATCATTGACGTAAAACAGGTACAGCCTGGCAGCAGTGCAAGCTTCCTTAACCTAGAACAGGTACAGCCTGGCGGTGGCAGTGCAAGCTTCCTTAACCTACAAGAGGTACAGCCTGGCAGCAGTGCACCCTTCCTTTACCTAGAACAGGTACAGCCTGGCAGCAGCAGTGCAAGCTTCCGTCACCTAAAACAGGTACAGCCCGGCAGCGACAGTGCAAACTTCCTTCACCTAGAACAGGTGCAGCCTGGCAGAAGTGCAAGCTTCCTTCACCTAGAACAGGTACAGCCTGCCAGCAGTGCAAGCTTCCTTTACCTAGAATAGGTACATCCCGGCAGCAGCAGTGCAAGCTTCCTTCACCTAGAACAGGTGCAGCGTGGCAGCAGTGCAAGCTTCCTTCAGCTAGAACAGGTACAGCCAGGCAGCAATGCAAGCTTCCTTTACCTAGAACAGGTACAGCCCGACAATAGCAGTGTAAGCTTCCTTCACCTCGAACAGGTACAGCCTGGCAGCAGTGCAAGCTTCCTTCATGTAGAACAGGTACAGCCCGGCAGCAGCAGTACAAGCTTCCTTCACCTAGAACAGGTACAGCCTGGCAGCAGTGCAAGCTTCCTTTGTCTACAAGAGGTACAGCCTGGCAGCAGTGCAAGCTTCCTTTATCTAGAACAGGTACAGCCCGGCAGCAGCAGTCCAAGCGTCCTTCACCTAGAACAGGTACAGCCCGACAGTAGCAGTGTAGGCTTCCTTCACCTAGAACAGGTACAGCCAAACAGCAGCAGTGCAAGCATCCTTTACCTAGAACAGATATAGCCTGGCAGCAGTGCAAGCTTTCTTCACCTACAATAAGTACAGGCTGGCCGCGGCAGTGCAGCGGCCCTCACATAGAACAGGTACAGCATAGCAGCAGTGCAAGCTTCCTCCACCTAGAACAGGTACAGTCCAACAGCAGCAGTGTAAGCTTCCTTCACCTAGAACAGGTGCAGCCTGGCAGCAGTGCAGGCTTTCTTCACCTACAACAGGTGCAGCATGGCAGCAGGGCTAGCTTCCATCAACTAGAACAGGTACATCCTTGCAGCAGTGCAAGCTTCCTTCACCTGGAACAGGTACAGCATGGCAGCAGTGCAAGCTTCCTTCACCTACAGCGGTTACAGGCTAGCAGCAGCAGTGCAGTTTCTCTCACATAGAACTGGTACTGTCTGACAGTAAAGCAAGCTTCCTTTACCTTCCTTCACTCTGCGTTGCTGAGAGGTGTAAAAAGGGGCATGGCCTCGCACCATCTCTCTGCAACACAGCTCTCTGGCACTTACTGGAGGTTGCTGGTGGGCTAGTTGGCCCCTAGGGACCCTCAGGACTGAAGGGGACTTAATCCCCCAATTCACAACGCGCTAGGGGGTGTGTTTGCACAGTGGTGCAGGGAGGGGGCAGGGCCTGATGTGGTAAGTGTGCAAATGCGCGCCCCCTGGTGTTTTGTAAATTGGGGGATTAAGTCCCCTTGAATCATGAGGGTCCCTAGGGGCCAATTAGCCCACCAGGTCCCTCCAGTAAGAGCCACAGAGCTGCGTTGCAGAGAGGTGTAAAAAGAGGTGGTGCCTCGGACCACCTCTCTACAATCTAGCTGTGTGGTGCTTACTGAAGGTACCTGGTGGGCTAGTTTGACTTAACCCCTCCCAATTTACAACGTGCCCGGGGGCTTGTTTGCACAGTGGTGAAGAGAGGGGGCGGGGCCTGAAGTGACAAGTGTACAAACCCACCCCTCAGGATTCCAGGGGGCTTAATCCCCCAACTTAAAACATGCTAGGGGGTGCGTTTGCATAGTGGTGCAGAAAGGGGGCGGTGCCTGATATAACAAGTTAGCAATCCTGCTGTGTGGGACTTACTGGTGGCAATAAAAGGGGTAATTGGCCCCCAAGGTTGACGTTGGGGGCTAACTACTCCTCCTGTTACCTCCAGTAAATCCCACACAGTGGGATTGCTAAGAGGTGTTCGGAGGCCATGCTCACCTTTCCCCACCACTCTGAAAACGCGACTGGTATGTTATAGTTAGAAATTAGCATTTAAAAAGCCTTAGAAATTCACTGAAAAAAACATAGGTTTCAGGAACGTTTTAGTTAGAAATTAGCATTTTAAAAAACCTTAGAAATTTTACTGAAAAAAACACAGGTTTCAGGTACATTATAGTTAGTTGAATATTTCACTCGTACAAAACCAGAGAAATTTGGCTGATATAGTTAGTAGAGCTAACTATAACTCGCGCCCCCGCAATGCACTGCTGATGACGTCACATATTACATCACTCATGACATGTATACATACATTCATACATACATACTGAAAAAGCCAAAGGTTACAGGGATGTTATAGTTAGGCTCAGATTTCACTCATAAAAAAACTGTGAAATTCGGCAGTTATAGTTACCCGAGCTAAGTATAACTTATGCCTCCACAATGCACTGCTTATGACCTCACATGTTACATCACTCATGTCATGGTCCACGACATTACTGATGACATCTCAAATGACATCACTGATACATCATGCAGTAAGTGTAAGTGTTCTGTAACAGATATGATTGTTGAACATATATACGAAGGTACTAAAAAAGTTAACTTAGTATACTAGGTGTATTGCTAATGAGTGACACTACTTTTAATATATATTATGTCAGTGGCTTTGTGACTATGCATCCTTGTGTATATGGGTTTGTGAGTGGTTATATGGGTGTATAAGTGGGTTAGTGAGTAACTGTGTGGGTGAGAGATGCTGTGTGAGTGGCTGTATTGGTGAGTGAGTGAATGTGTCATTGTATGTGTGAATGAGTGGTGGTTTGAGTGGCTCTATGGGTGGGTAAATGGGTGTATAGTGACTGTATGCGTGAGTGAGTGTCTGAATGGCTGTATGAGTGAGTGACTGGATGTGTAAGTGTCTGTATGGTTGAATGAGGGGCTATTTGAGTGGGTGTTTGCTTAAGTGAGTTGATGAATGAGTGGCTGTATTGGAGAATAAGTGGCTCTGTGAATGCCTGTATGAGTGAGTAAGCAGATGTGTGATTGTTTGATATGTGAATGGTTATGTAAGTGGTTGTGTGGGTGTGTGAGGGCTTTTATGGGTGAGATGAGTGGCCGTGTTGAAAGGATGATTGAGTTAGTAACTCGGTGTGTGAGTGACTTTGTAAGTAAATACATGGGTGTGTGAGTAGCTGCATGATTGAGTGTGTGGATATCAGACTGGTTGTATGGGTGAGTGACTGGTTGTATGAGTGGCTGTATGGGTGAGTGAATGGTTGTGTGAGTAGCTGTACGAGTCAGTAAGTGGGTGTGTGAGTGGCTCTATGGGGGAGTGAGTGAGTGTCTGAGTACTGGTATGGGTATGGGTGTGTGAATAGGTACGTGAGTGGTTGTACAAGAGGTTGTTTTTGGGTGCGAGTAGATGTACGAGTGGTTCAGTGGATGATATCATCAGTGACGTCAATTGAGATGTCATCAGTGATGTCACTGACCATGTCATGAGTGAAGTAATATGTGAGCTCATAAGCAGTGCATTGCAAGGGCGTAAATTATACTTAGCTCGGGTAACTATTACTGCTGAAATTTGCTGTTTTTTATGAGTGAAATCTGAGCCTAAGTATAACGTCCCTGTAACCTTTGGTTTTTTCAGTGAATTTCTAAGGTTTTTATTTTTATTTTATTTCCTAAGTATAGTGTCCCTGGAACCTTTATTTCTTCCAGTGAATTTCTAAGGTTTTTCAAATTCTATTTCCTAACTATAATGCTTATTTTAAGTGAATTTCTATGTTTTTTTGTGTTTGCAGAGTGGTGGAGTAAGGGGGTGGGGTCTCCGCACAGCTCTCAGGAATCCTGCTCTGTGGGCCTTACTGGAGGTAACAGGAGGGCTTCTTGGCCCCCAAGAACCCTCTGCATCGAAGAGGACTTAATCCCCCAACCAGTAGTGCTCCAGGAGGCACATTTGCAGAGTGGTGGAGAAAGGGGGTAGGACTTCCAATCAGCTCTCAGCAGTCTTGCTGTGTGGGACTTACTGGAGGTAACAGGAGGGCTTGTTGACTTGTTGGCCCCCAAGGATCCTCCGGAGCCAAGGGGAATTTATCCCCAACCAGTAGTGCACCAGCAGGCGTGTTTGCAGAGTGGAGGAGAAAGGGGCGTAGCCTCTGGTGACTTCCCGGTCATTAAAAAAAAAGAAAAATTTTGAATATGGGGAGGGGGTGCGTGATCCCTTCCCTGGGCCAATTTTGGCCCCAGGGTCCCCATCCCCTGGGGCCAGGCTGATTTTGAATGGGGAGGGTGCCACACAGGCTGGTCTAGGCCCAGGGGACCCCATCCCACAGTCTTTTAAAAATTATTTTTAAATAAAATTAAAGGGAGGGGGGTCGAGCGCCCCCCCCCCATCCAGCCAATTTCATCCCCAGGGGCCCCATTCCCGGTGCCCAGACTTTTAAATTGCTATTTGTTTTTAATAATGGGAGGGGGGCCGCCAACCATGAAGTACAGGCTAAACAGGCAGTGGCAGCACAACTAACCATGGAGGGCAGGAGGTGGGGGCAGTAGCAGCACATAGGACCAAGCACAGCAGTAGGGATGAGACAGTGGCACTGACTCAGACAATGTAGAGCAGGAGGAAGATTAAAGGGTCAGAAAGCTGACAATGTAGGGCAGAGGTAGTGGTGTAACAATAGATCACACAGGGCAGATGAAAGGGCAAAACCAGCACAATGGACCACAGAGGGCAAAAGGAAGAGGGCTCTGGCACACACACGGACATTGGAGGACAGAGGAAGGGGGAAGGGCAGCAAGCTGACAACAGAGGGCAGTTGGGAGGGGCAGTGGCAAAACAGCACACCATTGAGATTAGGAGTGAGAGGGCAGGGACATGTAAAGAGACAATGGTGGTCAAGTGAAGAAGGCAAGGGTAGGAAGCAGACCATGCAGGGCATGGAGGAGAGGCGGTGGTGGGACAACAGACCATGGAGGACAGGACGGAGGGGGTAGGGACATGCCAAAAAAACATGCTTTGTTTGATCTATGGTTGGCAGGGTATGCCCAGACGTGGGTCCCTTGCTCACTTTGTCACTGGATTAAAGCTATCTTGGCTGATGAGCGGTGAAATCCAGAAACCGGTCCTAGGATGCTTGTTTTCAGTCCAGCGAGGACCTGGCCTGGCAGTTCGGTCTGGACTGTTCCCAGTGGGTGCAGAGTCGAGACTGATTTGGAAATGTGTGGGTTCAAACTGGAATGGCATGGGGAATAAAACAACTATGGATTTAGGCCCAGATCTCTGTATTGGGGTGAATGTATGACATTGTTCGGCATTCTGTCCATCAATTGTTCTTTTTGCATTTGTTACCCGAGTGGGACGGGTATGCCCAGACATCGTTGGCTGTGGGTTCTGCCTTATTATATGGACATAGTGCCTAATATTGAAATAGATAGGTGTAGGAAGCCTTGTTGTGTCTTGCAGTTTACTCCCTGCTTTCTTCCTCACATATTTGAAATATTCAGGGTCCCTCTGTTGTAGTTTGGGATGCCCCTACTATACATAGTATGCTCTCAGTGTGCAGATTGTGCATAGAGCCCACTCCCTCTAGAGATCCACGCCCCATTAGATGGGAAGTCGCAACTATGCACAGTCTGCGCTCAGTGCGCAGACTATGCATAGAGCTCACTCCCTCCAGAAATCAAAGCCCCATTAGATGGGAAGTCGCTACTATGCCCAGTATGTGCTCAGTGGATAGAACTCACTCCTTCCAGGCTCCCAAGCTCCTTTAGGTGGGCAAGCCCCAACTATGCAGAGCCTGTGAGCTAAAGACACACAATTGATGGACAGAATGCAGAACAAATCAAAACATTCTCCCCCAGTCAAGAGATCTGGGTTAAATCCATCATTCTTTTGCTCACCATGCCACCCCAGTTTAGACCTGGCCATATGCAAATCAGTCTTGACCCTGTGCCTCATGGGAACAGTCCAGCCCGAACTGCCAAGCCAGGTCCTCCCTGGAACAGGACACAAGCATCCTAGGACCTGTGAGCTCTGCACTGCTCTTCATAGAGAGGGTACTCCCTCAAGACACCCACGCCCAATTGGGGGTGAGCCACCACTACAAAGAGGCTGCATTCTCTGTGCAGCTCGTCATTTAGAGCTCACTTGCTCCACATACTCAAGTCTCCTTATGCAGCAAAAGGCCTAATACATACAGGTGGGTATGTTAGTGATATTTTACTTTAAATTAAAAATAAAACTTAGAAATTCACTGAAGAAAGTACGTTTAAGATTGACATATTTAAGTCTGGTAATAACATTAATTTAAGCTAAAAAAACAACATAGAGATGAATTGAAAAAATCATAGGTTAAAATGAGGTTATAGGTAGGCAAAAATAAATGCTGATATTCACAAGCTATAGTAAGCAGAAGTAACGATAACTTGCCCCCCCTCCATTTTCTGCTTATGACCACACATTGACATTACTTGTGACATGAGCCCATAATTGATGACGTCACTGACATCACTGATGACATCTCACGTGATTAAAATGTAAACAAGTCAGTAAGATGCAAAAACATTTTCCCCAGGGCCTACCCAACTTAACCACACCTATAAAAGTAACTATTTATGACTACGTGCTGTAGATGTCAGGATCCGACCGAGCCGCGCCACCCAAGAACTACATTACCCAGGAGCCTCGGGGAGCTCACCGGATAAAGGAAGCGCAGGCGCACAGGAAGCTGCGCGTAATTCTGGGGACACATGAAATTCACTCTTCCTCGGCGGCGAGCGGAGGAGAGAGGACGCGAATCGCCATTGGAGATACGGCGCTGAGCAGGACGGAGAGAAGAGGATGTGAGCGGAGGACGCGAACCGCCCTTGAAGGCGAGCAAGCCGTTGGTGCGAGCAGCCCCTGAGACGTGCCCGTACAGGTCACGGGAGTTTCATAGCGTGGCACGCACTATCGGAGGACTGAGCGTTTCAGCAGAGGCGTCGGCCGACAGGTGAGGGAACCTCGGCGGGGCGCCGTCTACTCTGAAATAGACCGGAGCAAGAGCCGTAAGTGGATAGTTCCTCGGTGAGTAAACCAGGAGGGCCATTCACGAGACATTAGCTCGCGGGGGAACAGGTTGCCTGGAGCAGAGTCACCGGAACTGGCTGGTCAGGACCGACCCGGGGCGCAAGAGCATAGGGAAAGACTATAGGGGTCACAGCGAGGGAGAGCATCATCTCCAGTGGAGCTTCTGTTCATGACTTTGGAGCGGGACTACTGGGGGAGTAGGGAGTAAACTCGCTATAGTTAAGTCAGCACTGTTGTTGGAAGTGCGTGTTTTCGGTTTTTCTTCTTTGGGTTAATAGGCCCCAGAGGGCATTGGTAGCCGGCGGGCTACAGGGATTGTGACCTTTGGTCAAGTCTGGTGTACTAGTGAGACTATATTGAGAGTAGTGATTTATATGTACGTTTTTCCTGTCTGTTTTGTTGTTTCAGATCCTTTTACTCCACTGCTGTCCCTTCCCTTCCTTTCCCCCGCCTGATCTTTCGCACACCCAGTTCCCTATAGTGGTTGGGTGTGGGTCATATCTGGAGGTGGACCATTATTCTGCTGCAACCGGATCCTGCGAAGCTGGGCCTGACAGAATTACGCGCCCACGAATATAGCTTCGCCCGGCTCGGTTGCAGTAGGCCATGGCCACCATGGACGAGGTTCTTCAGGCGCTGCTGGCAGTTCAGCAGGAATTGGTCGCTTCTAAAGCGGAAACTGCAGCTTTGAGAGACCGAGTAGAGAGAATGTCAAGGAATCCTTTTGACGCCGCGTCGGCGGCGTCGCAGATTCAGGTCACTGTGCCTCCGCCCATCCCCCTGGCAAGTCCTGAGAGATATGCGGGGGACCCCCTGAAGGTGCAAGTCTTTTTGGCACAAATTATGCTTCATTTTTCCTGCAAACCAGCGTCGTTCCCCACTAACCATTCCCGAGTGGCATTCGCCATATCGTACTTGGTGGGGGATGCCGCTAATTGGGCGGTCCCTCTTGTTAGAAACAATGACGAGGTATTGTCAGATTGGGAGGAGTTTCGAAGTGAGTTCGAAAAGGTGTTCGACAGGAGAGCTACCACGCTTAGTGCCGACAGGGACTTACTAGAACTAAAACAAGGGAGAGGCGACTTAATCACCTATCTAACCACCTTCCAGCGGTTGGTGGCAGAAACCGCCTGGCCAGAGGAGAAACGTATGTCCCTATATTATCAAGGCCTACGTGAGGAAATGAAGGACGTGCTAGCACAGATAGATCCACAGCCCCGCACTTGCACGGACATGATTAATTTGACCTTGCGGTTGGATGGGAGGATGATGGCTCGAGGAGAAAAGAAAAGGTGGGACAAGGGAGTGTACAGAGGAGAGAGACCGGTACGTAAGCCGGAAGTAAGCCCTGACACCTCCTCTGAACCAATGGAAATAGGGGTAGTAAAGAGCCCACTAACCCGAGAAGAGAGAGAGAGTCGTAGGGTACAGGGCTTATGTATGTACTGTGGCAAAAAAGGACATTACGTCAGGGAATGCCCTAATAAGCCGAAGCCCAACGACATGTGGAACAGACCAAAGAAGGTAGCGGTATCCACCTTGGCCCCTATGGGTAAAGCCGAAACCAAGATAGGGAGAGAACAGGATAAGGAATCCGGATGGCTTCTGCCTTCTCTGGCAAACACAGAAGCTCCAGATACTGAAGCCCATATCGTGCTCCTCAGTTCTCTCACGCAGGGGGATTCCTGTCATCCGGTTAAGGCCATGGTGGATTCAGGAGCCACCGGGAACTTTATTGATAGTGGGTTGGTCACGAACCTAAGATTGTTCCGAGTACCGCGGGGAACCGCGGAGGAAGTATACGCGGTGGATGGAAAACCGCTTAAATCAGGGCTGATTGTGGAACAAACCGAGGAGCTACTCATGAGCGTGGGAGTAGGGGAGGAGAAACACCAGGAAAGGATCTCTTTCAATATAATCGATGCCCCTCAATATGAGGTGATTCTAGGCATGCCTTGGCTAAGACTGCACAATCCCACGATAGATTGGAAAGACAAGACGGTGCGGTTTGTTTCCGACGTTTGTCGGGACCATCTCGTTCCCCTCACTTGCCGCCCACAGCACGAGTCTCTTGCCCATCCTCACTATTTAGCCACTGCAGCCGAAAGGGACGTATCGTTGCCCGCCGAATATTCACAATATCAGGATGTATTCAGCGAAAAAGACGCCGAGCAACTGCCTCCACACAGGGAATACGATTGTCGTATAGACCTAGTGGAGGGGGCCACCCTCCCGGCTTGTAGGGTATATGCCCTTTCAGGGCCAGAAACGAAACACCTGAGAGAATATTTGGACCATTACCTCGCCATAGGGTTTATAAGACCATCCCGGTCCCCGGCAGCTTCGCCCCTGTTTTTTATTCCAAAGGCGAACGGTGACTTGAGAGCGTGTGTGGACTATCGCGTTCTCAATAAAAACACCGTTCGCAATCGGTACCCGTTACCACTCATCCCGGTCCTATTGGACCAAGTAAAAGAAGCAAAAATATATACACGTTTGGACTTACGTGGAGCGTACCATCTGGTACGCGTACGGGCTGGGGATGAGTGGAAAACGGCGTTTAAAACCAGATACGGGTTGTTCGAATATACTGTAATGCCGTTCGGGTTGTGCAACGCCCCGGCGGCATTCCAGTATTTTCTGAACGATGTGTTGAAGGAATATGTGGATGTCTGTGTCGTGGTCTATATTGACGACATCCTTATATATTCGGACACCACAGAAGAACACGTTCATCAAGTACGTCGAGTCTTGCATACCCTACGATCACATGCACTTTATTGCAAATTAAGTAAGTGCGAATTTGGAGTGACTCAGGTTGAGTTCCTAGGAGTCATGCTTAGTCCGACTGGGTTGCGCATGGCAGAAAGAAAGGTGGTGGCAGTCCAAGAATGGCCCACTCCCAAGAACTTACGTGAGGTCCAAAGTTTCTTGGGCTTTGCGAATTACTATCGCCGATTTATCCAACACTTCTCGCAAGTAGCAGTACCTATCACGAGATTGCTGAAAAAGGGAGTGCCATTTCAATGGACTGACGAAGCGGAAGCGGCTTTCGCATATCTAAAGAACGCTTTCACGACTGCACCTGTGCTAGCGCACCCAAGACCAGAACACCCCTTCGTGGTGGAGGCTGATGCCTCAGACGAGGCAATTGGGGCCATTCTCTCGCAAAGAAATCAAGACACAGGTCACCTACACCCCGTGGCATATATGTCCCGAAAACTAAATCCCGCTGAGAGGAATTATACTGTGGCCGAAAAAGAACTCTTAGCTATTAAGAAGGCCTTTCAGGAATGGAGGCATTATCTCTGGGGAGCCCAACATCCCGTCACAGTATATTCAGACCACCGAAACCTCCAATACATGAAATCGGCGAGACACCTTTCTCAAAGACAAATGAGGTGGATGCTGTTCTTCGCTGGGTACGATTTCATAGTGACCTACCGTCCAGGAGCGGATAACAAGAAAGCGGACTCCTTGTCCAGACAGAAGACCTCCGACCAAGTTCCTCCAGAAAATAAGCTGGAACCCATAATCCATCCCTCGAAGGTGTTATGCGTGATCCGAGCGGAAAATTTTCTGTCGGAAATAAGAAAACAGAACCCACGGGTGGATTGGGAGAACTGGGCGCAAGGTAAGGTCGATCGGTCAGTGAAAGACGGGTTACCGTTTTATAAAAACAAAATATTCCTGCCGTCCAAAGAACTACAGAAAAAGGCATTCGAATGGTGTCACGTCTCCCCGTTAACAGGTCATCCCGGAAGAAAGAAGACCATGCAAATAGTACAACGCCACTTCTGGTGGACCTCTCTTCCCAAGGACATCACCTCCTGGGTAGCGCAATGTGAAGTGTGCGCGAGAACGAAGACGGACACAAGGGGAAGACAAGGAAGACTCATGCCTTTACCCACTCCACGTCGCCCCTGGCAAAACATTAGTATGGATTTTGTCACAGGCTTACCTCAAGAGAAAGGAAACAACGCCATCATGGTGGTAGTGGATGGGCTCACGAAGATGGGGCATTTCATCCCTTGTGTTAATCTCCCCACCGCCAGTGCCACGGCACAACTCCTCTTACACCATGTGGTCCGGTTGCACGGCCTACCCGAAGTCATCATTTCGGACAGAGGCCCGCAATTCGTAGCGAGGTTTTGGAAAGGATGGTGTAAGGCCCTGCACATCGAATCTTCTCTATCAACCAGTTTCCACCCACAAACAGATGGGCAAACGGAAAGGTTGATCCAGACCCTAAAAAAGTACCTTCGATGTTACGCCCGAGAGGCTCAGGGTTCATGGATCGACATGCTTTGGATGGCGGAACTGGCATATAATAATGCGTGGCACAGTTCCATTGGCCTTTCTCCGTTCCATGCCACGTTCGGATTCGAAGCAAAGGTTCTGCCCATCTCCATTCCCGAAGAAATACGAAATCAACCCTTGATACTGTCACAAACCAAGAAACTTCTTTCAGTACATCGACAGGTGAGAAAACACCTAATACACGCTAAGGCAACCTATAAAAGATGGGAAGACAGGCACAGAAGAGAGGGACCGCAGTACCAGATCGGGGATCGAGTCTGGTTGTCAACAAAGAACATCCGATTTAAGATGCGAAGCATCTTTCATCCCCGCTACATAGGGCCCTACCAGGTACTCCGTCAAATCAATCCCGTGACGTATAAATTAAAGTTACCGGGTACGCTACGCATTCACCCGGTATTCCATTGCAGCCTTCTAAAGCCGGCACGAGGGGCCCGCCAACAAGCTCCACCTCCGGTACTACAGGATGAAGGCCTGGAATACGAGGTACGGAGCATAAAAGATTCCAAGCTAAAAAGAGGAGAGTTGTGGTACCTCATCTCCTGGAAAGGATATCCTGCAGAAGATGACTCATGGGAACCGTGGAACAATGTACACGCGCCCCGAGCCATACGCTCCTTTCACCGCCGATTCCCTCTTAAACCCGGGCCTGGTAGGCGCTAGGGGAGGGGGACCAACTGTCAGGATCCGACCGAGCCGCGCCACCCAAGAACTACATTACCCAGGAGCCTCGGGGAGCTCACCGGATAAAGGAAGCGCGGGCGCACAGGAAGCTGCGCGTAATTCTGGGGACACATGAAATTCACTCTTCCTCGGCGGCGAGCGGAGGAGAGAGGACGCGAATCGCCGTTGGAGATACGGCGCTGAGCAGGACGGAGAGAAGAGGGTGTGAGCGGAGGACGCGAACCGCCCTTGAAGACGAGCAAGCCGTTGGTGCGAGCAGCCCCTGAGACGTGCCCGTACAGGTCACGGGAGTTTCATAGCGTGGCACGCACTATCGGAGGACTGAGCGTTTCAGCAGAGGCGTCGGCCGACAGGTGAGGGAACCTCGGCGGGGCGCCGTCTACTCTGAAATAGACCGGAGCAAGAGCCGTAAGTGGATAGTTCCTCGGTGAGTAAACCAGGAGGGCCATTCACGAGACATTAGCTCGCGGGGGAACAGGTTGCCTGGAGCAGAGTCACCGGAACTGGCTGGTCAGGACCGACCCGGGGCGCAAGAGCATAGGGAAAGACTATAGGGGTCACAGCGAGGGAGAGCATCATCTCCAGTGGAGCTTCTGTTCATGACTTTGGAGCGGGACTACTGGGGGAGTAGGGAGTAAACTCGCTATAGTTAAGTCAGCACTGTTGTTGGAAGTGCGTGTTTTCGGTTTTTCTTCTTTGGGTTAATAGGCCCCAGAGGGCATTGGTAGCCGGCGGGCTACAGGGATTGTGACCTTTGGTCAAGTCTGGTGTACTAGTGAGACTATATTGAGAGTAGTGATTTATATGTACGTTATTCCTGTCTGTTTTGTTGTTTCAGATCCTTTTACTCCACTGCTGTCCCTTCCCTTCCTTTCCCCCGCCTGATCTTTCGCACACCCAGTTCCCTATAGTGGTTGGGTGTGGGTCATATCTGGAGGTGGACCATTATTCTGCTGCAACCGGATCCTGCGAAGCTGGGCCTGACAGTAGATGTTTTTGAATAACAACCAGCATAGTTCTTGTCACTGAACTTTTGCTGAGCTAAACAGCTTATGTTTATATTTTGCAGAATTGCCAAAATTCAGTGATTGTGCAATATGTTAAGAGTTTTTTAGACTTTTGACCCTTGCATTAAAATGTAGGACAAAATGCATATTTTACCTCTTTCACTATGGCTTTAGGTCTCTCAGATTTCAAACGCCATGCTGAACAAAAATAATTCTACAATGAGTGCTTTTATTTTGAGCATTTATAAAGCGCTCTGTGTCACACTTCAGAAACGTTAGTGTCTGCAGACGACCAAGAGTCTAGTTAGTGATTCAATGAGCAGCGTTAGAGCCCAATCAGCAGGGTTGTTCTCAGTCTGATACTTTTGAGTCTCTTCCACCATTTTTGAGCAGTTTGGATAAAAGTGGTTTAAATCAATTCATTTTTCAGGCCTTTCCCAAACCCCATGTAGATTGCTGCACCCCTCAAGGTACTAGGTTAGGCTTTATGTAGAAGATGGAAAAGGTAAATGTTAGCCCAGTTTATCTTCTGCATAGAAAAGTGAATTCATCATTACCTGTCTTTTTAGGGTACCTCAGGTAAAAAAAGATAGTTTTCTTGCTTCCTATGCCAATAATTATTTTGAAGGCTTCAGTTACATAGGGAGAGAATTCTTTCACAATGTAATTAACACATGTGTGTAGTACCCCTCCAATACGGCAGTAGTAATGCAGACAAGAGTGTCCCCAAAATGCCTAAATGGAATTTGGGACAGTTTCGCGCTGGGCTCATGTAGCACTTGCTGGAATTATTCAATGTCAATGGAATAAAGGCCACAAGAGTAGTGAAAGCAGACTGTCCACCCTATTTAGAGCTCCACAAAAACCTGGCAATTATGGACAGAAACAAATAATGACCTCCACACCCTGCAAGAAAACTCCCAGGTTGTGGAGTCATCAGTTTTTTAGTTTTTTCAGAACAAGCTATCATGTGGGAAATTCACTTGTGAAAAACAAAAAGGTTTAGTGCATGGCTGTCTAAAAGATGTCGACTCTCCATCTGAAGGCACAGAGATCAGTGCCATCAGGCATTTGTAATTTGGCGATTGGTAGTCTGGCAGGGGTGGCGGGGGAGAAGACCTCCACCATCTAGGTGGACTACAGGCAACCCCTTGGGTAAAAATCAGGCCCTAGGTCCCCTTTCTTTTACTGAGAGACTGACATGTGTAATCCATACTATCTTTACCCAAGTCATTTGCTTTGTAAGTACACACTTGTTTTTATATCATTTGTGTTTGTTTGCTTGATCACTGTGGATACTGTGTCATTTAATTGCTTAATTACTTTTTTTTTGCTTTACATCTTACGGAATGTATCAAATTAATTGCTGTCTCTCGGCTAGTCTTTATTCTTTATTGTTGACATTGAACATTTCCAGCAATTGAGTTGGTTACTGATACTTTGAAAACGTTTACTAAATGAGTAGAGAACAAACCAGTGTTCCTCATTAAGACTTCTAATACACCAAAACAACTTTAGAAATGGAAAAGGTTTTAAAAAGTAATGTGAACATTTATTTATTTAACAAAAACTACTGGTAGCTTTCATCCACTCTCTGCATTTGTATCTCCTGTTAACAAGATACTTGCTCCCTTAGTTGGCCATGCGCCTTATGACAGGCTTTTCCCCTTTAAATGTTGCACAACAAAAGATCGCACACACGGTTAATAATAATATTAGTGTTTTTCCGGTTAAAACATTATACTCTTTACTTTCTGGGATCAGTGCTATAGTTTTTAACTAGAATGCTGTTATAAGGTTTTTGATCTTCGCTAAATAAGGAGAGATGAAGATGCAAAATTGGTAACTTTTCCCACAACACAAAGCAAACTTGCTGCACTGTCTTGTGTAAAATGGAGACAGAAGGCATGCACCATATCATCTAAGATATGTCACACTTCTGTTCTCTCATAGTGATGGCTCACTTGAAGCAGCCTAATGCAAATGTAGGCACCCTTGCCCAGAACTTAGAACAAATGGAAAGAGGAAGTAACAAGCAGAAATAAAGATGTTTTTGCTTGTTATGCCTTTCTCAGGTAGGCACACCATTTTGGCACAAACTCAGGTTTACCCCTTTCGTAAATCTGGGTTTGCTCCATAGTAATGGATGGATAGGAACGCCCATTCTCCACCCATTGTAGTGAGGGCTGCGATTTATATACATACATTGCTATGTTAGCATAAGCGCGTTAGATGTTAAAAAGCCATCTTGCCACTTTTGCTGCCTTTGCACACGACACTGCAGATACATGTTATTATTTGAAAACTGCTTGCTTGCCATTTCTTCACATGAGAACTGTCTGTTGTTCACATCCCTAGACGTGCGCTGCGACCTTGGTCTGAACATTGTGTAAAGAAACAGTCTGGGTCGCCAGACAATGCATGTTTTTGAGTTCAGGTTGATCGGCCCACTATTTAGCCATAACACGCACACAGCTGCAAATACCTGAAAGTCGAGGGCTTTTAATATTGCAGTCTGCATGCTTTACACACACATTCTGGAGAAGAGCTTTCCCAGGAGCAGAGCAAGCTGATTCTGTGATGTGATTCAACTAAGCTGATCTTTACGGTATGGGGTTCCCCATTCAAGCCTAGAGACCTTCTATTAGTCTAATAATATTAGCTTACTAGTGAAGGGAAGGTGGCTGTATTCCACTGTCATTTATAACATGATTTCTCCCTTTATTTTCTATGGTATTGTAACAATGCTGATGGTTTTATTTTTAATCATTTGCCTGCTTATGTTAGCCAAAGTACTGCATCTTAGGACACGTAGTTTATAAAATAAACATTTTAAACTCTACCGTGACTCTGTTTCCTCTTGTTGTGGACTGATATGAGAATAATAACGAACAGGTATTTCTGATTCCCACCATTCCTGAGAGTACTCTAAGTCGCTTGTTCTGGGTTGTCTATACATTGGGACCTCCGATATAATACGGATAACGAATGGGACACTGATGCTGGTCGGATAGGGGTTCTGGGTTCTGAGTTGAGTTTTTTGCTACACCACAATTCACTGAGGTCCTGGTTTCCTGCGCATAGTTCTGTGCATGAGCAGAATCCCTGCAACACCATGTAATGCCTATACGATACTGCTGTGTGTTACTCTCAGCTGAAAAGTGACTCAAACTCATGCAAATCTCAATTTGCGTGGCTTTGTAAATGTCACTTCAACATTGGTCTGGCCTTGCACTGATTTGTTTAAAGAAAGAACAATGCAGGTGCATAATAAATCTGATCCAAAGAGCTTGCTTCTAGTTTTTGCACATGAGGCAAGTGGTCAGTATGGCATTTGTTACTCTGTTTAAGCACTTATATAATGTCTGGAATTGAATCACTTTCGAAATATTTTCTTTTAATACCTTAGCCGTTGATTTTAAAGTTTCTTGTCCTTTTCTTCGCTCTTTCAGTGTCTGCTAAACATTCTTCATTGAGTTTGCTCCCTGGGTAGTTGGCAAAATGTTGTAAAATACGCTTGTGACCTCTGTTCATTATCCTACAAAGAAATACATAATTTGATGTGCCCTGAATATCAATGCTGTACTGAAATTGGAAAAGTGTATTGTAATATCTATATAATAACAAATAATGTGATGCACTGAAAACCCAATGTGTATATCTACATCTGTACCAGCTTCAAGTTGTATCAGGTCGTCTGTTTTGGAGTGTTAATCTCCAAATAACTGAGTCTCATGACCACCAAACTCAAAAGTATCCACAGGGCTGTCTTCATACTTAATTTATACAGAATCTGGACGCATGATTAAAACCAATATCATATGCTCTGATCACTACGTTAAAGACAGCCCACATGCTTCAATGCCAAGAAATGTTGTGGCAAGTTAGTCCAGCAAGTGAACCCAAAGTTCACCCATTAGTTCACAGCACCAGACGTCTATCAGTTATTGAGTACACCCCTATGAACATTGATGTACACACGTTTCTCTTCACCTATGCTAGAGAAATTGAAGGGGTAGATTGATAGTGAATTTAATGGTGTACAGAAGTTAGGGGGTTGTGTTGTTGGTTTCTTAAGGGGAGGACACCCCTCATCTCCTTTACTTCATTCTAAGCTCTGCTTTGTGGAAGTAATGAATGATGTTATACCAAACCAATCTTTTATTTTTTCTAGATGCAACGCAAAAGATCAGATTGTTGCACCAAGTCATTCTTTATGGTATATAGACCTATAGGCTTATTATGTGTTTTTGTGGTGTAAGTTCCATCCACCATTGTGGTGGACATATGTCCTCCGCCAAATTGGCAGTTGAAATTCTGTTGCATTTTGAGTTCCCGCCCGTGGGAATGGGGAAGGAAATGTTGCCACTACAGTGGCTATCTGCTCCATGTAAAGGAAATTCTACTAGTGCCATGGACGGAAGGTAGAATTTGTGTCAAGGTCTGTAGGCACTACAAATGTACCTCCTATGTGAGGATATATTGTGAGTGCTTGCGGGGTTTGTCTTCCTAACAGGCTGAGAGGAGAGATTCCAAGAATGTTATGATCATAAACTCAATGTTTGGTTTAATTTCTCTACAATTTACATGGCAGTCTTCCACAATGAATGCCACCAGACATTGTGGTTGACTAATCGCCCTGGGCCGCTTAACTTCTCCACGACCACTTCAGCGTTGCACTGTGGTGGGTCCTGAGGACAGAGACAGAGTTGTCTCTGCCAGTATGACTTCTGCCATCGAGGCAGGGATTCAGCTGGCGACACTGCAAACGACCTGTCAGTTATAGGGCAAATAACCATTGCCACCATCCTTTAAATGAGGTATTACCCGTTTACAAGAAAGGGACATATGTTACATAAAGAATGAAATACACATAAGTAAGTCTCTACCAACTAACATAAGCGAAAGCGTGGTTAACCAATAGTTGATGTCTGTAGAACACTTTCAATATGTGAGAATCTGATTTAAATAACTAAATAAAAGAAAAGGCCAAGTGAGAAGGATCGGAACACTTTTTATACCTCTAATTAAGATTATAGCTATTATATTATAAAAATACAAGAGTTTCATAATAAATCTTCTTTTAGAGTGGGCTGTGCTAGTGTCATTACAAACAGTATGCCACGTTCCGTCTTCGAACTTAATGAAATTACACAAATTGATTTTTTGTCTGTCATTTTTAAACCATTTAAAACTTGGCTACTCCTTGTACAATTAGTGGCGTTCAATGTGGTCTAAACTGCAATCTATAAAAATGAAATTAAACCTTTTAAATGCGCCTCCAAGCAGTTATCCTTTTAAAGATAGTCAAATACAAGGTAAAGACTCTTTTACAAACGAAACACGGAGATAATTGAACACTAGAGTTTGTTATGGAGTACGTTTATAAAATGCTTATTATATTAGTCTAGTTAAAAAGCGCTAATTAGGATGCAAAAAACAATATCGCCTAAAAATAGCAATGCCTTCTAGTGATCCATCCAGGTCCTAAAACTGCTGAGAGCACTTCTAAAACAGATACCTGTTTCCAGATAAATAGGATCATTTAGGCAGGTGGCTTCTTATAAACATTTATCCTCAGTTTTGGCAAATTGAGTTTTAAAGCCTGAGCTCAATTCCAGGGCTTTTGCTGAACACTGAGGCCCAATAATGAGTTCCATTTTACTTGTGAGGTACAGACTATGCACGCATAATGACCTGGACCGTGCAGTAACACCCCACAAGTACCATGCATTAGATCCCTCGGAACTGGGAACAATTGTGTGAGCACAGGATTACCATATGGAATTCCTCAAGGAAATCCCTATTCTGAGGAGTTTAACACTTCCATTTCCAACCTGCTCTGAATAGATGTTAAATGCCTCTACCTTTTTACAGCAGCTCTAAACCCAAGACTTAAAACATTGTATATTACACCTACAATATGGTGGATAGAAATGTAACAGTGCATAGTCCAACAGAGCATATCTACTCAAACATAAAGTGATGAGTTCCATCAGTAATCTTACAGGTGACTTGTGATCACCCAATTTTAAATAAATCATCCGCAGCCCAGAAAAGCAGTAGAATGAAAATGTTTAATTAGGACTTGTGTTAAGTCCAGTTGTAAGTGCTTCAGCATTTAAGGCATATTGTGACTAAATAAAGGTCACGATGTGAATAGCAATAATAGATATTTATACACTTATGTGCTTTTTTATACACCTTTCTTACTGATGACAGGGAAATGTATTAAAGTTCTAGTGATTTAAAAAAATAATTGAACGCTTGCGCAAATGCCCAATCTGAATTTAGGATTAACATTGAACATTATATTTTTTGAGGAAAAAATATTAAAACTATTCAAAACGATCTCAAAGATTTAAGGTTAGAAATAACCTATGAACTGTAAAGGATCATAAGAAGGCCTGGATTAGATCAAATACCAAGGGTTAAGATGAATAGCATTTAGCATTTGAATATGAAGAATATGTAGGAGAATGGGCAGACATGAATATCCTGGTGTACCTTATCTACCACCTAAAACTATATTACCTTGAACAAATGACACACAGGGTGATTATGTTTTTTCAAAAGAGAAACACAATTATAAAAAAAGTCAATACAATGGAATGGGACTGTCAGCCTTTCAGCACAATGGGAGAACAGTCTAACCCATCAGCTACTGAGGCTTTTCCCACCCAAGTGGTTAGCCTTTTTTATATGTTTAGGGAAGTTTGTGCTTAAGCCTTCATAACTTTTTTCACAAAAGGTATCCAGGCCAAATTTGCTTCCTTTCCCTCCACATCCCGGGGATTCTACAGGTAACCAGGTGTGTTCCTTTTCTTGGAGATAATGAAGGAAAAAAATGATATATAGCAAACTTTAAAAAAAAAGAAAAATATAAAAAAGTGCTGGGCAAGAAGGTTTTATCCTAAACTGGCATCAACAAAAGTATCATGTGCTAAAAGTTACCTTTGAGGAATAAATAGTTATATAATTGTTTTTGCATTTTCCTAACTGGTAGTACATTGTCCTATCTTTTGTAGTTTCAACCTACTTGCAGTTTGTGCTGGGCACAAATGGGAAGGAAAGGGGTGAACTCAGAAAAACTATTATGTCTAAAAACTAGGCAACATTCCAAATTCATCAAAGGGTCTTTGTGTAGATTGTTCAAGGCTTTCCTAAATGAACTAATAATTATGAAAATAGTAGGAAAAAATAGCAATTGGGGACAACCTTTTCCCCATTGTCTTTGTCAGAGTTTTCCGATCACCGGAATAAAATTTGTTTGTTGGTTGTCAAAAAACACGTAACACCCAGAGCCATCAACTGTGCTGCCGCTTACGATAATTTTCAATGTGTATGAAAGCAATCTATGTATTTTTTAGATAAACACAAGATATTAAGTTCAGGAACAGTAGGTATTTGTACACCACTGAACTTGTGATTGCCCATACTGTCATGGAATTAAGAAGACATTTTGCAAAATATGTTCTTTCTTGTACACTGGCTTATATTTAGAAACCAAAAATTGAGAGAAATTCAATTGTAATAACAAATTGCCTATGATTCTGTGTGTACACTCTTAGTGTGTGGGGGCCTATCAGCCACAACAGGAAAGACCTCAAAACACAATATGGAGACATTACATCATTGGCATGAAGAATGACTCTTATTGGCAATGTAGGTAGCTGCCGAATTTGGCTCGGGCACCGTTACCACTGTAAAGGGAAACTCACCAAACCCAGACATTCACCCAGGGAAGTCCAGTTTATTTTTTTCTTGCATTAATCTTCCTAAGTTTTCTTACCTGCAATGCCCTGAAATATTCAAGCTTGGCTAAAATCACACATTTTCATATTATTTCTGTGATGGCTCTCCTGGGATTTCCAAACTTCCTACCACCCAGTGCTCCCGCATTCTGTCCAATAAATAATGTACCCCACTTGTGTGGCCTTGTCTAGTGCCTTCCTCAAGAAAGGCACCGAAACTAACCCTGGGCGGTGAACTCAGCTCTGCTCGCGGAGTTTGAGGAGTTTTCCATACTCCGGGGTACGTGGAACTGGTAGAGCTCCCCCAAAACTTTTTTGTGAGAGCGAGTGAGAAAATTCCACCACCTGCGGGGATTTTTCTTCATTCGTGCTCGTCAATGTCGAGTTGGCGAGCACGAGCGAGCAAGATTTCTCAACGCGGGCCTGGATTTCAGAAGCAAAGGTAAATCAGGTACTGGCGGAAACACAAGCATTTGCTTGAAGGGGAATAGATAGCAAGCCTGCGGAACCAAAGATCTATCCTTCAGTACTACTCAGCCCACGGTGGGAAGGCAATAGAAACACAAGGGGGGAGCAACATTCCTAAAGTTGCAAAATGTTCTTCCTCTTTAGTACAAACCAGGATTCCCTGAGTACAAATTGATGCTAACACAAACAAGAAAATACATTGTGTCTCAGTTGGCAACCATAAAATAGGACTAGAGGAATATTGGAGCTGGCTGGTGTCTACACTCTCTTCAAAGAATCAGCTGCATACCTAACAGTGGCCCTCACATATACTGGGAAGATAAAACATGCTGGAAATAAATTACATTAATATCATGGCAAGTGCTGGGGCTAAAACAAATCTTTCAGCAAATATTCCATAGAATTCCTTAAGGAAGGGGACATCAGCTGTGTGCTAGAGAATTGAAATAGGTTGTCACCTCCAATAGGCGGTTGCCAGGAATCATTTTACCCAGTTGAAAAAAATTACACATTCGGGAGACCATCAGGTAGATTAGTCATTTACGTCTCCACTGCTTTAAATGCAAATATAAAGATAGTGGAACAAAATCCAACATTTCAAGCCATAGCTTCTTGGAGACACAACCTTAGCACCCTAGGTAAAACAATATTTTTAATAAATAATTACTTGAACTTGTTCAAAAGGACACAAGAAGGATTGCTAGTAAACTTCTGAGGCTTTTGGGAAGATCTACTTTGTAGAATCCCCAATCTATGAGATTCTGCTTATAGGTGACTTTAATATGAAAATGTGTTGCAAATGACTCCTAATTACAAAAAAAAACCTACTGTACATTTTACAGGCCTAGGACCTTTTTTCACTTAGGAATTTCCATGCTGGACATAACTCAAGAGCAAGTAGTTCGTAGAGAAGTGTGGCTCAATGATTAGAGTGGCAGACCCTGATGCAGAGGTCTAGCCCGGGACCAGGGTTAAATTCCCCGCCTCGGCGGGTCTTGGGCTCAAAAATTCCATGGGCCTGATAATTCTCACCTCGGTGCCTATTCCAATCATGGAGTCTCACTCTGCAACTCTGGGCAATAGCTTGCTTAATCTCCACAACAGCCCCCACAACGCTAAGGATGCCTGGCCTCCACCTTGGGGGTGCCCAGGAGTGGACGCCTCACAGGGAAAGCCAGGATGGGTTCCACAGCAGTATTCGTACAAGCGCCTTGAGACCCTTGCGCGTGAGTAGTGCGCTATACAAGTATCAATTTACAATTTTTTACAATTTACAATTTTTTACGCACAGAAGCGGGTCAAAACTGGATTGTATTTTTGTAACTAAAGCTCTCAGTGAGCTCTGCAGGCAAATAGTAATCCCGCAGTCAAGAGAAAGTGAACATTACCATCTGATGGCGCACAAAAATAACATATACACAACAGAAGAAATAGCCCACGCAGACTTTTAACCAGAGAACCACAACGACAACACAAATTGAGGAGCAAATTAATCGGAAACATGTAAAAAAGGTACTGAAGACAATAAGAGAAAAGGGGCGCCAGGTCCAAATGGTTTACCTGGCTCACTATTTAAAACTGATACAGACTATTGGTCTCAGTACTTAACACCGCTGTACCAAGCCTCCTTTATATATGCGCAGGTCCAACAATAGTGGCGTGGATCAATACTGCATCCAATACACAAAATGGGGAATACAAAAGAATCGGTAACTTATTGATTGATAGCTTTACTAGATGTGGAGGCCAAAGCATAAGCAAGAACTCTCCTAAAGGGTCTAAAAGACTGTGCTGAAAAGGGGAAACTGATACCCTGTCACCAAATGGGGTTCAGGCAAAAAGCTTCAACCATAAATAATATTGTTGCACTTTCATATCAGGCCAATCGGTTGAACAGTTCTTTTCAGTCACCACCTGCTTTGTAGATTACACTGCAGCCTTTGATAGAGTGGATCAGCAAATACTATGGAAGAAACTAGCTAACTGGGATATTCGCTCCGGTGCTTGAGTTAGCACGAATGATCCCTGCTGGGTGCTACGACACGTCGCGGGAGCCTGCCCGGGGTGAGGACGGTGATCTGTGGAGCCCCGCGGGCGGTTTGAGCAGACAGGAGAGGGCCGGGGACTCCACGTGGCGTGTAGGCCACTCTGAGCAGCGGGACGCCTGCCCGCAGCGCTGCCCCTTCGACGCCTGCCACGCTGGGACAGCTCTATGCAACCGGAACCCCTGGGAGACTCACGGAGCCCGGAGGTATCCCGCACGGGGAGGTGGACGGCCCGGACCTGGGTCGTTCCTGCCCCGTCCTTTGATTTGGTTCCCAAATACTTATCTCAGCAGTGGGCAAAATCTACCGGAAGGGGCGAAGTTGGGAAATTAAGAATTGCAAAAAATCAAGGAAAGACCGAGGTATCCTTCACTTTGAATGAAGAACTTGCAAGTATTCATGATACCACTGGAAAGCTTGCTTCTGTCAGTGCACCCAGAGAACACCCATTTGTTTTACAAAGCGTAGGACAGATGCTAACCGTGTTTACAGAAAGCTCTTCAGGCACACCTGAGGACAAATCTGATAGCAATAAAACTGTGGGCACGAGTGGCGGTGTCGTGAAGAAGACCGTGGGGGTACGGCAATGGCTCAAGACAGCTTATGGTTTCTTATGGTGCCGCTCGTAGGCTTGGACCCTGATCACCTAACCGGGGCTGCCACGGAGGACCTTGCTGCTGTTTTAAAGGGAAAAGGGACGCGTTTAATCCCCCTTTCAGTGCGGGACTGCGAGGACCAGGGCGCCTTGCTGCTGGACTAATCTGCCGCACCTGGTCCTCCTTCCGACCCCTCCCCCTGCATCTACACTACGCCTCGCGGCCCCCGCTTCGCGGGAGCCGCTCATAGGCTTGGACCCTGATCACCTAACCAGGGCTGCCACAGAGGACCTTGCTGCTGTTTTAAAGGGAAAAGGGACGCGTTTAATCCCCCTTTCAGTGCAGGACTGCGAGGACCAGGTCGCCTTGCTGCTGGACTAATCTGCCGCACCTGGTCCTCTTCCCGACCCCTCCCCCTGCATCTACACTACGCCTCGCGGCCCCCGCTTCGCGGGCGCCGCTCGTAGGCTTGGACCCTGATCACCTAACCGGGGCTGCCACGGAGGACCTTGCTGCTGTTTTAAAGGGAAAAGGGACGCGTTTAATCCCCCTTTCAGTGCGTGACTGCGAGGACCAGGGCGCCTTGCTGCTGGACTAATCTGCCGCACCTGGTCCTCTTCCCGACCCCTCCCCCTGCATCTACACTACGCCTCGCGGCCCCTGCTTCGCGGGTGCCGCTTGTAGGCTTGGACCCTGATCACCTAACCGGGGCTGCCACGGAGGACCCTGCTGCTGTTTTAAAGGGAAAAGGGACGCTTTTAATCCCCCTTTCAGTGCGGGAATGCGAGGACCAGGGCACCTTGCTGCTGGACTAATCTGCCGCACCTGGTCCTCTTCCCGACCCCTCCCCCTGCATCTACACTACGCCTCGCAGCCAGGCTTGGACCCTGATCACCTAACCGGGGCTGCCACGGAGGACCTTGCTGCTGTTTTAAAGAGAAAAGGGACGCGTTTAATCCCCCTTTCAGTGCGGGACTGCGAGGACCAGGGCGCCTTGCTGCTGGACTAATCTGCCGCACCTGGTCCTCTTCCCGACCCCTCCCCCTGCATCTACACTACGCCTCGCGGCCCCCGCTTCGCGGGAGCCGCTCGTAGGCTTGGACCCTGATCACCTAACCGGGGCTGCCACGGAGGACCTTGCTGCTGTTTTAAAGGGAAAAGGGACGCGTTTAATCCCCCTTTCAGTGCGGGACTGCGAGGACCAGGGCGCCTTGCTGCTGGACTAATCTGCCGCACCTGGTCCTCTTCCCGAACCCTCCCCCTACTCCTGTCCTCCACACCCATATCAACAAAGCGCCACCCAAACGCGCTAGCAGGACGTGCGCGGGGCGAAGCCCGGGCAAAGGGCGGGCCGTCTGTGGCCGTCCTGAGGACGATTGAGGACGGGACGGGCCACCCCCCCAACCCCCACTTCTTGGTAAGAGACATATCCTCGTTCTACTGCAGTTATTTGCAACACACGGATATTGTACCTCTCTTACTTCGGACTTATATTTCTGGTAATTGTCAATTGATTTCTGTTTTCCAAAATGTCATCAAACGCAGGGAAATCGCGCACCTTAATAGTAAACACCACTAAAGGTCCAGTAACTAGTACAATAGACCAATTTTTTAAACGTGTAACGACTGTTCTAGAAAAAGAAATTGCGGACACAGAAAAGCGCCTTTCACTAGACCTGCTAACTGGTAAACGTTCTTCTCTAGGCACAATTGGGAAAGCACTCTCCCCGGGGGTAATAAATGAAGATTTAGGTAGTACCAGCTCCCATCCCACTCCCGCAAGGGAAGAAACAGTTATTGAGATAAATTCCCCAGGTGTAGCTGCCTCCTTTGACCATACATCTAGTTTAACCATATTTGGGCTATCGGACTCGCCGAATTTGGTTATATCCCCCCCATTGACAACAGGGCACGCTGAGAATAGATCAAATATAAGAAAGAGGGAGGAGGAGCCTAGCGCGCAACCATGATGGACGCGTAGGCACAGAGCTCCCGAGACTCACGCAGCCTCCCACGATTATCCTGGATTTCATCCTGATCTCTTGAAGGAATACTACGGGTGAACCTACGCTGAAGACACCCCTGTTTTCAAAATCCAAATCGGACTTTGGGAAGTCTATTTCTTCGATCTTTGGGAGAGGGGCCTGCTCCGCGGCGCTGCCCCGGGCTCGGGTTGGCATCTTCCCCGTGCCCCAATTGAACAACAACGGATCCGGAGCTTCGTGCTGACCCGGGCACCCCGGGTTTCACTTTCACTTTTGACTCTCCTCAGTGCCGCGGAAGGCGGGTGCCGGTGGAGGCCACACATCTGAGCAGCCCAGGGGTCGGTGGGCGCGATCGGTGGTGGGAGCCGGTGGCTGGTTTCCCCTGACGTGGAATGGCGGCCCGAATAGACGGGGACAAGCTGAGGCCCAAGGCTACCCGGAGAGGTGGCTATGTGCAAACGAATAATATGGATCGGTATGCCCATCAGAAGGGGTCGCCTTGTCCGAGTGGGCCCACGGAGGTGGCTCGAGAGCGACCGTCGTCCTCGGCGGAACTGACACTTCACGATGTCATGGGTGCCATCGACGCCATGAAGGAATCGGTTGGCCAGCGGTTTGACTCTCTGGCCCACAAGCTGGACACTGTCTCACTTGATGTCAACCTACTCAGAGCAGACCTTTCGAAAACTAGCGACAGGGTCAATTCACTTGCTCTCACGACCTCGGGCCTCACGAAAGATGTCACTGATATGCAGACGGAGCTACACTGTCTGCGGGCCCTCACGGACCTCTCGGTCAAGCGGTTGGAGGATTTTGAAGGTCGGGCACGACGAAACAACGTGCGCATTGTAGGTGTGCCGGAGAGGTCGGAGGATGGGTCGGTGGATCTGTTTGTGGAGGGATTGATCCTGAACCACCTCGCGCTGAAGGGTCTCAGTAAATACTTCATGGTGGAGCGGGCCCACAGAGTTCCGGGGGGTCGACCAAAGCCGGGGGCCCCACCACGTCCCATCATCGCCAGGATCTTTAACTTTCGGGACCGTGACGCCATCCTACAGACATCCCGTGTCAATGGCCCGCTGAAGCATGAGAATGTTGACGTTAGCTTTTATCCTGATTTCACTCAGACGGTCCAAAAACAGCGCATGGGGTTCCTGATTGTGAAACGGCGTTTAAGGGACATGGGCCTGAAGTACGCCATGCTTTTCCCGGCCAAGCTTCGGGTTGAATGGGAGGACAGAACCCACTTTTTCGACCGGCCTGATGCGGTGGAGGACTGGATTGATACATTGCCCCGTCGGCGCGGGGGGGATGAGCGGACTGAGGACGACGAGGGCGGCTCGGCGGAGCACCCGTGAACTACTGAACTATTGTCCCTGGCCAATCTTGTGTTGAACTCTGACTCTGGTCGGGGGTGCCCTAGTACATGGGACTGCTTTGCCCTTCCTTCTGTGTTTGGGGGCAGCGGGGTAACTGGTGAGACTGTTCCTCCTCCGGGGGAGTTTTCTTTCTTTTCGTAGACTAGGGTTATGTCGGGGCGACAGGCACACTGCGAGTTGGGGTGGCTAGATGTTCTAGTGCAGGGGTGCAGGGTGGGGGGGTGTGTTACGGGAGTTGGGGGGGTGGTGGTGGGGGGGTTGTTGTTGTTTCAGGTTAGTTTTATACCAGGTGTTCGATGTGCTGTTTTTTGCTCTCGTTGGGGGTGGGGGGATCGCTGTGGTTGGGATGGGGGGTAGGGGGCTGCATGTCTTAACGTGGAATGTCAATGGTCTGGGGGATCGTGTGAAGCGGGGGGTGGTGTTACAATATTTGAAACGTCTCTCTCCTGATATCGTCTTCTTGCAAGAGACGCATTTGGTGGGCCACTCTTGTCAGGCTTTGAATAGACGGGGGTATCGGTTGGTGGCCCATTCTGGCTTTACTACTGGGTCCAGAGGGGTAGGCATTCTGGTCCGAGCCTCTCTCCCGCTGGAAATTGATGAGGTGAAACATGATGACCGGGGGCGTTACGTAGCGCTGGTTGGCCGGTGGGAGGGTAGAACTTTAGTTTTGGTTTCAGTTTACATCCCCCCTGGGTTGCAGACTACCACCTACGCAGATTTGGGAGGCCTATTGCTTGGGCTCCCTGAGGGCCTGTTGCTGGTTGGTGGGGACTTTAACTCTGTTGTGTCCGGTAGAGAGGACCGTCACCCGCCCAGAGACCTCCCTGGGGCGCATTCTTGGTTGGGTGGTTTCATTGACACTATGGGCCTGGTTGACTGTTGGCGAACGATGCACCCAGGGTTGGCTCAGTACACGTTTCATTCTGGGGCCCATGGCTCCCTGTCTAGATTGGATTATGTACTGATGCCGGCCGCCCAAGCCCCACTGATTGGAGACGTTAAACATCTTGCTCGTGGCATCTCGGATCACTCCCCGGTACTGCTCCGTTTGGATATTGCCGCGGGGGCTGGGGGGAGGGTGGCACCGATTAACCCCTGGTATCTCCGTGACCCCACAGTTCGCGCCCAATTGGTGAAGTCCCTAGACCGGTTTTTCACGGAAAACCAGGGTTCCGTCGCATCAGCCCTGACATTGTGGGAGGCCTTTAAGGTGGTGATTCGTGGGAAGGCGCTGTCCCTGATCTCTCTTGCTAAAAAGCGGAAAAACGAAGAGGTAGCACGCCTAGAATCAGACATAACCAGTATGGAAGGGGATCTTGGGCGGGGAATCACGAGGGAGAAACTTCATGCCCTTAGCCTTAAGCAGTCGGACTACAGAGCGCTGGTTACGAATGCTGCGCAGCTCGCTAGTCGGGAACAGCAGGGGCGCTTGTATGATGTGGGTGACAAGGCTGGAAAACTGATTGCGTGGCTGGAAAGGAGTGAAAGAGTGAATCGAGTGGTTCCGGTGATTGTGCGTGCCGACGGTGAACGGGTCACGGATCCCGGGGAGATAGTTACTTGCTTTGCAGATCATCTGCGTGACGTCTATACGTCGGTTTCGGATCGGCCAGAGGACGACTCTCGCCAATTGTTGCGCGATATCACGCTGCCAAACCTCTCCGTCTCTGACAGAGACCTGATGGACGCGGCGTTGACGAACGACGAGATAGCACTGGCGATTCGCGCACTCCGCTCCGGAAAGGCTCTGGGCCCGAATGGTCTGCCGATCGAGTTATACAAGCTTCGCCCCGAGGCACTGGCGCCTCATCTCCGGGCGATGTTTAATGCATCGCTTAGGGTGGGCTCCCTGCCACTGGACCAACGGCTTGCAACTATTGTGGTTCTCCACAAAGAGGGGAAGCCTCGAGACAGCTGAGCATCGTATAGACCTATCTCACTCCTGAATGCCGAACCCAAAATTCTTGCGAAGGTCCTGGTGAATCGCCTGATCACTGTAATTGGGGACCTGGTTCACCCCGATCAGTCAGGCTTTATTCCGCATCGTAACACCGCGTTGAACCTGCGGCGCCTGCATGGAGTTCTCGCACGGGTCGACTGTATCCAGGAGCCCACCGTCCTGGCGTCCTTGGACGCCACGATGGCGTTCGACACGCTGGAGTGGTCGTATCTTTGGGCAGCACTGGCCAAGTTTGGTTTTGGACCCGGATTCATTAAATGGGTGCAATTGTTGTATGTGGAGCCGTTGGCGCAGGTGGTGGTGAATGGTAGGGTGTCTGCCCCCTTTGTGCTTGGGAGGGGCACCCGCCAGGGTTGTCCCTTGTCCCCACTTCTTTTCGCTCTTGCGCTGGAACCCCTAGCGGCATGGCTGAGGTGGGAGCCTTGTATGGCGGGTATCCGGTGGACCCCGACGTTTGAAGACCGCGTGTCACTCTACGCGGATGACATTTTGCTCTACCTCACCTCGCCGCGGAAATCACTGATGGTGATGTTCGATGTCTTGACCTCCTTCGGCCGCAATTCTGGGCTTGTTATTAACTGGGCTAAGTCCTGTGTGTATGTGTTGGTAGGCGACCCCCCTCTTCTCCCTCGCGGCTGTCCGATTCAAATCTCTCAGGCTGGATTTAAATATTTGGGCATCCACGTCTCCCTGAGTTCAGCGGATCGTTACTCTCGGAACCTGCTGCCGCCGCTTCAGCGGCTTCGGGCGGACGTAGTCCGGTGGCGGAGGCTTCCGTTATCGCCGCTGGGTAGAGCGGCATTATTTAAAATGATGTCTCTGCCACGGTTTTTATATGCCTTACAGAATACGATGGACGTGGTGCCTGCACGATATTTTCGGGAGGTGGAAAGCCTGCAGCGGCAGCTGGTATGGGATGGGAGACCACGCATCGCCCTTCCTAAGCTGACTCTTCCATGGTATGATGGTGGCATAGCTCTTCCTGATATCAGGCGGTATTATTGGGCGTCCCAGCTGGTGGCAGTGAACCATGGGACGTATGGCCCGGCTTTGAACCCCGCGTATGAGATGGACAAGCTACTGTTGCCGGGTGGGGATTTCAATCGAATGCTTTACTCCAAGACGGGCCGCGCTAAACTCACGGGCCCCACGAACAACGCTGTCCGTGCGTGGCACGGTGCCACGACCGCTATGGGCTGGAAGGGTCGCCTGACTCGGGCGACTCCGCTGTATGCCTCGGAAGATTTGGGTGGGCTGTGGCGCACTAAGGGATTCGAGAAGTGGGACACGATTGGCATTAGCCGAGTCGGGGATCTGTGGGCGAAGGGCGCTTTTAAAATGTTCGAGGTCTTTCGGGCCGAATATAGCTTGAGCGACAGGGAATTTTTTCGCTACGCGCAGATTCGCCACGCCCTGCTCTCTGCCTTTCCGAACCCGGCTGCTATCCCTGAGGCCTCCCCTCTGGAAGATCGCATACTTGATGGTTACTTGCCCGATAGCACCATTTCCCTGATCTATAAAAAGATGATTAATGCTCGCGCTGACCTCCTCACCCACCTGCGAGAAGTATGGGTCGCAGATGGCCTAGAGTTGGATGACGAGGACTGGGTTGCGGCTGTAGCCTCGCCTAGAGAGGTGGCCATTCCCGCCCGCCTCAGATTTGTGCAGTTAAAGATACTACACAGGGTCTACGTTACCGGTCCCCGCTTGCTTCTCCTGGGATATTCGAGCGATGGTTTATGTAGGCGTGGCTGTGGCCTGCTTGGTACTTTTTTGCATATCCTGTGGGAATGTCCAGTGGTTGTCCGGTTCTGGGCCAGGGTGCATGCAGTGATGGAGGAGGTCACTGGCGTGGCCCTGCTCCCGGAGGCGCGGCGCTGTGTGTTGAATGTGTGGGAACCGACTGATTGTGACGCGGCTCAGGAGCGTTGGGTGACTCTGGGCAATATGATAGCCAAAAGAGACATTGCGCAGCTGTGGGGCTCGGGTAGGTCTCCTACGGTGTCGAAGTGGAGAGAAAACATGGACTGGTGCATGTTCCGGGAGAAATCTGTGTATGTTGCTAGAGGCAAACCCCGAAAATGGAATAAGATGTGGGGTCCGTGGAATTCCTACCGCGGTGACATATGCACGCCCCCCCTGGTGATTGCCCCTGACGTAGCCCCGTCCCCCTAGCTCGGACATTCCTGTTCTCGCCTGGAAATTGGTACGTGCGTGCCCCCCTGCCCCGCCTCCCGCCTAGCTCAAAACTGGCTTCTGCATGTAGTGCTGCTGAGAGGAGGCTGCCCCCCCCCCCCCCCATGGGAGAGCAAGTTTCTGCCTGTATAGTTTCCATGCCTGGTTTTAGTTTTGCTTTGTGTGTTTTGTTTTGTAAAATATTAATTCAAGGCCTTTTTGTAGCATGTAGTCTTGTTGTGGGCAGTTTAGTCGTATTCTGTGCAGGCTACTCTTTTGTTCGCTGTTTTGACTCTCCTTTTTGCACTCTAGCGGCCGGCCTCCGAGGTTGTAGGCCCGTGATTGTACAAAACTGCTGTGTCAAATAAAGGTTTTGGAAACCAAAAAAAAAAAAAAAAAAAAATATAAGAAAGAGACGAGGTTCTCCAAGTACGTCATCCTTGGCCAAAAAGGAGAAAGCAAAACCCTCAGCACAAACTTTGACATCTATAGGGCTCCCTGAGATAAATAACCCATCTGCAAGTACCAACATCTTAGGGTTGCCTATTGATCAGGACCCTGTGGGTGAATTACTCGTCAAAATAGAGACCATGGTTAAGTCCCTCCTACTTCCTCTTTTAGAGAGGACTAGATTAATAAGCTTACACTTGGATGATTTGGGCAAACAAATACAAGGGAATAACTTGGTCCTAACTGAATTATTAAGGGAACAGACTAAAAGTAATATTGTTGACCTAGTCGCCCCTCATACCCGATTGCCAGAACAACCATCAACTAGCGGTACTCAAATGAAATCTCATACCGCGCAGGGGAAAATGTTTTGGGCCAAGTCATCCAAAGAAATTACAGATAAAGGTAAAATTAATCCCTTCCCAAATGGTAAAGAAAAAGAAAGGGAGATAAAGGTGGGCGATAGCTCCAAAGTTGGAAAGACAGGTGAAGCTGAAAAAATAAAAAACAAAAAACATTCTTTGGTAATAAATAATTCACCTGTAAAAGATAGACTGGAGAATGGGAATGTTGAGTGGTCTCCTCAGCCCCCTTATATTCCATCAAGCAGAAGAGTGGATTTACCCCCAGAATCAGCCCCATATACGATCATCATGAGGGAATTAGGGAGGACCATCACGCCCTAAGAAATAAAACTATTTATTGGCTGAAGCAAAACAGACCTCTTCCCGTGCACATTAATGGGGAAATTCTAATGGTGAGACGTACGAGCTGGGTGGGAACAAGACCAAAAGAAAAGAAGGGGGATGTGATAATCATAAACTTCAGGGATCATAGAGCTGTTAGATGTATTGGCGACTGGTACGAAGCTAGAGGCGGGGACGGTATCTCCACACATTATGTCAATTATTTTTACCCACGAGAATTGACTTCTTACCTGAAACCATACCCCGTAAAAGACTCTCTCTCAGATTGGAGGGAAGTAGACTACCAATTTTTTCATCAAAATCCTTGCAATCATTCATTCTACCCTCAGCCTATTAGGGGATTACAGAATAATAATCGCCATTCACATCAGAGGCTTAACGTATTACATCAGAACAACAGCCCCCAGTTCCACCAGAGGTTTAATGTACCCACCTTTAACCATTTCTCGTCACTATTCAGCTTGGAAAATGTAGATTGACTTAGTCTAGAGCAGGTCTCCCTACATAAACCCATTATGGCAGACCTTATTATTTCTAAAGAGGCTGCCATCCCAAGCGAAACTCTAGAAAGACAAGAAATGGAAAGCAGTAACTACCCTCCATTACCTAATTCGACATTGACTAGAGGAGCTGACTCTATTATCCCGGGTAATACTCTTTGTAGTAGACCTATGCATACGGGGGAAGATGTGCAAAAAGTCTTGGAGAATCTACCTGTAGCCGAGGTTGCTAGCACAAATAAATGCTTAGACCTTAGAAAGGACGATAATATAGTACAAATTATGTCCTGGAACGTAGCGGACTTACGCACAAAAATAATGAATGGAAGCGCCATGGATTTTGTCCATGATTACCATGTGATATGTCTACAGGAGACATGGACCACCAATGAACTGCATCTGACAGGGTACAAAACTTATTTTTCCGCGGCAGTTGCAGGTTCTCATGGTAGGGCTAAGGGTGGCCTGATGGTATATATAAAAAATACCATACCAGGGTTAGAAGTAACAGCTTCCGAGAGGGTTTCGGAACAACCGAGCAGGCTTTGAATCTAGCTTTAATAATGGGAAAATACGTATCAGCAAAGCAAGGAAGGTTATATATGGTCTATGTTGACCTATCCGCGGCCTTTGACTGCGTTTCTCACTAAAAGCTCTGGTCAGTCCTTACTGTCATGGGCATAGATCCAGCTCTTGTAGACCTCCTTCGTGCGTTATATTCTAATGCTTCTTCCAGGGTCCGCTTCGGAACGCAGGGCGAATTAACTGAACCCTTTAAAGTGGAACGGGGCGTGAGGCAGGGTTGCGTCCTGGCCCCCTTTCTCTTCTCCCTTTATACTAATGGCCTGGAGGTAGAGATAGATGTTGAGGGGGAGTCAGGACCTCCCTCGAGGGAAAAATGGCCTAGTGCCCGCGCTTCTTTATGCCGATGACGCAGTGATCCTGGCACGCACGCCGTGAGAGCTCCAGAAATATTAAAAAAACATATGTTATGGCGGCAGGAAAGGGAAAGAAAGGGGGAAGGACCATTTCTCTTGATAAAGAGAGATTAGATCTGCCTACCCAATACCCTTATCTCGGGATTATGATGGATGAAAAGCTCAACTGGAAAGCGGCCATCGAAGCTCGCAAACATCAACTTCTGCGAGTAATAATTGCTCTTATAAAATTTTCTCAGAAGCTAGGAAAGAGACCACCAGTGGAGCTGCTCCGTATTTATAAAGCAAAGTGTCATTCCACCGCACTTTACGGGGCGGGGTTGTGGGGACACAAAAACATCAATGCATTACAGGTAGCAGAAAACACATTTATGAGATTCCTTCTGGCGGTACCTAAGCGAGTATCTACTTTTTCATGCCATGCAGAGCTCGGAATGCCTCACATTGAGGATTTGGCAAAAATCCAACCTCTCTTGTTGTGGCGCCGCATCTGGACGTCAACAAAAAACTCATTTACAAAAGATATAGTGGCGGACTGTATGTCTTTGGAACATGTGGGGAAAATTGAGTGGTTGTCATATGTGAAAAAACTCCTTGCAGACCTGGGGTTGGTCAAATACTATTCTAACCCCGAATTAATCGCTGAGATCCCAAAGAAAGATCTAAAAATAAGGGCTCTGAGTCACATGGAAGAACTGCCGTTGAGCAAGGAAATAAATAAACCATCAGTTCAATATACGTTGAGTCACAATTTGAGCGCTTTTTGCTGGCACGATTCAGATTAAATATTTTCCACAGGCTCGTAGCCTTTCCTAAAGGACACAATTGGGATGAGTGTTTAACTGTGTGCCCCTGTGACGAAATGTCCGAACAATCAACGATGCACACCGTTTTGTTTTGCAAATATTATACTGAACATCGCAAGCTATGGCTAATCCCCTTGTTGAGAACTCTTGGCCTCAGAAGATGTCGTCCCGCTATGCTATATTTGCAATTTCTGAATTCTGTTTTGATTTCGAAAGTCGTTAGCACATTTTTAAAATTTATTTTTAAACACAGAGTAAATCTTGGATAAAGTAAATTTTGTCAACTCATGGAAAAGGGCAGTCCAAAAGCGATCTACAAAAAAAAAAAATATATACTATTCAGATTGGCACTGTAATGTAATACACTTGAGTCCGAATGAGTTTTGGAAAAATGCCCCAGCTGTCGTTTTCTTTTTTGTAACGCCTTTATGACTAAATGAGTTTTAACAATCTATCCATACCCCACTTCCTTTTTTACACTGTGCAAATTGTGTTTAATATGTGTTTTATGTACTTTTATGGTTATTAATGTTTTTATAACCGAATAAAGATTTACTTACTTACTTACTCAAAGCAAAAACTGTACAAGTTAAACTGGGCTGTAGAAATTAGGATTCACAAAAAGTCTTTGTAATGTAATGTAAAAATGTAAAAAGAACTTATAGAGCGCAACTAACACCCAGCGGTTTCTTGGCGCTAAAGCAGAAGGAAAACAAACAATCCGTGGGGCTGGAAGCGGTAATTGTAGGTATTACGAAACAGGTGAGTTTTTAGAAGGGACCTAAAGTGGGTGTGGGGGGGGGGCTAGCCTTAGGCCTAAAGGGAGGGCGTTCCAGAAGGACGGGGCAGGGAATGAAAACCTCAGTCCTCCCTGTTTTTTGCGTTTGAAGGTCGGGATCTGGAGTAAAGCCAGATGGGAGGAACGGAGATTGCGAGAGGGGACGTATGGGTGCAGTAGTGAAGAGATAAACGAAGGACCTGTGCCAGCAAGGGATTTAAAAATAATGCAGCCCAGTTTGAACTTGCATCGCTCAGAAACAGGAAGCCAGTGGAGGGATTTTAAGAGAGGGCGTACGTGTTGATGTTTGGGCTGAAGATGAATAAGCCGTGCGGCCTGGTTCTGGATAAGTTGTAGCCTCTTTAGTTGGTATGCCGGTATGCCAACATAAAGGGAGTTGCAATAGTCTATCCTAGAGATGACTAAGGCCAATAGGACCAGGGTGAGGGCCTCGGTGGTCAAGAAGCGGGCAATCTTTCGAATTTTTCTCAACTGGAAGAAGCTGGAAGAAACTACTGTGTTAATCTGGGCTTTCATCGTGACGTCATTGCTAATAATGACCCCAAGGCTTTTTACTGAACTAACAGGGTTGAGGGAGGGCCCAACCTTGTGGGCCAAAAGGTGGATTTCCAGGGGTTGGCTACACCCCCGACAAGCACCAGCTCTGTCTTGTCGGGGTTGAGCTTCAGATGATTCGCCCCCATACAGTCACTGATATGGCAGAGGGTGGTTTGAAAGTTGTCGATGGATTGGTCCGTAGAGTTGATGTCGAAGACCAGCTGAATGTCATCCGCGTAATTGAACGCGGTGACACAGCTGCCTCGTAGGGACCGAATAAGGGGGGTGAGGTATAAATTAAAAAGAAGAGGGGATAAGGAGGAGCCCTGCGGGACGCCGCAGGTTAGCTCGACCTCGTCCGCAGAAAATTGAGAGAGCCGAACCGCCTGACGGCGGTTGCTCAGGAAGGAGCGGACCCAGTCCAGGGCAGTGTCCTGGATGCCAGCCTCCCTCACACGGCCGACCAGAATGTCATGGTCGACCGTATTAAAGGCGGCCGACAGATCCAGGAGCACCAGAACCTGGCTGATGTTGGAGTCCGCCCCTCTCCGCAGTTCCTCCATGACTGAGAGTATAACAGATTCAGTAGAATGATTGGGTCTAAAGCCGGCCTGTTGGGAGTCGAGAAAGTGAGTGTCTTCAATAAAGGTACTCAGGATGTTAGTCACGTGGGACTCAAGAACTTTGCTGAGGTAGGGGAGGAGGGAAATGGGGCGGAAGTTGCTCATAATCGTAGGGTCTGCTATGGGTTTTTTGAGAATGGGCATGACCTCGGCGCTTTTGAATGACCCGGGGACGATGCCAGAAGCAAGAGAATTATTCAGCAATGCCAGAGGGGGGGAAGGACAGGCTATAAAGGCCTCACGGAGGATCAGGGGAGGACAACAGTCAGTGGGGGAACCAGAGGCCACCTTCTTTAGGAGGGCAGGAAGCTCTGTTTCCGAAATTGGAGGAATCTGGGTCAAATGCATGGGGTTGGGAGAAGGCGAGGAGAAATCAGGCCCGAGTGGGTGAGGCGGGGCTGAGGATAGAATACTGTTTTTGATATTGACTATCTTCTCGACGAAGAAAAGATTTAGGGAGTCACAAAGTGCGTGGGAGGGGAGAGGTTTAGTGGTAACCCTATCTGGATTTGACAGCTCCTCCACGATGGAAAAAATGTCTTTGGTTTTGTTGGCGGAGTCAGCGATCTTGTTTGAAAAATAAGTGGTCTTAGCTTGTAGGACCACTATTTTGTAGTCTTTAAGCAGGGTAGTGAAGTGTAGTTTCATGTCTGGGGCGTAGCTACGCCGCCACTGGCGCTCGGCTTGCCTAAGGCCCAGCTTCAGGGCTTTAAGGTCCTCAGTGAACCATTTTTGGGCGTCGTGCAGGCGTTTAAGTTTAATCTGTCTGAATGGAGCCACGATATCACTGGCTGACTCCAGCCAGTGTGTGAGGGCAGAAGCTTGGGTGTCGATGGAGCCCAGATTAAAGGGGGTGGAGGTTCTAAGTAGGGTGACAAATTTGCTGAGATCGGCCTTGTTCCAATTCCGGGCCGAGAGGTTGCCTTCCAGAGGTCTGCCAGGGTCGGGAGTGGCCGTAATAGAGAAGGAGATTATGAAATGGTCAGACCATAGGCAAGGTGAGATGAGAGGGGCAGATATGTCCAGGTTGGATGTCCAAACCTGGTCCAGAATGTGACCCTTAATGTGGGTGGCTGACTTTGTGTGTGTCAGGCAGTTCATGCTAAATAGGAGGTCAGTAAATGAGATAGAGCAGGCATTCTCCTTTACGTCAGAAGGCCAATAATTGAAATCGCCTAAGACCAAGATTTTTGAGTTATTAATGATAAGTTGGGAAAGCATGTCCCCAAACATCGTGGGAAAATCAGGCATAGATTGGGGAGGGCGGTAGACTAGGACACAGATAAATGGGGTAGCTAAGGATTCCAGTCTCAGCACAAGGTAATCGACCGAGGGAATGCCGACTGAAGTCAGGGCGGAGAACCGGATGGAATTTTTGATAATCGCTGCTACCCCACCTCCCGGCCTGCCGGGAGCTCTGTTTGCCTGGAGGATGTAGTAGCCAGCGGGGATTGTAGTGAGTATATCGGGGGCAGATTCCTCATTAAGCCATGTCTCCATTAACAGCAGTATATCCGGTTTCTCAGAGTCTAACAAAGCAAAGATTTCCAGCTGGTGTTTTGCCAGTGAACGTGTGTTGAGATAGGTCACTGTAAGGTTGAGGTATGGAGTCCGTTTGTTAGATGGAGGATTGATAATTGAGGGGGGAGCTGAGGGCGGAGAGGTTGCTATCTCAGGAAATGTATCTCTAGTGCAGAGGAGCCCCAGCGGTTCAAAGCCCGACAGACAAACAAGGGAATTAACAAGGCTGTGTATTGGACCCGCTGTTGTTATATATGGACACCGTTGACTTGGGATCGCAATAACAAATGCAAGATCATTTCCTCCAAGGATAGGGCCCCATAGAATCCTGATTGTAAAATATGCAAACAATTTAGACATCCCAGACCAAACTAGAATAGCACTGCAGCATTGCTGGAAGAGTTTTATTATTAAAACCTAGCAACAAATTGGTGGCAAAAGCTAACAAAACAAAAGTTATGGTTTTTAGGAAACGTACGGGGGAAAGTCTGGAAACTGGGTTTAAACAAGATTGACTACCCCGCAACATAAAACTACCTGGGGATCTGGCTACTGAAAATGAGTAAAGTACAAGCTCATTTAAGATCAATGGACTGAAAAGCACAAAGCCTAATATTTGAACTTTGCAGACTACATCAAAGTTACATAGCCTGTCTGTAGTTGTAATTCATAAGGGTAATAAAAGCCAAACTTGTTCCAACAATCTTGCATAGTCAACAAGCTTTTCAGTCAAAATTAGACCAGATTTTTGACACGCTGAAATGTATTACCTATAGCCGTAAATTCTAGCTTCCACAGTACACCCCACGGGCCCAGATATGATTGGAATATGGATTACTATAACAAGATCTAGTATTTGTAGGAAAGTGCCCCTTTTTGCATGGTTGCCCCCATGTTTTGCCAAACTGTTGATTTACTTTGAGTGTGCCCTGGGTTCCTGCCAACCAGGTACCCAGGGCCTATGTTCTTTGCCTAAACTGTACTGTTGCAAAACCCAATTGGCAACTCTCTGGCCACATGTAAGTCCCTTGTAAAGGTCCCATAGCTATCAAGGGCACTTTGACCAGGGAAGGCCTCTAAGGGATGCAGCACTTATTGTGCCACCCTTAGAGGCCCTCTACCTTTACACACACACACTGCCATTACAGGTTGGTGTTTTGGTGCAGAACAAAGTGAAGAGCCGACATGGCACACATCCCTGTGTGCCATGCATACAAACCACTGCCTTGGCATAGGCAAGCCACCCCTCTATCTGGTTGCACTATACAAGTGTTGAGGGAACAGGTGCATGGTCCCTGTACCCCTACAGTGACTAAGTCAATTCTTAAACATTGTAAGTGCAGTAATGCCATAAAGAGTATATGGTGTCGGAGATTTCTCATTACGAGCTCACAGCACCATAATGGCTTTACAGAAAACTGGGAGGTTTGGTATCAAACGTCTCAGCATATTAAACACACCCTGATGTCAGTGTGGGATTTAATGAAAAATGCACTCAGAGGGCATCTTAGAGATGACCCCTGAAAAACAACCTAAGTCTAGCGTCCTGGCTGAGTTGGTTCTCGCCAGCTGCCACCACCAGACATGTTTCTGGACCCCTTGGTCGAGAACCTGCCACTCTCGGGGTCCTGAAATAAAGCACATCCTGGGATGAGGTGCCAAGCCTCCTCCTCCAGGATGGGCAGGGTCCATAAAGAGAAAGCTTCAAAGGCTTGCTGCCATTTTTAGATACCCCAGCAATTTGCTGCTGCCAGCAACTGGCCTCCACCGGTTCTGACCTCCACTTTGGGCAGGAGAATTGGTAAGAAAACCAAGTTAGGAGGAGAGGTGTACCCACCTTTGCCATCCCCACCCCTCAGGTGGGAGAGGCAAGGTGAATAACAACTCTCAGTCACCACCGTCTTGCAGATGGGGGACCCTGCCAATCAGAGTAAAGCTTATGCCCCCCTCCCACTGGAGGGTGGTATAATAGGGGGTGTACTCACTCCAAGGAAGGGACCTATTAGTCCCACCTGTACCTTCCTGTAACGCCCCTAAATCTAGTATTTAGGGGCACCCCAAACCTTGCCTCCTCAGACAATAAGGGAGAAGAAGAAGGACCAAAGAAGCCATGCTGAAAGAGGAGGACACCAACTGCCTTGGCCCCATCCCAACGGCCTTTCCCAACTTCAACCCTGCTACATCAAAACCTTGGTGTGTCCTACAGCCAGCAGCCCCCCCAAGAACCCAAAGGACCTGCCCTGCCTTCCCAAACCAAGACTTTGTCAGCCGTGAGCACTGGATTTGCTAACCAACAGACTCTGGCTCCAGCCAAATTAGTGAGTCTGCACCACTCTGCACCCGATGCCCACATCCTGAGTTTGAGTGGTCCAACACCATGAGGAGGCCTCCCTGGGGATCCTGACCTGTGATCTGGTTGTCCCTGACCTGTCTCAAGTCTCCAACTGACGCCTGCAGCCCCTTTCCAGAGGATCCCCCTGACCCCGTCCGGAGCCGGTAAGAAAAACACGATGCCTAAAGACACCCCTGCACCTAACATTCCACGGCCTTGGGTTGCCCAACAGATGGTGTCCCGGCATCCCCAGGCATCCCAACTTACCTCTCCAACAGGTGGTCACCTCCAGAAGATCTTCGTCCTGAGCCTGCAGGGTTTTTTGCAATCTGAGAATTCCGTTTGAAATCAACAGGGCACCCGACTCCAAACCAGCATTCTGCACCCGCCGCCCCTGTGCCGCTGTGGGTGCACCTTGTGTGCTAAATCAGATTGCCCTTTGCCCTGAGCCTAAAACCAGGAGCTTTGCCCCAACAACCTTGTGGCTTGCTCGTGAGCAGCCACCAACCAGAGGCCCCCTATCCCTTATTGGATAGCATTTGGCCTCAGCACCCACCGCCCTGGTGCGCTGAGGGTGCTTTGAGAGTGCATCCTCGACCCTAGGACCCTGGTTCTATCCCAGAAACCCAACTCCCACAACCAAGTACTTTACCTGTAAACTGATAACTTCATTTCCTCCGGTAGGATTGCATTGTCTGCTTTTCTTTCAAAATTCTTTTAAGTGTGGAGTTGGTTTGTATGAACCCTTGATAAACTGCAAATATACAAAAACTGAATTATTTACCTTTTGTCTAGGAAATGGCACAGTGTGATATCTAGGCATATCACACTGATTAGCAAAAGTAGCTTAAAAAGAAATAACATGTACAGTATTCTACAAAGTAACTGAAAAGTAATTTTGACTGTTGACTTACCTGTAATCAACGAACTGCATTTTAACCTGCATTCAACTGTAATTCACTGCATGCAGCTTGCAAAGTATTATTTCACTTACCTGCACCAGGCCTGGCTTTGCTCTACAAATAAAAAAAGCTAAATAATATATTAATACAAACAAAATTGATCTGAGTTCAGTCTGTGAGTGTATGACATGATGTATTGCTTGAGTGTGTACAACAAATGCTTAACACTACCCTCTGATAAAGCCTTACTGCTCACCCACACTACCACAAATAAAGGGTAAGGTATTATCTACTTTTACGTTTGTCTACCTTTGTGGGTTCCACTGGACTCTGTTCTCACTATAACTTATTTTGGTATAGTATATACAGAGCCAGCTTCCTACAGTATGCAAATCCCAATTTTTCAGATATTACCATCAGATAATCCATCTCAAGGCCGGTACACTAAAAACAGTACATCAAGACATTTTAAATGGTCCCATCAAAGAATGAGCCAGGTTCCAGAAACATGGCAAGCTCTGATTTAGACCTGAATATAGGCAGTTTTAGATGAAACAGGTTCTCCCACCCTGGCCTAAAACAAATAGTGAATAAACAGATGATGGCAAAATCAAGAAAAGCCAACTTAGAATCCTTGCAATTACATGAACATTATAAACCTATCCTGCCATCATGTGAAATGCTTACAATATTATCTGAAAGAGTCATTAAGTTGGTCATGCCTTACAAATTGTATGCTCACATGGGGCCTGCCTCTTCTAATTAATTATCTTTCACCACTATTCCAGAATGCTGAATATGTAATTGTAAAAAACAATCCTTTATACACCTACTTCTTTGCTATCCAGAATTTGTGACTGCACGCTGTACCCTTTTGAAACCCATGTTCTTATTTCATGGAACACAAACCTGTAAGGTGGCCTTATTACTATGTTTTAACTCGGCTAACATTATGGTGTTGGCCTGATATGGGAAATATTTTTAAATCATGCTAACCACATTCAATACTTGGAAGTAACTTAAATCGGACTGTTTTAGGGATACTTCACAATATATTAACGCTGGAAGACTTTGAATTATAAACCGCATTATTAGTCTGAAATCAAGCACGGGCAGGGTGGTCTTCTACCGCCTGTAGACATACTTGTCCGGTTTTAACAATTACATGTTACTTGACATTAGACTAACATGACAGAAACCACAACAGTTGTATTTGAAATGTGAAATTAATTGCGAGTAGTGTACTCTGTACAAGGAGTTTTAATATTGCAGTGTTTATTTGTAAAGATTTTAATTAAATATGGACAATAAACTATTCACTTACACACTGGTAAATATCAGTGTTAATGGGCTTCGCATCCATCACAGAAAAGGGGCCAAATATGATATAGAGATGGCACATTTTTTGCATGAAAACTGGCATTTTTGGCCATGTGGGTATCTGCTGAATTTAGGCGTGGCTTCAACCCAGGCAAAACCAACCACATATAGCACCCGAGGAAGTTCATAGTGGTGCAACTTGTATTGATGTCACTACATTTGTTACCCACAATGTCCTGCAAATCTCAAACGTTGGCTTAAATCATGCATTTTCCTCACATTCCTGTGAGAGGAAGTTCAGAATCTGTGTGGAGTATGGGCGTGAGCTCAGCCATCACCGAAGAAAACCTACCAAACCTAAACATTTATGAAATCTAAATAACATGGGGAGTTCAGGATAGTCTGCCTTGCATGGATCCCATTAACTTTACTACCCAAAATGCCCTGCAAATGGCAACATTTGACTAAAAGCATGTATTTTCTCACATTTGTGATGGAAAGTTATGTAATCTGTGGGGATCCACAAAACTCTAACTGCCCAGTATTCCCACACTTCTTCACATTTTTCCCTGGTGCCTAATGGGATTTCTTCCCCATGAGGGGTAAGGGAGGTGTAGATTGATAGTAAACCTACCCAATCATCTCAGGTTTATGTCCCTGCAATTAAGCAGTTCTTTAAATTCTGGTATTCTTCACTGGGGCCATACCCTATAAGAAAGACATTGCACATAAATCTAATCCATTTATTTGTGCATCCCTTATATGGATTTCTTTCGTGCATTATGTAATGCTTTTTAAAGTTGAATACCTAAAGGTTTGCTAAGCTCTGAACAAAGGTTGCTCCCATTTCGACTAATTTCTTTTGTTTTAAAATGTGTCTCTCTTCAGCATCATAAAATTCTCCATTATTGCTAATTTTGCTATCGCCATAAAAATTACAGTCATGACTCTCCTGGTGATTCAGCTTTGGTTCAAAACTCTCCTTATAACATCTAAAGCCGTTTCTTGGAAGATGTTACTATAAAAGAATTCTCTATCACTTATAACCAACAGGTCCTTCCCTTTCTCCAATTGTTCACCTCTAGACTGTTAATAAGATATCATTTTAAGGACAACTGGGGTCAGAAAGAAATCTGTATATTTACTTAGCAGTTCAAGTAATGAGTTTACACTAGTGACTATAGGGTGATAGGGTTGTCTACTATCTTCATATGTATCTTTCGTAGTGCACACAATGCGGTTGTATATGGCTATATATTTATTAAGATTTCATATTGCTGAACCATTAATTCTCTAACCCAAGTTGAATTAATTTTTGGATCTCTAGATTCAATCTGTTCATTGGATATTTGGAAATGGTCAATAATAATCCACATCACCCAAAAGCTTTTGTGCCTTTTATTCATATTTATTCATATTTATCCTTATCCATAAACCTTTGCACCGCCTTTATCTGCTTGTTTTACTGTAAGGGACCCATCTTGAAGAAGGTCATTGAGTTTTTCCTGCTCCTTTCTACTCAGATTATATACAATTCTGCTGTATCTGGAGCATCTTTCAATAACGTGTAACCCCTTATTTATAATTTTCTCGAATGTGGATATTTCATTGGTAGTTCTGATATAGGAGATATAACTTCACTCTCAACCCAGTCACATCTTTATCTTGATAATCATTTTCTCTTCGTTCAAAGAACCATCTAAGTTTACAGTAAATTTTCTGTACATCGAAATAAGTTTTGAAGAAGTCATTTCCTTTTCACTGAAACAAATGGAAAATCTCTTCGCTAGAACTTTAATCTCATGATTAGTTAAAGATTTCTTTGAAAACGTTACAATCTCTGGTCTTAGGTTTTGTTATTCAACACATCCTGCTCCTGTTTTGTTAGGGCCTTAGTTTCTTCCGCCAGGGTCCTTGTAATCCCCCTCTGTCTCTGCCTTGTCTTATTCCTTTTCTCTTGGGTCTCCAATTCCCTCTGTGGATAAAAATGTTACTCCTACTGAGGTCAGTTGTTTGGTACCCTACTTCTTCCAGATACTGGGCCAGTCTGCCTGGTCTTTTCTCGTCTTGTTCTAGTGAACTATTTGAACTCTCTGAAAATGTCACTACTTTCCGCCTATTTTTCTGTTTATTTGATGGGTCCTGTGGCTTATAACTATTAACTTCTGGTTGTGTGTAATTATAATTCGATAAAAATGGATGTACAAACATTTTATCATAGTTAGATACCTCTATCATCAAAATCTGTAGCAAACATCTGCATTGGCTGCAATAACACACTTGAACTTAATCCAGTTTTAGGCACAAATGGAACATCAATAACAATCAGGGGTTTAGTGTAGAATGTACAGACAAGACTTAGTGTGTAGGGATGAAGATTTTTGTCGCATAGCCATGCTGGAGGCAGTGCAATGGCCAGGCTCGGCCATTGTCTGCTAAAGGGAGTTCAGAATTTTGATCATGATAGCAATTGATTTCTTTACACCTTATCCCTGTCTATATGCAGTCTTCATTCAGTTCATGTGGCCACCCTGGTCTTGGAGAAGGGGCCTTGGCTGAAGTATGAAGCAGATCGTGTGACTTTGGCATTTGTGCTGCACTGAGCTACACTGTTCGGTGGTGCTTCTCTGCCTCCTGCCTGTGACAGATATGAGGCCTGGAAGATGAATGGCAGTAGATAGCATTGGCAATGTGCCTTTGGATGTACTGCTGGTCACTCTGAGCAGTGTCAGTTTACTGAAGACTCCCCCGATGCTGGAGGCACAACAAGTGGACAAGGGTATGGCGAGTGAGCCCTGTGATGGAGCTGCAAAGAAGGAACAGATGAATGCTGGTGGGTGGCATGGCAATCCGGTAATTCCGCCTACTCAGAATGTATTGGAGACTCTGCATTCTTCTATAGATATGGATTGTGCAACTATAGGTTAGGCACTTTAAGGAAGAAGGTGATTATAGCTCAGGAAGTAAAAAATCATATTACACAGAGCAGAGGAGCAATGAAAGCAGATGGAAGCAGAGAGTCAGTGATTGATAAGAAGATGCAGTTTAAATATTTGAAAGAACTTTGACTTAAAAAGCCTGAATGGTTATACTAAAAGAGCTTAAGGAGTGATAGGAGGCAAAGAAAATCTCCCTTACCTCTGATGGACTGCCAGTGAGTAGGGGGGCTAAAAAAGTGTATGTGTGATGCTCATCTAGCAGGTAATACCACTGCCAATAGTTTAAACAGTGCAAATGGCATACCAAATACGGCCGACATTTCTAACTCAATTATTTTAACTAATAAAGGGGATAAAGAGCTTGCCTCCCTAAAACCTGTACTCTAGCTATAATTTTCTTATGTGATTTAACTGGGTAAAAGAGAGGTATTTAGAAATTAAATCTGCTGGAATCTTGGAACAATTATGGAAAGTTTAGGCTATTAAATTAGTGATAACAAAGTATATAAAAGTGGCCACCTATAATATGGGTGATCTTCATGGATGCAATGATTGCCGGGTACAGGAACACTGGGAGACATAGGAGACATTAGCAGGCTCTAAGAAAACAGCCAAAATGGGTAAAGTGGCGAGTATGGATTTACAAGTTCTATCAAGGTTCTATTCACAATAAATATAGAGGTGGCAGAGAGTGCAACAGTTTTAGAAGGAGCAAAGCACCTGCTCACTTTTGCCAGAGTCATTGGGCGATATAGAGGACAAAAAATCTAACTAGGACACTGAACTTGTTGTTGAAACCTAGAGGTGGGTCATCAAAGGACAGATTTAGGGGAATGGCTCTCATGATCCAAACTTACAATAGTGGATCCATTTCCAAAGTAAATGATATTGCGAAGAGGTTGCCTTTAAACAGAGACTTCCTCTACTTCCTTTAAGGAATATGCAAATATTAGCATCCAACACCCACTGCAACTTAGTTAAAGAAATATAAAAAGCTACAGAGGTTTCAACTGCTCGCAATTGAGGCGGGTCTCAGAAGCAATCCATTTTACCTGACATTACTATTAATAGATTGCCCCACACACTGACCAAAGAGAGCATCATATAAGGGCGTAATATAGAGTCATTCTCTGAGAGTGACGTGAAAGTGATCTTATTTCTGATAGTAATGATGATGACGCTGTTAGCGACAATGACCATAATAAAAGCATCATAAAATCAATTGTTGCCTTATCTCCACAAGGGAAACCATAACAAGCAAAATAGTTTGAGGTGAAAGCAGGTGGTAAATCAGATATTCAAGACACAGTAAGATACAGGGAGAGTTGCAACCAAGTTTAGTGCTGTTCTGTATACTAATTGCCTGCAGATAAAAAGAAGTTATAAAAGCTCAGATATTGAATTCAAGTTAGAGTAGGTTGCTCTTAACAAGCAGAGTATGTCAGATGGAATTTCAGGAAACAATTACAAAAAGGGGAAAGGAGAATAACTGTCAATTGAGATATGTGGAGCCTCAAAATGCTTTGAAAAAGCTATCCATTCGATCATAGATGTAGAGAATAACTCGAGACAATCTAAAATTAGATTGTTTGGGATCCTAGAAGGCGCTTAAGACTCTCTTGGTTTGATCCCATAAGTGGGCAACCTGATCCAGACCTTCATTTACAATTTCAGTAAGTGAGGCCCTAATGAAGACATACCGGTTGCTAGAGCTAATCAAGTCCCTTTCAGTAAACTCAATCTGGATTTCTACCAAATCCAATTTAGGTTTATTTTCTGAAATCTTGTAACAAAAAGAAGATTTTGAGTAAAGTGAGGCAAGTGAAATCATCTAGACTGCTCGGTGCATATTACTTGGCCTTTCTTTTGAGACGGCAAGCCAGGATTATAAAACCAAATTAGTTGGAAATTATGGATAGATCAGGGAGTTGTGAAATAACTAAGAGTGTCATAGACATGTATGGCCACTGAAACAAATATAGGTTATCAATCAATTGCATATCATTTGTTTGCTCTAGAATAGAAGGGGGCAGAGCCTGTAAGAGCTCTCAGCCTTTTTCATGCCAGCAGCAGAGCGGACGTGCAGTGTACGTGTGCAGCGGGCGTGCTGCTTGCGCACCAAAGACATGCCAAAGGCAAGCCTGTCTGTGCCCATCCACGGCCGGCTGGGGCCAGGGGTCAGCCACCATGCCCTTTTATTTAATTATTCCTCAGAGGCACTTAAAAAGCTGTATTCAGCATGTTATCAACTAGCCCCCAATGTGTTAGATAAACTGCAAAAGTTAGACATACTAAATGACAAATCTGTCACCTCCGATCTGCTCACTCCTTTACTATAATAATTTATCATAGGATCATCTATAGATCCTACTTCCTCAAACCTAAAAATGATTAAATCAGGGGCATGTACCTTAACACTAGATCCATGGTTAAGGACCAGATCGAAAGTTTTATTCTTTTTGAATCTGATTCCCTGGATATCTTATTGTTAACAGAAAACTTGTTAACAGACAAATCCTCTCCAGAAATCCTAGCGGCTCTCCTGGCAGACTACAATCTTCTTCAGAAAAATAGGTTCACAGGCAAAATAGGTGGGGAGTAGCTGCCGCAATTAAGAAACACCTTAGGTTTGTCAGCCTGATTCCATCAGCTATCCCTATGGTCATTTCCTCTTGATTAATCTCGACTCTCCTACTTCTCCCTTTATTTTTTCAGTGGTGTATCCACCCCCAGGCCACATGCAACATTTTCCACAACTTTTTGCAGAATCTTTATCCCCTTGGTTAGTGACAATGCTAAAATCCTGATAATAGGCAACTTAAATCATTGGGCTAATGAGGAAGCAGGTGGACATGCATCTAAAGAACTTACTGACTTGTTAAGCAACTTAAATTTAGTACAGCAGATGTACTTATAATACATGTGAAAGGCTGTACGTTAGATCAGGTTTGATCCATTAACTTATCAGTAACTAACATCACAGCCTCCCCATCTGTCTGGTCATACCATTACTTAAATAGATTTTCTTAACTTAGCCTGACCTCTCATGAACCATCTCCTTGTTCTGGACTTCATTGCAGAATTTGGTCTAGAGAAGACCTTGATTCCTTTCTTGAATTGTAAAACTGTATCCTTTCCATTATACGTTAGTGTACTGGATTTAATGTCCTGATCAAGGAATGTGAATAATTGTGGAAAGAATAGATCACATGTAATACAACTTTAACTTTGCAAAAGAAAAATCTTTTATGTGATTGCATTTCATGCTTTTGGACTTCAGTGTTTGCCTCAATATTTTCTTCTGATATTTGAATGTCTACCAGGGCTTCTCTGGTTTTGGCTATCGCACTCCAAGTGGCAAGGTGTGCATACCAGGAGAGCACAAATTCAGAATTTTGTTTGCTGTTTATATTGACTTCGATACATATTTCTGTGCAATTTACGATCTGCTGAGACTTTGGCGTGGCCACCACTATTCTGTGAATTGTTCAAACATATTCTGTTTGGCACGCTACAAGCTTAGCATGAGGATTTATAATTGATTTTTGACATTTTATATTGCACAACATGGCTAATTTAGATGACAATAGGGATACTCTATTGGAAGAACTCTTTCAAAATATTAACAGATTTAACCCTGTCACTCCAGCTGGAGAAAATACAGAAGGTCTTAGGATGAAGTTTGTTTAATTGGAGAATCTTAAGAAACTGTTCAGATGGGGAGACTTCACCATTTTACATAGATATATAGATAGCAAACAAATCCAGAGAGGTCTTCAGGTGGTTATTTTCCCTTATTTTGAGGACTTGGGCTCAGATCTCCGCAAAGAATGGAACCAACTTTTGTACTCTTCTTCTGATATGATAGATATTTTGAATAGGGAAGCTATGTCTAAGAGAAAGAAACTTCTAAAGGAAATAAGAGAAGTAGAGAAGGAAATCAGGGATGCTAACCTACCAGAAGCTGTGGAAAAGAACTATACAATTTTAAAAAGAGAACTTACACAAACATCAATTGTATATCACGTAAAAAAGATACATAAGCTATGAAAGGATGATAATGACAACAGAAATTGTAGGGTTTTTTCATAGGTACGCAAACTTGACAATGTTAAAATGAGTGTACCAAAGGGTCCCTAGAAAATACTGCTAGCATCTCGGGACCCACTGCTTCCACAAGCAAGTCAGATGTATCTAGTGTAACTAGTAGTGAATCAATTAACTCTGCATGGCCACAAACCTCCACCTCCATCAATATATTGCCTTTTTGATTAGAACTGGAGAGATATCACAAAGGCAACAGGCAATCCTACAAAAGACAGGATACTCATCCAAAAAACTGGAAGGGGGAAAACAGACGTGGGAGAAAAATAAAAATAGAGAGAAGGAATGACTATGAGATCTACTGCGTGCAGTCAGAGGAACTAACACACTGATTTATTTTCTGATATATGCGATGTTGATGTACCTTGTGATGATGTGACAGTTTGTTAATCTTTCTGACTTAAACCTTGATGATCTCCAAATAAAGGTCTTAAGCAAACGTCTTGGCTTTGTCCCTTAGTCGCTACCTAGTTTCATTGATGTGCATACCAATTTGTTAAAACAACAATTGATGGACAGAATGCAGAACAATGTCATACATTCACCCCAGTACAGAGATCTGGGCCTAAATCCATCGTTTTTTTGCTCACCATGCCATTCCAGTTTGAACCCAGCCATATGCAAATCAGTCTTGACCCTGTGCCTCATGGGAACAGTCCAGCCCGAACTGCCAAGCCAGGTCCCCCCTGGACTGGAAAAAAGCATCCTAGGACCGGTTTCGGGGTTTCACCCCTCTTCAGCCAGGATAGCTTGATTCCAGTGGCATGGAGAGCACGGGACTCACGTCTGAGCATACCCGTCCCACTCGGGGTGACAAATGCAAAAACAACAATTGATGGACAGAATGCAGAACAATGTCATACATTCACCCCAGTACAGAGATCTGGGCCTAAATCCATCGTTTTTTTGCTCACCATGCCATTCCAGTTTGAACCCAGCCATATGCAAATCAGTCTTGACCCTGTGCCTCATGGGAACAGTCCAGCCCGAACTGCCAAGCCAGGTCCCCCCTGGACTGGAAAAAAGCATCCTAGGACCGGTTTCGGGGTTTCACCCCTCTTCAGCCAGGATAGCTTGATTCCAGTGGCATGGAGAGCACGGGACTCACGTCTGAGCATACCCGTCCCACTCGGGGTGACAAATGCAAAAACAACAATTGATGGACAGAATGCAGAACAATGTCATACATTCACCCCAGTACAGAGATCTGGGCCTAAATCCATCGTTTTTTTGCTCACCATGCCATTCCAGTTTGAACCCAGCCATATGCAAATCAGTCTTGACCCTGTGCCTCATGGGAACAGTCCAGCCCGAACTGCCAAGCCAGGTCCCCCCTGGACTGGAAAAAAGCATCCTAGGACCGGTTTCGGGGTTTCACCCCTCTTCAGCCAGGATAGCTTGATTCCAGTGGCATGGAGAGCACGGGACTCACGTCTGAGCATACCCGTCCCACTCGGGGTGACAAATGCAAAAACAACAATTGATGGACAGAATGCAGAACAATGTCATACATTCACCCCAGTACAGAGATCTGGGCCTAAATCCATCCATAAGTTGGCAGGGTATGCTCAGACGTGAGTCCCTTGCTCACTTTGCCACTAGATTCAAGCAAGCCTGGCTGAAGACGGCTGAAATGCCAGAAACCGGTCCTAGGAAGCTTGTTTCTGGTCCAGGGAAGGCATGGCTTGGCAGTTCGGGCTGGACTGTTCCCATGAGGCACAGGGTCAGACTGATTTGCATATGGTCATGTCTGAACTGGGGTGGCAGAGTGGGCTAAAGAACGGTGATGGATCAAACCCAGATCTGTTGACTGGGTGTGAGTGTTTGATTGGTTCTGATGCTCCGTCCATCACCACCCCCTTTTGTACCGCTTTGTTCGCCATAAGTTGGCAGGGTATGCTCAGACGTGAGTCCCTTGCTCACTTTGCCACTAGATTCAAGCAAGCCTGGCTGAAGACGGCTGAAATGCCAGAAACCGGTCCTAGGAAGCTTGTTTCTGGTCCAGGGAAGGCATGGCTTGGCAGTTCGGGCTGGACTGTTCCCATGAGGCACAGGGTCAGACTGATTTGCATATGGTCATGTCTGAACTGGGGTGGCAGAGTGGGCTAAAGAACGGTGATGGATCAAACCCAGATCTGTTGACTGGGTGTGAGTGTTTGATTGGTTCTGATGCTCCGTCCATCACCACCCCCTTTTGTACCGCTTTGTTCGCCATAAGTTGGCAGGGTATGCTCAGACGTGAGTCCCTTGCTCACTTTGCCACTAGATTCAAGCAAGCCTGGCTGAAGACGGCTGAAATGCCAGAAACCGGTCCTAGGAAGCTTGTTTCTGGTCCAGGGAAGGCATGGCTTGGCAGTTCGGGCTGGACTGTTCCCATGAGGCACAGGGTCAGACTGATTTGCATATGGTCATGTCTGAACTGGGGTGGCAGAGTGGGCTAAAGAACGGTGATGGATCAAACCCAGATCTGTTGACTGGGTGTGAGTGTTTGATTGGTTCTGATGCTCCGTCCATCACCACCCCCTTTTGTACCGCTTTGTTCGCCATAAGTTGGCAGGGTATGCTCAGACGTGAGTCCCTTGCTCACTTTGCCACTAGATTCAAGCAAGCCTGGCTGAAGACGGCTGAAATGCCAGAAACCGGTCCTAGGAAGCTTGTTTCTGGTCCAGGGAAGGCATGGCTTGGCAGTTCGGGCTGGACTGTTCCCATGAGGCACAGGGTCAGACTGATTTGCATATGGTCATGTCTGAACTGGGGTGGCAGAGTGGGCTAAAGAACGGTGATGGATCAAACCCAGATCTGTTGACTGGGTGTGAGTGTTTGATTGGTTCTGATGCTCCGTCCATCACCACCCCCTTTTGTACCATACCAATTTGTTCACAACTTGAAACTATAAATTCTATCAAGAGAAGGGAGCACCTGTGATCCTGATACAGCTAGTAGCTATTGAATGTGATGTGCCTATTAAGGACAAACGGGATATACAGACATTACTATCTTTGGAATGTGCAGCAGACAATACTCCTTCACTCTTACAAATCTTGGCGGATCTTGATGTTAGCCCTAATCTTGACATTGATAGTGGCCTAAAGACTAAATCTTAAGTTTTATGCCATTCTTTCCATCAGGCAATCTTATAGAAATCTTTTACAAAGAGATAATGAAAGAACTGTATAAACTGGAGTGTGTGTACACCTCAGGACAGAAGCATATACAACATAATACCACTAAGGAGGAAAGACGAGCACTGTTGTCATTATCTAAAACACATGACATTACTTTTAACCCTTTCGCTGCGGCGGGAATTCCGCCGCAGCGCTGGGGGGTGCGGGGGGGCAGCGCGGTGGCGCTGTGCTCATGACGGAGCCACTCCGTCATGAGCCACGGTTGAGCTGTGCTCATGACGGAACGGTTCCGTCATGACTCCGCCCAGTTGCGTTGTTCCCCCGCACAGGTGGGGAAACAGCGCCGCGTGGGCGGAGCAGCCACCAACGGTCGTGGCATGACGGAACCGCTCCGTCATGAGCACACGGCAACCGTGGCTCATGACGGAGCGGTTCCGTCATGAGCGGGGAAGGGGTTAAGGAGGCTGACGAAGGTTGAAATGTTGTCATCATGAACACAGAAGACTACAGTACAGACATTTACTGACAGTTAGAAAATGGCATCACTGAACTTTTTTAAGGACATTAACATTGAAATTGAATGTAGGTTGAAGCACCAGAGGGAACAGTGTCTCCTTACTGGCATGGAATACAGGTACATATTTAATCCTACACCTCGGGTATCGTGTACTTCTGTCCTCCCAAAGATTAAACAAATAGGGTGCTTTCCCACATGGGTGATCTATAATATCTGGCATAGGTTCACAGACAGAAAACCGTTCCAAATATATAGACTTATATTTACAACCCTTTGTTTGTAATCTGCCATCTTATAAAAAGGACACAAAGAAATCAGATTTTGAGTGGACTGAGATAATTTGTTGTTTACCTTGGACGTCTGTTCATTATACACTAGCATCCCGAAAACTAAAGGAATTGCTGCCATTCAGCACTTTTTAGACACTAGAGATACTACTTTACTAGAACATTCTGAAATGCTTTTTGACTTGATCACGGTTGTCTTGTGGGCAAACGTTTGCCCATCATTTGCAAACCTCTTTATTTAGGGGTTCTTTGGAAGAAAACATATTTGAAACCTATGCTTTCCAGAACTGACAGAACACATAATATATTGGGGCGGTATATAGATGATGTGTTCATGTTCTGGTCTGGAGACACATGGGCACTAACTCATTTCATGCATCACCTCAATGACAATGCCTTCAATATCAGATTTACATACCAACCTAGCAGTACCAGCAATGACTACTCGGAGGTCACCCTGTGCATTGAGAGAAACATGATATACTCTAGATTATTTAGGAAACCCACTGTCTGCAATGCAGTAATGCATGCAACCAGTTCACATCCCTCCTCTCAAATAAAAGCAGTTCCCCATGGGAAAATGGCATGCTGCAATTGCAGCTCAGATTCCATTTTCATGACAGAACTGCAGAAGATGTAAGGCAAATTTATGACCAGAGGTTATCCTAAGAATACACTAAAGGAGGTGAGAAACAAGATCAGTTGAGTTAAACGAGACATCCTTCTCATCGGTTCAGGGCAGGGTAGAGTAAGGAAACACAAACGGCTATCCCTCTTTACCCCATGCAGTGTAATTAGTTCCCAGAGCTATAGGATCATGCATTGACATTGCCATTGGGTGTATTTAGAATACCCTAATTGTTTTATAAACAGTTTGAGTTTGTTTAGCTGTGTCCCGTTGGTTTGATTAGTCTCTGCGGGTCCAAATAAATTATGCATGTTGGCAATGCCTGTAGACTTGACTGCTACACAGTGCCACTACCATCTCCTCTCAGCAATCTCTAGGTGCGCAGAAGTAGAGTTTTCTGGTGTTAACTTGTTATACAGTAGTTTGCAGCATCCCCTTCTCTCTAAATTCGTTTTTTGCATTAGCTTTGTGATTACGGGAACCTTTCATTTTGATTCCATGTCCTTATAGTACAGCAAGATGCTTTCTGCCTATGTGCTGATTACTACTACTGCTGTTAGCCAATATCTTTTCAGGTACAACATTCTAAATGGTGGTCTATGGGACTTCAGTTTGTTATTCTAGGTGTCATACTTCTATTCATCATATGTGTTACTTTCTATTTGCACTATATATATATGTGTGTAGTGATGAGGCACTCTTTTCTAAAAGAAATACATTTTGACATTTAATATTTACCTTTTGATGACACGTTGGTGTTTTTCTATCTCTTGTTGGTGATGGTTACACTACATTTGTTTATAAACCCAATGTCATTGATACATCTGTATAAGCAATTGTCTATATAATTTTTCATCCTTAAAAATGTATTTATGACAAAACATGTTTTGGCTGCCTATCTGTACCGGATATTATGTCCTGATCAAGGAATGTGAATAACTGTGGAAAGAATAAATCACATGCAATACAACTTCAACTTTGCTAAAGAAAATTCTTTCATTGAATGCATTTCATGCTTTTGGACTTCCTATTGCTCAGGACAATCCCAACCTTCATGCAAAAGATATATTTAACTGTCTACAGTAGTGCGCAACACACATGCCCTACTTCGAAAGTCCAAACAAGCAAGGTGCAACGAGGCTCCTAAATGGTTCTCGGAAGAACTAAAAATAGCAAAATCTGCACTCCACCGAGCAGAACGAAAATTTTGAATTAACTACTCAACAGAGGATAAGGAAGTCCAATCCTCCCATCTTAAAGAAATTAACAAATTAATCAGACAAGCCAAAACTGTCTTCTTTTCTAATAAAATCTTGGTCTCTCTGAATAAGTCCAAAGAAATTGTTCGCATAGTCTCTTGAATTGTCCAATCCTGACAGGGTGACTATCCCCATCCAACCAACACAGGATCTATGCAACTCTCTTAATTCATTCTTTGTTGAGAAGATTAAAATAATAATTGGATAGCATCACTGCAAGTTCCCCTCCTAATGTTACATCTATTGAAGATAGTAATCCTCTCAAACTATCTGTCTTGCAGGCTATAAGTAAAGAGGTTTTTCTGAACCTATTATCAAAAGTCAAATCAGGCTCCCCAAATGTCATTTGCTCCCCTGAGAATTTTAAAAAAGCTCTCTCATTTTCCTGACCTAGTCATCACCCTCGTCAACCACTCCCTTAGCCAAGGTATGGTACCCAACATCTTCGAAGAGGCTATAGTGGTCCTGCTTAAAATAAAATAGGCGTGGACTTATTGATCTTGAAGACCTATCAGCCAAACTCTTTGTTGCCTTTCTTGGAGAAAGTATTGGAGGCTCATGTTGCCAGCTACCTCTCTTCATTTTTAGAGGAATCTAACTTCCTCGACCCCCATCAGGCAGGAGTTTTGCCAGCTCATTTGACTGAAGAAGTCATCCTCTCAGTCATAGATGATGTACGGGACGAAGCAGACAGAAGCGTCACCCAGGCGTTGGTCCTTCTTGATCTTTATGCGGCCTTTGACACGGTTGAGTACGAGCTCAACCGTGTTGGAGTTGCGGACTTACAGGGCTCTAACTGAGCCTGGGTTGTTTCCTTTTTAAAAGACCGCTCACAATCTGTCCAGCTATCCCTCTTCAACTCCCCCATGATCCGTTTAACCTGTGGAGTACCACAAGGATCTTCCTTGTCCCCCCATTTTATTAATCTGTTCATTCGTCCGCTAGTATACTCCTTTAAAGAAATGCAATTCTGGGTTTATAACTATGTGGACGATCTGAAGCTGTTGTTTACCATTGACCAGTCCCCAGAATCCATGGAATTCTTCCAAAATACCATGCTGTACATCCGTATGTGGATGAATAGCAATCATCTTGAACTCAACTTTGATAAAACTGAGATTGTCATTACACACAATAAGGTCAATCTGTAGAATTCTTCCTTTTAGCCCACCACGATGAATAACTCCCCACAACCGAAGAACTCAGTAAAGAGTCCAGGAGTTCTCATCAACAAGAATCTATCCATGAAACCTCAACTTGGAGCGGTCACATCCACCTGTTTTGTACCAATGCAAAAATTAAGAAGATTGACAAATTTCTTTCTTTTGATGCCTTGGTCCAGGTCATTTTAGCATTATTCATTTCTAGATTAGACTACTACAACTCTTTACATCTTGGCCTCCCCAAGTGTCTGAACCATAAACTTACATTGATTCAAAACAAGGCTGCCAGACTTATTTGTCATAAGCCTAGGCATTGCCATGTCACCACCTTGCTGAGAAAGCTTCACTTGCTTCTGTTGAAAGAGCGCTCTATTTTTAAAATGGGCTGTATAATTTCTGAATCTCTTCATGGCAAAAGACCTGCTTTCATATCATCAAGAATCGAAAAATACACCCCTAATCACAACTTAAGGTCCACTCACAGGAACCTCCTTACAACCCCCTCATTTAAAAAGAAGAGGTTGCAGATTTGTTGTTCTTGCCTCTCGCATCTGTAACTCCCTACCCCCTGAGTTGCTATCTACATCTAACTATATGAGATTCTGGAAACTCTTGAAGACTTGGCTCTTCAGACAAGCGTATGACTAAGTTCTTGCCTGCAGTCTGTTGTCTCTGTTACCCAGCGCCAAGAAACCTGACCGGTCTTTGAAAGCTATAAAAAAACCTGTAACATAACATCTATGACCCAAATTTAGATGAACCTCTATATTAAATAGGGTTGCTCTGGAGTTACTGACATGTGAAGGGAAAATATTATTAGTGAGGATTTTAATTGTGTTTTAAACCCCAAGATAGACAATAACAATCCGCTTGTCTCTACTTGTAATCTGAATGCTCAGAGTTCTCCTTAAATTGATTGAGGTTTTGGGTCTAGCATATATTTGAAGGGCATGCTGGAGTATGGAGCCAAGCATTCCTTTTTTTCTCAATCCTATAAATAATATGTTCATACATGTTTTTCCTAAGGTTTCCTAGGATCATAGCTAAACATTGCTATACAGTCTCTCAGTAAGAAAAAAAACATTCATCAGTGGATATTTTCAAGAAACAATTAAAGAATGATTAGTATAAGAAGTAATTTAAAATAATTTTAAGGAACATTTGTACTTTAATATTGGCTCTGCAGCCCTGACTATGGTCCTGAATGCTCTAAAAGCTTTAGTAACAGTGGCAACTCTAAGGTATACTCTGTATGGAAAGAAGAAGGATGCAGAGTAAGCTGTAATACTAACACAAAAATGTATAGGCAACTTCTAAATACAATATATACCTTCAACTTACCATCCAAAAGCCACACTCGTAAACATATGAGGGAAATAACAGTGTTTACGTTTACATTTCTCACCAAGCGTTAGAAGGAACATGGGTATAGATAGTCTATAGATAGGATAATGGCTCAATGATTATGGAGGAAAAGCTAGCACGAAGACTAACGACAATTATAGGGGAAAGGACAGTTGATTTGTAAGCATTCAGGGATTTTCATACAATTTCAATAGTTTTTCCGGGATCCGTACTTAAAAACAAGCTGTTACTTGGGTCCAGAAATATTGGCTTATTGCAGTATATTATTTGTCATTTACTTGCTCACAATGCAGTGCCTCATAAGACTTCTGATAACTTTAGAAGTTCCCTTGGGTCCAGAAATAGTGGCTTATTGCAGTATATTATTTGTCATTTACTTGCTCACAATGCAGTGCCTCATAAGACTTCTGATAACTTTAGAAGTTCCCTTGGGTCCAGAAATAGTGGCTTATTGCAGTATATTATTTGTCATTTACTTGCTCGCAATGCAGTGCCTCATAAGACTTCTGATAACTTTAGAAGTTAGGGAAGAATTGAAGGCCTTTCAAGTGGTAAGGCCACATATGAAGACTCTATTCTCACACAATTCTATAAAATGTTTGCATCTCCTATCACTCTAACTTTATTAGACGTAAACAAGCTATATCTGTGGGGTTATCATGCCCCAATCATGGGAAGCTATTAACATAGTTGTGTTGCTGAAAAAGGGATAGCCCATAGAGGAAAGAAAACGTATGTTGTTCTATATTTCTCTACACACTTGCAACAATACGATACACAATTGTCACCTTACTCCTTACTCCGGTTATTGCGAATATTAGTCCTCAACAGCAGAAATGATTTGTACCAAAACAAAACACAACAGCACAGGTTAATATGAATTTGACTGTATTTTATGCCACTGGAGCATGTAGAAAAAACAAGGGCATGAATCTATTAGATATAGTGAGTTTGTTAGGGGGTCTAATGTGGTACTAATTGGGAGTGGCAAAAGTCATGGACATTGGCCAAGGCTTTGTTAAGAGGATAAAAACACTATATTTAAATCTCTGTTAAATTATCATAATAGGTGGGGCAGTTTTAGATCGAGTAAGAATCCCCAGGGGTGCAATCCAGGGATTATCTCTATCACTTCTGCTACCTATCATTTATTTAGAACCGTACCTAAGGCGAATTCTGAAAAGGTAGAGGCTTCATTCTGTTGAAATTAATATATGCAACATTAAACTCTTCATATGCTGATGATGTGGCAATTTATACTTTAATGGTCAAGGAGACGCAAAAATTATATGGTGGCAGCCTTTGGCTCAATTTGTTAATCAATTCTGAACTCCATTAAAAAGCAGATAGTTATGAATCAAGATAGTAGTTTGGCAAGATTCCACATGGTACGAGAAGCCACTTACATAGGGGCTCATATTATCAGCAAGATTATCTTGTCACAAGAAAGGAAATTATGAAGCATTTCTGAGGGCCTCTCTAATATATTTATACACAACTGCCATCAGCTTTCCACTAGTTAAATGAGGTGATGCAATATTGTTAAAAAGACCATTCTCCTGAAGATGTTGTTCCTCTTTTGATCTATCCCACTGCAAGTTGCAAACTCCTTTTGACCACCACCCACCTAAATTTCATAAGCTCACCCCAACCTTTTCTGATGTGGCTGTCCATATTATATAACATAATTTTGGTTCACACGTGCTAAAATAATGCACTTCATGAATCGTGGAAGATAACCCCAGTACAACATAATGGTTTTAGTTATTCTGTATCTGCTCAACCTTTAAGATCTGAGAGCTAAAGGTTGACTATTCTTCTGGGTTAGGATAGCACTTAATGCGAGAGTACCCCTGTCAACATCATCAGCAAAGTGATTTAGACAATCACCGCCCAATGCTTTAACAATTTCAATTTCTGTTTATTTAATTTTTATAAGAATTATATTTCCTATTCTGATATTAGAAATTTTAGAAGTTGGTGTGAGATTGTTGCTAGAGTTTCTGATCAATCAAAGGGTACCCTGACTGGTTGTAATGTTGTGGTTTGTGGGAATTTTAAATGCTCTGCTAAATATCAATAGTTATGACGCAGACCTTTTTATTGATTGCGTGCCAACAACATCTTTCTCTGGGACTAAATACAGGAGGAAGAAAGAAAGTTTGTCACGGCGTTGGATTTGGTTAATATCCATGAATGTTATTCAAGCAATACACCCACATTGTAAACTTTCTTTGGCAAAGGCTGTGCCACCATTATTGATTATATATTTATGTTTAGACGTCTTGTGAATCTTGTTGTAACATGCAACATAGTAAAACTGATGATTGATGAACACAACCTGCTCACCCTTGAACTTGAATATTCTGGCCCTCAGTTAGTTGTATGGCCTGGTGATGCAGCACGTCTGTCCACCAATAGTCATGCACAACTGTTGGTCTGGAAATTTCCCTGTCCCCAAACCTTTTTTTAACCACACTTATCACTGGCAATTTGAGTAATACTATGACTGCCTTACCACGGAGAAGGATGATATTCTAGTGGTCGAAGGCATTTATGGATATTCATACACAAGTGTGAACTATGCTCCTACAACCTATCTGTCACTAAAATAACCCTACTCCCAGGTAGTTTGACACTGCTTGCTCCCAAGAGAACTGTCTCTGAGGCAAGCATTGGGATGCAACCCCAGGGATTAAGAGAAAGTCAGGAGGTGGAGGGCTGTCTATTATAGAACCCTACGGCTGAGAAATGAAGGGATTAGGGCATCCAATCTCACCGATTTAATGGCAGCTAGTAAGATTAAAGAGTCCAAATGTTTTTGATCTACAGTTAACAGCATTAGGAATGACAATGTTAGCAGTCTCCCCTCAACTCTCACACATTTCTGGTGATCTTTGGGTATCCCATTTCTCCAAAGTTTACAGCTTACATAGTAGCTTTAATTTTAACGAAGTAAAGTCCATAGGCATGGCTTCTATTGTCAGCAACGAAAGCTGCAGGCCCCAACGGTGTTCCTATTGACCTATTCAACTGTAAAGATGATTTCTGTGCTCCTGTTTTTAAAATGGTTACAATTGTACAAAAGTATCATCTCTACCTCCTTCATGGGCCTTCTTTTTAATTGTGCCAATTTTTGGAAAAGGGGACCTGCACATATCCTTGTTGTTACAGGCACATATCACTCATTGAGTCCTCAGCCGAAACCTTGGGAAGAGTGATCTATAATCGAATTACATCTTGGGCCAACAGCAACAACATCCAGAGTTTCTGCCAGTATGACTTTAGAGAGGGCTTGGGTACAGTGGGTGGGAGATACCCGCAGTACAACATAATGGCTTTTGTTGTTATTCCGCATCTGCTCAACCAAAGATCTGATAGAGCCAAATGTTGACCATTCATCCGGGTTAGGATAGCACTTAATGTGAGAGTCCCCCTGTCAACATCATCAGCAAATTGATTTAGACAATTTTTGCTCTATGCTTCAACAATCTCAATCTCTGTCTATTAAATTTTTATAGGAATTACTTTCCCTATTCTTATTTTTGAAATTTTAGAAGTTGGTTTGAGATTGTTGCTTGAGTTTTTGATCAATCAAAGGGTTCCATGACTGGTTGTAATGTTGTGGTATGTGGGAATTTTAATGTTGGGCTAAATATCAATAAATATGAGGCAAACCCTTTTATTGATCTTTATCTGGGACTAAATACAGGGGGAAGAAAGGAAGTTTGTCACAGAGAGGGATTTGGTTAATATCCATACATTTTATTCAAGCAATACACCCTCAGTGTTCACTTTCTTTGGCAAAGGCTGTGCCACCATCATCGATTATACATTTATGTCTAGATGTCTTGCGAATCTTATAACGTGCAACGTAGTAAAACTGATGATTGAGGAACACAACCTGCTCACCCTTGAACTTGAATATTCTGGTGCTCAGTCAGTTGTATGGCCTGGCCCATGTGATGGTGTGTGTTTCTACGAGCATTAATATGAGACTTATTAATGTGAATCCCAACACACTATCATCAGTATCCACTTTTACACACCTGGGGATTTGGTTTGACTGTTAGGCCCCTGGTCTACCAATATAGCCACTAGATTTCTCCAATGTATGCAGACCATGGGTGCTCTTTTTAACTTTGATCCCAAGGTTGGTGGTAAATCCATTGCACCATTTCTATAAATTTATCACACACAATGTGTTCTCATTGCAACCTACAGTGGAGGTTTCTGGGGTTATGCTCCTGCTACCAGCCTGCAAATTGAAGAGTAACACATTTGCTCTATATTGTTGCCTCAGCCTCCCGGCTTCCTACACTTTGCATGCCATGAAGAATTGGGCCTCACATACATCAAGGATTTTGTTAAACTTGCCTCCTTACATTTACGGTAGGTGGATTGGAACAACCACAACACACTTTTTAACCAGTACGTAAGCATGCACTCCCTCAAATGCGACCAGGGGATGAACATCACATAGCTGTCCTACATCACAGCATGATTCATGTCTTTGGTCACAGCTTCCCTGTTATCTAACCCTACTAGCATGAGCAAGTCTGATAAGAGGTGGCTGTAGCGTGCTTTTCTTGAGGACACGCAGTGGAAGAAGGATTTAGCTGAACTTGAGAAGCCCGCCAACAGGCAGCCCATTGCTCTGTAAACCAGTGCTGGCATTGAGCCTTACCTGCAGTCTACAGTGAGTCATCGGGAATGGGCTCTGCTCCATAGGTTTAGGTCAGGCACCATCCGGAGCTTCCTTTGCTTCCTCCAGCGGCAGTGTGAGGTGGACTGATCGCTAGTGTGTCCATGGGATGATGCTTCCCCCCAATCTTTACTTCACTTTATCTTTTTTGTAAATATTATGCTACGTATACTAAATGTTTTTATTACCTATATTGAAAATCCATACATTGAGTCTTTGTAGACTGGTGCTTATTTTTCCTCAAACATTACAAGACCCTGCAACATGTGTCGCTGTGGTATTTTTTTTAAATGCGCTCTCCGTTGTCTAATCAGTGCACACTCATAATGGTGAATGCATTTTATTGAATGTTTTAATTGTACACTTTTATGATGAAACATTATAATCAAATGAAGTATTGTTTGTTGTTGTTGCTCGTTAAAACATGCTAAAACATTTTGATCTCAACATATGTTTTCAGAGATAACATTTTAGATGCAATCTCAAGCAGGAAGTACCTACCACTAAAATAATCATGTTCTTGATTCCAAAAATCAATGTAGAAAGCCCTATAAATACTACATAAAATACTAGTGAAAACTTTTATGCACGTGCATCATTTCCAATAGTGATTATGTCTATAATCCACATGATACCTGTTTTTCTAAAATCTGAAATGTAAAACCTATTAGAATAGTAAATGGAAATCTGAAAGTTGTGTTAAACGTATGGTATTATCAGACATTGCAGAGTAAAACCTATATTGTAAATGTCTCTTAAAATATGCCGACGTAGATAAGCATACTTTACAAGTCATTAATGAATTCACCTCAATTAGCCTTTAATTAACTAGCTAATTAAAAAAGGATCTTAATCCTGTTTATGGGAAGATGTGCTTGTTGGGACAGTGCAGGAACTTAATGGAGTAAAAATGAAACATGTCTTTCAAACAGTCATGTCATAAAGCTAGGAGACAGTGAGACAAGTGCCAGCATTGCATAAAGGGAGCGCGCGACAAACTACAGCAGCAGCAAATATCATTTACAGGTGACAGCTAGGAGCAGTCCATCGCTGTCAATAGAAACAAAAGCCCAAAACGGAGGCATTGATTTTCTGGGTTTATTTTTTAAAGGGTGATTATACTGTAAACAATGTTTTTTATGTTGGAAGTTTTACAGTCCTCTTTGAAGTTATCCCAGAGACCATCGCTTTAGTTGTGACAGCAATGTTTAATTTGGTCGCTTCAGCATCTTGGTTCCTTTCTTCTCGGTCTTCCATAAAAGCCATACATTCCTAAAAGGCTTTCAGGTAACACATACAACCGTTTAGCACTTACAAAGAGTTTAAAGATTTGTTGGCAGTTCAAGACAATACAGTTCAGAACAGTAATATCATAATTACAGCATTTATGAAAATTAAGACGTTCATGATTGTAAACAAGAAAATGCATTGATTTCTGTCCTGTAAGAGAAAAATGACATTTGTCCAGAGGGAAAAGATAGTTATTAGACTAGGGAATATACTCTTATTCTATTGCATGACGAACGTTGCTGCGACACTTATTGGAGGGTGCTCCTTACCAGACCAGCCGTGAGGGGAACGGCGTGCCTTCCCTGAAATCCTTGCTTTGATATCCCGGAGCCGTGAGGGGAACGGCGGACAGGTGCAAACTACAACTCCCATCACCCCCTCACCCGGGCGCCTGCCAAACTCGTCATCAGGCAGCGCCGGGGAGGGTTAAAAGCTAGCGAGGAGACCCGCAGCGCGGGACGCGCGCGGGCCAAGGGCGGGCCCATCCGCGCCCGTCGGAGCCAGAAGGAGACTGGGCTGGGCCACGTCCCTGTCAACTGCAATATGGGTAAGAGGAAGCTGGCTGCAACTCAGGTACAGGGGGGCTCAAATGCAAAAGTCCCTCGTAAATCCACCTCTATTATTACCTACCTGACTACAGCGGTGGGTGTGTTGAACAATGAAATCGAGGTTGTGGAAAGGGAGTTGGGTCTAACAGCTAGAGAGGGTGTGGACTCACTACAGGTTGAACTGCCATCTATACCATTGGAACCTGAGGTGATCGTAAATAATGGTCCTGGAACTGTCATTGCTCCCTCGGGGATTGCTGGAAGCGATATGGGGGAGCGGGACCGGTTCTTGGAAGTATCTACTATTGACTTGGCAAAAGGATCCAAACATCAGGCAACCAAGACAGAGGGACCTCGTGCTTCACTTAAAAAAAAACGGAAAAAAACAAAAGGGGCCTAAACCAAATATAGTAAAACCTAGCCACGGTTTGGACGACAATATACAAATGGCATTGCGGAATCTGGTCGAAGAGATTTTCTCGTCACGGTTTGAGGCTATTCTGACAAATGTTGCTAAGGATGTCATTGATACCATGAACAAGTGTGTGGCGGACCTACGGTGTAAGTGCGACCGACTAAATGTTATGATTGACTCATTTAAGTCTGACGCTAATCGTCTTTTATTGAATAGTCGGCGGTCTAATTCAGGTCCGAAAACACACTTTAACGTTGATTTGGATGAAAGTCCCCTACAAAGGAATTGCCCCTTATCCACGGTTATTATAAATCATGAGCCACTAACGAACCATTTGGCTTCTAATGTACGAAATCCTGGTGTTGAATCACATTCGGCTGGGGACAAGAATTGTGGGATTCAACTCGCTGATAGTAAGAAGGTGGCATGCAACATGAATGTAGAGGCTTGTAACAAGAATACAGAGCAATTGGGGAAGTTGTTTTCTCCCAATTCATCCATAATTAATCTACCTCCAGAAGCTACCCCCCTGGTAGTAGTTTTAGTCGGGGTCCCTCCTCTACCGGCTGGTGAAGTTGAATCTACAGCCGCCCTATTGAGAAAAACTAAGCACTGGTGTGAGCGTCATTCCTCAGGTTCAGCTGGGATTTCTGCCAATATCATTATGGCAAGGCGAGTTGGCTGGGTGGGTCATGGCCCCAAACGTGTTACTGGGGATTGCATTATAGTTAATTTTAATAACCAAAATATACCAGGAAGATTGCTATGGAATGCAACGGATCATCTCGGTGGGGTTATTAGAGTTGTGCCCCTGGGGTTTTTCTATCCACCCTCTAGGAGAATCCATGATCCTTTTTTCCCTTCCCATGTGGATAGGCCTGTCCCTCAAGATGGAGTCATTAGCCCAACTAAAGATAGAGTGAGTAAGGTAGTGTTACCACCAGCACAACATTCATCTCTATTACCCACTCCCAGGGATACAGGGCTGTTGTCCTCTAACAGCTTTTTCCCCCTTTCTCAGCTGGGTCAAAATGATTGACCGTCAGGGATAGGGGTGTCCAGAGACGACTTGATTCCTATGGTTCAAGATTCGGGTGAGATCAATGTAGATCCCATTCGTAATTGTAATATTATTACGTGGAATATTGCTGGCCTTAATTCTAAGAAACACGATCCCATATGGCTGAACACCATAAAGCAATATGACATTATCGCCCTTCAGGAAACATGGGACATGGGGGACAATTTCTGGTTATATGGATATAGATCTTTCTCCCTACCGCCATGTCCATCTAAGGCTGGTAGAGCGAAGGGTGGCTTGTTGTTCCTCTTGTCCCTTAACCTTAAAGGTTCTTTATCGAGACTAGAGGTTGATTCATCTAATATATTGGCTCTAGAAGTAAGCCGTCCCAAAAATGTTAATTTGTTATTAATTAACTTCTATAATTCAAATGAATGTATAGATAATAATCAGCATTTGGGAAAACTGAACGATTTTTTACATGAATATTGGAGAGATCATTCCACTAATTGTTTTATTTTGCTTTTGGGGGATTTTAATATACACTTATGTGAACATGCTTGTCACATAGTAGACAACTTGGTCTATACTATTTCAGAGACTCCGCACTTTGAGCACTATCCTCGAGGTGTTGCCCTAGAATTTTTTTTGTCTGAATCAGATCTTTTCGAACCCTCTTTTGCTAACTCCTCTGATCGCTATCATACATTCAAGAATGGTGAGACCATTATCGATTACATTTTTCTGACTCACAATCTTCTTGAAAAGGTTATTTTTTATAATGCTACATCATCTTCCTTTAGCGATCATAACCCTGTTCTGCTGGAATTAGCTTCAGACTGCGGGTTTTTAGAATTGAGTAGGAGAACACTTGGCCCTAAAAACCTGGTAACCCGGGATCAAGATAGGAGGCTTAAGTGGACTAAAGTGATACCAACACTATTCTTTACTGATTTATGTGCGAATACCAGGGATCTCATATTATTATGTAATGATCCCTTAACTTCGGAGGAAGTAACCTTGGAAGCCTTTGTGGGTATTTGCTCGCAGATTGCTACAGATCTGACCACTAAATCCAAGGGATTTGTCGAATTGCATGAAAAATGGTTTGACCAAAGTTGTTCGCAAGCACATAGTGCCTTAATCTCAGCATTGAAGGCCTCTCCGCAAGATAGGCCTTTGATAGCGAGCCGTAGGAAACTATACAAATTGGCGATCCATAAGAGAAAATCTGAAATTAAAGCAGATACTTGGGATGCCCTGCTATCAGTCAACGTCTTAAAAGATAGTGCCACGTTCTGGTCAATTGTAAATACCCCCTTTTTTCAGGCTTGGCTAACAGCTGCCAGGAAACTAATGTTACAGAAGCCCAATGGTTAAATCACTTTGAAGGGATCTATGGCTCTAATGACCCCAATAATTATGAGTTTAATAATTTTCCACAGCAAGGGAGGTCACCTCTTATTTTTGTTATTGAGGATATAGAAAAGGCCATAAAGGATACAATGAGTAATAAAGCACCAGGCCCTGATCATGTCCCAGCGGATGTTTACAAACATAATCCTACATTCTGGGCAAAAATTTTGGCCAATGTCTTTAACGCTGTGGCTTTGATTGGGCCTCCTCCATCTTGGTGTCATTCGACAATTATTCCGGTTTTCAAAAAGGGCCAACGGAGTGAACCAAGGTGCTACAGACCTATTTCCCTGATTGATTCGGTAGTGAAAATACTTGGCAAAGTGATTCTTGGAAAGATCACAGCTTGGGCAGAAGATAACAAAATTATAACTAATTTACACTATGGTTTCCGTAAAGGTTGTGGCACTATAGATCAATGTTTGAATTTGTTTATGCTAATGGGAAAATACACTATGGCCAAGGAGGGCACGTTGAACCTTGCTTTTATGGACTTGTCCTCAGCTTTTGACCTGGTCAACAGGTCAAAGCTGTGGACAATTCTATTGGAGATGGGTCTAGATCCACCTTTGGTCTACTTTTTAGGAGATCTTCATCGTAATCTTACCGCATCGATCAGGTTATCTCGGGATGGTAGTTGTTCCAAGCCCTTCAAATCTAGAAGAGGGGTTAGACAGGGGTGCATTATGGCACCTCTGTTATTTACCCTTTATATTAATGCTTTGGAAAAAACCCTGGTCAAAGCGTGTCTGGATATTCCGCGTGTAGGAGACACTTTAATTCCAGTCCTCCTATACGCGGATGACGCTGTCTTACTGGCTAGGACGTCGGTAGGTCTACAGCGCCTACTAGATGCTTTTGGTGAATTTATGTCGTCCCTGGACCTAACTGTAAATATAGGTAAATCACATGTCATGATAATTGGCAGGAGAGCTAAAAAAACAAAAACTTTCTCTTGTAATGGAGGACTAGTGTCGTATGTCCCCTCTTTCACCTATCTTGGGGTAGTTTTTGATGAAAAGAGTACTTGGGCCCCACAACAAAAATTAAAAAAGAACGCAGTAATCAGATCAACTTCTGCTGTTCTAGGATTTGCGAAACGTTTGGGGGCAAGACCAATGGAGGCCATTTTAAAAATATACTCCTCCAAGTGTTTGGCCATAGCGGGCTATGGCTCCGCTATTTGGGGATATAAACCCCAACCAGATCTTCAGGTGGCTGAAAATAGTTTTCTGCGGAAACTACTCTCATTACCACAATCTGCCCCCATTTTCTCTTTGCATCAGGAATTAGGTTTGGGATATTTATCTGACACCCTGAGCATGGCTCCGTTACTCTGCTGGCTCAGAGTTTGGCTTAATTCAGATTTGAGTCTCAATCACGAGATACTTAGAGATTGTGTTAAATTGGATAGAGTTGATAAGATCAACTGGTTGGTATATGTTAAAACTATGTTCGCCAAATTGGGACGTCAGGAGTTATATGACCATCCGGAAAACATCAGGAGGGATGATTTGAAATGGGTAAAAAGCAATTTTATAAAACTAACGACTATGGAAAGGGAAGGGATTGAAACACAAAAACCTTTGGTGAGGGCACATTCCCTTTTAAAAACTACTCTGTTAATAGAACCCTACCTGCTTATAGTCACCAAACCATTTCATCGCTGGCTCCTGACCAGACTGCGATGCAATCTATTACACTTTATTTTGGGGGATTACCCGACTTGGTCGAAACCCGAGGATGCTGGGTTATGCTCCTGTGATAACTACTCCATCCAAGATACTCTACATTTTGTATTATTTTGCAAACACTATTCGGGGGCCCGTAAGAAGTTCTTGGTTCCCTTGCTTAGACAGAAGGGTTTCTTCCAGGCCAAACCTGCCCTACTATATTTACAAATGCTATCCAATAATTATGAAACTTTTTGTATAGCGTCTTTTCTTGTGGCCGCAGTTAGGGTGAAGGGTAGGATGATAGCCAGTAGGACCTCGTCGATCGATTACAAAATGGCATGTATTTATGGAACGGTATTCCTTATGTGATTTTGCCTGTTTATGCACTTTAGCTTCTGTACTATGAATTATTTTTAAAATTGGTTTTATTTGATGAATGTAATAGTGTTATTTATTGTATTTTGTATGTATATATGAATGTATATGTTGTGTGTACTTTTATGATTTTAATTAATCGATTAAAGTGGAATGAATGAATGAACTGAACGTTCAGAAATCAGCCAAGAAACCCAACATGCAACAGAAAGAAAACGTAAACAAATGCCATATGTTATCCAGAGGCCCCACTGCGAGTTGCACTGTAAAACAGTGCAGTAAAACAGTATTGAGAATCACTGATACCTTGGGCTGTATTACGCACAAACTCAAAGAGTTTTAAGCCTCGGAATGAGGGGGGTGCTTATTTTGAGGCATGGTTTCCGGAGCTTGGCACCTGCACTTTACTTGTCAAAACCAGCACTTGTGAGAGTGTGACACATAGTGGCACTGTTTGTCTAATTTAGAGAGGAGCCCAAAAACAGTGTTTCATTAAGTTAATATGTGTTAAAAATGATTAATACCTGCTGCCATAGCCATTTTTATAGCTTTGGGGGCCTGGAATAGTCAGAATTGTCACAACTGTAGGAATGTGATGGTTAGTAGTTGTGTTGTAGTTGGCAGCGCAGACAGTGGCAATGGGCAGTGCAGGCGGAAGTGACCTCCTGATAAGGAAGGGCCTTGGCACTTATTTGTTTGCAAATTAAGTATTGAATGAGGTACTAACAATGAAAATCTGCCATTGCACGTTAATGCAGCACATTTTTTACATATTCTAACGACTTTTCCAAGGGAATGCATGCATTTCACTCTTGAAATTTGTATAGGGTGAAAACAAATGTGAGGTTTCCAGCATAACTTGCAACTCCGATTCGGCCGCATATTTCCAAGTGAGACCTGAATCAGGATTATCGAGAAACCGGTGGTGATGTATATTGAACTCAAATTGACAACTGAGTTTTGGAACTTTGGACAAGAAAATAGGAATTGGTGAAGAACAAGTTCTAAACTCATTTACAAACATAAGGCAGAGGAGTTTAAACGCACAGGTCAATTTAGTGATCCATGGAATTATTATTTTAAAATGCTTATCTGTTTTCCATTCCCATTTATTTATTTTATATTGCGCATTGGTTAAAAGTAATCAAATTACGTCGGGCTGTTCGCAGTAAGTTTTCCTTTGCGGTTGATCCAACAAATGCTTGATTCTTTCTAACCTATGCTCATGAGACACAATCGTTCATCAAAAACACAGGTAATTATCACATGAGGAAGTGAGTTAAAAAAAAACCAAAATATGCCATACTAGTAAATGACCAATTCCAGGGTATATAAATAGCAGTGCAGACCTACTAATATGTCCAAAAATCACATTTCTACTAATAGATCATTGATTGATGACAGGGTAAGGGTGCCATACTATTTAAAACAAGACAACATAACTGCATAAGCCTCCAATTTGAAAACAGTGGACGATAAATCAACTGGTGCATCAAGTTCCTCTTCACAATTTCCAGCATTTGCATCAATCAAATGACACAAATTAGGACAACATCTCCATTGCCAGTCACCCTTCCTAGTATATATTGCTGTGGTCCCAGTATATACATACATTTTTGTAAAAATATCATCATTGCAGTGCCCAAAGGGGAACGTGGAAAGGGGAAGGACAGTGATTCAAGTGAGGTAGTGAGGTAAACAGAATATAGGTGGTGATAAAATATCACAAGCAAACATTCTGGCGTATATTATTCATATGCCGGGAAACCAAAAACAATTAGATATTCGTCACAGTACATAACATCTGTACAAGTTTTGCCATGTATCACACGATTCCACAGTAAAGTAAGTACTGTTGAAGAGACTTTAGCGACATGTCGACGTTTTGACCCCTGTATGTGTGTAGGTTATTCCAACCCTTACTCGCGAAGTGTTCTTGATGTGGTCCCGTGCACATGATTTACCGTGTTCACAGAAAATTCCCCCTGACGAAGGGCTAGACCCGAAATGCATCGGGGAATTCAGGATACCCTTTTAATTGAATTGATTTCAAACATGTGAACCACATCAATATTTGGGATATGTCAATGTATGAGAATTATCATATATGGATTACTTATCATTGATTAAAATTCTTATCTAACTCAACTACATTGGATTCATCATCCTTATTTAAGCGATTTCAACGTTGTTTTATGAGTGCTAAGTGAGGACGTCTTTTCCCTGAAGACGCTTATTTTGTGGACAGTAACACACCTCATGAGATTAGGAGGTGGAACTCACAAGCACCAAAGAGTTTGCTCCTTGATTACAAATCTATTTAAAGTTTAATTACCTGAGAGTGCGACCGTTTCCACAGTTCTTCAGTCTCTGCTAGCAGTATGTCATATCCATATGTTAAGTTCTCCCAAAAGAGAACTTTAACCTTTCTTGAGATGTTCTCCTCTATTTGGAGTGTAATTTCATACTGTCTTTGCAGGACACTAACTCTTGTATCAGGTGTTTCCACCTTGATGTGCTCATTCAATACTGCTGTCACCAGAAAATCCTTCAGGTTACGGCGAGCTATTGTTACTTCTGCTGTGCTGTCTGGCATCATCAGAGCCCATTCCCCATTCAGAAGCCGAGTCCGCAGTAAACTGGGCATGTCTAATTTTAAAGCCAGCTACTTTCTTCTTTTTTAATTGAGGTTTTGCTTTAGGTTGCTCTTCCTGTTTGATAATATAATCTGAATTTCGATGTGTTTCCCTTTTTGTCTTTGGTCGATCTTCTTGCTTTTGTTCTGATCGCCCGTCCCTCTCCAAGTTTTGGGATGAACCCTGAAAGGAATGAAAGGATCTTATATCAGTGTCCCAATATCTATCAAGTTTCCTAATGTTATCACGATTCCTAAGGTTGCACCTCTTCCCAGAGGACTCCCGTTAGGGAGACTCACCCCTTGATCGTGAATTCTTTTCTGAATTGTTATTTTTCGAATTTTCGTTTCCCCATTTCTTTCTAGAAGAAGTGGGTGCTTGCTTCGAGTTGTCTTTGTCGGGTCCACACCCCATTTGTGGCTTCCCGGATGTGGTTCCCAAATTATCTCTACCTAATGCAGCAGAAGTTTCTTTAATAATTTTTTGGTAATTCTCGCTCCCTATTTTTAGGAGCTGTTTCCCTTAGGCAGCTGTGTATGGCCACTACTGCTGCCTCCCCTTTTAAGTTACTCAGCATGATTGCAGAGACTTGGGGTAGTTTCTGGCAACCACTGAATATGACAACCCTGATTCCTCAGGGATCGTGGAAAACAGTACAGTACATTTCGCTCGGATGCCTGTGCTTGCTTTCTCTCAGAACATGCACTGGATGGCAATTAGGACGTTTCAATAAGTATTTATTGGTCCAGCGACAGCCTCATCTAAAACATGTGTACTGCGACAATCAGGAGACAGAAGCATTCAAAAGAGATTGCTAATACCAATATAGTAAATAGCAGATACATTAGTGCTAATAAGATGAACATAAGCAGTTCAGATAAAAACAGTAGCACTTGCATATTAATAAAATGCACTCTAAGTAATTTTCCTAAATGTACCTAGCCTAGCCTGGATGTGTAGGTGTATATGCGTACAGCTATGTGTATCTGTAGCCAAGAAACCCCTAGGGAAGAACCAGGCCTCACCTGATGGTTTAGAACAAAAGACCCCATCTCTGCTTCGAGGATGACACCCGCAAAGGGATGTCCGACCGCTGCGTGTCGGAGATTTAGCATGCAGGACCCCGTATCAGCTTGGAAGGAATTCTCCTCCAATTTGTTGGGGGAAGTGAGAGTCTTTTATACTAATGTGTTTTTTCTGGAATTTATATGTTTTGAAAACAATGACCAATGCTTTTCTACACAAGTGCGATCATGCACACCTGGTTCTTGGCCAAGGATGAAAAAAATGGTGACACTTATACAGAATAATTCTGCCTTGCCTGGGGACATGTACGTCAGGTACAGCGATTATGATAGCATACTTAGAGCCTGGTGTCGAAGAGACAGGAGCAAGCTATAATAGGTAAAAGCTCACCTCTTTAGAATCCTTATTGTTGTGTGGATGGGACATATGTATGTAATAGGGGTATACATAACAGGATTAGCCTAAAGGGCGATGACAACCTCTAAAGGACACAGTGCATTTCTTCTTTTGTGACTGATTGAACTCTGAGCAGGGTTGGAGTGAAAAGGTAATGTGGTGAGAAATATTCAGCATTAGGTATCCTTCTGACAATATCACTTTTGATGTTGTTCTCCACGACCCATGACTATGGAAGTTTACTCCAAGAGTGGCAGCTTTACTGTAAAGGCTCTCTGCAAAGGACAGACAGAAGAGTATTGCTCCTTCCAGATTTTGGAAAAGTAATAGGAAATGTAGGGCCAGATGTAGCTGCTCAGCAAGGAACTTTTGAAAATGGACAGAAAAGGAGCAATGGAAAATGTAGTAAAACTAAAGATCTGGTAGGCTGGAAGGAAGCATATTTCTCTTGTTAAAGCAATAGGTTCCTTCATTGGTGGGTTCAAGTCAGCCACCTGCTGTGGTCCTCCTGTATTGATTAACTTCACACAGTGAGCCGGCAGATTGATATCACTCAATTTTGCCACTTTTAGTTCGAGTTGGCCAACAAAGCTTTGAAAGGGACAGTCGTCCTGAGAGTACAGATTACAATTGTTCAATATTAGAATATGTTTCCTTACCTTCCTGCTTTCACCATATGTTTTACTTTTCACCTTCCTATTCCTGTTCTCCCTCCCCAAATCTTTCCCTTACAGCCCTGAAAATGCCTGATATTTTGTATTGTTTTAACTTCTTTTTACAAGTATTTTGTATCTTATATGTGATGTCAGCTATTATGAGAGTTTTCTGATTTGCCCAAATAAAAACAAATTAATCTTAAATGGCAACAGAAGCTGCTGTGAGATATGTGATTTGTCTGAGCAGGGCTGGCAAATGGAGAAGGTATCCTACTACCGTTTGCTACCTTACAACCATTGGCAACTCCTCTCTAACTCTTCCACCCCTTCCGAGGTAATGTCCCTCCCAAGCAGACAAGTAGACCATATCCATAGAGAGAAGATGTCCTCAAGTTCTGAGGCTGGATGGGGGTCTCAGGAGTTTCAAGTTGGTTCAGTGAGCAATCTTCCTAGGGCCACTCACCAACCTCCTCTCCATACTCTGTAATCAGGTGGTGTTGGAAGGTGGTTTATTAGTAGGTGCAGATAGATACCATCCATCTAGTGATAACATCGCAATCACAAATGAAGTCCAGTAAATTCTCAATGAATGAATCCTTGCTCAACGCTTGGCTCATGAACGTCAGGCTTAACTTAGGAAACAGGTGTATAAAGCAATTAATATCACCAAAACCGTAAATAAGTAAGACACAAAACACACAGTAAATATCCAACACCAATTTATAAAAGTAGGAAATATTTTTATCTTTAAAATGACACCACAGCAAAAAAAAATCAAATGTACGGAAGGAGAGGTATAATGTTTTAAAGGTTAAATGTAAAAAAGTCCTTTCTAGTGCCTACAAGCAGAAATACCCAACCAAGAACATCTGGTCGCCCTTGACTGGGACCAAGTTAAAGTTTCAGACCAACTGTGATACAATGGGGTAGTTAGGGCCAGTGAAACTTTTACCTTCAAACTTAGTAATTGTTAGACCTGGCATTCTTGGCATGGTTTCCCCTGACTTTTTTGCTTTCTGAGCTTCTGTTTTGCTTACTTCATTTTTGCTGGCTTTAGGATCTTGGGCACTTTACCACTGTAGACCAGTGCTAAAGGGCAGGTGCTCTGTCCCTAACATATGGTAACATTGGCTCATCTACAATTGCCATATTTAATTTACTTATAAGTCCCAGTAAAGGGAACTACAAGAGCCCAGAGCCTATACATTTATGCTTCATTGTAAGGGGTTCGATAATGACGAGGGACCTGATGGTGTGACTCGACACTGACACAGTTGCTCCTCAATATCAACACATTATCCGTAAAGGTTCTTTTTTCAGCAGGGCCTGCGTGTTTTCTGTATCCAACCCATGCTCCATCATGGTCAGCTTGACTTTTCAGATGTGGCCAAGTCCAGCTTGAACAGATGTCTCTGGTTGGAGCAATATGCTTTTAAACACTATATGTCAATGTAATCTTTAAAAATTCATAACTGAGCTTCTACTTATTGGATCTTTGTCATTTGGTCTTAGTTCGTTCATTACATTGAGTTCTATTTATGTAACATGGTGTGGATTATTTTGAGTGGTGTTTTTTACTGTTTTGCTGTAATGAGTGTTGCGCAAATACTTTACACATCACCTCCTAAGTTGAACCTGATTGCTCTGTGCCAAGCTACCACAGGGTAAGCACAGATTAATTTAGGGTGTGTTTCTGACTTACCCTGACTAGAGTGGTGCTCCTTACTTGGACAGGGTACATACCTCTGCCAATTAGAGACCCCCTTCCTAACAGTCACTGTTTTGGTTCTTTTTCTCTCGACGTCAAGTGAGTCTACTTGGCAAGCCGGCTTGCAGTCCGATGATGGCACCCTGCTTCAGTGCGATGCTTCAGTGGTTCCTGGAGAACCCGGTTCTCTCACTGTCGATGGCGCAGAGCTCCAGAGGTTTCAGCTGGACAAACATGGATGTCAGGCCAAGTTGCGGTTCGAGGTTGCCGTGGAATTGACAGTTTTTCCCTCACCAGGGCATATTAAATATCTTTTATGATGTCCTTGCTTATGATTACAATGCACGCTACCCTTGGGACACCTAGGGCAGCCTTTAGGGGTGAATTATATGTGAAAATAATGTAGTTTGGAAGTACTTTTAAATCCAGAGTCGAATTTGGGCATAGTTGTATTTTAAAAGCAGCCTGCAAAGCAGGACTGCCTTTAAAATGACAGCAGGCTCCAGAGTAGTGCACACGTAAGTGCAATGAATCTACTGGGCCTCTACATCTACATGCCCTACTTTATACCAGGGACTTACAGGTAGGGTGTCAGTACCAATTGTAATTACACTTAACTACCATATACCTTTTAAACAGAGCACTGGCCCTGGGTCTGGTTAGCAGAGCCCAGGGCACAATCAGAGTCAGTGACCACCAGTATCAGTCAAACAATTAAGTTGTTCAGGGCAAAAAGGATGACTTCTTCACAGTTGGCATTTCCATCACCCCTAGGTGGTGGGTGAGTTAGAATGGAGTCTGGACTGTGGCATCTTCACCTCATCTGCCTTTAAATTTAGAAAAAGAATGGCCATGGTGAAGCTCATCTGTTCCAATCTACGAAAAAATATACGAGGGACAATAATTGGCAGTAAAATGAGAACATGTTTTACACACCTGTATGCATGTTTTACAAGTTTGCTTTCCTGTTCCATTCTTGGTTTGCCATGGGCATTTCCTAATATTAAAACACAATATAACCACCTTTCAGACAAAAGCCTCATTAGGCACCTCTTAATAGCTTTAATTAACACATCTGACCTTCAACGAACACTTGGTTTAGCCATTATAACTAGTTTCACTGTAACAAAGCTTTTCAATGTTATTTGTCAAGTGTACACACAGTAGCATATTTAACCCAGCATATGCCAAATGTCTACATGCTTAAGTGCATTAGAGTTAAATACAAAATCACAATGAATGTTCTAGAAGCAAATTGTTCCAGGATGTAAAAATGGCAAGCAATGTATTTAAGCAACAACTTTCAGCAAGTAATTAGCAATGTCTTCACGATGATGTATAAAAAAAACCTTCAGAATATAAATTTGTTTCACGAATCCGATTTACATCTAATTTGCCCTCTGACCGATTTGTTGAGAAGACATCAGTGTTAATTCAATCAGCAAGGAAGTGTGGTGAATCATTATGCAACAAAAAAATGTACTCCCCAAACATCAGATTCTTAGATCGAGCCTAAACAGCGCTTGCACTGTAGGCGATCTGTTATATCTACTTTGTGGAGTCTGACTCCTCCTTTGCTTAGGATTGGCTTATCTGTGTGTCATTTAAATGGTAATGGCTGATGGGTGATGCATGCCTCACCTTTTTCTTAAAGTTAACTCCCATCGAGTATTGCTTTGGGAGTAAGCAGGGGCACGCAAGCTGCTTGCCTGCCTTTATCTACTTGTTTTCCTTATTTGATTTCCACGTTGCCGCTGGCCCGCCCTGCAGACCTTCCTGGGCTCGGCTACTTTCTCATTGTCTGCCTGTGCTTTCTTCTAGGAACACAGGTGCTAAATTCCAGTTCGTTGGCTGTGTTTCGTCAGTATGGAAGACGCTTGTTTATTATAGTATTCAAATAGCCCTTCAGTGTTTAAGAGCAATACAAAAACAAATTGCTATTATTGTAATGGAACACTGAATAGGCTTCTTGATTCCAGCTCAGCATGTCTGCTGCCCCCTTCTCTGAGATAGTGTATCGGTTCTAAGAGGCTCTCGTGTCAGCAGGACCATGACTGGTATCAGGGCTGAGCCACGTTCACCTGTCAGAAGAGTTTAATCTGCCTCCCAGCTAATCGCAGCGGCATGAATGAAAGGTGAAACCGGGAAAGAGAACTCTGGTCGAGCGACTGGGCCACTTGCGCTGTGGGAGACACCTACCAAGAAAGCTGCAGAGCAGAAACAGAAACAGACACAGTACAATCAACAATGTCAACAACAAAAAATCTGGAGCGTGCTCAAACAATAGATCCCAGCCTGAATACAATAGTCAGTGAGACCGCCGGGCTGGCCCTTGCCTAGCACGTAAGAGGGACTTTAACTTCACTTCACAACTCTGGAAATTAGATTTGAAGCGTAAGGCGAGCAGACAAAGGACATTTGATTATTTAAGGTGGGGGGCAGAGGTGGGGCTTGGTGAGGGAATCGCTTCTTTGGAAACATGGATAGTGGATTTATTTCTTGGTGTGCATATTTTATTGACCCCAGTAGATCCAATAACCCATTGGACGACTAATCCATTCACACCAGGAACCTCAAGGTCACATGTTCCAAGCAGATGCACTCATGTTTTCATGCTTCTGAGGTCGATAACACTTCCTATCATTTGATTGTTAAAGTTGCAGCCGGTTGTCGCACAGTTGGGGGTCATTGTAATGTTTCACATTGCAGTTAAATGTACATAGGAATTACCGTAAAGTAAACATTTGAGAGCTATCCAATTAGGCACAATCTCCCGTATCCACAGAGACCTCGCTAGTCTGGCTGTGATTAAAATCCCAGTGCAAACAGAGGTAGGCCTTAAGCTAGCAAAGTGTGCAGCAAACTACATCAGCTTCTTCATGGGGTCAGCACAGGGTCAGGGTGGTGCCAACATCAGATTCGAGATTTACAGCGAAGCAGCCCTCTGCCCTTCTCTGAGGTGGTGAACAGTGCCTCATTCATATGTGGGTGTCAGAAAGCATCATACAAAATAAGATATAGTGTTCGACCAGTGTTTAGAGAGGAGGACACCCCTTGAAGTGGGATAGCTGTTTTTGTTTGAAGATTTAAGTGGGAAATTTACACAATACATAAAGGTAGGAAATGAGTGGCAGTTCATAGAAGGCTTTGCTCATAAATAGATGTTTCCGTATACCTTCGGCTTGTTTTGAGGCGGGATATACCGAGCAGAAGTGATATGTTATGTTGAGTTGGTTTGAGTTGTGTTGAGATGTGTTGTGTTATGTTATGGTATGTTGTGTTATGTTGTATGTGCTGGTAGAGTGCACTATCGTCCTGGGGTATCCTGGTGGTGGGCAGGCCGGCAGGTGTGAGGCTTGGCTCGACTGGAGACACGACAAGGTAATTTAGGGTGTGTAGGTGCTGCATAGGTATGTGGGTAAACTGCTGGTCGCTGGTTTGATTTCCAACAGGTGTGACTAGTTGTATATCCCTTCGAAAGCCAAGCCAATGCCTCCCATACAGTTGGGCGATAATAACACCTTTTAGTTGCCAAGATACTATGAAGCTTAAAACTTGTGTTGAATACATGACCAATATTCTTATGATTAATGTGCAGGTCAGGTGAGTGACTTTCTGCAGAATCTGCACTGACGTACCATCAACCACCTCATAACAGAAACAATCAGCTTAATACACAAGACAACTTCCAGTTCTCTTAATAAGCTTTTCATTAAGTTTTTTTCCCCATGAACCTAAAAAGGTCAGGGGATGGTATGGGATTTGGGATCTCCCAAAGATACAAATACACAAAACTCCCTTTTGTTAGTGTTACCCTTTAAATCGGTGATACTCAAAGTACGGCCTGGGGGCCACTTGGGGCCTCTTGACCTTTACATGTGGCCCCCCAGGCAAACAGAAGCACCAGCTGCTGAGCACTAATATTCAGAAAAAAATGTTAAATAAATGGACTAGTATTCAATAAACTGTAAATAAATGCTTGCCTATTTATTTAACATGTTGTTTGACCTCCATACCCAATCCCTGACCCACCCAGACCCCCTACCGCCACCCTGCTGGCATGAGTCCGGCCCTCGGTTACAGCACAGACTGTACTTTGTGGCCCTGGGCAAATGTTTATGAGCACCAATGCTTTAAATTGACAAATTGTTAAATGTCTGTGTACACAATCCTTCTGTTTGTCGATGTCTCTTCTTTTAATGTGGGAGAATTTCTCCAAGCAAATGTTGGCAACAGCATGCAGTCAAATCAAACTGGAAATCATTCATGTGAGGTATATTGGACTGAAACCTCCAAATTTGCACTGCAGTGGGTGCATTCATTCCACACCGATGGCAGCAAAAAGTAAACTTAATCTGTTTAGAGCTCCTGCTACAATTTTCATACTGCTTCTCCTAGCTTTGCCTCCTTTTTGATCAACAGTTGTGCTGCAATGTTCAGTTATATTAAATTACTGTACGTTAAACCAGCCCTCGCCAGTTGGCCTCAGGGCTTGGCTTACGGCCAGACCCTGCAGCAAACACCCCGTAGGCATCCATCCCCGTGCCATGCACAGCCTTTGGCCATGGGTGGCAGGGTTGGCTGCAGTGCCTTGCCTGAGGCCAACCCCCCATAGGCATCGAACCCTGGTACGATGTCAGGTGTGAGTAGCTCACCCAGTCCCCTGAGATCTTATTCTTAACCTGCCAATGTCAGGTGTGAGTAGCTCACCCGGTCCCCTGAGATCATAAAGTGTCCAATGTCAGGTGTGAGTAGCTCACCCAGTCCCCTGAGATCATAAACTGTCCTAAGTCAGGTGAAAGAAGCTCACACGGTCCCCTGAGATCATAACCTACCTGAAGTCATGTGTGAGTAACCCCACAGCTAAGAGACCTCCAGCTGTGTCGTATTAGGTGCAAGTGCCTCACACTGACTGTACTGCTCACAAGTGACACAGGACACATTCTGGTTTCTGTTGCAAAGTTCAACAAGGCAGGGGCGTAACACAGGCCTCCGCATCCCCCGCCGTGCGGGGGGCCCCAACCTCCAGGGGGCCTCCTCAGCACTGTATTTCGGCCGGAGAACTCTTGATAGAGTGCGGAGGGGCCCCCTCCAGGTACCTTGCAGGGGGACCCTCTCAATTATCCTTACGCCCCTGCAACAAGGCGCACTCTGGAGGGGGCACCATTTGACGTGCTTGGCCCTGGTGTGTTGGTGTAGATCGGATGTGGCATCTAGAGGTCCTTAATTTGTAATAGAATCACAGCCGGTGCCCAATGCTCTGCTCAGAAGTCCATGGCTGGTTCAATTAAAAATCAACAAGCTCATTACCAAGGCTGGTAGTCTCAAACACACTCCAGGTTTCTTTATTAAACTGCCAGACACCTTTATATCTCTCGCTCGGAGTTGCCTGCTTCCTCTCTTTGTGAAAGGTTTGCTGTCATTCTCTTACGCTGTCTTCATATCTGTGTGTATTTCTATTTCTTGCTCTTGGTAAATATCTGATGTGAAAAAATAAATGCCTGTGGCCCCCACCACCAGTTCAAATTAAGCACTGGCCTCTACAGAATGAAGGCATTTGGAGTCCTTTTGCTCTTTGTAGCGTCTCATATACAGAGCTGTTGTGTAGATTCCAGTTATCTCCAGGTTTTTATAGCGAGATTCAATGTCACTGCAGCTTTGAGGTGCTGTTCTAGAAGTGGCCATCAGACAGAAATTGAGCACCATTCAAAATAAAGGAGAAGATGTAAGCAGGTTTCTTATAAGGGAGGGGGCCCTTGCAGAAGAAGGATGCCCTAGACCTTGGTGGAGAGGGGCTTTCTCCAGGGAATTTAAGTTTGAAACTTGAGTGTAAAGATAGAAATGGGGTCCTAGGGGTATTGTCTCACTCGGGTTAATGGCAGGTTGGATGGGTCTGGCATGCCTGGGCTGCTAATGTTATTAATGCATATCTTTATTTTATCAGAGAATAGACTTTTAATGCTGGAGGTTGTGAGGATCTGTGTGCCAACAGCAGGCACAGATGAGTAGCTAGGCAGACCTGGCTGTCTTTTTGTGCCATGACCATCTCTGTTCGCCTTGGCATCTCTTGTAACGCAGGGCAAAATTGTAAAGTATGCAGCATGTTTGTGCTCACATTTCTTTTTACACAGACGGTAACTAAGCAAGGCCCTACGTCAGAAGAAGAGGCTAAATTTAAATTAAAAGGAGGATAGGGGCTATTCATGTGAGTGGCACTTTCTGGCCCATCACGGTGCAGCATCAGATCGCCGTATACTGTTTGCACTTGTGTTTTCATGATGCCCTTCCTGACTCGTGTCAACACCAACAGAAAGGCACTCAGATTTTAGCAGAAGATAAGGCACGTAGGCCTTCCACAAGTACGCGCCTGTGTCTCTCAAAGATGCGCTCCCTTTACAGGCAGTGATGCCTGCATAGACATTCCAGAACACCCTAAGGCGTTGCCTATACACAGACTTGTGATAAATGCCTGCGCCCCTCCAGTGCACACACCCCAGTGGTACAGATCAAGCAAAACATGTTGGTGCACAGGGCATCCCAGAAAAAGACATCTGGCAAAGGAAATGTTACATCCTTTATTGTGTGACTGGAATTGAAAATACCCACCTTTTATTTGGCAATGCAGGTAGAAATAAAATATACCATAGAAGTGAACCTACACATCAAACAGAAGGTATTTTTTTTAGTGGTGCGAGATGCAGTCGCGATCAACCCTCTCGCATCCCTTACTTATGGCAAAAATTAGACCCCATACAGTGTCGGTGCCTGGAATCCTCTGGATCTCACGTAGCTTAAAATTGTCCACCTCTCGACACCACCACGATCTGAATGTATAGACACAGACTCAATGGAGTGGTCAAGCGGGGGAAGGGAAGGAAGGGGACAGCAGAGAGGGAGACCTGTAAAAAGAACAGGACAGGCAGAAACGAGTCGACAACAATACAGTTCTTTTCTTATCTTTCCTACCCGGACCCCACCGGAATTATGTACAGACTATGAGCTATACCTGTAAAGAAAGAAAACCTTCTCTTGTACTCTGTGAGTCAGATACAGCGTGTAGTAGCTCTTGGCTAAATCTAGTGGAAAAACACCATGATCAGCATGTTCATTAATATCACATTACATCAATGTCTGAGGATTTACATAGGTTTCATTTAACCTACCAAACGGTCGTTCCTGTACGCTGAGACAGGGGTGCGGAAGAGCCGTCGTCCTGCTCACTCTCAGTACCGCAGCTACTGGACACACAAAGAAACAAGCATGACTCAAATGACCACTGTGTGATTATCAGGAAAAACAGGAAGCACTTCCGGCCCTCTGCCACAATACGTCTTGGATAGAGGCCGTGCACATTAGGGTAATTACAACACACAAGGAGAATTCAAGACTGTCTCTCTCTCTTTCTTATGTTCTCCAAATGGTTCTCCTTCTTACGAGGGTTTACATACCCCAGTCATGAAGTTCACGTGACAAAATCATAGAGCCAATCGCCCAATGCTCCGGGCAGTTTTAGTACAAGATAACCAAGACTCAATAAGAGCTATGAAAAACAAAAGGGTGTTTTCCCCGCATGAACCGATGTCGGTTCGCCAACCAGGGGAAAACGTGTATGGGCTTGCCTGCCCAACTCGAACCTGGATAATTCCCACAAGTTACGAGCACCTTAGAGAAAGACCATAGAGCGCCAGAACGGGTCTCTCTCCTTTAGTTATATGCCAGAAAGGGCGCCGCTGCAGTGTTGCTCCGCAAGGAACCGGCAAAGTGGTTCCGCCAACGGAGCAACGAAAGAAACAGCGCGGATGCCCCAAAGTGCCACCTCAAAGATACGAGCGTTCGTACTGCAACCCAGAATTAGGAACTGAAGATTCGGTGCTCGAAGCACCCTTAACCACTCCTCGTTGATGCAGCGTAGCTCCACGAAAGAAAGCTCCGATGCCCCGGAAGATGTTTCATAGGAACGCCTCAAGCGCGTGCTGACATTGCTGATGTCAGAAAACCGAGGCTCATGGGACTTGTAGTTTTGTTGGCGTATTCCTAGTTTTTGCGCGTCAAGTCAGTGTTCTCCTGGTGTCTCTCTGTTGATCGGACGCAACATACAGTGAGTGGAAGACAAAGTGATTTATCAGGGAACCCAGGTCTTTGTGCATGTTAGGCAGGGCTTTAAGGGGGATAAAAAAAACTGGGGAGTCTCCCATAGGGGAGTAGCCCTGTAATTAATGGTGTGGTTTAAAACATTTAAGCTAAAAATCTGTGCTTAGCATAATGTGCTGCCCCACTGGTATTTTGCTGCTTCTGTCCATTCATCCAGACATATAACACAACAAGTAACATTACACCTACAACAAGCTAAGACTATTGGCTTTGTCAATGGTTGCAAGTTGCAAGAGATAAATAAGCAACAGCTATCACCTAGTTGTATATAGCATTGAAAATGCGACTGGCTCTTTTGGGTGAGGTTGTGACGTAAGGCTAGAGATGCCGACCCTCGAGCTTAGAGAACAGATTCAAGCCTCACGTCCTGTGATTAAAAAAAATGAATTTGTCCTTGTGTCATGTAACTGGTGCTCATGTAAAGTTCTCCATTTTTGCGCTATATAAAACTGAAAAACAAGTCTCTTTGAAGTATTTCACTCTGAAGGTAAAAATGAAGAACCTGATAGAGACCCGTCTCAGCACCAGCTTTTAAAAACTACCGGTGCTGAGCACCGGCAGGCCCTGGCTCACTTAAAGTGCTGCTGTTAGGGGAACCAGGGCTGGACCCTAGGACTTGTGGTCACAAAGTCTGCCAATTAGAGGCTTGTCCAAATCTCCTTCCTGCTTAAAGGCACCAGAAATGGACCACGTATAACAACATATTTGTCTTTTCTAGGTAATAGGCTGGCCTTGTGTTTACCATAACCCTTTGTCATCCACCCAAGTACCGTGCTCATGACTCGTCTGCACAGGCACTATTTGGGAATGTTTTGCACTTGTTATTGCATGCCCTCTGGTCTTGCACCAGATGTGTTCGAGTGATAATCATGTCATGGCATTTCATTAAAAAACCAGAAGGTATCTGAGAAGAAATGCATTTTTAGCCTTAGTAGGCAGTCAGAACATCACACCATTTCATACAGCATGTTTTCTGCAAATATTGCCACAGCAGCAACCCTGTGGCCCCCCTCCTCATAATTTTACTCTTAATGAGGTTGGGGAAGGTGTTCCCTGGGGCCCAAACCGGCCCTAGGGAGGGGGGTCACAAGTACCACCCCTTTTTAATATTTAAATATGTCCCTGGGACCTGGCCCACCCGGGGCTGAAAAAGAAACAAGCGCTGGAGACTGCGCTTGTTTTCTCAAAACATTTTGCCAGGATTTGTGGATCCTCCAGAGATTTCACAGCAACTTAAAAAAAATAAGAAGCTTTTTGGCTCTACATATATATCTCACTTCTAGAAAGAACGCCAATATTCCAGTAGGGTTCTTGCAATGTTGTTTATTGATCCAGAGTGTGTTTCTCTCTCTCTCTCTCTCTCTCTCTCTCTCTATATATATATATATATATATATATATATATATATATATATATATACATATATATATATATATATATATATATATATATCTATATATAGCCGTAGAGAGAGCCACACACATTGAACAACATTTAAAGAACCCTACTGGCATGTTGGCATTTCTTCTGGATGGAAGAGCAACTTTGGGAAACAAGCATTTGGAATGCAATAGGTGAGGAAATATGAATTTTGTGATCAGTTATGTCCCCTATCGTAGACCCCAACGGCTCCATGTGCATGCTATAAGTACATGTATGTTCCCTCCAGTTCCAGTTTTGAAGACGCAAATACATGTGCGTCCACCGTCAACATGTCCTCTTTCAGATCCGCCATGAATGGGTCAGATATTCCATTCCTAAGTATGAAAGGCCACCGACTTTATGTGGTTCACTTTCCACATTTTACAGATTCAGGCGAGTATGCCCTGAATTCTGCCATCAAGCCTTTTTCTGCCTTCTGCCTCCGAGAGCTCCAGTCTGAGCCTGCATCTGTATCCATGAACTTTGTCCTACTCCCTGCGCGGCTAACGGTGCCTGATCCAGCCTGTTGCCTGCCAAAAACTGTATTTCACCTTCAAGATTATCTGCTCCGCTCCTCATCTGATGCATTCCTGTCTAGTAGTTTAGGTAAACATTCCTCCAGCTACCGTGCAAGGGGCCAGGCCTCACTGTCCTCATGCAAGTAATTCATAGCCCCTGTTACCATGGAAGATTCCTGCCCCCTCGCATCTCATGTAGACACTTAGACGCTTGTACACGCACTAACAGCCAGTATAGAATAGATTCTGTCCGAGAGACCTTTCCTTTTGGATAATACAGTTCTTTAAACATAAGATATTAGATATGATTTGGGATTAGGTTGACATGACCCCCCCAGACTTCTGTCTCCACATGTAGAGCTAAATGTCAAGTCCCCTTCACCCTCTAGTTGCACGTCAATCACACGTCATGCGGCTGCGCGCGCATCTCTGCCAAATATTTCTGCTGACATTGCAGGATTCTCTTATGGATCCACCCACTTGTGACATCATGTATAATGACGTTTTCTAAGTTACGCCTATATGTCCGCCTTTTTTAGTTACGTATGCATATTTTATCTATCTTATCAACTGTTACGCCTCCTGCATCTGTTTCACTGTAATGCATTTCTTATAAAAATGATTACCTGTCAATAATGTATTGCCTTCCTTCCTGAACCCTCATGGTGATGGAATGTGAAGCCTGCAGTTCGAACTGTATTTCCTTTGTAGAGGAATAAAGCCTTTTAGAACCTCTAATACCACGGATTCTGCCTCTTATATTTACTGAGTTATTCTTACTAGACTTTACCGCATAAAAAATAGTACCGGTAATGAAATATTTACCACATAAATTGGCGCCCGAACAGGGACACTTTCTCATCTCACGCGCCGGCGGTGCGTTGCAGGCCCGGTCTCCTGCCACAGCTGAACGGACAAAAACGCGTACCTGCAGGATTTCCTGTATCTCCCTCCGGCCAAGCGGGGGTGACTGAGGCTGCGATCAACACCCAGACGAGGCGGTGAGAAGTGCGAAGTATCCCGACCAGAGCCTAGCTGAGAGAGCAAGATCCGAGGTATACAGAGGCCCACCAGATTCCGAAGTTCCGAGTCCAGTCGAGTCGAGTCCAGTCCGGTCCAGTTTCAGTTCAGTTCCGAGGCCTTCCGTTCCGAGCTACCCGGTGAGTACCATTGCCGGGGAGGCATTTAACGTGCACATAGTCTGTGCCGGTCAAGACGGGTTTGGGTACACAAATCCGGTCTGCACTGTTTCAGCAGTGTATCTGTACTGTTTAGCAGTATATCTAGTATGTCTTGCATATAAATAAGTATTATCTAGTGTCAGTATTATGTCAGTAACTAGTTTTCTATTAGTTATCATTGTTCGTTAAACTATTAAGTGTTAAATGTTTTAATACGTTCTATACATTGTGGTGTGAATGACTGTTCATTATTGTGTTTACTGTATTAAGTGTGTTCAAGATTAAGTAACCAGATCTAAAAATGCCGCTCTTTTCGAAATTAAGACAGATCAAAACTAGAAAAGGGGTACTCGAAGAAGCTGTTCCCATTCCACCTAGGGATACCCCAGGATACTTTATGTATCATAAACATGGCCTAGATGCCGTATTATTTCTTGATTTATGGGTGGACTACACCAAGGATTTGCCAGAAAGTCAGAGATGGCCCGCAGCGGGGACCTGGGATGCAGATTGCATCATGAGAGTAGAAGAAGAATTATGGAAAAAGAAAGCCAGACAGTCACAGAAAGATGCCATTGAATTATGGCGTAAAGAATCATATAGACGTACAGAAAAAGCGCTCAGACAGGAAGAGAAAGGTAGGGAGAATTCAAATAAAACCCGAGAAAATCTATTAATTGAGGAAGGTACCCGAGTAAAATCAGAACAAGTAGATAGACAAAGAAACACTCTTATGAATGGTATGTATCCTCTTCTGGCCGAAGGGTTACCTAAGGCTACCCCGGAAATACCAAAAGACTTAACTCCTCCATTGCTCCCGATAAAAGCACATCCCAAAACACATCCTAAAACAGCAAAGGACGTTTTCCTTTCCTCCTATTTAGATGACGTAGCTCCCGAGTATGCTAATACCATACCACACACACCGCTTGCTGATGGTGTTCAACATCAAGAGCATCCGTCTGTATCCCCGCAACAACAAACTCTTACACAAGTTCCAACAGGTCCGTCCGTTTCTACTGTTTTTCCCGCATCTACAATTTCTATCTTACGTCCAACGAATCCTTTCTTGCCCAGCACCTCAGATGGTGCTACAGGAGGTACGACAGACATGTTTGCCACACCGCCGCGAAATAAACAGACCCTTAGAGATTTAGCACTCCAACGTACACCCCAACTAGCGACATCCGACATGTTTAAAGAACATCTTGTGGATTGTAGATACGATCCAGTACCAGGTAAACAGGACAGATTGCTAATATCATCACTACGTATACGACGAGCTACATTGTATTTAATGACGATACCAGGAATGGTTGAACACCTAGACAATATATATCACTTTGTCCAAACAGGGCGAGGTCCAGAAAGTATTAACGAAGCTATGGAATACCAGAAAGTGGATGTCCAAAGACAACTACTACATTTTTTCATAAATTGCGTGATTAGGAACCAAGACAGGCCTGCAGATCATGATGTCATACAAAAACTTGCCAAATGGGGTCAGAACATATCAGACGAGAAACATGATAAACAGGCGTGTATAATCGCCATGTATCGAAAGATCCGCAAGGAAGTAGAACGAATACATAAAGAAAGACGAGAAGCAGACAGAATTGAATCAGAGGAAGAGGAGGAGCAAGAATCAGAACAATTAGAAACGATAGCTTACGTAGGTAGAGGAAGACCCCATAATAATGCTAGAGGCTTTAATGATCCGATACGTTCGATACGTCCAGAATGTAATAGACATTTTCAAACCCCTATGTTAAATGCAAGGTCCCCTGAACACCTATTCCAAGCCGCTGATAAATTACTCCGAGACCGAAGGGGGTGCCATATGCTCGATTCCATGGATGAACAAGAATTAGCCAGGTCAGCAGTACAATGGGCTGACAGTCCCAGTAAATACAGTGATGATGCACTAGCACACACGTTTCTGAATCTTGCCCCATACGAACAGCGGTTAGCTAGTATATACATGATTCAACACCTCCTTATATTATATAAAAGCCAACACTCCGATCCTGGACCCTTACCTGACATATTGACGGAACTACTCACGAATAAATGGAGAGGGTCAGGTACTGATTTGATTAAAGAAATTCTAGAATTTCGAAACCAGTATATAACTTTCGTGTGCCCAGAACACGTTCCGGTTCCCATTATGGGAAGAAAAATGTATCACATAGATAGACAGAATCCGTTACGCGAAGTACACCCAATCAGAGGTGAAGGTAATAACTTTACACGCGTGTTTGTGTACACGCCTATAACTAAAATTGAATTATTAGAAATGAAGAAAGTAGTACCCAGCCATGACAAGGATCCAGCAGGTTTCCACCGTGAGATAAAAGACATGTTACTCATGGGAGAGTATACCTACCCCGACATTATGAAAATACTGAAAGTATTAATGCCTGCCGGTGTTTACGAGAAGCTCAAAGAAAAGGAATGGGAGGTGGGAGACCAAAAGATAGATTGGACAGCATTAGAAAACGAAGAAAAGGCCCGAGCTGCAGGATCAGGGCTTGGGGAAAAGACTACAGCACTACCAGGATTACTAGTGCAGGTACTGCCACGTTTATTAACTACGAAAAAGGAAGACTGGGGTGCAATCTCAGCCTGTAAACAAAAGCAAGATGAAGACACTAGTGATTTCTATTCCCGATTTGAAAAATGTTTTGGTATTAATAGTGGCATAAAAGCAAGTAGCGAGTCATATCCGCATCTGTTTGTGACAAAATTAGTTGAAAATTCTCTGCCGCAAGTTAAGAATAGAGTATTGAAATTTGAGAGTACCTGGCAAGGTAATACCCCGTCACAGATGTTACAGATGTTACAATATCACCACAATAGAATTAGAGAAGAACAAGAACATGAACAAAGACGTATGAAAGATACGAAAATGAAAATGCTTGTTGCTCAGTCAGTTCCAGCTGATGGTCATCAAAAGGGTGATTCCGCAGGTCCAACGAAAGGGACATGCAACTATTGTAAACAACAAGGTCATTATATACACGATTGTCCAGTCCTGAAACATAATATTGCCACAGGTAGAACACAGGAAAGACCACGTCCACCTAGACAGGATCAGAATCAACAACAAATCCCTCAGCATGCACAACCTAGGTCAGCTCCGCAACAACTAGCTCCGCAACAGGCAGCTCCACAACAGACCGTAGCACCACCTCAAGTGCAGCCTATTGCTGCCACACAAGCAACAGCGCAACAGATGTTTCAGTATGCACAAGCAGATTATCCCGATTATCAGCGATACACATGAAATAGCCTAGAGAGGGAAGTTGGCTTACCCCTTATTGAGGTTCCTGTAGATCAAGAGGGACCTTATGTACATAGTGAACTATTAGGGGAAGACAGAAAGTTTTTACTTGATACAGGGGCAAGCAGAACAACTATACGACGCAGTGAAGTTCCAGGGGCACCCCTCTCAGGCTCACAGAATATTTCCCTTGGATTCTCAGGAAAACCTATAATTAATGAAGTAACGCAACCCCTTCCACTTACGGTTGGTCCATTGACACGTACTACAGATCTATTACTTACTAAATCATGTCCAGAAAACTTGTTAGGTATAAAAACATTGAAAGCTCTAGGAGCTATAATATGTTGTTCTCCGGAAGGAGTACGACTATTTTTACGTGACTTTAAAGGTCACTACGTGTCCAGAGACATGGATCACCGGCTGCAGAGTTTACCTACACATTTATGGGCACAAGGCCCCACTGATGTTGGTTGCATGAACATTACACCATATCGAGTCACACTAAAAACAGGAGTAGTACTACCACGAATGCGACAATACAAGTTACCACCAGATGCTGTTGTGGCTTTGCTGCAAATCATTGACGAGCTCATTGCACAAGGAGTGGTTGTCGAAACCGACTCCAATGTATGTAATTCCCCGATAATTCCGATTCTTAAAAGAACGGATCCAAAAGCACCACCGGTATATCGATTAGTTATTGATCTGCGCGAACTAAATAAATGTATTGTACCACAATACCCTGTGGTCCCAGATATCTCTTCATTACTAACAGCTATTGACTCAGAAGCAACGTTCTTCACTGTAATTGATCTCAAGAATGCTTTCTTTAGCGTCCCAATAGATCCGGAAAGTCAATATCTGTTCGGATTCAGTTTAAATGGACGAAGTTTTAAATTCACACGCGCACCTCAAGGATTTACAGAAAGCCCCAGCATCTATAGCCAAGCACTGAAACGAGAACTTGACAGTATCCACATGCCAGTTAACACTGCCTTGCTTCAATATGTCGATGATCTGCTGATCACCGCCCGAAGCGAACCTGAATGTGAAAAAGCGTCACTGACGGTTTTAAAATTTCTGGCCGACAAGGGGCACAAGGTGTCCCCTTCTAAGCTGCAATTCTGTGTCCAGCGAGTTGTTTACCTTGGGCACTCGCTGTCCAAGGAGGGAAGACAGCTTACACCTGATCGCATCCAGTTAATCGCTAACATGCCACCACCCAAGACACAAAAGGAGGTGCGGGCTTTTATAGGTCTCACTTCATACTGTAGGCAGTGGATCCCTCAATATGCATTTCTAGCAAAACCACTCATCCAGTTGACAACACAGGAGGCAGCCACATCGACTGTCCTCCCTTGGACTCAAGAACATACACATGCCTTTGAAAGCTTAAAGAAAGCTTTGTGCCAAGCACCTGTTTTAGCAACACCATGTTACAGTAAACAGTTTACACTCTTTGTTACCGAACGCGATGGTACTGCCTTGTCAGTACTCACTCAGGAACAAGCAGGATCACACAAACCATGTGCTTATTTCTCTAGTACATTAGATCCAGTAGCTCAGGCTCTTCCTGCGTGCCTGAAATCGGTGGCAGCAACAGCTTTAGCAATCAGACAAAGCGATGCCATAGTGTTAGGACATCAACTGACAGTACAAGTACCACACGCAGTAGAGGTTCTCTTGAACCGCACATAAACACAACACTTGACTATAGCGAGACTCACCGGTTACGAATTAACATTGTTCCAGCCACACATAGAAATCAGACGTTGTAATACGTTAAATCCTGCCACACTTTTGCCAGTAAATGGAACAGATCCATCAGCACATGATTGTATTGAAGTCATTACTATCACGACGAAACCCAGACAAGACTTGACAGACATCCCTTTATCAGATCCAGACCTGACATTGTATGTAGATGGTTCATGTATGAGAACAAGTACAGGAGAGTTAGTGGCCGCTTACGCAGTCACAACAGACACTGAAGTCATTGAAACAAATTGTATTAACACGTTGTCAGCTCAAGCAGCAGAGCTCATCGCTCTGACACAAGCCTGTACTCAAGCCAAAGATAAGAAAGTCAACATATACACAGATTCACGTTATGCATTCGGAGTCGTCCATGACTTCGGCGTACTGTGGCGAGAGAGAGGTTATTTAACTTCTCACGGTGCCCACATCCAACACGGACCCCTCATTCAAGCCCTATTAGACGCGATTCATCTACCTACTGCAATATCGATTATGAAATGCAAAGCTCATACAAAAGTTACCGATATCATTTCTCAGGGTAATGACCTAGCTGACAGAACAGCTAAACAGACTGCTCAGAACCAGACTCATACAACTGACGCGACAAAAACAATAGTTCCGACACCAACACATTGCATGACAGTTAAGGATCCCGCCCTTGATGTAATTGACATACAGACACATGCTACACCAGAAGAAATAAAGAAATGGACTGAATTAGGAGGGATCCAAACGGATCAAGGATGGATGACGAAGGAAAAATCTATATGGTTTCTTCCCGACTCCATGGTTCAAGTCATCATTAACACAATACATAGTCCAGCGCACCTAGGAGAAAAAGCTATGCTAGACAGTATTCAACACATTTGGTTCAACAAACACTTGTGAGCAGCAGCCAAACAGAAAGTACGTACCTGTATGATATGTTGTCAGTTCAATCCAGGTAAAAGCATCCCCGTAGAGCAGGGTGGATTTCAACCTCCCGATCATGCTTTTGAAGTCCTCCAGATGGATTATATCCAGATGGAACGATGTCGAGGATTCAAATATGTTCTCGTAGTTGTCTGTGCTCTTTCCCGTTGGACAGAAGCCTACCCGGTTTCAGATTACACTGCCCCGACTACTGCCAAACAGTTAGTTCGAGAATTCTTCCCACGATATGGTTTGCCACGTGTTGTCTACTCAGATAACGGCCAGCCATTCTCATCCGAACTGATGAAACACGTTTCACTTTTGTTAGGTTACCAATGGAAATTCCACTGTGTCCGACATCCCGAGGCAGCAGGTCTCGTGGAACGCCATAATCAAACTCTGAAAATTAGATTGTCCAAAATATGTAGAGAAAAAGGTGTCGATTGGATAGTAGCCTTACCAGTTGCGCTCTTTTACATGAGAATGGTAGCACATTCTCGAACAGGGCTATCCCCGTACGAGGTGATCTTCGGTAGACCACCAAATATGTGGGGGACGCCTATACCTCGCAAAATCACTGATGTTGACTGTAATATGCTGACAGATTACCTGGCTTCCTTGATGTCTGCACTACAATCTTGTCGTTCACAGGTAGCTGCAGCTTTTCCCGATAACACTGAGGTGAAGCCCCATGACGTGGTTCCAGGTGACCTGGTTCTGGTACGGAATTTCGACCGGAAGACCCAACTGGAGCCTAGGTGGAAATCGTCTAAACTCGTTCTACTAACAACAAGGACAGCCGTGAAGATCGAGGGACGTAAAGGGTGGTTGCACTCGAGTCATATCAAGAAATTTTATGGACTACCGTCCAGTGTGAACACTCAGCCCTGCATTCCCTCACAGACAGACTCAAAGCTCCCCTTGGTTGAACAGACAAAAACGGAACTTTATAAACTGAAATTAAGGTCTAGCAAGTCAGACAATTTGATTGTTTAAGTCCTCTCCAAGGTGAATCGGTTGAATTTGTCTCGGACATGTATCCTCTAGACCGGAATAGAGAAAGAAATCAACAGATACAGCTTAAAAAGCATGCGTATTGTAAATCACTTCGTAGTCATTGCACAGTAACATTATTAATTTTGTTTTTTCTAAGTTTTCTGATCATCATAACTAGTGTACTGCTTCATATGTATTACCCTATTTCTAAGCGTGCTTACAATGTTACTGCTGAACATTCGTTTAGCGAATTACCTCCACATGAGTTGTCCTATAGATTTGCGCTGCGCAACAACACATTCATTAGTATGTTACATCATTCCCATCAGACCAGCAATGCTACCAATTGTTGGATATGTGGCCGACTCCCTCCCTATCAGAACTATAAGGGAGTTTTGCCCCTCTTTCCGTATCCGTTCACACACAATGGCTCCTGTGGAGCATGGTTTAGTTTGATCAATTCCCTAGATTCAAATTCCGCAGTTTATCAAGACAACTGGGTATGGGGAAACCTGAACCTAGTTTTGCTTAAAGTCTGCTACCCTAACAAGGAGGGACTTCCCAAAAGAACAGGAACTGATCTAGAAAATGAAGTATATGGATTAGGTAATTTTACACTTAACCTCATGATCCTGAACGTTGAATCTGAAGCTACACCAATCTTGCCCGCCATGTCAGTATTCCCAGTTAAAGGGGAATTATGTGTAAGAAAGAATGGTTCCATACACATGGGCCATAGTAAATGCACCACTGTAATAAAATTCAGTGATCAAGGCAAGTCTACATTTAGAGCTTCCCGTCATTCCTACTTCATATGTGGCCAGACCGCATATATACGTCTACCTCTAGATTGGGATGGTACCTGTTACATAGCATTCCTTCTGCCACCTGTTTTCCTAGCTCCTCCTGATTATCATAGAAATACCCATTTAGTACACAATAGACAGCAGAGAGATCTCCCGATTGTCGATTACACTGAAACGGCATGGGAGCAATACACAGATTTCAATAAAGGTTTCTTTCCCTATATAGGTACAGTCACTAATAGTAAACTGATACGTAGATTAACTAGAACCCTTGAAGCAGTAGTGAACGAGACTACTTCCGCCTTAGGCAATTTAACAGAAGAGCAGTCTGCTATGCGGATTGTTGTGCTTCAAAATCGTCTTGTCCTTGACGTCATCCTGGCCGATAGGGGCGGAGCTTGTAGGGTCATCGGATCAAGTTGCTGCATTTTCATACCAGAAAATTCGCCGTCAGTATATAAAGCCATAACCCGCCTTCATAAGATTATAAGCCAGATACACCAGAGTCCAGGCACCTGGACTTGGTCCGGTTGGTTCTGGAGCGTGTTGTCAGCCTGGGGATGGAGGATCCTATCCTTCCTAGGTATTGGCTTCCTCATACTATTCAGTTGCTGCTTATGTCTACAATGTGGGCCAGCGATTTGCGGCCTGTGTGCCACATCATGTATCCCACATCCAAGTTTTCGTTCAAGATCCCGGAAGAAGAAAGAAGAACAAATGATGCTATATGAACAGATCGATGGATTGATGAAGATCGATATCTCCTGAGGGTCCGTAGGGGACAAGGAGGGAATGAGGAAATATGAATTTTGTGATCAGTTATGTCCCCTATCGTAGACCCCAACGGCTCCATGTGCATGCTATAAGTACATGTATGTTCCCTCCAGTTCCAGTTTTGAAGACGCAAATACATGTGCGTCCACCGTCAACATGTCCTCTTTCAGATCCGCCATGAATGGGTCAGATATTCCATTCCTAAGTATGAAAGGCCACCGACTTTATGTGGTTCACTTTCCACATTTTACAGATTCAGGCGAGTAGGCCCTGAATTCTGCCATCAAGCCTTTTTCTGCCTTCTGCCTCCGAGAGCTCCAGTCTGAGCCTGCATCTGTATCCATGAACTTTGTCCTACTCCCTGCGCGGCTAACGGTGCCTGATCCAGCCTGTTGCCTGCCAAAAACTGTATTTCACCTTCAAGATTATCTGCTCCGCTCCTCATCTGATGCATTCCTGTCTAGTAGTTTAGGTAAACATTCCTCCAGCTACCGTGCAAGGGGCCAGGCCTCACTGTCCTCATGCAAGTAATTCATAGCCCCTGTTACCATGGAAGATTCCTGCCCCCTCGCATCTCATGTAGACACTTAGACGCTTGTACACGCACTAACAGCCAGTATAGAATAGATTCTGTCCGAGAGACCTTTCCTTTTGGATAATACAGTTCTTTAAACATAAGATATTAGATATGATTTGGGATTAGGTTGACATGACCCCCCAGACTTCTGTCTCCACATGTAGAGCTAAATGTCAAGTCCCCTTCACCCTCTAGTTGCACGTCAATCACACGTCATGCGGCTGCGCGCGCATCTCTGCCAAATATTTCTGCTGACATTGCAGGATTCTCTTATGGATCCACCCACTTGTGACATCATGTATAATGACGTTTTCTAAGTTACGCCTATATGTCCGCCTTTTTTAGTTACGTATGCATATTTTATCTATCTTATCAACTGTTACGCCTCCTGCATCTGTTTCACTGTAATGCATTTCTTATAAAAATGATTACCTGTCAATAATGTATTGCCTTCCTTCCTGAACCCTCATGGTGATGGAATGTGAAGCCTGCAGTTCGAACTGTATTTCCTTTGTAGAGGAATAAAGCCTTTTAGAACCTCTAATACCACGGATTCTGCCTCTTATATTTACTGAGTTATTCTTACTAGACTTTACCGCATAAAAAATAGTACCGGTAATGAAATATTTACCACATAGGTCTCACATTTGTGAGAGTTTAAGGTATTGGCATTGTAAATGACAATGCCTTTTATTTATGTTTTAAACACCAAAACATAAATAAAAGGCATTGTCATTTGCAATGCGAATAGCTCAAACTTGCATGAATGCGAGATGTATTGCATTGCAGATGCTTGTTATTTCAAGATGTCTTTACTCATAAGTAGCGGTAGAGATGCAAGAGAAGAAAGAGGTGAAGTTACCACTGTCCTGAATGGAACAAAGCTTTAAATATTGTGGTGCCAAAATACTGTGGCCTAAGCATCCTGAAAGTAGGTATTTTGAGACACTTGTAAACTATAAATCCACAATATGCACCTTGATTCTGATGAGGATATATATAAATGTATATTCCTATGTGTGTGCGTGTGTGTGTGTGTGTGGGTATATATATATATATATATATATATATATATATCACCAACCAAATTCCTTCACAAGAGAGTCGGAACGCACACACAGATCCTTGTTTGATGTTCCAAAACTTCTTAATTTAAGCCATCAAATCCCAAACCAAACCGGGAAATAACCAACGCGTTTCGCTATCAACCGATAGCTTGTTCACGGTCAGTTTTTCTCTTTCAAAAAACAACCAATAAAAACATTGTGATGCCAGGACATGTGACTACTGATGTCACTGATTCCGGCCATAAGGCTTCTGGTTATTGTAGTTAACATTTAAGTACACCATTTAAGTTACCCCATGTCAAAAACTTTTTTTTGGACAATTACAGTACATCGATTTAATACCCAAGGGGATATGTGCAAAAACCCTTAGTTCTTTTAAACTATGTCCACCCATATGTGTTGATAGTATTCCAAATATTTAGTTATTCATGTGTTGCAGTGATGACTGGTTATTATTCCCTTATCAAATATATGTGTACGTATTTGTATCTTAGGCAGGTTTTGGTCCTCAGACAAAGGTTTGTCACCAGGAATTCTGTGATGTTATCCCATTTCAATTACTGCACAATATGTTCACTTAATATTACTCTTGGGAAATAAATTGGGACAGTGCACTTGTTTATACCCTTCAATTTAAAAAAAGAGAATACCAAGTTATGTTAGTCATAGGGTCATGGTTGACACAGCACAATGGGATATATAGTGATATATATATGGCTATGAAATTAACTTGTAATTTACTGGCCTCCGGTGGGCAATATGATTAGCGGATATACAGTAGTATATATCAATGGATGATGTTGTTTTCCCCAAACTATGTCTGTTTTATCAACGTAGTATTCCCAGGGTATCGTCACATCGGGTGTCCTAACTGTAGGGTATTACAACCTCATTGGTTAGATGTCTGGGGTTAAATGGTTGACTTATAGATAATTATATGTATGTGGTGACAGGGTGTCAAATCCCTCCTCAACTTCCTCTCAATGGTATCTCACACAGTTTTATTCTAATGTCACCAATTGTTCTATAGATGTATATACAATTCTTCGCTTTGATTAAGACCCCAGGGTATGTAGGTCCTGTAGTTCAAAATTTGTCGCGATTCTCTGCGTCTCAGGTTTTTTTCTCGGTCCCCTCCTCTTTTGTGTATTGGGATTGTCTCTAAAGCATAAAAGCGTAGAGATTTCCAGTCTCCATCTTGGTTACTTTCCATGTGTTTGGCAACCGCGTTGCTCCGGTCTTTGTTTACTGTTGCTCGTACATGTTCGAGTATTCTTTTTTTCAGTTCACAATTGGTACTGCCAATGTATTTTTTCATATTTTAAAGAACAAAGGTCCTTGGCATAAAAGGAAATAATTCGAATGTTTCAACATAGACTACAATGAGCACTATGGAGGTTCTTCCAATGTCCAGCCGGACAGAGGAATATTTATTCAAGTGAGGTAACAAGATGGGCAAAATACAAGGCACAACAAAGATGGCGAACGGCACAGTCCTGTACCGAGCGTTTGAAAAGAAGGTATAAGTGGTATAGATGCAGGAAGGAAACAACAGGCAAAAAGAGGGGAGAGAGCAAAAGGCGGCTTACATTTACATAATAATACTATGTAAGCTCAAACCAACAAACAGCACACTCATTTTTTCACAATGGTTAAATAGTGGTGTTTGTTACATAGGTCGACGTTTCGATCCCTAGCTCTCAATACTAAGGGATCATCATCAGGACTAGGAATTGAACTGTTGCCTGATAGAAAGTGTCAAGGAGCCTGTAGGGTAGTAAGACAGGAAAAAGGAACAACAAAAAATTGGTAAATAAACAATAAAGCAAGTCCACCTTACTACGAACAAAACTGGTCAGGAGACCGTTAGAGGGGTGTAAAATTCCGCTACGTGAAGAGGGTGAGTGCATGTACATGTGAGGGTACACATGCGGAAGGAAATGGCAGCGTTGTTGCAGTGCAGTGCAGTGACGCACAAAGTGAAGACAAGACCAAGGAGGTCAAGGACGGTGAGGAAACAGGTGGGGACGTGAAGAGTGCCCGTATGGATCAAACAGAGAAGATGCTAACGATGCGTGGTCTGTCATTGCAGGAATTACAATGCGAGAAAGATGCTAACGACGCGTGACCCATTAGACAAGGAATGGATGTGTGTCCTACCGAGAGAGGAGGGTGAAAACAATGGTGGTGGGACGGAGGGGGTGGCGCCGTGCTGTTGGGAGCAAGTTAGTGCTGACGAGGCGGGATCCGTGTGAAGTTTAGGGAACCGGGTTCAGGTGTGAAAGGGGGGGAGGGGAAGGGGGGGCGGGGTGTGTGCTAACCTGGGAGCCAGCTCGCAGTGGAACTGGGAAGGCTCGGTGAATGCCAGGGGCAGCTCAATGGGTGCCTGGAGTTCGTCGGCAATACGTGAAAGCCTGACGAGGGCGTCTGGAACAGCCAACCGATTCCGTTCGGCGTGATAGCAAGGAACAAACGGGACTGTGGGTGTTTTAAGGCTGGACATCCTTACTGTAATCATGTGCGATTTGTGAATCACCTGTTTTCCTCGCTCCAGTCACTATAAGTTGGCATGACTACCCCCGCTGGGACTCCATGCCTAAACCTGATTTGTAAAATTATGCAAATAATATTCAGCTGCTTTTTTCCCCTTGTTGACAATTGCTATCATCAACCTCCAAGTCAATTGTGTTCATTTTATTATGTGTCCCTTTGTTTTACGGTTTGTCAACTTCCAGTGACAATTGTCTATTCCTAAAGCATGCTCACGTAGCCCCTCACCTTCCTCCCCATTCCATCATGGCCGCCGGCCTTTCCCGATCCCCGTCATAGTCCTCCCTTGCTTTCGCCCACTCCCCGGGCGCGCCTTAAAACACCCACAGTCCCGTTTGTTCCTTGCTATCACGCCGAACGGAAAAGCAGACCCGTGCTTCCTCCGGCCGCCAGCTACTCATTGAAGAGGTAAGCCTTGATCCACACGCCATCCGCCAGAGCGCAAACTATGTGCTCCCCCATATAATCTCCTTATTTTAACTTTCTCCCAGCTCCGGTCCCGCCTTGTCTGGCAGCCCACTCCGCTGCATAGACTGTCCACCGCAGGCCCTTGAACACTCGGTTCTGGCCCCTTGCGCCCTGGTTTTATTCATAAGGTAAGCCCTTTCCTACGACGGCCCCGGAACTTACTAGTCGATTTTTGTTGGGGTCCCGTCAACATTATCCTTTCCTTTTCCAGCTCCAGCCCTCCTGATCGGTTGGCTGTTCCAGACGCCCTCGTCAGGCTTTCACGTATTGCCGACGAACTCCAGGCACCCATTGAGCTGCCCCTGGCATTCACCGAGCCTTCCCAGTTCCACTGCGAGCTGGCTCCCAGGTTAGCACACACCCCGCCCCCCCTTCCCCTCCCCCCCTTTCACACCTGAACCCGGTTCCCTAAACTTCACACGGATCCCGCCTCGTCAGCACTAACTTGATCCCAACAGCACGGCGCCACCCCCTCCGTCCCACCACCATTGTTTTCACCCTCCTCTCTCGGTAGGACACACATCCATTCCTTGTCTAATGGGTCACGCGTCGTTAGCATCTTTCTCGCATTGTAATTCCTGCAATGACAGACCACGCATCGTTAGCATCTTCTCTGTTTGATCCATACGGGCACTCTTCACGTCCCCACCTGTTTCCTCACCGTCCTTGACCTCCTTGGTCTTGTCTTCACTTTGTGCGTCACTGCACTGCACTGCAACAACGCTGCCATTTCCTTCCGCATGTGTACCCTCACATGTACATGCACTCACCCTCTTCACGTAGCGGAATTTTACACCCCTCTAACGGTCTCCTGACCAGTTTTGTTCGTAGTAAGGTGGACTTGCTTTATTGTTTATTTACCAATTTTTTGTTGTTCCTTTTTCCTGTCTTACTACCCTACAGGCTCCTTGACACTTTCTATCAGGCAACAGTTCAATTCCTAGTCCTGATGATGATCCCTTAGTATTGAGAGCTAGGGATCGAAACGTCGACCTATGTAACAAACACCACTATTTAACCATTGTGAAAAAATGAGTGTGCTGTTTGTTGGTTTGAGCTTACATAGTATTATTATGTAAATGTAAGCCGCCTTTTGCTCTCTCCCCTCTTTTTGCCTGTTGTTTCCTTCCTGCATCTATACCACTTATACCTTCTTTTCAAACGCTCGGTACAGGACTGTGCCGTTCGCCATCTTTGTTGTGCCTTGTATTTTGCCCATCTTGTTACCTCACTTGAATAAATATTCCTCTGTCCGGCTGGACATTGGAAGAACCTCCATAGTGCTCATTGTAGTCTATGTTGAAACATTCGAATTATTTCCTTTTATGCCAAGGACCTTTGTTCTTTAAAATAAGTTATTACCCGAGGTCCCTAGGCTACCAAAACGGGTCCCCTTGTTCTTTTCAATGTATTTTTTCAGGCAGGGGCATTCGATTACGTATACCACATATTGGCTTTTACATGTGATGAGATCTTTGATCTGCCATTTTCTGTCATCTGGCAATGCGACCTCAGTGACGTTCTTTGCAATTTGACAGACTTTGCATGTGTGGCATTTTTTGAAGCCCTTAGTTGATAACCATTGTGTTCCCTTTTTCCTTTTATGATCTTGATGATGGCTATGGACTAGTTTGTCCCGTAAGTTCTTTGCACGTCTGAACGTGATCTGAGGATGTTTTCCCATAATTTCGCTTACAGTTGGATCTAGTTGTAAAAGTTTCCAATTTTTCCGGAGGATGTCCCCTATTTGTTTGGCTTCCTTGGAATGATCCAAGATCAGTCTTACTGTCGGAGTCTTTTGGTTGATCGTACAGTTCTTATCTCCCTTGTAGTTCGCATCCAGGATTGTTTCTCTTTTTTTCTCATTGGCACGTTTCCAGCATTTTTGAATGATATCTTTCTTGTATCCACGATGTTGAAATCTTTTTGCTGTGTTGTGACTGTGTTCCACCCATTCCTGTTGTTCTGAGCAAATTCTCCGCAATCTCAAGAATTCCCCGTAAGGGATATTGTCCTTCACCGATGTTTTATGGAAACTGTTTGCGTGTAAGGTAGAATTTGTGGATGTTTCCTTTCTGTGTAAGGTTGTTTCCAGTTTGTTATTGGCCACATAGATCACTGTGTCAAGGAAGATTATTCTTTCACTGCTGATGTTGTAAGTGAATTTTCAATTGGTATCCGTTGAATTCAGAATTTTGAAATATTCCTCGAATTCCTGCATCGACCCGACCCACACTATCAGGAGGTCGTCGATGAATCTGAGCCACTTCATGATTTTGTTTACATATCTGTCATTACTCGGATGCCATGCCACTTGTTGCTCCCACCAGCCCATGGTGAGGCATGCATATCCTCGGCTGAAGGAGAAACCCATTGCACATCCTTTGGTTTGGATGTAGATTTCTTCACCAAAAAGGAACACATTTTGGGTGAGGCACATATGGATCATATCCATCAGCATTTGGTTGTGGTGTTTAAATTTGATATCCCTTTCCTTGAGGAAATGGCTACATGCCAGTAGGCCAATGTCATTTTCAATGTTTGTATAAAGCGATATCACGTCCATTGTGATCAACATGTATGATGTTTGCCAAGGAAGGTCCTGTAGGTGTCTTAGAAGGTCCGTTGTATCTTTCAAGTATGAGTTTAAATTAAACACAAAAGGCATCAAGAAGTAGTCAATGTAGCTGGCTATTGGTTCGAGAAGTGATCCTTTTGCGGATACTATTGGTCGACCAGGTGGTTTCAATGGGTTTTTATGTACTTTGGGTAGAAAGTATATAGTGGCTGTCATGGGATGTTCAGTGGTTAAGAATTTTCTATCATCGTCATCAATCAAATTAGATTGTTGCCATCTCCGGATTTCTTTGTCCAAATTTTCCTTGAAATCCTTTGTTGGATTCATTTCCAGTTTTTTGTAATATTCTTTGTTTCTCAATTGGAGATGTGCTTCTGCCACATAATCTTGGGTGTCTAAGATAACGATGTTGCCTCCCTTGTCCGCCATTTTAATTGTTATCGTTTTGTCATCCATTAATTCCTTCAAGGCTGTTCTTTCTTCTCTCTTTAAATTATCCTGATATTTACTTCCCCTTATCTTGTAGATCTCTTGTACCACCGCCTCTTGGAATATATCAATTTTGTTGCCAGGGGGTAGAAGCGCGAAGGAGGTTTCTTTCCACTAAGCCCTGCTCCCTTCTGTGGGCATGCCAGGGATTCCTCAATGGCATTTTGATCCTCCATTATGTCCAAATTAATGAGGGTCAGGAGGGCTGGCATATCCGTTGTTATCAGGGTAGGTTCTTCTTCAATTGTCTCTCTGTTTTTTTGTGTATGAGACACTTTGATTTTTTCTTCATTTTCTTTATAGATTTTAGCAAGTTTGATCTTCCTGATGTATTTATAGATGTCAATTCGTACTTGTGCTAGGTCCATAGATTGTGTCGGACAGAAATTATTTCCGTGTTTTAGTAGGGATATGGCATTATCAGATAGGGTGTGTTTGGATAAGTTCATTATTTGTAATCCTTCCTTATCATCCAATGTATCGCTCCAGTTTATTTCGAGGTTTTCTGCCGCATGCTCCTTGTTTTGGTGCCAGTCTCCTCGGGTCCACTTTTTTCTTTTACTTCTTCTTGTTGGTTTTTTGATGTTGATGCGGGTGTCCTCTGTGCCCATTTTCGCCCTCTGCCTCTTCCTCTTGATATTTGAGATTGGTTTTGACTTTGTTCCCAAAATCTTTGTTGGAGAACCAATCTCATATCCCCTAAAAAATTCCTTGTGGATTGTTCTTCACTAGATTCTCCATCTATGTCGCTTGCTCCCGTCGATGTTACTGATATTAGGCTTGTGGAGCTTGGTGCTCCTCTCTCCAATTGACCCTGTTCTTTGAAGATATCAAACTTTTTTGCATAAGTAAAAATGCGGCCCTGGGTATAGTCCTCTTTGTCTCTCTGAAATTTTGAGTGTTTTCTCATTTTAACTACTTCTTCATGCTTGTCAACAAATTTTTCAAGGTCTTCTTTCAACTTTGTCATTTCAGGATTTAATTCCATCGCAGCTAGTTCCTTTCCCAGGTTTTGTAGTTCGTCTTTTATTTTCATTAGCGCTATTTCTATTTGTTTGACCAATATCACCATTAGTCCCAGAGAGGAGTTTAAGATATAATCCCCCCATTCCTGTAATAATTCGTTGCTGGCATCCTGTTGACTCGGCATCAGAGAGATCCTCAGTCCCCTGGGTACTCTACGTACTTCCAGATATTTTTTCAACGTTGTGAGCTCCCACCATTTGTTGATCTCTTTTTTACTCAATTTCTCCCATAACTTGAGTTTGCTGCGTGTCAGTCTTTGTATTTACTGTGTTACGTTCTTTTTGATTTGTACCTTGTGATGTGGTGTCCTGTTCAAAGTAGGAGGTTAGATTTTCATTCCGTTTGGCATCTTGTTTATCCATCTCAATTTCCGATCGGTTGGGATTATTTGTATTGATTCCTGGCTATTAACGCCGATATTCCAAATTATTTGAAATCGGTAAAAGGTTAAAGATCTGTCCATCAAGGGAGAAACACACTGATACTGCAATGATATGATCGCAAATACAAATTAGTTTTCCTGTTGCGTTATCTTTCCAGTGCAGTCGGGTCTTCCCTCATATTATGGAAAAAACCAGCTATTGTGGACATTCTTGTCTCCAAAAATTGCCGAGGATCACTAAAAAACCAACTAGCTGAAACAGTGTAACAAGGCTTACCTTCACCCTCCGATGTCGGTTCGCCGTTTGTTGCTGTAGCAGTAAGTGGCTTTCTTCCGTGATTCCACCTAGTATTTCCACAGGCTGGTGTTCACCGGGTCCAGAACATAAGTATCCACTCGAAATTAGCTCCGTTTGGAAACTTTTACAACTAGATCCAACTGTAAGCGAAATTATGGGAAAACATCCTCAGATCACGTTCAGACGTGCAAAGAACTTACGGGACAAACTAGTCCATAGCCATCATCAAGATCATAAAAGGAAAAAGGGAACACAATGGTTATCAACTAAGGGCTTCAAAAAATGCCACACATGCAAAGTCTGTCAAATTGCAAAGAACGTCACTGAGGTCGCATTGCCAGATGACAGAAAATGGCAGATCAAAGATCTCATCACATGTAAAAGCCAATATGTGGTATACGTAATCGAATGCCCCTGCCTGAAAAAATACATTGGCAGTACCAAGTGTGAACTGAAAAAAAGAATACTCGAACATGTACGAGCAACAGAAAACAAAGACCGGAGCAACGCGGTTGCCAAACACATAGAAAGTAACCATGATGGAGACTGGAAATCTCTACGCTTTTATGCTTTAGAGACAATCCCAATACACGAAAGAGGAGGGGACCGAGAAAAAAACCTGAGACGCAGAGAATCGCGACAAATTCTGAACTTCAGGACCTACATACCATGGGGTCTTAATCAAAGCGAAGAATTGTAGATACATCTATAGAACAATTGGTGACATTAGAATAAAACTGTGTGAGATACCATTGAGAGGAAGTTGAGGAGGGATTTGACACCCTGTCACCACATACATATAATTATCTATAAGTCAACCATTTAACCCCAGACATCTAACCAATGAGGTTGTAGTACCCTACAATTAGGACACCCGATGTGACGATACCCTGGGAATACTACGTTGATAAAACAGACATAGTTTGGGGAAAACAACATCATCCATTGATATATACTACTGTATATCCGCTAATCATATTGCCCACCGGAGGGCAGTAAATTACAACTTAATTTCATAGCCATATATATATCACTATATATCCCATTGTGCTGTGTCAACCATGACCCTATGACTAACATAACTTGGTATTTTCTTTTTTAAATTGAAGGGTATAAACAAGTGCACTGTCCCAATTTATTTCCCAAGAGTAATATTAAGTGAACATATTGTGCAGTAATTGAAATGGGATAACATCACAGAATTCCTGGTGACAAACCTTTGTCTGAGGACCAAAACCTGCCTAAGATACAAATACGTACACATATATTTGATAAGGGAATAATAACCCGTCATCACTGCAACACATGAATAACTAAATAATTGGAATACTATCAACACATATGGGTGGACATAGTTTAAAAGAACTAAGGGTTTTTGCACATATCCCCTTGGGTATTAAATCGATGTACTGTAATTGTCCGAAAAAAAGTTTTTGACATGGGGTAACTTAAATGGTGTACTTAAATGTTAACTAAAATAACCAGAAGCCTTATGGCCGGAATCAGTGACATCAGTAGTCACATGTCCTGGCATCACAATGTTTTTATTGGTTGTTTTTTGAAAGAGAAAAACTGACCGTGAACAAGCTATCGGTTGATAGCGAAACGCGTTGGTTATTTCCCGGTTTGGTTTGGGATTTGATGGCTTAAATAAAGAAGTTTTGGAACATCAAACAAGGATCTCTGTGTGCGTTCCGACTCTCCTGTGAAGGAATTTGGTTGGTGATTAATTGACGGCTTTGGCTCGGCTGGGAACTGCACCGAAAACAGAGGCGCCAGGGGTCCACACAAACGGAGCTAATTTCGAGTGGATATATATATATATATATCTATATATTACTTACTGGCAGTCGCCAGTAGGTAGTTATAGTTAGGACCTATTTTCCATAGGAAATCTGCAACATTCTATTCCTAATAACTTTGGCGCCGATTGACGAATCTTCGCGAAATTTGCAAAGTTTTTGGCCAGCTCCGAAGCGCTTCTATCCTGAAAGTCTCGGGATGATTCGTGTAGCGGGGGCCGAGAAAGAAGGGGGGTCCCAAAACGTGTTTTCCCCATGCACTTTCCCTTAGGACCTTTTGCCGCAGCTACAGCCCGAACTGCTGAACGGAATTACACCAAATGTGGCAGAAAGGTAGTCCTCAGTTCAGACTCGTGCCTTTTGCTTAAATGGTGCAAATCCGTTCAGTAGTTCCTGAGAGAATCAAAAGTAAAATCACATATATATCTGGGCGGAGCCTAACCACACATCTCACCGTGAGATCTGATTGGCTGTCAGCACTTCTTCCAAGAAGAGTTGGCAGCCATCTTGGAACCAATATACATGATAGCACCTAATTAAAAAGCATTGCAGTTTATAGAGGTTTTAAGACTTTAGTTACATTATAAATTATTTGTTGATGGTACCATACTCATTTTAGGAATTGTGGTATGTTCTAAGGTGATTTTACCATGTGAAAAAGCCTTCTGCTGGGATATCATGAATCATGTTTGAGAGAAAACTATTTTCTCATGCTTTTCCCACAGAGGTTTGGAAGGAGATCTATAAGCTAAACTGAAAGCATATTTTCTGTAAATTCACATTATCTTTCTCAGTCATGTGAGAATGAAGTCTGACATTCTCAGTAAAACATGTACATCCAACAAGGGCAGAGACTGTCAGTTGATTCCTTTGTGTTCTACTGCAGCTTAACAGAGCGCTAACAGTCCTACTTATGATAAACTTTTGGCACACCTGAGGCTTCTTGATTGGAATAAAGTGGTAACTTAAAACATTTAATTTAAAAAGGAACAAAATGAGGGGGTTCATTTTGCCATAGAAAGTATGATTAGTGCTGCAGAAAGAAAAATTAGGCCACATTTTGTGTGACTTCTCAAATCCTCTTCTATTTCATTAAATAATTCTGACAAGCAGACTGAAACATGCACTTTCAATACTAGCAGCAGACTTCCCTGGTGAGCAGTACCTTTACTACAGTGATCTAATGAGCAACTAGAGTGCTAACATTCTGAATTTATGGCAAATGTGTGACACATCTGATTGCCTTCTTGATGGAATCAAAGTAAAAAACCTGAAAGTATTTCCTACTGAGGAGACTGTAGTAAATGAGGAAATTATGAAACTTCATAACAAATAAGTCTCCCAAGATAGCCACCAGAGACAAAAGAGCCCATATGTAGCACAAATATCACCCAGATGTAGCCCAAGTATAGCCCAATGACAGAATGTCCCAGAGTGTTATAAAGAACAGCTAGAGCGCTAACAGTCTTACTTATGACAAAAGTATGGCACACCTGAAGCCATCTTGATTGGAATAAAGTGGTAACACTTAAAACATTTAATTTGCAAAGGAACTACATGAGGGGGTTCCTTTTGCCATAGAAATTATGATTAGTGCTACAGAAAGAAAAATTAGGGCACATTTTGACTTCTCAAACCCTCTTCTATTTCATTAAAAAATTCTGACATGCAGACTGAAACATGCACTTTGAATACCAGCAGCAGACTTCCCTGGTGAGCAGTAGCTTTACTACAGTGATCTAATGAGCAACTAGAGTGCTACCATTCAGAATTTATGGCAAATGTGTGACACATCTGAATGCCTTCTTGATGGAACCAAAGTAAACAAGCATTGGAAATGCAATAGGTCTTGCCCTCGTTTAAGTTAAAGCAATTCTGTTTGTAATTAGGTGGCTTTTTAGCTTTGCTTGTGTTAGTGTTTTTCAAACTTTCATGTACATAACATGCATATGTATGCATATATGTATATGTATGCATGCATTTAAATTTGTATTTATATAGATATGCAGATTATATATATGTTTATATATGTATGTGTATATATATATATTTGCACATAGATATGCATATATATGCATATATATCCTTTTTACCACGTCGTGACTTCGGCAATCATCCGGACATCAACAAACTAGGTACACGGACCTCAGTTAAGTGCAAATTTTAATTTATTTCAAAAAGCAAACAGCCATAACGTTTCGGCTCCTCCGAGCCTTGCTCACATGACAAAGTACCCACCAATGAGTGAAGCTTTTAAAGTGACAAAATCAGTTGAATAAACATCACATGGGAGACACGGTCATAGAATCTGAAAACATACTGTATATCACATAAAAAGACCCAATGACATTTAGTCATTTAGTAACCTATATTTGAACATCAAATTAATAGTAATATCAAACTGTTGTTGGTCACAAAAAGTAAGTGCAGGATTAGCTGCGCGTTTTGCAATCAATGCTTAAATGCTCGGTTTAAAAAAATATATATATATTTTTACAATGACCAGTATGCAGCTCAACTGACTGCTTGCAAATACCGGAACCCAAATGGATATAATATGTATAGTATAACATGAGATCAGTCAACCTCTCCCAACCATGAATAAATATAAAGTGCTAAAGTGAATGATAAAAAGGAAATCATATATTATCTTTAAAAACACGTGTTACTTAAGACTGGACAGTTCAGATATCAAAGTATGCGATCCTGTGCCTATTGCACAAATTATTTAAAGCAGAGCGAGGCCAGGCAAAAGAGGCAAATAGAGTTATCAAAGATAAAAGCAGAGGTTTTGATCCAATTCCCCCGTTCAGTAATGGCTAGGGTTAAATGTACGAAGAATGGAACAGGGACCATGCCTCCATGTGCAAAATCCTGCATACAGTACTGGTACTTGAAATAAATAATAGTATAAATACTTAAATATATAGAATAAATATCCATAAATAGAAGAATAAATAGGTTAAGAACAAATCAATAAAATATTGCATGTTTCCAATTAACCTGAGGGAGTTAATACCAATAATCCTCCCTTTAGTAATATTATTCTTCAATATTGAACATCATATCTTCATTGAAATCAATACCATATAAAACCCAAAGTCATATTGCCACAATATAAAACCGTGTTTGGCCAAAGTGCGGGGAATGGAGAATAGTAAACCATGTTCAGAGTATTCCAAGTGCCGTACTACAAAACAAGGATCAGACATTTAGCCTAGACATGTGTGGAGATCCTCTGTAATATTCAAGCTCACTGGAGACTTAGAGTCCAATTGGAGAAAATATCGGGTCTCTAATCTGCGCAAATTAGAATCTCTGTCACCGCTCCTCCGGCTAGGTGTAATAGTTTCAATGACAAAATACTTAAGGCCACTGTTATCACTGTTATGTGCTTCTCTAAAGTGTCTGGCAACTGGATAAGTATTATCCTGGTTGGAGATTGCAAGAAGATGCTGCAGTATGCGTTTGTGTGCGGCTAACTTTGTGCTCCCTACATATCTAAGACCGCAAGGGCATATGAGCACATAAACAGCATACTACGTTTTGCAGGTTAACAGTTTGTTGATCTTATGTTCCCTACAGCTAAAAGGATCAGTATAGGTCTTGGTATTAATGCCATGGAGACGAGCCTTACAAGTCTTACATTTGTAAAACCCACTGTTGGTTTGTAACCAAGTAGTCTTATCGATCACCTCCGGGTTGGTATTGACCAACCAGTCTCTCATTGATGGTGCCCTGCTGTATGTAATAGATACCCTCAATGGGAGCATAGGGCCAATAACAGGGTCACTGAGTACAATGGGCCAGTTCCTATTAATGATCTTATGAAGACTAGAATGTTGTCGACTATAACCCATAATGATTCTGAAGGGGTCGGTTGTATTCACTTTGGCTCCTGCTAATGTAACATCCTGCTGCAATGGTAACTGGGCCGTAGTAATGTTGCGACCCAGTGACTCTTCTCTGCTCTTGCTCATGGATTTGGTGATAGCACTGTCTATTGTATTCAAAGAATAACCTCTTTCCCTGAATCTCTGTTTGCTCAGGGATTGCGCCATTATAAGATCATCGTCATTGCTACAAATCCTTCTAAGACGCAGCCTTTCCCCGTAAGGAATGCTGCTGATAAGATGGAGTGGATGGGAGCTAGTTGCGTGCAATGTAGAGTTACCTGCAGTTGACTTGCGGTATAACCTAGTTTCAATGTTGCCATTGTGAGTGTAAACCTCTGTATCAAGAAATGTAATGCTAGTTTGGCTTAAAGAGGCAGTGAAGTGGAGATTAAGGTCATTGTCATTCAACTCAATAATGAAATTAGCAGCTTCTTCGCTGGTACCATTCCATATCACAAAAAGGTCATCAATATAGCGTAACCAGACAATCACATTCTCTTCAAATTCTTAGCATGTTTGTTTCTAAGCTCCAGTTCTTCCCAATGACCCATGTACAGACAGGCGTAGCTAAGGGAAAAACTAGCCCCCATAGCCCTCATAGCTACGCCTCGCAACTGTCGATAGAGGAGGTTGTTGTACATAAAGTTATTGTTCATAAGACAGTGCTCCTACATTTCAACCAACATATCATTATGATCCTTAAACTGAGGAGATTTTTGGGAAAGGTAATAGTAAGTGGCCTGGATACCATCCTCATGTCTAATACTAGTATACAAAGATGTCACATCCAATGCCAACATCCAATAATCTGTTTTCCAGGCCACATTCATGATTTTACGTAAAAATTCGCAGTATCTTGTACATAAGAATCCAATGATTTAACAAAATCTTATAAGAAGAAGTCAATGTATTGCGAGGTTTTTTCATACATTCCGGGCTGAAATAATAGGTCTACCTGGCGGATTGTCCCGATTTTTGTGTATCTTCTGGATAAAATATATAGTAGGAATGACAGGATTGTCTTTTCTCATAAAGTTGTATTCAGCTTCCGAAATCAAATTTTTTCTTTTCCAACATGCCAATTTGATATTGAATTCTTTATTGTATGCATTGATGGCTGCTGAGGTAGTTCGGACATAACAGTCTCTATCATTGAGTTGTAGATAGGCTTCACGATCATAGTTATCCCTTGTCAAAAGTACAATATTGCCTCCTTTATCACTTTGGCGAACAATGATATTCTTTTCCTGCTTAAGTTTGTGCATGAGATTCTCATATTGCTGAGTTTGATAGTTGTATCGACGTTGTTTTTTCTGAGTCTCTAGATTAAATTTTGTGATTTGGACTGTCACATTTTCATGAAAAATATCAAGTGAATCACGTGGCATGATGGGATTAAATGTGGAGGGAACTCTGAAAGGAGTTATCGGGGTAAATTGGTTAATACCATCAGTTCCAATAGTATTAATGATGTTACCTGCTCCCTCCGTGTCCCATAGTTCTTGCATAGCCACTGATAATGGGACCTCAGATAGGGGAGTAGCCATGGTGTTGCCTTGTTTAATATTTTTAATGCAAAGGATTTTTTTAGTTTTTATTTTCTCACCGTTTTATATACGTCTAGTCTGGTGGCGGCATAATCAAATTGACTTGAGGTGAGAAGGAAAGCCTATATATATGTTCATATGTGTGTGTGTAGAGAGAGGGGTAGAGGTAGAGAGTAGTAGAGAGAGTAGCAGAGAGAGAGCAGTAGAGAGTGAGTAGTAGAGAGAGAGTAGTAGAGAGTAGTAGAGAGTGAGTAGTAGACAGTGAGTAGTAGAGAGTAGTAGAGAGTGAGTAGCAGAGAGAGAGTATTAGAGAGTAGTAGAGAGTGAGTAGTAGAGTGAGTAGTAGAGAGTTGTAGAGAGAAAGTAGTAGAGTGAGTAGTAGAGAGTGAGTAGTAGAGAGTAGTAGAGAGAGTAGTAGAGTGTGAGTAGTAGAGATTAGTAGAGAGAGAGTAGTAGAGAGTGAGTAGTGGAGTAGTAGAGAGTGATTAGTAGAGAGTAGTATAGAGTGAGTAGTAGAAAGCGAGTAGTAGAGAGCAAGTAGTAGAGAGTGTGTAGTAGAGAGTGAGTAGTAGAGAGAGTAGTAGATAGTGAGAAGTAGAGAGAGTAAGAGAGAGAAGTAGAGAAGTAGAGAGTGAGTAGTCATGTGAGTAGTAGAGAGTAGTTGGGAGTGAGTAGTAGAGAGTGAGTAGTAGAGAGGAGTTGAGAGTGAGTAGTAGAGAGTGAGTAGTAGAGAGTAGTACAGAGTGAGTAGTAGAGAGAGAGAGTAGTAGAGAGTGAGTAGTAGAGTGTAGTAGAGTCAGTAGTAGAGAGTGAGTAGAAAAGAGAGAGAGTAGTAGAGAGTGAGTAGTAGAGTAGTAGAGAGTGAGTGGTAGAGTGTAGTAGAGAGTAGTAGAGTGAGTAGTAGAGAATAGTAGAGAGTGAGTAGTAGAGAGAGTAGTAGAGTAGTAGAGAGAGAGAGTAGTAGAGAGTAGTAAAGTAATAGAGAGTGAGTAGTAGAGAGCAAGTAGTAGAGAGTGAGTAGTGGAGAGTGAGTAGTAGAGAGTAGTAGAGCGAGTAGTAGAGAGTGAGTAGTAGAGAGTTAGTAGAGTGAATAGTATAGAGTGAGTAGTAGAGAGTAGTAGAGTGAGTAGTAGAGAGTGAATAGTAGAGAGTAGTAGAGAGTGAGTAGTAGAGAGTAGTAGAGTGAGTAGTAGAGAGTAGTAGAGAGTGAATAGTAGAGAGACAGCAGTAGAGAGTGAATAGTAGAGAGTAGGAGAGAGTGAATAGTAGAGAGTAGTAGAGAGTGAGTAGTAGAGAGTAGTAGAGAGTGAGTAGTAGAGAGAGTAGTAGAGAGTGAATACTAGAGAGTAGTCAGTCAGTGTCAGTCAGTCAGTGTCAGTCACTCAGTGTCCGTCAGTCAGTCAGTGTCAGTCAGTCAGTCAATCAGTGTCAGTCAGTCAATCAGTGTCGGTGTCAGTCAGTCAGTGTCAGTCAGTCAGCTGGAGCAGCTCTGCTGACCTGGTTCTCTGGCTCTAAAGCAGCTCTGCTGACCTGGTTCTCTCCCTCTAAAGCAGCTCTCGTGACCTGTTTTTTTCTGGATCTACAGCAGGTCTACTGACCTGGTTCTCTGGCTCCAGAGCAGCTTTGCTGACCTAGTTCGTAGGCTACAGAGCAGCACTGCTGATCTGGTTCTCTGGCTCTACAACAGCTCTGCTGACCTGGTTCTCTGGCTCTAAAGCAGCTCTGCTGACCCGGTTCTATGGCTCTAAAACAGTTCTGCTGACATGGTTCTCTGGCTCTAGAGCAGCTCTGCTGACCTGGTTCTCTCCCTCTAAAGCAGCTCTGCTGACCTGGTTTCTCTGGCTCTACTGCAGATCTGCTGACCTGGTTCTCTGGCTCTAGAGCAGCTCTGCTTACCTAGTTCTTAGGCTCTAGAGAAGCTCTGCTGACCTGTTCTCTGGCTCTACAACAGCTCTGCTGACCTGGTTCTCTGGCTCTAAAGCAGCTCTGCTGACCCGGTTCTATGGCTCTAAAGCAGTTCTGCTGACCTGGTTCTCTGGCTCTAGAGCAGCTCTGCTGACCTGGTCCCTTGGCTCTAAAGCAGCTCTGCTGACCTGGTTCTCTCCCTCTAAAGCAGCTCTGCTAACCTGGTTCTCTCGCTGTAAAGCAGCTCTACTGAACTGATTTCTCTGGCTCTACAGCAGCTCTGCTGACCTGGTTCTCTGGCTCTAGAGCAGCTCTGCTGACCCGGTTCTTAGGCTCTAGAGCAGCTCTGCTGACCTGGTTCTCTGGCTCTAAAGCAGCTCTGCTGACCTGGTTCTAAGGCTCTAACGCAGCTCTGCTGACCCGGTTCTCTGGCTCGAGAGCAGCTCTGCTGACCTGGTTCTCTGGCTCTAAAGCAGCTCAGCTGACCTGGTTCTCTGGCTCTAAAGCAGCTCAGCTGACCTGGTTCTCTCCCTCTAAAGCAGCTCTTCTGACCTGGTTCTCTGCCTCTAGAGCAGCTCTGCTGACCTGGTTCTATGGCTCTAAAGCAGCTCTGCTGACCTTGTTCTTTGGCTCTAAAGCAGCTCTGCTGACCTGGTTCTCTGGCTCTAGAGCAGCTCTGCTGACCTGGTTCTCTGGCTCTAAAGCAGCTCTGCTGACCTGGTTCTCTCCCTCTAAAGAGATCTGCTGACCTGGTTCTCTGGCTCTAAAGCAGCTCTGCTGACATGGTTCTCTGCCTCTAGAGCAGCTCTGCTGACCTGGTTCTCTGGCCCTAGAGCAGCTCTGCTGACCTGGTTCTCTGGCTCTAAAGCAGTTCTGCTGACCTGGTTCTCTCCCTCTAAAGCAGCTCTGCTGACCTGGTTTCTCTGGCTCTACAGCAGCTCTGCTGAACTGGTTCTCGGCCTCTAGAGCAGCTCTGCTGTCCTGGGTCTCTGGCTCTAGAGCAGCTCTGCTGACCTTAGTGTCTGGTTCTAGAGCAGCTCTGCTGACCTGCTCCTTAGGCTCTAGAGCAGCTCTGCTGACCTGGTTCTCTGGCTCTACAACGGCTCTGCTGACCTGGTTTCTCTGGCTCTACAGCAGCTCTGCTGACCTGGTTCTCTGCACTCACGATGCACGCACCCAACTTCGCGAAAATAAACTTACAAATAATGTAAGTTTGTTATAAGTACAAATATATTATTTTTATGAATACCTTAGATAATCTCTTGGCCTAATATGTATATTAAAGACACACACAATTTTTTGAGTCGCGGACTGGTCGCATACCAATCGCGCACATCACGTAATATTAAATGTATATGATGTAACTGAAAAACACGCAGCCGTCACACACCGTACGCAGATCCTTCACGACTTTTCTAAAATGGTGGCTAGAATGCGCGCACCCACCGTGATGTCTATACTTTGAGAGCGTGACTCTGACATAATTTTTTTTAAAGAAAATAATATAACTATATTAAAATAAAAAATGAAAACAAGAAAATTAATCAATATTTCAGTTTGAATTTTTTGGGGTATTTTTCTTTGCAATTTTTAGAAACATATATGTTATTTAATGAATAAAACATTTATAAATAAACAGTTAAAAACTGTTGAAAATCAGTGCAAAAAAAGTAGGTGTAACTACTATCACACTTAAAAATTTGCATTTAAAAAACCTTTGAAATTCACTCAATAAAACATAGGTTTCAGAGATGTTATAGTTAGAAATTAGCATTTAAAAAACCTTAGAAATTCACAGAAAAAAACATAGGTTTCAGGGGTATTATAGTTAGCTGGCCATTTCACTTGTACAAAACCATAGAAATTCCTCCGTTATAGTTAGTTCTGTTAACTATAACTTGCGCGCCCGCAATGCACTGCTGATGATGTCACATATTGCATCATTCATGACATGGTCAGTGACATCAGTGATGACATCTCAAATGACATCACTGATGACATCATCCACATGACAATCTGATACACCTCATCATACACTAGTATAACCTTTCATCACTCACTGTAAAATACTTTTTACCATATTTGAAACCATTGACACACCAATACCAGTTACTACATACAGACTCACTGATTCCTAAGTCTACACACACAACTACCCATTCAACAACAGAATCATTTATACATACAGTCACTAATTGATAGAACACTATCAAATGCACTTATACACATATATAGACATTGACACTTCAGCAGTCATCTTAGTCGGTTATGCAGTCATCCTGCTCACTCATGAAATTTTTTTATCACACTTACATTTGCTCACATTTGCCCAATTATCCAACAACACCTCATTTATTCAAACACATAGTAACTCCTAGTTAATATGTTAAAAAAACACCATTAGAATTATACACTCATTCATATAGTTACTCTCACAATCACTGACTCTTACACATACACATGTATATACACCAACTCTCACCTATTGCCTTTTATTTTTTTACTTTGTTGAAGATGTACAACTAAAACTTATATTCGCTCACCAACACACAAATAAATACACTCATTCACCCAAACAACTGTTTCCACATGCACTCTTAAACCTAATCACCTAGTCAATCAACCATTCACACATCTATGCAGAGTTACACACACACCATCCAACCACGCACAAACTCAGTGTTCCATACAAATACTCACCCAACTAATCAATAACTAATATACACACTCATGTAGTTAGTGACCAACTGATGCAGCATGTTACAACAGAGACAGTGATGCACACATTCACATAGTTTAGTTACTAATCCATGTATTAAGTGAGACACTTTTAATTACTCACTTAAACAGACAGTCAGACAGCTACTAAATCCTCCATCCAGACAGTTATATATCCACTCAATCTTCAATACAGATTGGTATATATATAATACATATTTACATTTCAAACTAAACCACATTCACTGGATGATATCATCAGTGATGTCATCAGTGGTGTCATTTGAGATGTCATCAGTGATGTCATCAGTGATGTCACTGACCATGTCATGAATGATGCAATATGCGACATCATTAGCAGTGCATTGCGGGCACGCGAGTTATAGTCAGCAGAACTAACTATAACGGAGGAATTTCTATGGTTTTGTACGAGTGAAATGGCCAGCTAACTATAATACCCCTGAAACCTATGTTTTTTTCTGTGACTTTCTAAGGTTTTTTAAACGCTAATTTCTAACTATAACGTCTCTGAAAACCTATGTTTTTTTCAGTGAATATATATACATATATATTACCTACTGGCAGTCGCCAGTAGGTAGTTATAGTTAGGACCTAGTTTCCATACGAAAAGCATTTTTGGATTTGCCAATATCTTTGGCGCCGTTTGACGAATTTTCGTGAAATTTTCAAAACTAATGGGGCGGTCTGGTCAGCTCCTGTCTTAAAAGTTTTGACGTGATTTGTCAAGCGGGGGCTGGGAATAAAGAGGGTTCCCAAAATGCGTTTTCTCCATTTTAATTTCCATAGGAACTTTTGTTGTGACTACAGCCCCAACTGCTGATCAGAGTTACCCCACAGAGAGGTAGCTGTTGTTCCAGAGTGCACTCTGCTTTAAATGGTGGAAATCCGTTCAGTAGTCCCTGAGAAATTTAAAACTAAAAAATATGGATATCTGGTGACCGCGGTGGATTCGCGAACCCTCCCGATCACGAGCTTCATTTTGATTGGCTATCAACACTCCAAACCAAGAAGTGTTGGCAGCCATCTTGTGACTTGGTAAAACCAAGCCAGAATAAAAAAGGGAATTAATTGATAAAAAAAAGAAAAGGGGGCAGGGTAGAAACACCCTGACCCCCTAGGCTTGGTCAGGGGGTCCCACAGGGACCCCAGGGCAAAAAAAAGCATTTTTTATTTTTAGTTTTTTCACCGGAATTCTCGCTGGATGTGCAAATCCGGCTGAAAATCTTTTAAAAATACAACACACTGCTCCCACCCTGCAATAGCAAACATCTGCTTTGCTTCATGGAAGCGAGAGCAGGAAAACTGCTCTCACTTCCATGAAGCAAAGCAGAATTGCTTTTGGACAAGGGGAGCCTCATGTTTGCAGCTCCCCTTGTCCAAAGAAGCAATGCCATGTCCCATAGGAGGTGGGGAGCCAGCTGGGACCGTGGGGGCATTGGGGCCCCCTGCGGTTGCCAACATGAGGGCAGGCCCTGACTGATGGGGTCCCCAGGGCAAAATAAAAGCCCTTAGGGAGGGGTAAATGTGTTTTTTTTATGTACAAAATGTCTAGGCCTCGGGGGATAGAGTCCACGAGGCAGAGCTTGAATGATGAGAATGGGGACTTTTTTTTCTCTCGCGTGGCCGTAGTCGCAACCCCATTGTGGCTCTCAGCGCTGCCCCCAGTGTAACCGCAATGGGTTCACGACTCCAGGCAAAATTAAAAAAGAGTATGTATGTTTGACTGTTGGGTTATAGGGTGGCTCTAAAAAGAACCCTGGTTTTCAATATGAGTTTGTTGTAGCTACATGTAAATGCGGATGCATAGCTTTAGGTTGTTGAGAAAAACCTTTCCTTGATCTGTGAAGTCCACTCCATCACTTCTGTAGATGTCGTTCATATCAAAACGTAGATTGTTTTTATAGATGGACCCCATTCTATGATCTCTGAGGTATGCAGAAACAGCTTTATTGACATTCTTCCTAGCTTTCTCAAGCCTTTTTCTGCCTTCTGCCTCCGAGAGCTCCAGTCTGAGCCTGCATCTGTATCCATGAACTTTGTCCTACTCCCTGCGCGGCTAACGGTGCCTGATCCAGCCTGTTGCCTGCCAAAAACTGTATTTCACCTTCAAGATTATCTGCTCCGCTCCTCATCTGATGCATTCCTGTCTAGTAGTTTAGGTAAACATTCCTCCAGCTACCGTGCAAGGGGCCAGGCCTCACTGTCCTCATGCAAGTAATTCATAGCCCCTGTTACCATGGAAGATTCCTGCCCCCTCGCATCTCATGTAGACACTTAGACGCTTGTACACGCACTAACAGCCAGTATAGAATAGATTCTGTCCGAGAGACCTTTCCTTTTGGATAATACAGTTCTTTAAACATAAGATATTAGATATGATTTGGGATTAGGTTGACATGACCCCCCAGACTTCTGTCTCCACATGTAGAGCTAAATGTCAAGTCCCCTTCACCCTCTAGTTGCACGTCAATCACACGTCATGCGGCTGCGCGCGCATCTCTGCCAAATATTTCTGCTGACATTGCAGGATTCTCTTATGGATCCACCCACTTGTGACATCATGTATAATGACGTTTTCTAAGTTACGCCTATATGTCCGCCTTTTTTAGTTACGTATGCATATTTTATCTATCTTATCAACTGTTACGCCTCCTGCATCTGTTTCACTGTAATGCATTTCTTATAAAAATGATTACCTGTCAATAATGTATTGCCTTCCTTCCTGAACCCTCATGGTGATGGAATGTGAAGCCTGCAGTTCGAACTGTATTTCCTTTGTAGAGGAATAAAGCCTTTTAGAACCTCTAATACCACGGATTCTGCCTCTTATATTTACTGAGTTATTCTTACTAGACTTTACCGCATAAAAAATAGTACCGGTAATGAAATATTTACCACATAGGTCTCACATTTGTGAGAGTTTAAGGTATTGGCATTGTAAATGACAATGCCTTTTATTTATGTTTTAAACACCAAAACATAAATAAAAGGCATTGTCATTTGCAATGCGAATAGCTCAAACTTGCATGAATGCGAGATGTATTGCATTGCAGATGCTTGTTATTTCAAGATGTCTTTACTCATAAGTAGCGGTAGAGATGCAAGAGAAGAAAGAGGTGAAGTTACCACTGTCCTGAATGGAACAAAGCTTTAAATATTGTGGTGCCAAAATACTGTGGCCTAAGCATCCTGAAAGTAGGTATTTTGAGACACTTGTAAACTATAAATCCACAATATGCACCTTGATTCTGATGAGGATATATATAAATGTATATTCCTATGTGTGTGCGTGTGTGTGTGTGTGTGGGTATATATATATATATATATATATATCACCAACCAAATTCCTTCACAAGAGAGTCGGAACGCACACACAGATCCTTGTTTGATGTTCCAAAACTTCTTAATTTAAGCCATCAAATCCCAAACCAAACCGGGAAATAACCAACGCGTTTCGCTATCAACCGATAGCTTGTTCACGGTCAGTTTTTCTCTTTCAAAAAACAACCAATAAAAACATTGTGATGCCAGGACATGTGACTACTGATGTCACTGATTCCGGCCATAAGGCTTCTGGTTATTGTAGTTAACATTTAAGTACACCATTTAAGTTACCCCATGTCAAAAACTTTTTTTTGGACAATTACTGTACATCGATTTAATACCCAAGGGGATATGTGCAAAAACCCTTAGTTCTTTTAAACTATGTCCACCCATATGTGTTGATAGTATTCCAAATATTTAGTTATTCATGTGTTGCAGTGATGACTGGTTATTATTCCCTTATCAAATATATGTGTACGTATTTGTATCTTAGGCAGGTTTTGGTCCTCAGACAAAGGTTTGTCACCAGGAATTCTGTGATGTTATCCCATTTCAATTACTGCACAATATGTTCACTTAATATTACTCTTGGGAAATAAATTGGGACAGTGCACTTGTTTATACCCTTCAATTTAAAAAAAGAGAATACCAAGTTATGTTAGTCATAGGGTCATGGTTGACACAGCACAATGGGATATATAGTGATATATATATGGCTATGAAATTAACTTGTAATTTACTGGCCTCCGGTGGGCAATATGATTAGCGGATATACAGTAGTATATATCAATGGATGATGTTGTTTTCCCCAAACTATGTCTGTTTTATCAACGTAGTATTCCCAGGGTATCGTCACATCGGGTGTCCTAACTGTAGGGTATTACAACCTCATTGGTTAGATGTCTGGGGTTAAATGGTTGACTTATAGATAATTATATGTATGTGGTGACAGGGTGTCAAATCCCTCCTCAACTTCCTCTCAATGGTATCTCACACAGTTTTATTCTAATGTCACCAATTGTTCTATAGATGTATATACAATTCTTCGCTTTGATTAAGACCCCAGGGTATGTAGGTCCTGTAGTTCAAAATTTGTCGCGATTCTCTGCGTCTCAGGTTTTTTTCTCGGTCCCCTCCTCTTTTGTGTATTGGGATTGTCTCTAAAGCATAAAAGCGTAGAGATTTCCAGTCTCCATCTTGGTTACTTTCCATGTGTTTGGCAACCGCGTTGCTCCGGTCTTTGTTTACTGTTGCTCGTACATGTTCGAGTATTCTTTTTTTCAGTTCACAATTGGTACTGCCAATGTATTTTTTCAGGCAGGGGCATTCGATTACGTATACCACATATTGGCTTTTACATGTGATGAGATCTTTGATCTGCCATTTTCTGTCATCTGGCAATGCGACCTCAGTGACGTTCTTTGCAATTTGACAGACTTTGCATGTGTGGCATTTTTTGAAGCCCTTAGTTGATAACCATTGTGTTCCCTTTTTCCTTTTATGATCTTGATGATGGCTATGGACTAGTTTGTCCCGTAAGTTCTTTGCACGTCTGAACGTGATCTGAGGATGTTTTCCCATAATTTCGCTTACAGTTGGATCTAGTTGTAAAAGTTTCCAATTTTTCCGGAGGATGTCCCCTATTTGTTTGGCTTCCTTGGAATGATCCAAGATCAGTCTTACTGTCGGAGTCTTTTGGTTGATCGTACAGTTCTTATCTCCCTTGTAGTTCGCATCCAGGATTGTTTCTCTTTTTTTCTCATTGGCACGTTTCCAGCATTTTTGAATGATATCTTTCTTGTATCCACGATGTTGAAATCTTTTTGCTGTGTTGTGACTGTGTTCCACCCATTCCTGTTGTTCTGAGCAAATTCTCCGCAATCTCAAGAATTCCCCGTAAGGGATATTGTCCTTCACCGATGTTTTATGGAAACTGTTTGCGTGTAAGGTAGAATTTGTGGATGTTTCCTTTCTGTGTAAGGTTGTTTCCAGTTTGTTATTGGCCACATAGATCACTGTGTCAAGGAAGATTATTCTTTCACTGCTGATGTTGTAAGTGAATTTTCAATTGGTATCCGTTGAATTCAGAATTTTGAAATATTCCTCGAATTCCTGCATCGACCCGACCCACACTATCAGGAGGTCGTCGATGAATCTGAGCCACTTCATGATTTTGTTTACATATCTGTCATTACTCGGATGCCATGCCACTTGTTGCTCCCACCAGCCCATGGTGAGGCATGCATATCCTCGGCTGAAGGAGAAACCCATTGCACATCCTTTGGTTTGGATGTAGATTTCTTCACCAAAAAGGAACACATTTTGGGTGAGGCACATATGGATCATATCCATCAGCATTTGGTTGTGGTGTTTAAATTTGATATCCCTTTCCTTGAGGAAATGGCTACATGCCAGTAGGCCAATGTCATTTTCAATGTTTGTATAAAGCGATATCACGTCCATTGTGATCAACATGTATGATGTTTGCCAAGGAAGGTCCTGTAGGTGTCTTAGAAGGTCCGTTGTATCTTTCAAGTATGAGTTTAAATTAAACACAAAAGGCATCAAGAAGTAGTCAATGTAGCTGGCTATTGGTTCGAGAAGTGATCCTTTTGCGGATACTATTGGTCGACCAGGTGGTTTCAATGGGTTTTTATGTACTTTGGGTAGAAAGTATATAGTGGCTGTCATGGGATGTTCAGTGGTTAAGAATTTTCTATCATCGTCATCAATCAAATTAGATTGTTGCCATCTCCGGATTTCTTTGTCCAAATTTTCCTTGAAATCCTTTGTTGGATTCATTTCCAGTTTTTTGTAATATTCTTTGTTTCTCAATTGGAGATGTGCTTCTGCCACATAATCTTGGGTGTCTAAGATAACGATGTTGCCTCCCTTGTCCGCCATTTTAATTGTTATCGTTTTGTCATCCATTAATTCCTTCAAGGCTGTTCTTTCTTCTCTCTTTAAATTATCCTGATATTTACTTCCCCTTATCTTGTAGATCTCTTGTACCACCGCCTCTTGGAATATATCAATTTTGTTGCCAGGGGGTAGAAGCGCGAAGGAGGTTTCTTTCCACTAAGCCCTGCTCCCTTCTGTGGGCATGCCAGGGATTCCTCAATGGCATTTTGATCCTCCATTATGTCCAAATTAATGAGGGTCAGGAGGGCTGGCATATCCGTTGTTATCAGGGTAGGTTCTTCTTCAATTGTCTCTCTGTTTTTTTGTGTATGAGACACTTTGATTTTTTCTTCATTTTCTTTATAGATTTTAGCAAGTTTGATCTTCCTGATGTATTTATAGATGTCAATTCGTACTTGTGCTAGGTCCATAGATTGTGTCGGACAGAAATTATTTCCGTGTTTTAGTAGGGATATGGCATTATCAGATAGGGTGTGTTTGGATAAGTTCATTATTTGTAATCCTTCCTTATCATCCAATGTATCGCTCCAGTTTATTTCGAGGTTTTCTGCCGCATGCTCCTTGTTTTGGTGCCAGTCTCCTCGGGTCCACTTTTTTCTTTTACTTCTTCTTGTTGGTTTTTTGATGTTGATGCGGGTGTCCTCTGTGCCCATTTTCGCCCTCTGCCTCTTCCTCTTGATATTTGAGATTGGTTTTGACTTTGTTCCCAAAATCTTTGTTGGAGAACCAATCTCATATCCCCTAAAAAATTCCTTGTGGATTGTTCTTCACTAGATTCTCCATCTATGTCGCTTGCTCCCGTCGATGTTACTGATATTAGGCTTGTGGAGCTTGGTGCTCCTCTCTCCAATTGACCCTGTTCTTTGAAGATATCAAACTTTTTTGCATAAGTAAAAATGCGGCCCTGGGTATAGTCCTCTTTGTCTCTCTGAAATTTTGAGTGTTTTCTCATTTTAACTACTTCTTCATGCTTGTCAACAAATTTTTCAAGGTCTTCTTTCAACTTTGTCATTTCAGGATTTAATTCCATCGCAGCTAGTTCCTTTCCCAGGTTTTGTAGTTCGTCTTTTATTTTCATTAGCGCTATTTCTATTTGTTTGACCAATATCACCATTAGTCCCAGAGAGGAGTTTAAGATATAATCCCCCCATTCCTGTAATAATTCGTTGCTGGCATCCTGTTGACTCGGCATCAGAGAGATCCTCAGTCCCCTGGGTACTCTACGTACTTCCAGATATTTTTTCAACGTTGTGAGCTCCCACCATTTGTTGATCTCTTTTTTACTCAATTTCTCCCATAACTTGAGTTTGCTGCGTGTCAGTCTTTGTATTTACTGTGTTACGTTCTTTTTGATTTGTACCTTGTGATGTGGTGTCCTGTTCAAAGTAGGAGGTTAGATTTTCATTCCGTTTGGCATCTTGTTTATCCATCTCAATTTCCGATCGGTTGGGATTATTTGTATTGATTCCTGGCTATTAACGCCGATATTCCAAATTATTTGAAATCGGTAAAAGGTTAAAGATCTGTCCATCAAGGGAGAAACACACTGATACTGCAATGATATGATCGCAAATACAAATTAGTTTTCCTGTTGCGTTATCTTTCCAGTGCAGTCGGGTCTTCCCTCATATTATGGAAAAAACCAGCTATTGTGGACATTCTTGTCTCCAAAAATTGCCGAGGATCACTAAAAAACCAACTAGCTGAAACAGTGTAACAAGGCTTACCTTCACCCTCCGATGTCGGTTCGCCGTTTGTTGCTGTAGCAGTAAGTGGCTTTCTTCCGTGATTCCACCTAGTATTTCCACAGGCTGGTGTTCACCGGGTCCAGAACATAAGTATCCACTCGAAATTAGCTCCGTTTGGAAACTTTTACAACTAGATCCAACTGTAAGCGAAATTATGGGAAAACATCCTCAGATCACGTTCAGACGTGCAAAGAACTTACGGGACAAACTAGTCCATAGCCATCATCAAGATCATAAAAGGAAAAAGGGAACACAATGGTTATCAACTAAGGGCTTCAAAAAATGCCACACATGCAAAGTCTGTCAAATTGCAAAGAACGTCACTGAGGTCGCATTGCCAGATGACAGAAAATGGCAGATCAAAGATCTCATCACATGTAAAAGCCAATATGTGGTATACGTAATCGAATGCCCCTGCCTGAAAAAATACATTGGCAGTACCAAGTGTGAACTGAAAAAAAGAATACTCGAACATGTACGAGCAACAGAAAACAAAGACCGGAGCAACGCGGTTGCCAAACACATGGAAAGTAACCATGATGGAGACTGGAAATCTCTACGCTTTTATGCTTTAGAGACAATCCCAATACACGAAAGAGGAGGGGACCGAGAAAAAAACCTGAGACGCAGAGAATCGCGACAAATTCTGAACTTCAGGACCTACATACCATGGGGTCTTAATCAAAGCGAAGAATTGTATATACATCTATAGAACAATTGGTGACATTAGAATAAAACTGTGTGAGATACCATTGAGAGGAAGTTGAGGAGGGATTTGACACCCTGTCACCACATACATATAATTATCTATAAGTCAACCATTTAACCCCAGACATCTAACCAATGAGGTTGTAGTACCCTACAATTAGGACACCCGATGTGACGATACCCTGGGAATACTACGTTGATAAAACAGACATAGTTTGGGGAAAACAACATCATCCATTGATATATACTACTGTATATCCGCTAATCATATTGCCCACCGGAGGGCAGTAAATTACAACTTAATTTCATAGCCATATATATATCACTATATATCCCATTGTGCTGTGTCAACCATGACCCTATGACTAACATAACTTGGTATTTTCTTTTTTAAATTGAAGGGTATAAACAAGTGCACTGTCCCAATTTATTTCCCAAGAGTAATATTAAGTGAACATATTGTGCAGTAATTGAAATGGGATAACATCACAGAATTCCTGGTGACAAACCTTTGTCTGAGGACCAAAACCTGCCTAAGATACAAATACGTACACATATATTTGATAAGGGAATAATAACCCGTCATCACTGCAACACATGAATAACTAAATAATTGGAATACTATCAACACATATGGGTGGACATAGTTTAAAAGAACTAAGGGTTTTTGCACATATCCCCTTGGGTATTAAATCGATGTACTGTAATTGTCCGAAAAAAAGTTTTTGACATGGGGTAACTTAAATGGTGTACTTAAATGTTAACTAAAATAACCAGAAGCCTTATGGCCGGAATCAGTGACATCAGTAGTCACATGTCCTGGCATCACAATGTTTTTATTGGTTGTTTTTTGAAAGAGAAAAACTGACCGTGAACAAGCTATCGGTTGATAGCGAAACGCGTTGGTTATTTCCCGGTTTGGTTTGGGATTTGATGGCTTAAATAAAGAAGTTTTGGAACATCAAACAAGGATCTGTGTGTGCGTTCCGACTCTCCTGTGAAGGAATTTGGTTGGTGATTAATTGACGGCTTTGGCTCGGCTGGGAACTGCACCGAAAACAGAGGCGCCAGGGGTCCACACAAACGGAGCTAATTTCGAGTGGATATATATATATATATATCTATATATTACTTACTGGCAGTCGCCAGTAGGTAGTTATAGTTAGGACCTATTTTCCATAGGAAATCTGCAACATTCTATTCCTAATAACTTTGACGCCGATTGACGAATCTTCGCGAAATTTGCAAAGTTTTTGGCCAGCTCCGAAGCGCTTCTATCCTGAAAGTCTCGGGATGATTCGTGTAGCGGGGGCCGAGAAAGAAGGGGGGTCCCAAAACGTGTTTTCCCCATGCACTTTCCCTTAGGACCTTTTGCCGCAGCTACAGCCCGAACTGCTGAACGGAATTACACCAAATGTGGCAGAAAGGTAGTCCTCAGTTCAGACTCGTGCCTTTTGCTTAAATGGTGCAAATCCGTTCAGTAGTTCCTGAGAGAATCAAAAGTAAAATCACATATATATCTGGGCGGAGCCTAACCACACATCTCACCGTGAGATCTGATTGGCTGTCAGCACTTCTTCCAAGAAGAGTTGGCAGCCATCTTGGAACCAATATACATGATAGCACCTAATTAAAAAGCATTGCAGTTTATAGAGGTTTTAAGACTTTAGTTACATTATAAATTATTTGTTGATGGTACCATACTCATTTTAGGAATTGTGGTATGTTCTAAGGTGATTTTACCATGTGAAAAAGCCTTTTGCTGGGATATCATGAATCATGTTTGAGAGAAAACTATTTTCTCATGCTTTTCCCACAGAGGTTTGGAAGGAGATCTATAAGCTAAACTGAAAGCATATTTTCTGTAAATTCACATTATCTTTCTCAGTCATGTGAGAATGAAGTCTGACATTCTCAGTAAAACATGTACATCCAACAAGGGCAGAGACTGTCAGTTGATTCCTTTGTGTTCTACTGCAGCTTAACAGAGCGCTAACAGTCCTACTTATGATAAACTTTTGGCACACCTGAGGCTTCTTGATTGGAATAAAGTGGTAACTTAAAACATTTAATTTAAAAAGGAACAAAATGAGGGGGTTCATTTTGCCATAGAAAGTATGATTAGTGCTGCAGAAAGAAAAATTAGGCCACATTTTGTGTGACTTCTCAAATCCTCTTCTATTTCATTAAATAATTCTGACAAGCAGACTGAAACATGCACTTTCAATACTAGCAGCAGACTTCCCTGGTGAGCAGTACCTTTACTACAGTGATCTAATGAGCAACTAGAGTGCTAACATTCTGAATTTATGGCAAATGTGTGACACATCTGATTGCCTTCTTGATGGAATCAAAGTAAAAAACCTGAAAGTATTTCCTACTGAGGAGACTGTAGTAAATGAGGAAATTATGAAACTTCATAACAAATAAGTCTCCCAAGATAGCCACCAGAGACAAAAGAGCCCATATGTAGCACAAATATCACCCAGATGTAGCCCAAGTATAGCCCAATGACAGAATGTCCCAGAGTGTTCTAAAGAACAGCTAGAGCGCTAACAGTCTTACTTATGACAAAAGTATGGCACACCTGAAGCCATCTTGATTGGAATAAAGTGGTAACACTTAAAACATTTAATTTGCAAAGGAACTACATGAGGGGGTTCCTTTTGCCATAGAAATTATGATTAGTGCTACAGAAAGAAAAATTAGGGCACATTTTGACTTCTCAAACCCTCTTCTATTTCATTAAAAAATTCTGACATGCAGACTGAAACATGCACTTTGAATACCAGCAGCAGACTTCCCTGGTGAGCAGTAGCTTTACTACAGTGATCTAATGAGCAACTAGAGTGCTACCATTCAGAATTTATGGCAAATGTGTGACACATCTGAATGCCTTCTTGATGGAACCAAAGTAAACAAGCATTGGAAATGCAATAGGTCTTGCCCTCGTTTAAGTTAAAGCAATTCTGTTTGTAATTAGGTGGCTTTTTAGCTTTGCTTGTGTTAGTGTTTTTCAAACTTTCATGTACATAACATGCATATGTATGCATATATGTATATGTATGCATGCATTTAAATTTGTATTTATATAGATATGCAGATTATATATATGTTTATATATGTATGTGTATATATATATATTTGCACATAGATATGCATATATATGCATATATATCCTTTTTACCACGTCGTGACTTCGGCAATCATCCGGACATCAACAAACTAGGTACACGGACCTCAGTTAAGTGCAAATTTTAATTTATTTCAAAAAGCAAACAGCCATAACGTTTCGGCTCCTCCGAGCCTTGCTCACATGACAAAGTACCCACCAATGAGTGAAGCTTTTAAAGTGACAAAATCAGTTGAATAAACATCACGTGGGAGACACGGTCATAGAATCTGAAAACATACTGTATATCACATAAAAAGACCCAATGACATTTAGTCATTTAGTAACCTATATTTGAACATCAAATTAATAGTAATATCAAACTGTTGTTGGTCACAAAAAGTAAGTGCAGGATTAGCTGCGCGTTTTGCAATCAATGCTTAAATGCTCGGTTTAAAAAAATATATATATATTTTTACAATGACCAGTATGCAGCTCAACTGACTGCTTGCAAATACCGGAACCCAAATGGATATAATATGTATAGTATAACATGAGATCAGTCAACCTCTCCCAACCATGAATAAATATAAAGTGCTAAAGTGAATGATAAAAAGGAAATCATATATTATCTTTAAAAACACGTGTTACTTAAGACTGGACAGTTCAGATATCAAAGTATGCGATCCTGTGCCTATTGCACAAATTATTTAAAGCAGAGCGAGGCCAGGCAAAAGAGGCAAATAGAGTTATCAAAGATAAAAGCAGAGGTTTTGATCCAATTCCCCCGTTCAGTAATGGCTAGGGTTAAATGTACGAAGAATGGAACAGGGACCATGCCTCCATGTGCAAAATCCTGCATACAGTACTGGTACTTGAAATAAATAATAGTATGAATACTTAAATATATAGAATAAATATCCATAAATAGAAGAATAAATAGGTTAAGAACAAATCAATAAAATATTGCATGTTTCCAATTAACCTGAGGGAGTTAATACCAATAATCCTCCCTTTAGTAATATTATTCTTCAATATTGAACATCATATCTTCATTGAAATCAATACCATATAAAACCCAAAGTCATATTGCCACAATATAAAACCGTGTTTGGCCAAAGTGCGGGGAATGGAGAATAGTAAACCATGTTCAGAGTATTCCAAGTGCCGTACTACAAAACAAGGATCAGACATTTAGCCTAGACATGTGTGGAGATCCTCTGTAATATTCAAGCTCACTGGAGACTTAGAGTCCAATTGGAGAAAATATCGGGTCTCTAATCTGCGCAAATTAGAATCTCTGTCACCGCTCCTCCGGCTAGGTGTAATAGTTTCAATGACAAAATACTTAAGGCCACTGTTATCACTGTTATGTGCTTCTCTAAAGTGTCTGGCAACTGGATAAGTATTATCCTGGTTGGAGATTGCAAGAAGATGCTGCAGTATGCGTTTGTGTGCGGCTAACTTTGTGCTCCCTACATATCTAAGACCGCAAGGGCATATGAGCACATAAACAGCATACTACGTTTTGCAGGTTAACAGTTTGTTGATCTTATGTTCCCTACAGCTAAAAGGATCAGTATAGGTCTTGGTATTAATGCCATGGAGACGAGCCTTACAAGTCTTACATTTGTAAAACCCACTGTTGGTTTGTAACCAAGTAGTCTTATCGATCACCTCCGGGTTGGTATTGACCAACCAGTCTCTCATTGATGGTGCCCTGCTGTATGTAATAGATACCCTCAATGGGAGCATAGGGCCAATAACAGGGTCACTGAGTACAATGGGCCAGTTCCTATTAATGATCTTATGAAGACTAGAATGTTGTCGACTATAACCCATAATGATTCTGAAGGGGTCGGTTGTATTCACTTTGGCTCCTGCTAATGTAACATCCTGCTGCAATGGTAACTGGGCCGTAGTAATGTTGCGACCCAGTGACTCTTCTCTGCTCTTGCTCATGGATTTGGTGATAGCACTGTCTATTGTATTCAAAGAATAACCTCTTTCCCTGAATCTCTGTTTGCTCAGGGATTGCGCCATTATAAGATCATCGTCATTGCTACAAATCCTTCTAAGACGCAGCCTTTCCCCGTAAGGAATGCTGCTGATAAGATGGAGTGGATGGGCGCTAGTTGCGTGCAATGTAGAGTTACCTGCAGTTGACTTGCGGTATAACCTAGTTTCAATGTTGCCATTGTGAGTGTAAACCTCTGTATCAAGAAATGTAATGCTAGTTTGGCTTAAAGAGGCAGTGAAGTGGAGATTAAGGTCATTGTCATTCAACTCAATAATGAAATTAGCAGCTTCTTCGCTGGTACCATTCCATATCACAAAAAGGTCATCAATATAGCGTAACCAGACAATCACATTCTCTTCAAATTCTTAGCATGTTTGTTTCTAAGCTCCAGTTCTTCCCAATGACCCATGTACAGACAGGCGTAGCTAAGGGAAAAACTAGCCCCCATAGCCCTCATAGCTACGCCTCGCAACTGTCGATAGAGGAGGTTGTTGTACATAAAGTTATTGTTCATAAGACAGTGCTCCTACATTTCAACCAACATATCATTATGATCCTTAAACTGAGGAGATTTTTGGGAAAGGTAATAGTAAGTGGCCTGGATACCATCCTCATGTCTAATACTAGTATACAAAGATGTCACATCCAATGCCAACATCCAATAATCTGTTTTCCAGGCCACATTCATGATTTTACGTAAAAATTCGCAGTATCTTGTACATAAGAATCCAATGATTTAACAAAATCTTATAAGAAGAAGTCAATGTATTGCGAGGTTTTTTCATACATTCCGGGCTGAAATAATAGGTCTACCTGGCGGATTGTCCCGATTTTTGTGTATCTTCTGGATAAAATATATAGTAGGAATGACAGGATTGTCTTTTCTCATAAAGTTGTATTCAGCTTCCGAAATCAAATTTTTTCTTTTCCAACATGCCAATTTGATATTGAATTCTTTATTGTATGCATTGATGGCTGCTGAGGTAGTTCGGACATAACAGTCTCTATCATTGAGTTGTAGATAGGCTTCACGATCATAGTCATCCCTTGTCAAAAGTACAATATTGCCTCCTTTATCACTTTGGCGAACAATGATATTCTTTTCCTGCTTAAGTTTGTGCATGAGATTCTCATATTGCTGAGTTTGATAGTTGTATCGACGTTGTTTTTTCTGAGTCTCTAGATTAAATTTTGTGATTTGGACTGTCACATTTTCATGAAAAATATCAAGTGAATCACGTGGCATGATGGGATTAAATGTGGAGGGAACTCTGAAAGGAGTTATCGGGGTAAATTGGTTAATACCATCAGTTCCAATAGTATTAATGATGTTACCTGCTCCCTCCGTGTCCCATAGTTCTTGCATAGCCACTGATAATGGGACCTCAGATAGGGGAGTAGCCATGGTGTTGCCTTGTTTAATATTTTTAATGCAAAGGATTTTTTTAGTTTTTATTTTCTCACCGTTTTATATACGTCTAGTCTGGTGGCGGCATAATCAAATTGACTTGAGGTGAGAAGGAAAGCCTATATATATGTTCATATGTGTGTGTGTAGAGAGAGGGGTAGAGGTAGAGAGTAGTAGAGAGAGTAGCAGAGAGAGAGCAGTAGAGAGTGAGTAGTAGAGAGAGAGTAGTAGAGAGTAGTAGAGAGTGAGTAGTAGACAGTGAGTAGTAGAGAGTAGTAGAGAGTGAGTAGCAGAGAGAGAGTATTAGAGAGTAGTAGAGAGTGAGTAGTAGAGTGAGTAGTAGAGAGTTGTAGAGAGAAAGTAGTAGAGTGAGTAGTAGAGAGTGAGTAGTAGAGAGTAGTAGAGAGAGTAGTAGAGTGTGAGTAGTAGAGATTAGTAGAGAGAGAGTAGTAGAGAGTGAGTAGTGGAGTAGTAGAGAGTGATTAGTAGAGAGTAGTATAGAGTGAGTAGTAGAAAGCGAGTAGTAGAGAGCAAGTAGTAGAGAGTGTGTAGTAGAGAGTGAGTAGTAGAGAGAGTAGTAGATAGTGAGAAGTAGAGAGAGTAAGAGAGAGAAGTAGAGAAGTAGAGAGTGAGTAGTCATGTGAGTAGTAGAGAGTAGTTGGGAGTGAGTAGTAGAGAGTGAGTAGTAGAGAGGAGTTGAGAGTGAGTAGTAGAGAGTGAGTAGTAGAGAGTAGTACAGAGTGAGTAGTAGAGAGAGAGAGTAGTAGAGAGTGAGTAGTAGAGTGTAGTAGAGTCAGTAGTAGAGAGTGAGTAGAAAAGAGAGAGAGTAGTAGAGAGTGAGTAGTAGAGTAGTAGAGAGTGAGTGGTAGAGTGTAGTAGAGAGTAGTAGAGTGAGTAGTAGAGAATAGTAGAGAGTGAGTAGTAGAGAGAGTAGTAGAGTAGTAGAGAGAGAGAGTAGTAGAGAGTAGTAAAGTAATAGAGAGTGAGTAGTAGAGAGCAAGTAGTAGAGAGTGAGTAGTGGAGAGTGAGTAGTAGAGAGTAGTAGAGCGAGTAGTAGAGAGTGAGTAGTAGAGAGTTAGTAGAGTGAATAGTATAGAGTGAGTAGTAGAGAGTAGTAGAGTGAGTAGTAGAGAGTGAATAGTAGAGAGTAGTAGAGAGTGAGTAGTAGAGAGTAGTAGAGTGAGTAGTAGAGAGTAGTAGAGAGTGAATAGTAGAGAGTGAATAGTAGAGAGACAGCAGTAGAGAGTGAATAGTAGAGAGTAGGAGAGAGTGAATAGTAGAGAGTGAGTAGTAGAGAGTAGTAGAGAGTGAGTAGTAGAGAGAGTAGTAGAGAGTGAATAGTAGAGAGTAGTCAGTCAGTGTCAGTCAGTCAGTGTCAGTCACTCAGTGTCCGTCAGTCAGTCAGTGTCAGTCAGTCAGTCAATCAGTGTCAGTCAGTCAATCAGTGTCGGTGTCAGTGTCAGTCAGTCAGTGTCAGTCAGTCAGCTAGAGCAGCTCTGCTGACCTGGTTCTCTGGCTCTAAAGCAGCTCTGCTGACCTGGTTCTCTCCCTCTAAAGCAGCTCTCGTGACCTGTTTTTTTCTGGATCTACAGCAGGTCTACTGACCTGGTTCTCTGGCTCCAGAGCAGCTTTGCTGACCTAGTTCGTAGGCTACAGAGCAGCACTGCTGATCTGGTTCTCTGGCTCTACAACAGCTCTGCTGACCTGGTTCTCTGGCTCTAAAGCAGCTCTGCTGACCCGGTTCTATGGCTCTAAAACAGTTCTGCTGACATGGTTCTCTGGCTCTAGAGCAGCTCTGCTGACCTGGTTCTCTCCCTCTAAAGCAGCTCTGCTGACCTGGTTTCTCTGGCTCTACTGCAGATCTGCTGACCTGGTTCTCTGGCTCTAGAGCAGCTCTGCTTACCTAGTTCTTAGGCTCTAGAGAAGCTCTGCTGACCTGTTCTCTGGCTCTACAACAGCTCTGCTGACCTGGTTCTCTGGCTCTAAAGCAGCTCTGCTGACCCGGTTCTATGGCTCTAAAGCAGTTCTGCTGACCTGGTTCTCTGGCTCTAGAGCAGCTCTGCTGACCTGGTCCCTTGGCTCTAAAGCAGCTCTGCTGACCTGGTTCTCTCCCTCTAAAGCAGCTCTGCTAACCTGGTTCTCTCGCTGTAAAGCAGCTCTACTGAACTGATTTCTCTGGCTCTACAGCAGCTCTGCTGACCTGGTTCTCTGGCTCTAGAGCAGCTCTGCTGACCCGGTTCTTAGGCTCTAGAGCAGCTCTGCTGACCTGGTTCTCTGGCTCTAAAGCAGCTCTGCTGACCTGGTTCTAAGGCTCTAACGCAGCTCTGCTGACCCGGTTCTCTGGCTCGAGAGCAGCTCTGCTGACCTGGTTCTCTGGCTCTAAAGCAGCTCAGCTGACCTGGTTCTCTGGCTCTAAAGCAGCTCAGCTGACCTGGTTCTCTCCCTCTAAAGCAGCTCTTCTGACCTGGTTCTCTGCCTCTAGAGCAGCTCTGCTGACCTGGTTCTATGGCTCTAAAGCAGCTCTGCTGACCTTGTTCTTTGGCTCTAAAGCAGCTCTGCTGACCTGGTTCTCTGGCTCTAGAGCAGCTCTGCTGACCTGGTTCTCTGGCTCTAAAGCAGCTCTGCTGACCTGGTTCTCTCCCTCTAAAGAGATCTGCTGACCTGGTTCTCTGGCTCTAAAGCAGCTCTGCTGACATGGTTCTCTGCCTCTAGAGCAGCTCTGCTGACCTGGTTCTCTGGCCCTAGAGCAGCTCTGCTGACCTGGTTCTCTGGCTCTAAAGCAGTTCTGCTGACCTGGTTCTCTCCCTCTAAAGCAGCTCTGCTGACCTGGTTTCTCTGGCTCTACAGCAGCTCTGCTGAACTGGTTCTCGGCCTCTAGAGCAGCTCTGCTGTCCTGGGTCTCTGGCTCTAGAGCAGCTCTGCTGACCTTAGTGTCTGGTTCTAGAGCAGCTCTGCTGACCTGCTCCTTAGGCTCTAGAGCAGCTCTGCTGACCTGGTTCTCTGGCTCTACAACGGCTCTGCTGACCTGGTTTCTCTGGCTCTACAGCAGCTCTGCTGACCTGGTTCTCTGCACTCACGATGCACGCACCCAACTTCGCGAAAATAAACTTACAAATAATGTAAGTTTGTTATAAGTACAAATATATTATTTTTATGAATACCTTAGATAATCTCTTGGCCTAATATGTATATTAAAGACACACACAATTTTTTGAGTCGCGGACTGGTCGCATACCAATCGCGCACATCACGTAATATTAAATGTATATGATGTAACTGAAAAACACGCAGCCGTCACACACCGTACGCAGATCCTTCACGACTTTTCTAGAATGCGCGCACCCACCGTGATGTCTATACTTTGAGAGCGTGACTCTGACATAATTTTTTTTAAAGAAAATAATATAACTATATTAAAATAAAAAATGAAAACAAGAAAATTAATCAATATTTCAGTTTGAATTTTTTGGGGTATTTTTCTTTGCAATTTTTAGAAACATATATGTTATTTAATGAATAAAACATTTATAAATAAACAGTTAAAAACTGTTGAAAATCAGTGCAAAAAAAGTAGGTGTAACTACTATCACACTTAAAAATTTGCATTTAAAAAACCTTTGAAATTCACTCAATAAAACATAGGTTTCAGAGATGTTATAGTTAGAAATTAGCATTTAAAAAACCTTAGAAATTCACAGAAAAAAACATAGGTTTCAGGGGTATTATAGTTAGCTGGCCATTTCACTTGTACAAAACCATAGAAATTCCTCCGTTATAGTTAGTTCTGTTAACTATAACTTGCGCGCCCGCAATGCACTGCTGATGATGTCACATATTGCATCATTCATGACATGGTCAGTGACATCAGTGATGACATCTCAAATGACATCACTGATGACATCATCCACATGACAATCTGATACACCTCATCATACACTAGTATAACCTTTCATCACTCACTGTAAAATACTTTTTACCATATTTGAAACCATTGACACACCAATACCAGTTACTACATACAGACTCACTGATTCCTAAGTCTACACACACAACTACCCATTCAACAACAGAATCATTTATACATACAGTCACTAATTGATAGAACACTATCAAATGCACTTATACACATATATAGACATTGACACTTCAGCAGTCATCTTAGTCGGTTATGCAGTCATCCTGCTCACTCATGAAATTTTTTTATCACACTTACATTTGCTCACATTTGCCCAATTATCCAACAACACCTCATTTATTCAAACACATAGTAACTCCTAGTTAATATGTTAAAAAAACACCATTAGAATTATACACTCATTCATATAGTTACTCTCACAATCACTGACTCTTACACATACACATGTATATACACCAACTCTCACCTATTGCCTTTTATTTTTTTACTTTGTTGAAGATGTACAACTAAAACTTATATTCGCTCACCAACACACAAATAAATACACTCATTCACCCAAACAACTGTTTCCACATGCACTCTTAAACCTAATCACCTAGTCAATCAACCATTCACACATCTATGCAGAGTTACACACACACCATCCAACCACGCACAAACTCAGTGTTCCATACAAATACTCACCCAACTAATCAATAACTAATATACACACTCATGTAGTTAGTGACCAACTGATGCAGCATGTTACAACAGAGACAGTGATGCACACATTCACATAGTTTAGTTACTAATCCATGTATTAAGTGAGACACTTTTAATTACTCACTTAAACAGACAGTCAGACAGCTACTAAATCCTCCATCCAGACAGTTATATATCCACTCAATCTTCAATACAGATTGGTATATATATAATACATATTTACATTTCAAACTAAACCACATTCACTGGATGATATCATCAGTGATGTCATCAGTGGTGTCATTTGAGATGTCATCAGTGATGTCATCAGTGATGTCACTGACCATGTCATGAATGATGCAATATGTGACATCATTAGCAGTGCATTGCGGGCACGCGAGTTATAGTCAGCAGAACTAACTATAACGGAGGAATTTCTATGGTTTTGTACGAGTGAAATGGCCAGCTAACTATAATACCCCTGAAACCTATGTTTTTTTCTGTGACTTTCTAAGGTTTTTTAAACGCTAATTTCTAACTATAACGTCTCTGAAAACCTATGTTTTTTTCAGTGAATATATATACATATATATTACCTACTGGCAGTCGCCAGTAGGTAGTTATAGTTAGGACCTAGTTTCCATACGAAAAGCATTTTTGGATTTGCCAATATCTTTGGCGCCGTTTGACGAATTTTCGTGAAATTTTCAAAACTAATGGGGCGGTCTGGTCAGCTCCTGTCTTAAAAGTTTTGACGTGATTTGTCAAGCGGGGGCTGGGAATAAAGGGGGTTCCCAAAATGCGTTTTCTCCATTTTAATTTCCATAGGAACTTTTGTTGTGACTACAGCCCCAACTGCTGATCAGAGTTACCCCACAGAGAGGTAGCTGTTGTTCCAGAGTGCACTCTGCTTTAAATGGTGGAAATCCGTTCAGTAGTCCCTGAGAAATTTAAAACTAAAAAATATGGATATCTGGTGACCGCGGTGGATTCGCGAACCCTCCCGATCACGAGCTTCATTTTGATTGGCTATCAACACTCCAAACCAAGAAGTGTTGGCAGCCATCTTGTGACTTGGTAAAACCAAGCCAGAATAAAAAAGGGAATTAATTGATAAAAAAAAGAAAAGGGGGCAGGGTAGAAACACCCTGACCCCCTAGGCTTGGTCAGGGGGTCCCACAGGGACCCCAGGGCAAAAAAAAGCATTTTTTATTTTTAGTTTTTTCACCGGAATTCTCGCTGGATGTGCAAATCCGGCTGAAAATCTTTTAAAAATACAACGCACTGCTCCCACCCTGCAATAGCAAACATCTGCTTTGCTTCATGGAAGCGAGAGCAGGAAAACTGCTCTCACTTCCATGAAGCAAAGCAGAATTGCTTTTGGACAAGGGGAGCCTCATGTTTGCAGCTCCCCTTGTCCAAAGAAGCAATGCCATGTCCCATAGGAGGTGGGGAGCCAGCTGGGACCGTGGGGGCATTGGGGCCCCCTGCGGTTGCCAACATGAGGGCAGGCCCTGACTGATGGGGTCCCCAGGGCAAAATAAAAGCCCTTAGGGAGGGGTAAATGTGTTTTTTTATGTACAAAATGTCTAGGCCTCGGGGGATAGAGTCCACGAGGCAGAGCTTGAATGATGAGAATGGGGACTTTTTTTTCTCTCGCGTGGCCGTAGTCGCAACCCCATTGTGGCTCTCAGCGCTGCCCCCAGTGTAACCGCAATGGGTTCACGACTCCAGGCAAAATTAAAAAAGAGTATGTATGTTTTTTTAAAAGTAAGATTGACTGTTGGGTTATAGGGTGGCTCTAAAAAGAACCCTGGTTTTCAATATGAGTTTGTTGTAGCTACATGTAAATGCGGATGCATAGCTTTAGGTTGTTGAGAAAAACCTTTCCTTGATCTGTGAAGTCCACTCCATCACTTCTGTAGATGTCGTTCATATCAAAACGTAGATTGTTTTTATAGATGGACCCCATTCTATGATCTCTGAGGTATGCAGAAACAGCTTTATTGACATTCTTCCTAGCTTTCTCAAACTGCGGACAGAATTGATTTGACCACTTCCATTTCTGTATTTGACATATATTAGAGAATAGAAAGACAATTTTGAGGCAAAAGTAACATCAATTGTGCGAAGGTATCCTTCATTAGCATTTCCAGCCCTACCCCATTCAATGTGCCAAGGTCACCACAGTGCTCAATCATGAGGTCAGGGGGTTGGGGATGCAAAAAGGTTTTAACCAAAGGCAACAATTGGTGCTACTTTAATCCTCTCTGTGCAATCCATTTAGTGTCCACAATTTGCAAACCTAGGTTTTTGTCAATACCTCTCTGTTCAGCATACCTTTTGCACCAGAACACATATATGTGCCCTACAATCTACACAGTGAGCATCTCAAAGAGATGTCTGGAAGGAATGAAAATATGTCTGTAGCTGAGGTAGTCAGTTGGCAGAATGAGAGGTATCTAAAATGGTGGAGAACATGTTGTTTTTTAAAAAGCTGATAAATGATTGGCTGTTCATCAAGATTGTGCACTCAAATATAGGATGCATGTTAGTTTGCTGAGATTTCATGTTTGTGATTCGTTATTAGAAAATGTTATATAGGTACAGTAGATACCATAAGGTAATATTATGCACAAGTCAACCACACCCATTGTTTGCATTAGTAAGCTTGTGTGCTGCACTTGAAAGTACGGCTAACTTGTGACCTGCCAGTACAGTTGACTGTTCCATGAACTGTTACTATGAAAACTGGCATTAAGTAGAATGGGGGAAGGGTTGAAACTTAACTGTGGACCTAAAATGTGAAATGGATACTTAAATATAGGTGAAAAGTTAGTAAATAAATGTTTTCTAAGAGAGTAGTATGTGGAGAAGTAGTATGTTGCTGAAACACTATACTAGTATTATTAAAAATAGGTTTTTGAACTCCCATGTGGGTTTGAGGCTCCAACGCAGTGGAGTCGCGACTCAAGAAAATTATGAAAGCAGTTTGGGCACCATTTGAAGACGGTTAGAAAGGGTTACTATGTCTAACCAATAGAAATGTGTTTTAGAATTTGAAATACTGATGAAAGCAATGCAATTTGATACTTACATTATTTGAGTGCAAAAAGAGAGGCACTGTTTGCCATTTCTGGTTTTACCTTTCTGAGAAAAGTGCATTACATTTCTGGTGTGGAAAAGAAAATCTTTCTGATATTTGGTATTCTGCAATACTACCTCAAATGTGAGTAACCAATTTGTAAGGTGCATTATATAAAATATTCTGCACTGCTTTATTGTTTCTAATGATTTTTTTGCTAAAAAAAAAAAAAATCCAAGTGTGGAAATTGTAAGACAAATACAATGTATGAAATATGTTATGAAATGTACCGCTCTCTATTGTACTTTGTATTATTGTAATGAAATGATTTTTGAAATAGTTTGTAGATAGTAACATGGTAGAAGGGTTAGTGTTTGCTTTCTGAAAATTACCCAGGCAGTACTCTTGTACTGAACTTTTCACTGAGGCACTACTCATCTAGTCATGCATTCTCTCAGGCACTACCCATCTATTTTTATGTTTCTTTGATATATGATGCCACTTATAAAAGGTACAGACACATGCATGCATGCTCTCTGGAATATGGTGAGACTTTTAACAGATACATTGAAAAAGTTGCTGCTTTGGATTTGACTAGGCTCAAGACTGAGTAGTTGCTGAATAGTGAAGCTGCAGGTCAAAAGTGAGGTTTAAGACATGTTGGCAGAGTGATTAGTGATTAGCTTAGCTGGTATTGGTCTATGGAGATGTATACTTCAAGTATGCCGCATCATTTGAGGTGTCTTTTTAGTCTTATGACTGAACTATGTGTCTGTGTGCACATGTATTCTGTCACATGTTATGACTAAATAGATGGTAGAGGCGTAAAACACTGGTACGCATGTATTTGTATGGTTCTTTTACATATCATGCCATTAGGAAAAGGCACAGACACGTGCATGCCATGTTATCCCTCAGACAGTAACTATAAATTTGTGTAATCATGCAGGCACTACTATCCCACTCAAAGATTCAGTAAGGCACTACACATGCTCTTATCTACTCACTCAGGTACTACTGGTGCACTGATAGAATGTCTCAAGCATTAGTTTTACACAGTTATTTTCTCTCATGTACTTCTCATACGGTTATACAATCATCTGCTTACTACCACTGCAGTCATAGAATCAATCAGGCAGTACCCATGCACTTTCCTATTCTTTCATGCACTACTCATAGACTCTTGTCTTCAACCATGTGTTAGTCTTGACATCATGGTTTGTTTAAGGACATTTTCCCTGCACTGTTCTAATCGCCCATTTGTTACTGCTGCTCTCATGCAATTATCCAGGCAGTACTCTTGCACTGAACTATTCACTCAGGTGCTACCCATCCAGTCATCCATTCTCTCAGGCACTACCCACTACCCATCTATTTGTCTGTTTATTTGATATATGATGCCAGTTTTAAAAGGTACAGACACTTGCATGCATGATCTCTGGAACATTGTGAGTCTTTTAACAGAGACATTGAAAAAGTTGCTGCTTTGTATTTGGCGAGGCCCAATACTCTGAGTAGTTGCTGAATAGTGAAGCTGCAGCCCAAAAGTGAGGATTTAGGCATGTTGGCAGAGGGATTAGTGATTAGGTTAGCTTGTATTGGTCTATTAAGATGTACACTTCAAGTATACCGCATAATTTTAGGTATCGCTTTAAAATGGGAAGTGTAGTCTGTCAAGTTTAAGAGACTTTTTAGTCTTATGAGTGAGGTATGTGTCTGGGTGCACATGTATTCTCTCACGTGTTATGTCTAAACAGATGTTAGGGGTATACAACTTTAGTAGACATGTAACTGTATGTTGCTTTTATATATGATACCACTAGGAAAAGGCACAGACACATGCATGCCATGTAATCCCTCAGACATTAACCATATATTCGTGAAATCACCCAGGCACTACTATCCCACTCAGAGATTCAGTCAGACACTACCCATGCTCTTAACTACTCACTTTGATCCTACTGATGCACTCCTAGAAAGGGCCTAAATCCATCGGTTTTTTTGCTCACCATGCCACCCCAGTTTAGAACTGGCCATATATATTTGAAAGTGACTTGTCTGGACTTTCATATGCAGTGAACCACATAATAAAAACAGGAGTTCATCTTACGCATGTTTCTGCAATGGAAGTTATGGACAAAGTTCAACAAAGAAACAATCATTTAGAATCTCAGTTAATTAATTCGATGGTGTGTCAACGTGGTACCAATGAGTATTGGTATCGTTGTCACGGCAAACTTAAATGTATGTTAAGAAACATAGGTACCCCCTACGTGGTTTCTAACACTTAGCTGTGCTGAATATGCATGGTACGAATTACTTGAATTTCTAAGAAAAGCAAATTTGTATGTAAAAAGCATTGAATTGAAGACAGCTGGAGAACTGTGTTCCTTGGATCCTGTGAATATTTGCAGATATTTTAGTGATAGGTTTCAAGCTATGATGTCTTTTATCTGCAATAAAAATAATTCACCTCTTGGAGAAGTTACTGATTTCTTTTGGAGAAAGGAGTACCAAGCCAGAGGTGCTCCTCATATACACATGCTATTATGGATCAAGAATGCACCAAAATTTGGAACTGATACAGATGAAAGTTTTTTGTCTTTCATCGAAGAGCATGTTACTTGTGCCATTCCAAAAAGAGTAGAAGAAAACAGCTTAAGACAACAAGTTTTACGTTTTCAAAGTCATCGATGTGAAAAATAATACAAGTCAAAGGGAAAAGTTTAAACAAAATGTTTTGGATTCCCACGTCCAATAATTTCAAAAGGAGGAGTCAATAGTTTTATGTCAGCAGTAAGACATTCTATAACTCGAAAATCTCTGAAGAATATATACAACATAAAAAGAACTGAAGATTCAAATTATTTTAATGACTACAATCCAGTGATTTTGACAATGTGGAATGCAAACATGGATAACGAGTATTTTGCAGATAATTAAATTGATGTTGCTCACTATGTTACATCATATATAACGAAATCTGAAAAGACAGAGTTGAAAGAAATGTGGGAAGAAATTTCACAAGAGAAGAGTGTTAGTAACAAATTGTACAGCTTCAGCTTAAAAATGCTTTTCTATCGAGAGATTGGACACTATGAATGTTCGGATCGTTTGAGCTCTGCCAGTTTATATTAAAAAGTCAGGAGGAATCATTTGGGTAAGTCTAGGTCTTGCCACCACACGAAATAGAGTATTGAAATCTCTACAAAAAATTGAATACTAAGCATTGAATGAACCAGAAAGTACTGATATTGTTAAAACTAATATGTTGGATACGTACTATCCCAAAAGGAGTTCACATCTGAAAAATCAATGTCTATATGAAGTACTGCAACAATACAGCTTTAAGAGAAATGTTACAGAAAATATAAATGAAGAAAACTATGCAGTAATTGGATGTGATGGATGTCTGGTAAAACATGCCAAAGGAAGTCTTATTAACCATAGAAAACTCAGTTGCGAAACTCCAGATAAAAGGAAATTTTTCTATTTAGCACTTCTGCAACTCTTCAACCTGTGGCGTAGTAAAATGGAATTACTTGGAGATTTTGACTGTTATGAAGATTCTTTTAATTCATATAAAGATACCATTAAATGCAAACTTTTTCTTACTTATCTACAAATATTAAATGAAGAGATTGAACAAGAAACTACTATTGTAGCTGAAATAGCTAGAGACAGTACTCAAGATAGTCAAAGTTCTGCTCCACTAAGTCAGGATTCACTAAGACAACCAATTATTGAAAATGAAGCAGCAATAGTCATGAATGAAGTAGAAACGGCAATGCAACAAGCACAACAGGATATTATTGAGTTGGGAAACTTGGAAGAAGAACTAAATATTGAAAAAGAAAAGTAATATGTCAGCAAGTGACAGGACAGATACAGCATAGTTTTGCTGCATGAAAAAAAAAGAATGCCAAATGCATATCATTTTAATCCTATTCGAAAATAATTCAGTGGTCAAGCTGGAACAGGAAAAAGTTTCTTAATTAAAGTTTGACCAGTTATCTACACAAAACTACTGAATTATATTTATCTTGCGTTGTAACAACTCCAACTGGATTAGCAGCACACAACATTAAAGGGATTACTTTACGTCGATTACTCTTGCTACCAGTTGAGCATGAAAATAAATTGGAGTAGCAGAAGCTATCTGGAGAAGCTTGTTATGAAGTTTCAAGAGTACTAAAGAAAATTAAACTTCTAATCATTGGTGAGGTGAGCTTGGTCCCAAACTTAATGCTTGCCTTTGTACATTTAAGAATGCAACAGATTTTAAAAACAGATTATGCTGTTCTGTTTGAAGGAAAACATGTAATTGTATATGGCGATCTACTGCAACTTACTACTGTGAAAGGGCAACCAGTTTTTAAAACAATTGTCCATGAAGACACTTGGAAATCTTTGGGAAGTATTGGAAATGTGAAGATTTGGTCTCATTTTAAATATAAAGAACTTATTAAGAATATGCGACAAGCAAGTGATGAACATTATGGAAACATTCTTCAAGATAGAAGAATTGGTGTTTTGATAAAACATGGTAAACAAGCTTTACAAAGTTGGCTACTAAGGAACTTGTTTACAAACGAAAACGTAGCACCTGAAATAATATACCAAAAATTGGAGAAAAGAAGTCTATAGTTTGCCCAATGCCTACACTGCAAGAGTGTTCTACATTCAATCAAGAACTTTTGAAACTGGAAAAACAACCAATAGTGAAAATGGAAGCTGAAGGAGTTACTATTCTTCTCTCAGAGAAATTACAGTCAAAATTGGATACTTTGGAAAAGTCTGTATCTAAGACTGCAGGTTTAGAAAAGACTTCATATGTGTGTGTAAACTGTCGGGTAATTTTGCAGCATTATTTGAATGTAGAAGAAGGTTTAGTAAATGGAGCAATGGGAAAAGTTGTTGATTTTGTAAATTTTCAGAACAGAGATGGAATAGATTTTTTGAAGGTTAAATTTGAACAGATTGAAGAGGTAAAACAGATTGGACATTGTGCTGTTCATTTTTTGCTTGTAAAAGACTTGTATGTTTATAGAAAACAGGTTCCTCTTTGTTTAGCATATGCAGTAACCATTCATAAATCTCAAGGTTTATGTGTATACAGTGCTTTGGTAAATATAGGAAGTACAGTGTTTAAAGAGGGCATAGCATACATTGCATGGTCTCAAGTAAGAACATTATCTGGTTTGTATTTGATTGACTTTGATAAGAAAAGGATTAGTGCTGATCCAAATTCTGTAAGAGAGTACAATCGTTTAAGAAGAGTTTATGCTCCTTATTTAGGTGAATATCCCGTATATGAGAAGCATGTAGTGTGTCCAAAATGGAAATATGACAAACATTCTACTGAGATTCAAAAAAAGAAAACAATTCAAGAGAATCATGAAGGTGCAAAGAAAATGAAAATGGACACTGTTGATGATATTGTAGGATACCAGTTAGAAAATAGTTCAGGTATCAACTGCTATGCTAATTGCGAATGTTGTGTTTTATCTAGAAGATCTTCATCATGAAATTATGGAAAATCAATAAAAAAGATTCTGTCCTTTACTACATTATATTTTTCAACAGTTGGTAACTGACAGAAGTAAAATCCATACTGCTTCTGGAATTCAGCATCTTTTGGATATACGTACTGGTTCATTGAAATTTACACTCAATATACAGCAAGATGCTCAGGAATTTCTTATGTTTATGCTTGGAGTATTGGAAGATAAAGGAATAGAAATTGAAAATTCCTTTGGACGAAGTTACAGATGGGATCATAAATGTGAAGAGTGTTCATTTTCTTCTACCGCTGAAATAGACACTGAACAATTCATATACTTGATGATACCAGATTGGAAATGAGTATCTTTTAACAGATTAGAATAAACAGCTAATCCAGATATGAAATGTTCTCATTGTAAATCAGAAATGTTGTCAACATTATATATGGAAAGATTTGGAAAATATGTCATTTTAATGCTACAACGTTGTACAGCAAATGGAAGAAAATTAGAAACCAAAATTAAAAGTTTTGTGGGAAGTCAAGTATCAATTTCAGGAAGAACTTTTAAAGCACTGGCTATTATTTTCCATGATGGACCTACTACAACATCTGGACACTATACTGTGTATTTAAAGTGCATTAAAGGATGGACACAATGCAATGATGCCCAATTTGAAATTCAAATGTAGGTTGCCTCACGAATTACCAAATTCATATCTGATATTTTTGATGCCAAAGTTTTGAAAACATCATTCAGCCTATTGGGAAGATGTGAACACGAATTAACAAGTTTATTTGGGATATTTTCAATACAAAGGTTTCGGAAACATTATTCGGCCTATTAGGAAGATGTGAATGATTAGTGTATGGATTATTGTTTGAGCTAATTCATATTGCATTTGGAAAATTGTGTTTAGAAACAAGTACTTTATACATTTTTTGTCTATATTATACGAGATGTAAATGAGAGTGTACATTTTACAAAATGTAGTTGAGAGAAATAAAAGACTTAATGTAGTTGAAGAACGTAATTAAGAAACTTTAGATAGGTAAACATGTTCTAAATATTGCTCAGCGCTGATTTGGGGCCAGATGTACTACCATTGGATTTAGCACCTCGCAATTAGTGACAAATTGCGAGTCGCAAATTGCGAGGCGCTAAATGAAATGTACAACAGTGTCTCAGACACTTTGCGATTCCCAATGGGGTCGCAAATTGAGAGGCTCATGAATATTAATGAGCCTTTCGCAATTTGCGACCCCATTGGGAATGGCAGGCCCTACCAGGTATGATGACCTGCTGGGCCCAGCAGACCACCATGTCTGGTACTGCTTTTAAATAAAGCAGTTTTTTAATAATGCGGCCTGTTTTCCTTAAAGGAAAACGGGATGCATTTAAAAAAGAAAAAAATGAAAAGTTTTCGTTCCTTGGGACCACTGCCTGCCTTTAAAAAATATTTTCCCCTGCATTTGCAAAGGGGGAATCCTTCTTTTTTGCGAGTGCATTTCCTCCCTCTCGAAGAGGGTGGTAATTTGTGAGTGTTTTGCAACCACAATTACAGTCGCAAAACATTGATTCATGTGCTTCTGCTTGCTATTAGGAAGGGAACACCCTTTCCTAACAGCGAGTCGCAAAACCTATTTAGCGAGTCGCAAATAAATTGCAACTCGCTAAATAGGCTTTGTAAATGGCCCATGCTTCTCAGGTCAAGGGGCAAGATGGCGGCCGGTTAAGGTAGCTGGAGCAGACATGTCGATCCAAGCACAGTGAATCAAATCTTTGAGGGAATTGGTCTAAAGAAGAACTAAACAATACTCACCATGTAAATGCCTGCCAACCTACTCAGCTGGGACGCGGTGGTGAGCGCCGGTCTGGGACTCCGGAGCGGCTCTGAGGAGGTTTGGCTGCGGGGGAATATCACGGTACTGGCATCGCTGGTTGAACGCGTGCTCGTGTTTGCCGGCTGCCGGCGCTGCCTGCGAAAAGTACCAACAAGAATGGCTCTAAAAGTGGCGGGCTCGTCCAGGGGAAGGACTGGAGCGGCGATGGACTCTGCGGCCCCCGAATCAAAGCGGGGCGGTCGGCGGACGCTGCATACAACTAAACCGGCTCCAGAGAAGGACAGGGAGCTGGTCTCAGTCAGGGGAAGAGGCGGGGCCTCGCTGGGACGACGGGTGCCGGGTAGCTCTGTATTGGAAATGCTGCGTGCTTCTGCTCTCGAGGACAAACAGCCTGACAAACAGGCCACAGCCAAAATCACAGGAGGTGCTGAGACTGAAAGTGAGGCGGTCCCGCCGGGCAAGGATACTGTAGCAGCTGAGGGGGAGACTCTGCTGACTAAATCATCTGTTGGAGGAGAAGTAAGTCCTGAACTCATTCAGAATGCAGATGTATTACAGGGTATAGCGGGGATGAGCAGAGGTACAGCAAGACATCAATGGGGCATAACTGTCAGGAGAAAATTTATGAAGTCAAAACAGATATGGCACTGACTATTACTGACACAGAGTTAGTAGATCTGGCATCATATGGGACTCCAACCAAAAAGATAAAACAAAACCCTCAGGGGGGATCGCTAATAAATTTAGAAGCAGAGGCAGACCCTAATGATTGCTTCTTCTCTCTGTCTGATGGCCCTGAGTGGTCAGCCAATGACTCTGGATCCTCAATTATATCAACTGATGATGAAATTGAAAACGAAAGTGATTTGGCGAACACCGGAGATCCTCTTTATATGACTGCTCGGTGGACTAGTGGTAAAAAACCCGGTCATCATACACAAAGGCCAGCAAACTTGAAATGGGATTATTCTCTCTCCGATCAAGGTAAACTTACCAAAAGTATAGTATCTCAAGATACTTCTGGCTCACAAACCCCGACACTAGAGACTGTCTTACAGACAATAATACAACATCGCAACGAAACGAGGGCAGATGCTCGTAAAGCGCAGAATGCTGCACGGAAAGTTCAAGGAGCAGTACGGAAGTTGACAAAAGTATGCAATACTATACGTGAGCGACTTGCAGAACTCGAAACTCGAGTTACTTTGGTAGAGACTGAAGTCGCCGAGAACCTTGGCCAAGCTAAGGAACAAGAGGAACGTATTACGGACATACAATGGAAACTGGAAGAAAGTGAGAATTGGCAGCGGCGCAACAATCTGAGGGTACTGGGAGTTCTAGAGGGGAAGGAAGGAATAGATATACGAACTTATATGTTGGACCTCTTTCAACAAGCATTTCCGGAACTTACAGGATGGAATTGGCAACTAGAGATCCAGCGGGTTCATCGGAGACCGTTTACTCCCAGAAATCCAGGCGGGGAAGGAGCAAAGCCTAGAGCCATTTTTTTGGGGGGGGGTAATTATCTTTTAAGACAGGCCGTGTTTTTGAAAAAGCCAGACCTGAGGCCAGGAGAAATGTGGACGATGTTTCCTTTTTTGTAAGACCTGACTTTTGCCATGTCACTGTGGAAAGGAGGTGGCGTTTGCACCAGCTGATAAAACCCTTTCAAGACAAGGGGGCAAAAGTTTACTTGAACAATCCCGCAACCCTGAAGGTAGTCTGGCAAGGGGGAACACATTTTTTTACATCTGAGATAAAGGTTCAAGAATTTTTGGCTGAATTGAAGTCGTCGGGAGGAGATGGGGGGGCAATCATGCTTCCTTTTCTCCTAAAGATCGATAACTATGGGCGTATGGGGGAAAGGAAAATTTAATATTAGTTGTATCTAAAGGGGCTATTCCCACCTAAGAAGGACCTTAGGGTATAGTTTTGTGATTGATTCACGGTGTCGGCTAACCGCTCTCCATCTCCGCCAACAGACCGATGAGTGGTCTGGGCATTCCCCGAATATGGGAGAGAGAGAGGGAGGGGAGGTGGTGGGGGGTGGTAGAGGTGGGGTAAAGGGGAAGGGGGGCCAAGTGGTTTGGGGTGGGGGGCACTAAACAGGGGGAAAAAATTCAGAGAGCTTACGAAAAAAGAATCTAAAAAATGTGCTAAAGTGCTGAGAATAATAACAAAAATGAGAGTCAATCTTACATATCCAGATTTATATTTGTATGTCAGGGGAAAAAGAAATAAAATAAAAATAGAGGGACAACATTTTAGTCTTTATGGGTAAGATGACAATCTGTTCAGTCAATATATGTGGCTTAGGAGATAGGAGTAAACGAGATAGAACCATGGAAATGGTCAAATATATTAATCCTGACATAATTGCCTTCCAGGAAACACATTTACCATGGGAGAAGAGGGGATTAATTATGATTAAGGGCTATTCATTAATGGCTTGTTCTACGCAAACCTCCAATATGAGAGGGGTGGCTATCTTGGCTAAAAATCGAATAGGATCTGCTAGGTGTACAATGGGAGACGCCGGAGGGAGGTGGGCTCTGGCTGAGCTTGAATGTGGAATACCAATAGCCACGGTGTACGGATCAAATCAAGATGAGCCTAAATTATTTGAAGATTTGGAGATGGAGTTAGTGACTTGGCCCACACCTATTATAATGTGTGGGGATTTTAATATTCATTTAGGAGCAGGCAATTTGATGCTTAATAGATATCAAGGGTGGAAGCCCAGTGTATTTCGAGCACTAGTATCACTGATTAAAAGCCACGGGCTGATAGATGGGTGGCCCGCTAAATTTCCCAACAACCCAGGCTATACATACTTCTCTTACCCCCATCAGAAATATGTACGGTTGGATTATTTTTTTATTTCTAATCCCATTACAGGAGTAGCTGAGGTTGAAATACTGCCCAAACTAATATCTGATCATAATCCTCTGATCCTTAGGGTAAGATTACCGCAACTCTATAAGTACCAGGCACAATGGACATTCGATCGAAAACTGTTGGTTGATCAGGAGTATATCCGTTACTTTAAAATCTGGATAAGGGATTTTTTTAACTTGAATAGATTTAGTGCTCCGCGTAATGTGGTTTGGGATGCATTCAAGGCTGGAGTAATAGGGGAGATGGTAAGCTTTGTGTCTAACCAAAGATTGCAACAAGGGAAGAGGATTAAGCAACTATATGCCAAACTCAGAGATCTGGAGAAAGAGCATTTGGGTAAAATAGTGCGGGGGATAGAAGTGGCAACAACTCAACTAGATATCACGGTGGTCAAAGCTGAGATAGGCTCCTATCACTCCCAAAAAGCTGCAGCAGGGTATCAGACTCATAGGTCAGAGTGTTACGAATATGGTGAAACTGTAGGGAAGCTACTGGCCCTGAAGACAAGACAAAAAACAATGAAGAGCCAGATATCCTCAATATGTAATCAGGGGACTCTATATACTGACCCAGGGGATATAGTAAAAGTATTTCATGAATTTTATCAAGATCTTTATATGGAGGCGAAGCAAGGTCCCTGCAGTGATATTTATGGGAGGGCTAGTAAAGAATATAGGACATTAGGAGAAGATGTCAGTGAGAAACTCGAGACTGAATTCCCACTTGAAGAGGTACGAATAGCAATACAGCAGTTGGCCTCGGGGAAAGCAGCTGGCCCCGACAAGATTCCATCAGAATCTTATAAAATCTTTCAGGAAGAGCTAACCCCCCTGATCTGGGACCTCTTTATGGGAGTACAACATCTTGGGAACCCCCCAGATTGTTGGAAGGGCACTAATATTGTCATCTTCCCCAAGAAATGTAAACCATTGGATAAGCCCACCTCATATAGACCCATTTCCCTAATAAACGCGGACGCAAAAATCCATTCTAAAATATTGGCGAACCGCCTCCAGAGGGTCATAGCGAGCCTTGTGTCACCCTGGCAGCATGGTTTCGTACCTGGACGAGATACAACTGATCATAAAAGACGAGCAGTGGCCCTATTTGACATCGTAAGGGAGACTAATGGGCAGCTAGCTATGATCCTTCTGGATGCGGAAAAAGCATTCGACCGGGTGTCATGGGAGTATCTATGGAGCATTTTGGCAGCCAAAGGGTTTGGACCCCGGGTTATCACAGCAATTAAAGCTATGTATAAAGCTCCCTATGCGAAATTACAGCTAATAGGCAGAGAAACAGAAATGATTAGGGTCTCCCGAGGTACTAGGCAGGGATTTCCCTGCTCACCAATTCTATTTGCCCTTTATGTTGACCCATTTATCCAAATGATAATTGAGAATAGGGTAATTGTCCCAATCATGACTCAGGGGTATGGAACTAAAATACTTGCTTACGCAGATGACATTGCGATACTAACACCTAACCCTGAGGAAGCTATAAGGGAAATCGAGGATATTGTATTTGGGAAAGAATCAGGGTACTTATTGAATAAATCAAAGACCCAAATAATCTGTACCGACAATATCGCCTTTACGGACAACCGAAGAGTAAAGACTGCTACGTATCTTGGTGTCAAGATTACACCGGATATTAGGCAGATTGCTCAAATAAATTTAAACCCTGTGATCAGTAAAATAGCCCAAGATCTTAGGCGAATGAACTCATTTCATTTAACCATTATAGGGAGGGTGAACGTTCTTAAAATGATAATGTTTCCCAAGGTGTTATACTTATTTAGGTCACTCCCGGTGGAAATAGAAGGATCTATAATTAAAACGCTAGATTCAATATTTAATAGATTTATTTGGCAATATGGCAAGGTTAGGAGATCTCTTAAATTTCTTACTCTACCACAAGCACGGGGTGGGTGGGCGGCTCCTAATTTAACCTTTTACCACTGGGCTGCTCTGTTACAACGAATGAATATACTTTTTTTTAAAAAATCTGCTAATAATGTACAGGGTAAAGAGCTCCCAACAATTTATGAACTGGCACTAGGGGAAGAGACGAAGGCATTATTTCTAAGTAAAGTAGAACCGAGCTATTATAAGAAAGTACGATGTAAGATTATTCTCAGTGCTTGGAAAAATTGGGTCAGAATACAAAAACACATGAACATTGAGAAGATAACTAAATATACACCTATCTGGAAGTCAATTTTGTCTCCCCCTGTGTATTATGATGCAATAGCTAAACAGTGGGAACAACTAGGATTACGGACGTTGGGGGATATTCAGCTAAACGGACAAGAAGTTGGAATCTCGGGCGGACATTACCTTAAATACTTACAAATTAAGGGGGTGGTTGGTAAATTCAGACCAACGATATCTAATGTTAAACTCGCACTGTTTGAAACTATGGTGAAATCTGCTTGTAACATCAAACACCTATATAGCTTGATGATGGAGCAAGCTCAAGATGATATAGACAAAACTGAAAGAAAATGGGCCAACAAACTAGAGGATGAAGATATTGATATGACATTACAATTAGGGAAAAAATGCTCCTATCAGCTAATTTAAAATCACAACATTATACGGCGATCTATAACCTATATTTCACTCCAGCTAAACTATTTCAATGGGGAAAAAGGGAGGACGACAAATGCCCTAGATGTGGGGTAGGACCAGCAGAGGACATCCATATGTTTTATGGGTGCGTACAACTGGATCTGATCAAAACTGAATTGGTAAAGTTTTGGGTAAGGATCCTTGGTAAAACTGTAGAATTAACCCCTACGCTCATGTTGATTGGATATGATAGCAAGTTAGAACTAGATCGAGTTCAGATTAGCATCATATTCATCTCGGTTACCATAATTAGAATACTTATTGCTACCAGATGGATGAATTTCAGGCTCGCTTTATAGCTGTCTATAATCTTGAACAGGCTCTGTACACCTGTAAGGGATATCAAGTTAAAAAATGGGACACTAAATTATGGACTCCCGTAACAAAATGGTTAAAAGGGTAAGGGTAAAGTATAAAATACTTTTTTTTTCTTTTTTTTGTGCTTCTATGAATGTTTTGGCTATATTATTGCTTTTCTGTTACTTTCATTATGTATTGGGATTAATTAGCAAGCTTTGACAAATTGTTAAAAAAAATGAAATGACTTCTTATATGTATTTAAGTGTAATATCTCTCTGAATGCTGATAAATAAAAAAAATTAAAAAAATGCATGGTACTCAAATAGGTCTTAAATCCATATTAACACTAACATATGCCTCTGTTCAGTTGTGTTATTTCTGATTGTGAAGAGATTTATTGACTTATACGGAAGAGTATGGATAATTGAGAAGCATCTTCAATATATCATTTATATCTCCCCCCCAAAAAAAAGTAAATGGCCCATGCTATTTTTGCATGCGCAAACGGATTTGTAAACCCGTTTGCGCATGCAAAAAGGGTCGTACATCTGGCCCTTGGTTTTTTTTACAATCTTGTTGATTGTTTCTTTCCCTCTTTGTTGTATGATGATACTACATTGAAATCACCGTGTATGGTGAAATTAAGTAGAATCTGAGAACAGCAAAATATGAAACTGGAAATGTTACGTAATTCTAAAATTATGTTGTGTTCTTAAAAGTATAATATTATATTCTATAACAGTTTTTCTTCTTCTTTTTTACAGAAGGTAACGGTGAAGTTTGAAAAGATTTTAAATTCAGTTTACAGCAATAATACTGTAAAATAGTTCCACTGAGTTTTGTATCTACATTAGTAAAAAAGGTAAGAAGAAATAATGTAATATGCATGATAATGTGAAATAATGTTTAGAGCCACTTTTACTGTACTCATCCATTCCTAAAAACACTACCAATGTATGTAACTATGCACTCAGGCATTATTCCCACACTCATTCAATTTACCCAGGCACTACCCATGTACTGGCACAATCACCCAGACCCTGCTCATGCAATCACTCACTTACTATCCATGTACTTATCCATGCACTAAGGCACTACCTCTGCACTCATGCAATCACCCAGGTACTACCCATATGCTAATCCATGCAATCAGGCACTACTATTGCATTCTTGCATTTACTCAGTTATCACACATGCACTCATCCAATCACCCAGGCAATAGGTATGCACTCATGCAATCTCCCAGGCACTACCCATGCACTCATCCATTCTGTCAAATAGTACACATGCACTTATGCATGCCCTCAGGCGCTACCCCTGTACTCATGCAATCATACAGGCACTACCCATGCAGTCCTTCAGTCACCCAAGGACTAGCCATGCAGTCATGCAATCACCCAGGTACTACCCATGCACTCATGGGATCATCCAGGCACTACCCCTGCACTCATCCATGCACTTAGGCAGTACACATGCACTCATGCAATCACACAGGCACTACTCATGCACTCCTCCAATCACTCAGGCAATACATATGCACTCTTCGAAACACCCAAGCACTACCCATGCACTCATAAAATCTCTCAGGCACTTCTCATGCACTCATCCATGCACTCAGGTACTACGCCTCCACTCTTGCAATCACTGAGTCAGTACATATGTACTCATACAATCACACAGGCAGTACCCATGCATTCATCCATTCTGTCAGTACTACCCACGCAATCATCCATGCAGTCAGACACTACCCTTGCACTCTTGTATTCACTCAGACAGAACATATGCACTCGTCCAATCACCCAGGCAGTGTCAATGCACTCATACAATCACCCAGGCACTACCCATACACTAAGGTACTACTCCTGCACTCATTTAATCATCCAGATACTACCCATGCACTCCTCCAATCATCCAAGCACTACTCATGCATTCATGAAATCACTTAGGCACTACCCATGTACTCATCCATGCACTCAGGCGCTATCCCTGCACTCATGCAATCATCCAAGCAGTACTCATGCACTCCTATAATCACCCAAACACTACCCACGCAGTACCCATACAGTCATCCACAAACTAAGGCAGTATGCATGCACTCATGCAAGCGCAGAGGCACTACCCATGCACTCGTCCAATCACTCAGACAGTACACATGCAGTCCTGCAAACACCCAGGCAGTAGCCATGCACTCATGCAATCACCCAGGGACTACCAATGCACACATCCATTCTCTCAAATACTACCCATGCACTATGCATTCCATGAGGCACTTCCCGTGCACTCATCCAATCACACAGTCACTACCCATGCACTTTTTCAATCGCCCAGACACTACACATACACTCCTACAATAACCCAAGCACTACCAATGCACTCCTTCAATCAACCAGGCACTACCCATGCACTCATGCAAACACCCAGGCATTACCCATGCACTCATCCATTCTCTCAAACACTACTAATGCACTCATCTATGCTCTCAGGTGCTACCTCTGCACTCATGCAATCATACACACTCTACCCATGTACTCCTTCAATTACTCAGGCTCTACCCATGCACTCATGCAACCACTCAGGCTCTATCCATGCATTTATCCATGCACTCGGGCATACCCTTGCATTCTTGCAATCAGTCAGACAATACACATGAACTCCTCCAATCACCCTGGTAGTAACCACGTACTTATGCAATAACCCAGGCACTACCCGTGCACTCATGCAATCACACAGGCACTATACAAGTACTCCTGCAATAACTCAGACAGTATCCTTGCACTCATGCAATCACTCAGGCCATTTTTCCATTTTTAACCAGAATATGTGGTTCTGTAACCATTTTTTTTAAAATAGTGTTTTCTAACATTATTTTCTTTTTTGGGTGTTTTTGACTTTTTTTAAAAACAAAACTAAATTGAAGAGTCCATTATAACTATTTGAAAAAAAAGGAAAAGAAAATTTGGGAACAGGTAAACAAAATTAACACTTTGTATTAACCCCTTCGCTGCTAGGCCTTTTCCCCTCCTGTGCTAAGCCTTTTTTGGGCTATTGGGGGTAGTGCGCGCTTAGGCCCCTGTAACTTTTTGACCACAGTAGGTATCCATGCCAAATTTGCGTCCTTTTCTTCCAACATCATGCGGATTCTAAAGGTACCCAGGGTTTGTGGATTCTCCTAGAGAGTTCCCAGAAATTAGTCAAAATACAGCAAAATGTTTTTTTTTGTGAAAAATGGGGAAAAGTGGCTGCAAATGAAAGCGTCTGGGTTTTTCTCTGCAAATGATATCAAAAAAAGGTTTGTGGGGCTGAAATCACCATTTCTCCAGCTTTTAGGGAATGACAGATTTTTGTCAGAAATCCAACATTTTTTACACAGTTTAGACATTTTTCTGGGACATACCCTATTTTTGCTATTTTTTGTGCTTTCAACCTCCTTCCAGATAATGGTAGAAATGGGTAGAAAAGCAAAAATGGATCCTGGAAAGCTATACATTTTTAGAAAGTAGACAAAATTCTGAATTCAGCAAGGGGTCATTTGTGTAGATCCATCAAGGTTTCTTTATAGAAACTAACAGTTAAAAATAGGAAAAATTAAAAATTTGTTGAAAAAAGCAGCCTTTTGAGTCAACGTTTTCACCTGTAACTTCTACTAATTATGACATCTCTTTGAAAGCAATGTACCGTTACATCCGGTGGACCTTCCTGGTTGTGGGTATATATAGGACTTGTAGGTTCACCAAGAGCCCAACAAACCCAGAGTAAAAAACTGAGCAGCATTTTGTAATGTTTTTTTTTTTGTTCCGGGTATATAGCAATTATTGTGGGAAAATGTATACATGGAAAAATTGGTATGAAAGACACCTATGTATTTCTGAAATGGGAACAAATTACAGAATTTAGAAACAGTGCATATTTGCACATTTTCGAAATTGGGAATACTCATACTTGCATGACAATTATTGGTAATTTTTCAAACTGACTTTTTTTTTTACACAATGTCTTTCATTTGGAAGGGAGAAATGCATCAAAAATCAATAGGTAATAACAGTTGCTTTACAAATCTGAACTACCCTAAGTCTTCCGATAAAAATGGTACCTCACTTGTGCGGGTCGGCCTAGTGCCCGCGACAGGAAACGGCACAAAACGCAACCTGGTCACACCTCAATTTTGCAGTGAAAATTGACCCCTTTTTGGCAAAGTGACGAGCTGTAGTGTTTGAACCCTAGCCCTTCCAGCACCTAGGGAAACCTAGCAAACATATACATTTTTGAAAACTAGACACCCAGGGGAATCCAGGATGGGGTGACTTGACTGCCTCCCTCCATGGTCTGTTACCCAGAATCCCTTGCAAACATAAAAAATTGACAAAAAAAACACATTTTCCCCACATTTCTGTGATGGAAAGTTCTGGAATCTGCGTGGATCCACAAATTTCCACCCACCCCGCGTTCCCCAAAGTCCTACGAGAAAAATGGTACTTCACTTGTGCGGGTCGGCATAGTGCCCGCAACAGGAAATGGCGCAACACGCAACGTGGTCACACCTCAAATTTGCAATGAAAAATGACCCTTTTTTGGCAAAGTGACTAGCTGTAGTTTTTGAACCCTAGCCCTGCTGGCACCTAGGGAAACCTAGCAAACCTATACATTTTTGAAAACTAGACACCCAGGGGAATCTAGGATGGGGTGACTTGTCTGCCTTCCACCATGGTCTGTTACCCAGAATCCCTTGCAAACGTAAAAAATTGACAAAAAAAACACATTTTCCCCACATTTCTGTGATGGAAAGTTCTGGAATCTGCGTGGATCCACAAATTACCACCCACCCCGCGTTCCCCAAAGTCCTACGAGAAAAATGGTACCTCACTTGTGCGGGTCGGCCTAGTGCCCGCGACAGGAAACGGCGCAAACCGCAACCTGGTCACACCTCAATTTTGCAGTGAAAAATGACCCTTTTTTGGCAAAGTGACTATCTGTAGTTTTTGAACCCTAGCCCTGCCGGCACCTAGGGAAACCTAGCAAACCTATACATTTTTTAAAACTAGATACCCAGGGGAATCCAGGATGGGGTGACTTGACTGCCTCCCACCATGGTCTGTTACCCAGAATCCCTTGCAAACGTAAAAAATTGACAAAAAAAACAAATTTTCCCCACATTTCTGTGATGGAAAGTTCTGGAATCTGCGTGGATCCACAAATGTCCACCCACCCCGCGTTCCCCAAAGTCCTACGAGAAAAATGGTACCTCACTTGTGCGGGTCGGCCTAGTGCCCGTGACAGAAAACGGCGCAAAACGCAACGTGGTCGCACCTCAATTTTGCAGTGAAAAATGACCCTTTTTTGGCAAAGTGACGAGCTGTCGTTTTTTAACCCTAGCCCTGCCGGCACCTAGGGAAACTGAGCAAACCTATACATTTTGGAAAACTAGACACCCAGGGGAATCCAGGATGGGGTGACTTGACTGCCTCCCACCATGGTCTGTTACCCAGAATCCCTTGCAAACGTAAAGAATTGAAAAAAAAACACATTTTCCCGACATTTCTGTGATGGAAAGTTCTGGAATCTGCGTGGATCCACAAATTTCCACCCACCCCGCGTTCCCCAAAGTCCTACAAGAAAAATGGTACCTGACTTGTGCGGGTCGGCCTAGTGCCCGCGACAGGAAACGGCGCAAAACGCAACGTGGTCACACCTCAATTTTGCAGTGAAAAATGACCCTTTTTGGGCAAAGTGACTAGCTGTAGTTTTTGAACCCTAGCCCTGCCGGCACCTAGGGAAAACTAGCAAACCTATACATTTTTGAAAACTAGACACCCAGTGGAATCCAGGATGGGGTGACTTGACTGCCTCCCACCATGGTCTGTTACCCAGAATCCCTTGCAAACGTGAAGAATTGACAAAAAAAACACATTTTCCCCACATTTCTGTGATGGAAAGTTCTGGAATCTGCGTGGATCCACAAATTTCCACCCACCCCGCGTTCCCCAAAGTCCTACAAAAAAAATGGTACCTCACTTGTGCGGGTCGGCCTAGTGCCCGCGACAGGAAATGGCACAACACGCAACGTGGTCACACCTCAAATTTGCAGTGAAAAATGACCCTTTTTTGGCAAAGTGACTAGCTGTAGTTTTTGAACCCTAGCTCTGACGGCACCTAGGGAAACCTACCAAACCCACACATTTCTGAAAACTAGACACCCGGCGGCTTCCAGGGAGGTATGGCTTGCGTGGATCCCCCAACGTTTCCTTACCCAGAATCCCCTGCAAACCTCAAATTTAGCTGAAAAAATCTCTTCTTTCACACATTTTGGGGTGGGAAAGTTGTGGCATCACCGGGCTCACACAAATTTACCACCACCCAGCATTCCCCCAGGTCTCCCGGTAAAAATGGTGCCTCACTTGTGTGGGAGGCCCAAGTACCCGCGGCAGGCAAGAGCCCAAAACGTAGTGAGGCGACATCAAAATGGCCTATCGCAAAACCACCTGGTTTTGCAAGGGGGGTCACTTTGGTTTTTGACCCGGTGCTCGGCGGCCATCTAGGGAAACCTACCAAACCCACACATTTCTGAAAACTAGACACCCGGCGGCTTCCAGGGAGGTATGGGTTGCTTGGATCCCCCAACGTTTCCTTACCCAGAATCCCCTGCAAACCTCATTTTTAGCTGAAAAAATCACTTTTTTCACACATTTTGGGGTGGGAAAGTTGTGGCATCTCCGGGCTCACACAAATTTACCACCACCCAGCATTCCCCCAGGTCTCCCGGTAAAAATGGTGCCTCACTTGTGTGTGAGGCCCAAGTACCCGCGGCAGGCAAGGGCCCAAAACGTAGTGAGGTGACATCATAATGGCCTATCGCAAAACCACCTGGTTTTGCAAGGGGGGTCACTTTGTTTTTTGACCCGGTGCTCGGCGGCCATCTAGGGAAACCTACCAAACCCACACATTTCTGAAAACTAGACACCCGGCGGCTTCCAGGGAGGTATGGCTTGCGTGGATCCCCCAACGTTTCCTTACCCAGAATCCCCTGCAAACCTCAATTTTTGCTGAAAAAAACACTTTTTTTCACACATTTTGGGGTGGGAAAGTAGTGGCATCACCGGGCTCAACCAAATTTACCACCACCCAGTGTTCCCCCGGGTCTCCCGGTAAAAATGGTGCCTCACTTGTGTGGGAGGCCCAAGTACCCGCGGCAGGCAAGGGCCCAAAACGTAGTGAGGCGACATCAAAATGGCCTATCGCAAAACCACCTGGTTTTGCAAGGGGGGTCACTTGGGTTTTTGGCCCGGTGCTCGGCGGCCATCTAGGGAAACCTACCAAACCCATGCATTTCTGAAAACTAAACACCCGGCGGCTTCCAGGGAGGTATGGCTTGCGTGGATCCCCCAATGTTTCCTTACCCAGAATCTTCTGTAAACCTCAATTTTTGCTGAAAAAAACACTTTTTTCACACATTTTGGGGTGGGAAAGTTGTGGCATCACCGGGCTCACACAAATTTACCACCACCCAGCGTTCCCCCAGGTCTCCCGGTAAAAATGGTGCCTCACTTGTGTGGGAGGCCCAAGTACCAGCGGCAGGCCAGGGCTCATCCACTGCAATTTCTTTCCCAGGGGCATAAATCTCAGAAAATCGATCAACAAAGTGATCAAGGACAGGCCTAATCTTAAAAAGACGGTCACAATCAGGGTGATCTCGTGGCAACGCTAAACCATTATCAACAAAATGCATCATCCGAAGCAGAAGCAAATACCTGTCACGACTTATGACTGCCGGAAAAATAGACGTTGCCATCAAGGGACTGCTAGACCAATATGAAGACATTGATGGCTTCCTTAGCAAGCCCATCAAAAAAGTTAAACCCAAGAACTTCTTCATCTCTTCCACATTTGTGGGAGTCCACCGGGTATCTCTAGAGTGTGGCTTAAGACTGGCACTGTTGTCCCTCAAAAACTGTTCGGCATACAAATTAGTCTGCTCAACAATCTCTGCCAAAAACACATCGTCCATAAACAACTGAAAAAAATTTACCGGCAAAAAGTTTTCAGTATTCACTCTAGACCCTGGAACACCAGTAAACTCTGGCAATGCCGGCTGGACCATGCCAGGGGCAACCCTGAGGTCATCACTTTCAAAGGGAAGCCTTGCAGCCCCAGCCTGCAGCCCATATGCCTCTTGCCGCACTACACCAACGGGAAGCCTTGCAGCCCCAGGCTGCAGCCCAGATGCCTCTTGCCGCACTATCTGCACATCAGTCTCCTCCTCTAACACAGGCACTTCATCCGCACTAAGAGTATTTTCATCATCCGATGACTCCATATGGAGAGAAAACTCACTGCCAGAATCGTCCCCTGCCTCCTCTCCCTCAGATGCAGAGTCAGTCTCTGAACCATGGTCAGAGGAAGACTCAAAAAGCAAACCAACAACCTGCTGAGCAGTAATCCTGCAGCTAGCCATTATACTTTCTAAGATAGAAAACTGCACAAACAAGTCAACAACAATCAACAATGTGCAAACCAAGTAAGTAAAGAAATGTGTACCTTTATCACAATGATCAATGTACTCAAAAACTATAGAATTCAATTACAAGAGACAGCTACACTCACCAGAACCTACTCTGCAGTGACACAGCAAAAACCAACGATATCCAACTAGAAAGAAGAAAAAAAAAACAAATTACTCACAAGACAACAAAATACACATCGAGCACAAATGCAAACAGTTTTTGCCAAGGGGTCACTTCCTCATGCAGAAAAATACATCCCTGGTGTCTAGTGGGCTTTTCTCCCCCCCTGGGAGCAGAAACGGATAGAAAGACGACCGATCTGCCCCCAGGGGGGGCAGTAAAGTATTCCCATTATTTATGCCCCAAAGGAAGCGACCCTTGCCCAAGGGGTCACTTCCTAAATTAGTAAAAAGACATCCCTGGTGTCTAGTGGGCTTTTCTGCCCCCCATGGGGCAGAAACGGGCAGAAAGACGACCGATCTGCCCCCAGGAGGGGCAGAAAAGTCTTCGAATTAATTTGGCAGCCAAGGAAGCGACCCTTGCCCAAGGGGTCGCTTCCTAAATTAGGAAAAAGACATCCCTGGTGTCTAGTGGGCTTTTCTGCCCCCCATGGGGCAGAAACGGGCAGAAAGACGACCGATCTGCCCCCAGGGGGGGCAGAAAAGTCTTCAAATTAATTTGGCAGCCAAGGAAGCGACCCTTGCCCAAGGGGTCGCTTCCTAAATTAGGAAAAAGACATCCCTGGTGTCTAGTGGGCTTTTCTGCCCCCCCTGGGGGCAGAAACGGGCAGAAAGACGACCGATCTGCCCCCAGGGGGGGCAGAAAAGTCTTCAAAATAATTTGGCAGCCAAGGAAGCGACCCTTGCCCAAGGGGTCGCTTCCTAAATTATGAAAAAGACATCCCTGGTGTCTAGTGGGCTTTTCTGCCCCCCGGGGGCAGAAACGGGCAGAAAGACGACCGATCTGCCCCCAGGGGGGGCAGAAAAGTCTTCGAATTAATTTGGCCGCCAAGGAAGCGACCCTTGCCCAAGGGGTCGCTTCGTAAATTAGGAAAAAGACATCCCTGGTGTCTAGTGGGCTTTTCTGCCCCCCCTGGGGCAGAAACGGGCAGAAAGACGAAGCTCTTCTGCTGCCATCCCCCTCTGTGGGGGCACGATCGATGCCTCAGGGGGGGAGCGCCAGCGCTTCCCCCGGGGGCTGTGCTCATGACGGAGCGGTTCCGTCATGAGCACAGCCCAACCGATGCTCATGACGGAACCGTTCCGTCATGAGCATCAAAGGGGTTAATTGCATTGATTACCACATCAATGCATTGCTCACCAATGCAGAGTTTTGCATTGCACTTTTTATAGTTAATTGTGGCATCCAGAAGCTCAGGAAAAATGTGTGGCCGAGTTGAAGGTGGAACTCCTGCTGATGGAGTTGATGGAGCATTTGGGTCAACCTGCGCAGCTTCTTTATTTCTCTCACTCTGTGAGATTTCTTTGGTCAAATGCACTGGGTGAATGGTCTCCAAGTGCTTCTTCATGGAGGATGTTCTGCATGAGTACTTTTTTCTGTACCTTCGGATAGTACTCTTTTGCATAACTTGCAAGTAACCTTCCTTGCATTCACCTTTTATTCACCCTCTGGCACTGTAAAGAAAGCCCAAACCACACTCTATTTTTTATTCTTCACAGGCTCCACCACATCATCTTCCACTTCCAGTAGATCTTGTTCTGGATGACTGGATGCCATTTTCCCCCCAAAAAAGTCAAGAAACACAGTCAAAAAAGAAATTGCAAGAAGATGAAATAAACAGGCCTTGCCAGGAAGACAGACAAATAATAAGAGAAATAAATAGGTGTTTGATCCTCCCTCTAACAGAATGAAAAGGTTTTAAACCAATCAGAAGCTTTCTTTTCAGGGCACATGGAGTTGTGTAGGGTGCGCGCACCCATAAAATTTCGTATACATAATTATAAAGTATAAATAGGTGTTTATAAAGTATTTTTTAAAGTATATTAGTAAAAGTGTTTAAACAAACTTGATATTTAACCTTTGTACAGTAATATTTCACAGTTTGAAAATTATACATGAGTCGTGACCCCATCGCGACCCCGGAAATATGTGCCGGCAAGGGTCGCGCACCCTACGTGCATACATTGCGCACTTGTAAAATTTCACACAGTTAATGGTAAAGTATGAAATCCTGTCTATAAATTGTTTTCTAAATTATTTTACTGAAAGTCTTCAACCAAAACTGTTATTTATAATTTCAACAATGATATTTCATACTCTTGAAATTACACCTAGGCTCTACTCCGGAAATGCGCACCAGCAGGGTCCACGCACCCTGAATCTGAACGCCCATCATGTAGGTTCGCATAGGGTGCGTGACTTCTTTGTAACAAAATGTTTTAAAAGAAAGTATAACAATACAATAAAACAACTTTCACAGTAATAAAAGCATTATTTTAAGTAAATATACATTTAAGTTGTACATATAAAGAACAGAGTATATTTTTAGTAGCGTATGATGTATATATTTTAAAAGAGTGATTTTAATTGTTGAAGAAGATTTTAGAGAAACTGAGTATAATTTGAAAAATAAAATTTCAAAAATACACTTCCAATCATTTTTAAATAAAAGGTATTCTATAAAACATTTACAAATATCGTAAAAAAGGTAAGGTTAAAATAATTTTATACTTGAAATTTAGCATTTAAAAAACCTTAGAAAGTCACTGAAAAAAACATAGGTTTCAGGGATGTTATAGTTAGAAACTAGCATTTTAAAAACCTTTGAAATTCACTGGAAAACCATAGGGTTCAGGGGTGTTATAGTTAGAAATTAGCATTTGAAAAAACTTTGGAATTCACTATAAAAACCATCGGTTTCAGGGACGTTATAGTTAGAAATTAGCATTTGAAAAAACTTTGGAATTCACTATAAAAACCATCGGTTTCAGGGATGTTATAGTTAGAAATTAGCATTTGAAAAACCATTGAAATTCACTAAAGAAAAATAGGTTTAACCCCTTGCATGCTGGTTTATTCCTCCTGCTGTGCGGGAGAAATAAACGACGTTCGCGATTACGACAGCTACCAGCCATCGTGCGCACACGCCCACCGTAATGCACGACGGCTGGGAGCCGTCGTCCGCATGCAAGGGGTTAAGGACGTTCTAGTTAGGAATTAGCATTTGAAAAACCTTAGAAATTCACTGAAAAAAAACACAGGTTTCAGGGACGTTATAGTTAGGCTGACATTTTCCTTGTACAAAACCAGAGAAAATCAGCCGTTATAATTAGTTGAGCTAACTATAGCTCACGCCCCCGCAATGCACTGCTGATGACATCACATATTACATCACTCATGACATGGTCAGTGACATCACTGATGATATCACTGATGAAATCTCAAATTACATCACTGATGACATCATCCATGTGATACTCTGATGCACCTCCTCACACCCTGATTTAACTTTTGATACACCCTCTCTAAAATACAGGCTACCATTTTTGAAACCATAGACACAGCAAGACCAGTTATTACATACCCATGCACTGATTCCTAGATCTACACACACATCTACTCATTCACCCATACAGTCAGTCATACATGCAGTCACTCATCAATACAGCACTATCATATACACTCATACAGCTATACAGACACTCACATACTGCCACTCACCCATAGTTACTCACACACATAGTCAGTCATTCAAAGAATCAATCACACTGTCATTTACTCACCTACACAGTTATACACACACCACCTCACTTATTTATACAGATACTAACACATACTTACTCTCTTATACAATCACTGACACAAGCACACACTCATTCATACAGCCACTCTCACAATCACTCACTCTCACATATAGTCATTTATATAGTCCAACACTCACATATACTGCCTTTCACATATGCAGTTACTCACACATGTACCACTGAGATATCTAAACACATCTATACACACACTCACCCACCTATACTGCCCTTCACAGAAGCACTCTTGAACCCATGCACTCAGTGAATCACCCACTCACACATCTATGCATGGAGTCACACACCCCCACACAGATACTCAGACACCCATAAAGATACTCCGACAACAAATCAATAATCCATATAGACACTCATGTAGCTACTCACCAACCCATGGAGCCGCTTACACACCAACTGACTGATCCAAACATTCACACAGTTTAGTCACTAACCCATGCATCCAATAAGACATGTTTAATCGCTCATTTATACAGTCAGTCACGCACCTACTAAATCATCAATACAGACACTCATACACCCGCTCATTCTTCAATACACCTTGGTGTGTGTGTGTGTATATATATATATATATATATATATATATATATTACAGCAGCTTGTGACACACTCCCGTTTTCGCACGGAAATCACTAGTACAGACCCACTTGTGCAGCATTATTTTTTATTTTTCACTCCTCATATGTCAGGACGCGTTTCGGCCGTCCAAGCGGCCTTGATCACCTGATCGCACGTCACTGAAAGACCCGTTTTTAAAGTGCAAGTGCATGGATCAACAATAGACATAGAAGACATACTCTGTTTTCCTTATTTTAAATCACTCTAAATCGACCATCCATAATCATATTATAATTTAAAATGAAAACATTTATAATTGCATAATGCACATGTATGCCTATAGTGTAACTCACAAAATTAAAGCCTGAATGCATTAGTACTTGCACATGAGTATGCATGTCCAAGTGAGTTATCTTATGGCAAATATATAATGAGAGTATCATTCATTGTCTGAAATTACATTTAAGTTGATTCATTGCAAAATTTTCCTAACAAAATTTATACCTTTTTTCTTTTATAAAGTGCTCACCGAAATAAAGTGCTATAGTTACATCCTTTTAAAGTATACATAATACTAAAAAATAGATATACTATGATACAATTAAAACCATGAAATCTGTAACATTGCAACAAACAATCAGGGACATGAAATTGGAAGAGAATACTTTCTAGAGGGATAACATATGTGCGTTGGGATTTGTCTATGGGAGATCTGATGAAATACCAATCAACCATGTTATGTTAAAATTAATTCAATAAAACCAGCCTGGTGATGCAGTTAAAACAATCAATATAAAAAAAACCAAACATAGATAAAACTACCCATGAAATTCCTTTTAAGATTGACTGTAAAAACCAGCGTCCACATGCACATATCAAAATACAGTACAGATAGCCATATAATATAGGGCACCCTCTATTTCCTGATGGATATTAGAGTAACGTGTAAAGATCTTCAGTCGTGTTTAAACCACCCGGCCACTTACTATTGAACTCCAGTATATAGTTGGTCTCAAGCCTACGGAGGGTAGCCTCCCTGTCCCCTCCTCTTTTTGTTGTAGGGATGGACTCAATGGCAAAATAATGAAGAAATCTCGGGTCACTGTTGTGCATAGCTTCAAAATGTCTAGCGACCGGGTAATTCTGATCTTTGTTTGTTATTGCCCTTAGATGTTGGAGGATTCGCTTATGGACTGCCAACTTTGTGCTGCCAATATATTTAAGATGGCAGTCACATTCAAGGACATATACACAGAATTCCGTTTTGCAGGTTAGATGTTGCTTTATTTCTCTATCATTATTCGAGAAAAATGTCCTGTATTTTTTGGTATTTACACCAAATTGGCAGGCTCTGCAACTTGTGCACTTATAAAATCCTTTCCTTGCTATAAGCCAGCTCTCCTTTTTACTTAGCTCTTGGCTATTTCTCGATAGGACATTACCCATACTAGTAGACTTCCTGAAGGCTATTGCTGGATTGTGTGGCATCAATTCACCTATCACTGGGTCATCTCTGACAAAGTGCCAGTTCCGTCTAACAATGTTTCTCAATTGTTTCTCCTGTTTTGAATAGGTAAAAATTAAACGGACGGGTTCCACTTTGTCAGGAACTGTTTTGGTCTTGTATTGGAGAAGTTTATCTCGAGGCTGAAGATTTGCTTTGGTTATGGCCGCTTTGATAACTTTAGGGCTGTATCCCCTATCTAAAAACCGTGCCTGACTTGCCATTTGTTTAATCTTCATGTCTGCTGGGTCACTGCATATGCGCCTAATTCTAAGCATCTCCCCATATGGGATACTATTTATAAGATGTTTGGGGTGTGCACTTGTAGCATGTAACAGTGTATTACCAGCGGTCGGTTTCCTAAAAAGGGTAGTTGTTAATACATTATTGTCAACTAAAATTTCAACATCTAAAAACGTCACCGAGCTTTTACTAATATTAGATGTAAAATTTAAATTAAATTCATTGTGATTGATATTTTGTACAAAATGTAAAACTCCCTCCTCAGAACCTCTCCAAACAATAAACAAATCATCTATAAAACGCCACCAGGAGACTATGTTATTTTTGCAGACTTGATCATAATCACGATGGAGGACCAGCTCTTCCCACCAGCCCATAAATAAACAGGCATAGCTGGGGGAAAAGCTGGCCCCCATAGCCACGCCTTGTACTTGCTGATAAAATTGATCATTGAATAAAAAATAGTTGTTTTCCAAACAGAAGGTTAACATACTAAGTAACATTCGTGTATGTTCAGTATATTCCATTGGTCTTCTGTTTAAAAAGTACTCCACTGCTCTAAGGCCATCCATGTGCTTAATACAAGTATATAGGGAAGTCACATCCAGTGTCACTAACAAGAGTTCAGAGCTCCATACCAGATCCTTGATTTTGTTCAGAAAATCGCTGGTGTCTTGTACATAGGAATCTAAGTTTTTCATGTGGGTCTGGAGAAAGTTATCTATATATTGTGAGAGATTTTCAAGGGGTCCATTGCACGCTGAAATAATGGGCCTTCCAGGGGGGGCTGTTAAACTCTTATGGACTTTGGGTATAAAATAAATATATGGTACAAGTGGATATTCCTTTTTGATAAATTTGTACTCATCCCAACTTAACAGTCCTAAGCCCTTCCAAGCCAGTAGACTCTGAAATAATTTGTCTTGCATGGCTTTGAATTTCACAAGGTTGCTTTTCCTATAACACTGGATGTCATCTAACTGCCTGTGAGCTTCCTTCAAGTACATTGTTACTGGCCAAAGAACAATGTTGCCACCTTTATCCGAGTTCCTTATTATCAGGTCCCCTTCGCGTAGCTTCTCCATCAATTGGTGGTATTTTCTTTCAGTGTTAGAATATTTTTTCTTTTGTCTAGTCACTGCAAAAGTCAATCTTTTGATCTGCCCGACCACATGCTCGTTGAATGCGTCCAAACCATCGTTGGCAGATAGGGGGACGAACTTGGATTTGGGTTTGAAGTGGGTTTCCACTCTCTTCTATATATATATATATGTTCCAAATGTTCAGATGTCGTGCGCTCTCAGGAACAGAATAGTTCAACACAGATGGCAGAACAAACGGGTGTTTATTCACAACGCGTTTCGACTTTCACAAGCCTTGCTCACGTGAATAACAGTGCTACAGTGATAACAAACTAAATAAAGTTAGAGAGCTGTGAATACAAACAATGGACCAAAAAATCATGGTAGCAGAAAACCAGCCCAATGCAGCAGCCATCTTGGAGTGGTTAAATAACCATCTCGGACATGAATGTTTTCATATACATGTTGTCCAAATGAGCCATGGCAATCAAATTGACCACAAAAATCTTATGAAAAGTAAGTACTGGCTAGTATAAGGCATAATGTTAAGATACCTGGCAAGTGCCTATGACGTGTTTGTACAAACCACCCCATGTAACTACAATTGGACGGTAGTCAGAGGCCGAGATCTAACCCATATGTGCGGGATATCATATATCAACAGGTATATTGATGGACAACAATCAGCAAAAGGGGGGGTATTTAGTATGTGTTCCCCAAGTGGGGCTAACCGTATTGACCAGGAGAAGGACCAAGTCTTTCACACGCCCAAATATCCAGAACTGGTGATGACCTCGGTGAAGTGAAGGGGGAGAGAGGGAGAAAACTGCCCGTGCAGAGTGAGTGTCAGTGTTGGGGCCCCTGCCTCTCCTCCTAGAAAGAAATAAACAACATCAGATGAAAAAACATGGTTAAAAACAGATGCAAAAGAATCTGCATCTAACAGTTCTAGTACATGTTCTAAAATTGGAAGAAAGGAGGAAGGGAAGAAATGTATACTGGTTACACAGACATAACATAATGTAACTTATAGTACATCACACATATCAAATGCAGATAGGCAGGCGACAGTGTACCAATTGTCACTCTCTGAGGTGTACGGCTAATTCTTCGTCCTGATTGAGACCGCCAGGGTCCTTGCTTTGAAAATCAACAATGTATTTAGATTCCCTTTGTCTCAGCCTCAGTACCCTATCTCCTCCCCTTGGATTACTGAGGACTTGTTCCAAGATGAAGTATCTAAGTAGAGTGGAATCAGAGAAATGGTGGTCCCTGTAGTGACGTGCGACAGGATATTTTTCGTCTCTGTGTGTTTTGGCTCTACTATGCTCAAGTACCCGTTTTTTGGCTTGGAGGGTAGTGCTTCCTATGTACCACTTGTTGCAAGGACAAACAATCACATAGATGGCAAATGTAGTGCTGCATGTTAGAAATTGCTCTATCTCCTTGTCAACTCCATTGTATGTGATCGTTTTGAGGAATGTGCTCTGTTTACACGCTTTACAATGGCCACAGGGAAAAAATCCCTGAAGCCCATGTGCATGTTTGTCAGGGTACTTTGTCACATCACTGCGTACCAACATGTCCCTAATGTTCTTCCCCTTCCTGTACGTGATACTTGGTCGCTTGGGAATACTGTTACCAATAACATTGTCAGTAGTGAGAACATTCCAGTGTTTGGTCAGTATGTGTTTGATGTTATCAGAATTGGTGTTATAGGTCATGATGATACGCGTGACATCGTCACTCTCCTTAGATGTCTGAGTGGGTTCATTTTCCAACGTAGAAGTTCTAGAGATCCCGTTGGCCCTCTCTCTAGCTCTATTGAGTACCCAATTGGGATAGCCTCTGTTCCTGAAGCGTTCAAACATCTCCTCACTCACTTGTAGATAAGCTTCTTCTGAATTACAATTTCTTTTTGCCCTCATAAGCTCACCAAAGGGGATGCTCCATTTTAGGGTCTCTGGGTGACTGCTCAATGCATGTAAAATGCTATTGCCAGCAGTGGCTTTCCTGAAGAGAGTGGTACACAGTTGGTTGTTAATGATGTCAATTTTGACATCCAGGTATTCTGCCCTTGTACTGTACTAAAGAATTTCTCATCCCACTGGATGTCTTGGATCTTAGTCAAAAAATCTTTCGTATCCCTCACGTAACTGGGTAATGCCATAACAAACTCCCCGAGGAAGTGGTCCACGTATTTGGAGACATGTTCCGTAACACTACCTCTCGATGACACGATGGGGCGCCCCGGGGGGTCGATAGGATTCTTATGTAACTTGGGCAAAAGGTATAGTACTGGGAGCACAGGATGATCGTTTTTGAGGTATCTGTACTCCTCCCATTCTAGAATCCCTTTGTCTTTCCATACAAGAAGTTTGTCCCATAACTCGATGATGCTGCGGTTATATGTTTCCATGGAAACAGAGACATAACTGTTGGAATCATCCAGCTGTCTAAGAGCTTCCGCTACATACTTGTCTCTGCTGAGGATGACAACGTTGCCACCCTTGTCAGCAGGGCGTACTACCACACTAGAGTCATTGGCAAGATCATGGAGAGCTTGTCTTTGACCAAAAGATAGATTGTTATGTTTAGTATTGTTTTTCTTAGTTCTGTAAGTACATAAAGCCTTGGCAACACAATCATGGAACGTATCGATGTTGTCGTGTGGAAGGGAAGGGAGAAACGTGGATTTCGGTTTGAAACCCGACAAGGCACTGTCATCCATAGTGACCCCATATTCTATAAGAGTCTGAGTGCTGGTGGTAGGAACACTGTTATCGTCAGCATTGATGGAATTGTGGATGTTAGTGTCAGTGACACTTGTTGTTTCACGTTCTAATTCAATGAGATTAATCAGGGCATCCATATCACCTGTGGTAATCTCATTGTGACGTCTTGGAATGGATGATTTGGTCCCAATGGTATTGCCCAACCTTTTGAGCGCATGCCATTTTTTTAACTTCAATTTCCTAGTAAATTTGAACAAATCTATCCTGGTCTCAGTGAAGTTAAAAGATCTGGAAGGGCAAAAGGACAGACCCAAACATAGAGTCCTTTTTTCCAAATCGGTCATAACCCTATTGGACAGATTAATGACAGTTTTGTTTACCATTGTCATATCCATTATCGCATCCTTCTGGAGCGGGTTCTGTAGCTTCCCACGCCGCCCCTTCCTCTGCCTCTCCTCCCATCATTGGTGGATTCTCTTTCTTCTATTCCTTCGTTTCCTCGTCCCCTTCCCCGTCCTCGTCCCCTCCATCCTGATGCAGTCTTCGCCGGAGTCTCCTTTGTCGTCCGTCTGCTCCGGCGCAGGTGACGATATTCCTCCAAAAAATTCACTTGCCGTGTTGTCGTCTCAAGGCTGTTGGTTTCTTCCGTGGAGATGTCAGATTCAATGTCACTCGCTGTGGATGTTGATGGCGTTGGCTCCGTGTCTCTGTCTTCCCTCGTGGATGGCGGTTTTTCTTTATACTCATAGAGATGGTCATATTTCCGGCTGAAAGTGAGAATTCTACCAGACTCATAATCATTGTAGTCTCTGTTCATTTTTCTCTCCTTCCGCGCTTTGATCTCCTCTTCATGTTTTTTCAACCACTCTTTCATGCTTCTTAGGGATTTTTCTATGGTCTCTTTATCGATGATAGTTCTCAATTCATCAGTGATCTCTTGTATTTGTTTGAGAATTATTTCTCTGTCGATCCAAGCGTATTTTACTAGGATCTGAAGCATACGCCTGGAGCTTGTAGCTGAGTTCTCCGACCATTCCGTTAGCATAGCTGGGTTGGGTGCTTCATAAGTCGGTGTAATAAAAATCCTAAGACCTCTAGGCACCATCTCTTGGTCTATGTAATTCTGGAGCGAAATGGCCTCCCACCACTTCGAGATTTCCGTTCTTTTAAGTTTCTCCAGTTTATTCATTTTGTCATCAGTGGATAATGTTAATGTTGTTCCTGGTTTTGCAACTGATAGACTCTTGGGTTTTTTGGCAAATATCGCCAGGGCAGCCGCCCTGCGTTCTTCCTCCTCTTCCATATGCACTACACCCGAGTATAATGTCTGCTAAGTGTGTAGGTATTGTTCCCCTTGCAAATGCAAGTTGCTCCTGCCAGTCCTTGAAGATAAACAAATGTTTAAGGGTGCCTGGAATGCTCCACCTTGATGGAATAATGCTGCATAAACCACCTGACTGTTGTAGATAGTTCTAATGACACATGGTGTACGAATTCTTTGATGTTGACGAGAATTATTGTGCCGCAGGCGACAGAATACACCAAGTGCAAGGTCAATATAGCAGATAACGCGGTATCATGGTTAATCTGATGGTCGCGTATTGCTCCGTGTCCATGTTTTGCAGCCAAGTGGTGCTGACAAATTTATCCAGGTACCCTGTGCAGAGAGTGTGTGTTCCCCGCCGTAGACCCTGAGGACACAGTCCGTAGTGGCAGCTACGTGTAAAGATGAGAGACAAGCGCGACCCACCCGCCGCTGCCCCGGGAGAGGAGAGACGAGCGCCACCAGAGACCCCCACCCTCGCCTCCCAAGGGGCGGACAGATAGGGTCAAGCACTTACCCTCGATGCCACGAGCTCCTCGAAGTGCCGGGTTACCGGGAATGACGGTTTCTCTGTGCACATGCGGGACGGCCGGTCCGATGCAATCTCAATCATATAACCTCCAAGACAGCGCTCCTTCCGATTGCTGGGGACCCGAGAGAGCTGGCGCACACGCCGGCGGAGCACGCCGGAAATTAAATGTTCCAAATGTTCAGATGTCGTGCGCTCTCAGGAACAGAATAGTTCAACACAGATGGCAGAACAAACGGGTGTTTATTCACAACGCGTTTCGACTTTCACAAGCCTTGCTCACGTGAATAACAGTGCTACAGTGATAACAAACTAAATAAAGTTAGAGAGCTGTGAATACAAACAATGGACCAAAAAATCATGGTAGCAGAAAACCAGCCCAATGCAGCAGCCATCTTGGACAATGGTATTGCCCAACCTTTTGAGCGCATGCCATTTTTTTAACTTCAATTTCCTAGTAAATTTGAACAAATCTATCCTGGTCTCAGTGAAGTTAAAAGATCTGGAAGGGCAAAAGGACAGACCCAAACATAGAGTCCTTTTTTCCAAATCGGTCATAACCCTATTGGACAGATTAATGACAGTTTTGTTTACCATTGTCATATCCATTATCGCATCCTTCTGGAGCGGGTTCTGTAGCTTCCCACGCCGCCCCTTCCTCTGCCTCTCCTCCCATCGTTGGTGGATTCTCTTTCTTCTATTCCTTCGTTTCCTCGTCCCCTTCCCCGTCCTCGTCCCCTCCATCCTGATGCAGTCTTCGCCGGAGTCTCCTTTGTCGTCCGTCTGCTCCGGCGCAGGTGACGATATTCCTCCAAAAAATTCACTTGCCGTGTTGTCGTCTCAAGGCTGTTGGTTTCTTCCGTGGAGATGTCAGATTCAATGTCACTCGCTGTGGATGTTGATGGCGTTGGCTCCGTGTCTCTGTCTTCCCTCGTGGATGGCGGTTTTTCTTTATACTCATAGAGATGGTCATATTTCCGGCTGAAAGTGAGAATTCTACCAGACTCATAATCATTGTAGTCTCTGTTCATTTTTCTCTCCTTCCGCGCTTTGATCTCCTCTTCATGTTTTTTCAACCGCTCTTTCATGCTTCTTAGGGATTTTTCTATGGTCTCTTTATCGATGATAGTTCTCAATTCATCAGTGATCTCTTGTATTTGTTTGAGAATTATTTCTCTGTCGATCCAAGCGTATTTTACTAGGATCTGAAGCATACGCCTGGAGCTTGTAGCTGAGTTCTCCGACCATTCCGTTAGCATAGCTGGGTTGGGTGCTTCATAAGTCGGTGTAATAAAAATCCTAAGACCTCTAGGCACCATCTCTTGGTCTATGTAATTCTGGAGCGAAATGGCCTCCCACCACTTCGAGATTTCCGTTCTTTTAAGTTTCTCCAGTTTATTCATTTTGTCATCAGTGGATAATGTTAATGTTGTTCCTGGTTTTGCAACTGATAGACTCTTGGGTTTTTTGGCAAATATCGCCAGGGCAGCCGCCCTGCGTTCTACCTCCTCTTCCATATGCACTACACCCGAGTATAATGTCTGCTAAGTGTGTAGGTATTGTTCCCCTTGCAAATGCAAGTTGCTCCTGCCAGTCCTTGAAGATAAACAAATGTTTAAGGGTGCCTGGAATGCTCCACCTTGATGGAATAATGCTGCATAAACCACCTGACTGTTGTAGATAGTTCTAATGACACATGGTGTACGAATTCTTTGATGTTGACGAGAATTATTGTGCCGCAGGCGACAGAAAACACCAAGTGCAAGGTCAATATAGCAGATAACGCGGTATCATGGTTAATCTGATGGTCGCGTATTGCTCCGTGTCCATGTTTTGCAGCCAAGTGGTGCTGACAAATTTATCCAGGTACCCTGTGCAGAGAGTGTGTGTTCCCCGCCGTAGACCCTGAGGACACAGTCCGTAGTGGCAGCTACGTGTAAAGAGGAGAGACAAGCGCGACCCACCCGCCGCTGCCCCGGGAGAGGAGAGACGAGCGCCACCAGAGACCCCCACCCTCGCCTCCCAAGGGGCGGACAGATAGGGTCAAGCACTTACCCTCGATGCCACGAGCTCCTCGAAGTGCCGGGTTACCGGGAATGACGGTTTCTCTGTGCACATGCGGGACGGCCGGTCCGATGCAATCTCAATCATATAACCTCCAAGACAGCGCTCCTTCCGATTGCTGGGGACCCGAGAGAGCTGGCGCACACGCCGGCGGAGCACGCCGGAAATTAAATGTTCCAAATGTTCAGATGTCGTGCGCTCTCAGGAACAGAATTGTTCAACACAGATGGCAGAACAAACGGGTGTTTATTCACAACGCGTTTCGACTTTCACAAGCCTTGCTCACGTTTTGCTGATTTAAATACCCCCCCTTTTGCTGATTGTTGTCCATCAATATACCTGTTGATATATGATATCCCGCACATATGGGTTAGATCTCTGCCTCTGACTACCGTCCAATTGTAGTTACATGGGGTGGTTTGTACAAACACGTCATAGGCACTTGCCAGGTATCTTAACATTATGCCTTATACTAGCCAGTACTTACTTTTCACAAGATTTTTGTGGTCAATTTGATTGCCATGGCTCATTTGGACAACATGTATATGAAAACATTCATGTCCGAGATGGTTATTTAACCACTCCAAGATGGCTGCTGCATTGGGCTGGTTTTCTGCTACCATGATTTTTTGGTCCATTGTTTGTATTCACAGCTCTCTAACTTTATTTAGTTTGTTATCACTGTAGCACTGTTATTCACGTGAGCAAGGCTTGTGAAAGTCGAAACGCTTTGTGAATAAACACCCGTTTGTTCTGCCATCTGTGTTGAACTATTCTGTTCCTGAGAGCGCACGACATCTGAACATTTGGAACATTTAATTTCCGGCGTGCTCCGCCGGCGTGTGCGCCAGCTCTCTCGGGTCCCCAGCAATCGGAAGGAGCGCTGTCTTGGAGGTTATATATATATATATATATATATATATATTATCTACTGGCGGTCGCCAGTAGATAGTTATAGTTAGGACCGTGTTTCCATAGGAAATCTCAAAATTCTATTTTGAATAACTTTGGCGCCGGTTGACGAATCCTCGCGTAATTTTCAAAATTAATGGGGCGCTCTGTTCAGCTCCTACCCTGAAAGTCTCGGGGTGATTCGTCAAGCGGGGGCTGAGAAAAAGGGGGGGTCCCAAAACGCGTTTTCCCCATGTATTTTTCCATAGGATCTTTAGACACAGCTACAGCCCGAACGGCTGAACAGAATTACTTGAAATTTGGGATAGAGGTAGCCATAAGGTCAAGGAAGTGCCTTTCGCAGGTCTGGTGTAAATCTGTTCAGTATTTCCTGAGAAAATAGCATTTAAAAGCATATCAATATCCATACGCACGCAGGGTGCGCGCACAGTGCAAGCCCTGTGCGCGCACCCTGCCATGCGCGAGCGTTATTCTGATTGGTTGTTAGATGTCAGTAAACATTCGAATCGGTCGAAATCAGGAAGTGTCGGCCGCCATTTTGTCTGTCGCACTGAAAAGGAAAGGTGGAGACCATGAATAGGGGGCAGGGTAGGGAGTTCTTGACCCCCTAGCTATTGTAAGGAGGTCACAGTAGGAGCACGAAGGGGAAAAAAAAGATTTTCCTTTTTTTTAAAAACATCGCGAGGTGCGCGCACCCGAAAAAAAACATTTAAAAAAATAGAAATAAAAATAACGTTTAGGTGTTTAGATATTAGGTGGCTCTAAAAAGAGCCCTTGTGTTTATTGAGTGTTTTTCGGTACCTACAAGTAAGTACCGATGCAGAGTCTAAAGTTCAAGAGGAAGACTCTGTTCCCTTCATCATTGAAATGTACACCGTCTCCTCTATAAATGTCTTGCATGTTGTAACACAAGTTGTTGTGGTAAATAGAACCCATACCATAGTCTCTGAGGAAAGCAGAAACAGACTTATTGACGTGCTTTCTTGCTTTGTCAATTTGCGGACAAAATTGTTTGGACCAGTTCCACTTTTGCCTTTGGCATATATTAGAATATACAAAGGCAGTTTGTGGAAAAAGTGACATCAATTGCAGAAAGGTGTCCTTAATAAGCATTTCCAGACCTACCCCAGTTAAAGTGCCTAGGTCATTACCCCCACAGTGCACAATAATAAGGTTAGGCTGTGGGAGATGTAGAAAGGTTTTCACCAAAGGCATTAATTAGTGCCACTTTAACCCTCTCTGACCAATCCATTGAATGTCTACGTTTGGCAAAGCAAGGTCTTTGAAAATACCTCTTTTTTCTGCATACTTTTTACTCCAGAAGACATAGCTATGACCTACAATCCACACTGTGAACATCTTCCAAGGAGAACAGGATGCGCTCAGGAGGTGTCTTTCAGTAGAATGGCAATATGAAAAGAAAGACAGTTGAAAAATGGAGGGATACATACTTTTTTTTAATAAAAAGAACTCATTGGCTGATGCAAACCATTTTACAGTTAAAACTAGGCTGTATGTTTACATTTTTAAAAGCATGTTTTGGATTGGTACAGAAAAATATGTTCCCGCTGAAAATTATTTTGGATTTGCTGTTAGGTTTGAAAAGTCAAGCACTCTTGCTCTTTGGATTTGAAACATTGTGTGCTGAACTTCTGACCTCTCTGCTCACACCTGTGTTCCATGAGCTGTTGCTATGGTAGCAGGCAGAAGTCATGTTGGGGGAAGGGATGATTTGGAAAGGGGTTGAAAGTTGAAACCAATAAATGTGTGATTCCATTTGAAAAAATGTGGGAAGGACTGTGATTTTACAATAACATGTATATGTGTGAAAAAAGAGAGGGACAAATTGCCATTTACTGGTTGTGGAGAGAGGAGAGAGGTGTACAGCTCTGAGATTCTGGCTCTGATAATCTGCTGTTTGAGTGCCACATTTCTTTCTCAACTAATTAATTTTAAAGGTGAGTTATGAGTTTGAGAGGGGAAGTATGTGGTGTATTTTGATATAAATAATAGAATTGTCATTCTTGTTTTAAAGTTGTGTTTTACATTTTGTGATTTAGGAGAATTTTAACTGTCTTGAACTAGTAAGATATTATGGAGTATGTCTTCACTGTAAGTTAAGGTGTACTGGTATCACCGAGGAATACTGTTTTGTGCCTAGAATCACATCATGAGTCTGTGTGCACACAGGATTTGTTGTCAGTGATTTAATTTGTGTTGCTCTTGTTCTGTTAGCCTTGCACTCGCAGAAAAGCGGCAGTTTGTTTGCCTAAAGTGTGATGGTTAGCATTCAGCAGAAATTAGTTACTCACAAAAAAGAGGCAAATGCAAACACATTTGAAAATAGCATGGTACATTTTCCTACCACTTTAAAAGTGGTGTTTTACATTTTATGTTAAGGAAGATATTTAAGTGCCTTGAACATGTTAGATATTATGGAGTATGTCTTCACTATAAGTTAAGGTGTACTGGTATCACCCAGGAATACTGTTTTCTGCCTAGAATCACACCATGACACAGTGTGCACACAGGAATTGTTATCAGAGATTTAATTCGTGTTGGTCTTGCTCTATTACCCTTGCACTTGCAGGAAAGGGGCAGCTTGTTTTTTGTAATACATGGTGTCAAGTAGGTGTTAGGATATGTGCTCTTTTCTGCTTGTCTAAAATATAAGAAAAAAGTGTCAGGCTGTCACAGTAATTATCACTTGCAAAACCACAGTACTAAATGTGCTTTCAAATTGCCAAAGAAAATATCGCTTTGTGCCTAGAATCACACCATGAGTCTGTGTGCACACAGGAATTGTTGTCAGAGATTTAATTTGTGTTGCTGTTGTTTTGTAAAACTTGCACTTTTAAGAAAGGGCAGTTTCTTTTTTTCAAGTGTGTTGCTTAGCACTCAGCAGAAATCACTATCTGAAAAGTGTGTGGCAAATGAAAATACATTTGAAAATAGCATGGTACTTTTTCCTACCAATTTAAAAGTTGTGTTTTACATTTCATGTTAAGGAAGATATTTAAGTGCCTTGAACTTGAAAGATATTATGGAGTATGTCTTCACCATAAGTTAAGGTGTACTGGTATGACCCAGGAATGCTGTTTTCTGTCTAGAATCACACCATGAGACAACATGCACACAGGAATTGTAGTCAGAGATTTAATTTGTGTTTCTGTTGTTCTGTAAAACTTGCACTTTCAGGAAAGGGCCTGGTATCACCCAGGAATACTGTTTTGTGCCTAGAATCACACCATGAGACAGTGTGCACACAGGAATTGTTGTCAGAGATTTTATTTGTATTGCTGTTGTTCTGTAAAACTTGCACTCGCAGGAAAAGGGCAGCTTGTTTTGTTCAAATGTGTTGGTTAGTATTCAGCAGAAATCACTATCAGAAAAATGAGTGGTAAATGGTAACACATTTCAAATCAACAGGGTAGATTGTCCTTCCACTCCTGCAATGGGTGAGGTAGTTCCTACATGTACAAAACTCCAATTAACCTTTACCAAACATGTACTCTTACACACATATCTGCAGTCTTCATGCACTTGTAAAAGTCTCCATGCAGATCTCTCTTGCAACTGACAATATACAGTCTCCAGAAACACACTGTTTGCACACATGCAGCAGCTTCTCCTACACTCCCATGCATAATACTCAGCTCTGTGTTGTGTTTCAGATAGCAGTGTGTAACGCAAACAGATTGAATGTCACTAAGGCTCTTTTCCTTTGCTCTACTCTAATCACTCACCCTGTAACACATGTTGATGGTCTCAAGTAGCTATTAGGACATGTGCTCTTTTTTGCCTCTCTAAAATATAAGGGAAATGTGTCAGTCTGTCTCAGTAATTATCACTTGCTCCATCTACAGTACTAAATGTGCTTTCAAATTGCCAAAGGAAATATTGTTTTCTGCCTAGAATCACAGCATGAGTTTGTGTGGACACGGGAATTGTTGTCAGAGATTTTATTTGTGTTGCTGTTGTTCTGTAAAACTTGCACTTTCAGGAAAGGGCCAGCTTGTTTTGTTCAAATGTGTTGGTTAGTACTCAGCAGAAATCACTATCAGAAAAATTAGAGGCAAATGGTAACACATTTCAAATCAACAGCGTAGATTGTCCTTCCACTCCTGCAATGGGTGAGGTAGTTCCTACATGTACAAAATTCCAATTAACCTTTACCAAACATGTACTCTTACACACATATCTGCAGTCTTCATGCACTTGTAAAAGTCTCCATGCAGATCTCTCTTGCAGCTGACAATACACAGTCTCCAGAAACACACTGTTTGCACACATGCAGCAACTTCTCCTACACTCCCATGCATAATACTCAGCTCTGTGTTGTGTTTCAGATAGCAGTGTGTAACGCAAACACATTCAACGTCACCAAGGCTCATTTCCTTTGCTCTACTCTAATCACTCACCCTGTAACACATGCTGATGGTCTCAAGTAGCTATTAGGACATGTGCTCTTTTTTGCCTCTCTAAAATATAAGGGAAATGTGTCAGGCTGTCTCAGTAATTATCACTTGCTCCATCCACAGTACTAAATGTGCTTTCAAATTGCCAAAGGAAATATCGTTTTCTGCCTAGAATCACAGCATGAGTCTGTGTGGACAGAGGAATTGTTGTCAGAGATTTTATTTGTGTTGCTTTTGTTCTGTAAAACTTGCACTTTCAGGAAAGGGCCAGCTTGTTTTGTTCAAATGTGTTGGTTAGTACTCAGCAGAAATCACTATCAGAAAAATGAGAGGCAAATGGTAACACATTTCAAATCAACAGGGTACATTGTCCTTCCACTCCTGCAATGGGTGAGGTAGTTCCTATATATACAAAACTCCAATTAACCTTTACCAAACATGTACTCTTACACACATATCTGCAGTCTTCATGCACTTGTAAAAGTCTCCATGCAGATCTCTCTTGCAACTGACAATACACAGTCTCCAGAAACACACTGTGTGCACACATGCAGCAGCTTCTCCTACACTCCCATGCATAATACTCAGCTCTGTGTTGTGTTTCAGATAGCAGTGTGTAACGCAAACAGATTGAATGTCACTAAGGCTCTTTTCCTTTGCTCTACTCTAATCACTCACCCTGTAACACATGCTGATGGTCTCCAGTAGCTATTAGGACATGTGCTCTTTTTTGCTTCTCTAAAATATAAGGGAAATGTGTGAGGCTGTCTCAGTAATTATCACTTGCTCCATCCACAGTACTAAATGTGCTTTCAAATTGCCAAAGGAAATATCGTTTTCTGCCTAGAATCACACCATGAGTCTGTGTGCACACAGGAATTGTTGTCAGAGATTTAATTCATGTTTCTCTTGTTTTGTAAGACTTGGACTCGTAGGAAAGGATCAGCTCATGTGATAGGATTTGAAAAGTTGAAAAAAAAATTTGTAATGAATTAAAATTACATAAAGGTATTTTGTTTCAGTTTTTTGCAGGTATTGCTGAGCAACAGTGAAAACATATAAAGATGCCTATAAAGTCAAGAAAGAGAAAAGAAAAGAAACAACAACTATATTTGAAGACGACTGGTAAAAAAAAAATAGGAGGCGAAGCGTGTGTTGGAAAACAGAAAAAGTCTTCTGGTAAGCAAACTAAAGAATTTTTAAAAAATATCTTCCAAAAAAAAAATGATCGAAAGATAAATTCAAACAGTTTTTCAAGTACAAAACAACAACAGAGTCAACAGCAAAAACAAAATGCTAATGTAGACTCAGAAGTAAGAAAGAGTGACTTAACATGGAAAATAGATTTTAAAAACATTAGTCGAAAAATGTTTCAGAGAAGAGTGATGTTAAATTTGCTAAAGGATGTGAAAAAATATAAGAAAAAAACCAAATTTTATAAGAAAAAGAAATTAATTGAAAATATTGTTACCAAGGCATTAGAAATAAAAAAACTATTCATTTTAATTTTGAACAGGATGCGTCGATTAGATAAATTAGTCAATGCAATGAAGTCATAAAGCAAAAGGAAAAGAGAAGTAAGAAAAAATAACTTTTGTAAAGTGTTCTTAGGAGAATGGAAGCATAGTTCAAGTACTGAACCATTTTTTAATGAAGAGAGTTATCTTCAAAGTTATAGTTTGTTGCATGCAGTTGACACCAATGGAAGAGCATATGAAGTTAAGGATGGTTGTGTAATGGAAAAGGAGAAAATGGTTCCAAGAAATGAGGAAGAAGTGATGGCTGATGAGGTTATGGGGAGACGTCCTAAAGCCCCAGTGTACACTTGGAATTGTAGTAGTATTTGTACTGTGCGTCAGGAATCTATTGATAAATTACGTGACTTTCTAAGAGAATATAGTAAAAAGAGTGTTAAACAGAAAATTAAGGTGCTTCAAAGACTAGATCCATGCAGAGTGAGAGAGAATACTGGTTTGCAAGGACATTCTCTGGCTTGTCTATCTAGGAAAGTGTGTCAAAGTGTTTTTCACCATTTTAGGATGCTGGCTGTTCATTATACTGAAATGAGAAAGTTTGTGAGAACATTGTATTTTGCTAAAAGTCCAGCACCAAAGTTGAATGAGTTGAATAATGCTCTGTTCCGTGGATCTGTATCAGATGTAGTGAAGGTTACTGATGAGATTCAGTTTTGTTACTTTGGTCCAGAACAAGAAAGTGCAGAAAATGACACAGTTATTGATGAAAATGTGGAAGAGAATGTGGAACTTACTGTTAGTAAAAATGTTGAAGATGAAATGACACAATTTGCTATCATCTCTAATGAAAGACCAAATATTACTTGTATTTGTTGCCGGAGAAGCCATTACAAAATTCAAACAAGGAATGTTGATCTGTATAAAAAAAGTGAAAATGAAGATAATTATAAGTGGAAAGATTTTGCAACATATATATTTCTGGAAAATTGTTTTGATTTGGGTGAAGATCAGCTTATTTGTAAATACTGTTATAACAAGTTAGAAGAAAATAGAATGCCAGCAAGAGCTGTACATAATAAATTAGAATTGGTTGAAATTCCTCCAGAACTTTCGGATTTAAATACGTATGAGTCTATACTTATTCAATGTGTGCATCCGTTTCAGACCATAGTGCGTATGGAGCCAAAAACAAGTAAATTACCTCCTTCGGATTTACAAAGAGGTTTAAAAGGAAGAGTTGTCTATTTGCCATTGGATTTGAAAAAAAAATATGGAAACAATTGATGCAGATACTTTGGAAACTGAACCATCAGTTATTCTGGTTAATGGTGTACCTACAAAGAATAAGAAAATTTGGCAGGAGCTGGTGGATGTACGAAAAGTAGAAAGAGCAAATTTGTATTTGAAAAAAAATAATAAATGGTATGAAGCCATTTATATGGATGAAGATGAAGAAGAAATTGTAGAAGACACAGGAATACCAACTGGGCAAATTGAAAAAGTGGATAAGTCAAAAGAAGAAGAAATTTATGAACATTTCAGCATACATCCTCTTCATTCTAAAGAAGTTATGGGAAACGCTATTGATCTGTTTCAGATGAAGAAAGCAAAAGGAACTCCTGTGAGTGTATGGGAGGAGAGCTTGGAAGCTCATTGTTTTCCCCAACTGTTTCCTACAGGAGAAGGTGGACGATATGATGAACGTCCAGTACAAATTCCTGCTTCGGAGTATCGGACTACAAGATTATATGCAGAAGATCCCAGATTTTGTCAAAGTATTCCTTATTTGTTCCATCTTTTATTTGAAAGTGACTTGTCTGCACTATCTTATGCAGTAAATCACATTTTAAAAACTGGAGTACATCTACATAATGTGTCAGCAAAGGACTTTCTCAACAAAGTGCAACAGCGAGATGATCATTTGGAATCTCAATTGATCAATTTGATGGCTTGTCAGCGTGGAACTAATGAATATTGGTACCGACGCCATGGAGAATTGAAGTGTATGTTACGGAATTTAGGAACTCCTACATGGTTCCTTACCCTGAGCTGTGCAGAGTACGTTTGGGATGATTTCTCACGAGAAGACTGTCAGTAAGAAGCTATACAGTTTCAGTTTAAAGATGTTATCGCATCGAGAAATTGGATCCTATGAATGCTCAGATAGGTTATCATCTGCAAGTCTGTACTCGAAATCCAGAAGAATAATTTGGGTAAGTTTAGGCCTTGCAGGAATGCGAAATCGGGTACTGAAATCTATTCGAGAAATTGAATATTTAGCAGAGTTCGAACCAGAAAGTACAGACATTTTAAGAACAAACATGTTGGACACATATTACCCACAAAGAAGTCATCACCTTGAGAACATGTGTCTCTATGAAGTGCTGCAGAACTTCATTTTTAAACTGAATGCCACAGAAGATATCAACAACGGAAAATATAAAGTCAGTGGTGAGGAAGGATGTTTGGTGAAGCAAACAAAAGGAAGTTTGATTAATCACAGGAAGCTGAGTTGCGACACTCCTGACAAAAAGGATTTTTACTACTTGGCACCTTTGCAGCTGTTTAAACCATGGCGTTCAGAGGACGAACTACTTGGAGAATTCCAGAGTTATGAAGATTCCTTCAATGCTAGCAAACACAGCATAGAATGCAGTACTTTCACAACTTATGTTCAAATGTTAAATGAAGAAATTGAACAAGAAGCAACAATTGCAGCTGAAGTAGCTAGAGACAGTTTTCAAGACAGTCAAAGTTCTGGGACATTCAGTCAAGATCCTCTAGGACAACCAATCGTAGAAAATGAAGCAGCAATAGCCATGAATGAAGTGGAAACAGCTATGAATCAAGCTCAGGAAGATTTAGTAGACTTAACATATTTGGAGCAGCAACTGAATGAAGAACAAAAACAAATTTATGAAGAAGTCAGGAAAAAAATTGATCACGGATTACTGCATGAAAAGACAGAGTGCTCATGCACATCTTTCGAACCAATTAGAATGTATGTAAGTGGACAAGCTGGAACTGGAAAAAGTTTCTTAATTAATGTAATTAGAAGCTACCTACAGAAGAAAATGGATTCCATTTTGTCTTGTGTTGTTACTGCTCCAACTGGGTTAGCCGCGTATAACATAAAAGGAGTTACCTTACATCGTTTGCTAATGTTACCAGTAGAGCATGAGAACAAAATACAGTACCACAAACTAGCAGGAGAAGCATGCTTGGAAGTTTCAAGAGTATTGAAGAAATTGAAAGTACTCATTATTGATGAGGTAAGCATGGTATCAAACTTAATGCTTGCCTTTGTGCATTTAAGAATGCAGCAAATTCTGAAGACAGAGTATGACGTGTTATTTGGAGGAAAACACGTCATAGTTTTTGGGGATCTTCTGCAACTTACTCCAGTTAAAGGACAACCGGTATTCCATACTCTTACACATGAAGACACGAAAAAGTCGTTAGGAAGTATAGGTAATGTAAATATTTGGACATATTTTGAGTATAAGGAACTCATTACCAATATGAGGCAAGCCAATGATGAGGACTATGCAAGTATTCTGAAAGATATAAGAATTGGACTACTCACAGAACATGGCAGAAAAGCATTACAGAGTCGATTGCTGAGTAATTTGTTTACAACAGAAGAAATAGTTCCAGTGAAAATATACAAGAAAATTGCTGACAAAAATACTGTAATCTGCTTAATGCCAACACTACATGAATGCTCTGTATTCAATCAAGAACTTTTGAAATTGGAAAATGAAGAGATCATAAAACTGGAAGCTGTGGATAAAATTCAACATGAACGAATAACTATTATATCGACAGGCAAATTGGCTACTAAATTGGATTCTCTGGAGAAAAACATTTCAAAAACAGCTGGTTTGGAAAAGAATCTTTATGTGTGTATGAACTGTAGAGTAATTTTAAGACGCAATTTGGATGTAGAAAAAGGTTTAGTGAATGGAGCTGTGGGTAAAGTTGTGGGTTTTGTAAAGTACCAGAATAAAGATGGAATTGAATTCTTAAAAATAAAATTTGATCAGATTGAAGAGGTTAAAGTCATTAGTCGTTGTTCAGTTTGTTTTTTGCTAGTGAAAGACTTATATGTACGTAGGAAGCAGTTTCCGATTTCTCTAGCATATGCTGTAACTATTCACAAGTCTCAAGGATTAACTGTTGATAGTGCTTTTGTAAACATTGGGTCTACTGTGTTCAAAGAAGGTATGGCATATGTTGCTTTGTCACGCGTGAAAAAATTATCTGGTTTATTTATGATAGACTTTGATGACTCAAAAGTAAGTGCTGATGCAAACTGTGTAAAGGAGTATAATAGATTAAGAAAAAGCTATGCTCCTCATTTAGGTCAGTATCCTGTGTTTGCAAAACGTGTTGTTTGTCGGAAAAGGAGATTTGAGAATATCTGTAATGAGGATGTACAGAAGAGAAAACAAAAAGATAGTGATGTGACTGCAAGGAAAAAGAAAAAGGACAGTGTGGAAGAGGTTGTTGGTTGTCATTTTGAAAATAGCTCTGGTGTCAACTGCTACGCAAATGTAGTGCTGAATGTTGTATTTTATCTTGAAACTTTGCAAGAGCAGATAATACTAAATCATGAAAAAAGATTCTGTTCTTTGCTGAGTCTCCTTTATGAGAAGCTGAGTAATGATAAAACTAAAATAGAAAGTGCTTCAGATGTTAGAAATCTTTTAGATGTATGTTCTAGATGTACACAGTTTACACAAAATGTACAGCAAGATGCACAGGAATTCTTGATGTATATCCTGATGGTACTGGAAGATGAAGGAGTAGAAGTAGAAAATGTATTTGGTATCTCTTATACATGGGAACATTGTTGTGATGACTGTATGAACACAAGCAGTAGTAATGTAGATTCTGAAAGGTTCATATATTTACCATTACCAGAAAGTAAAACCGTGACTTTTAGTAAATTAGTTAAAGATGCTAATCACAACATGGAATGTTCTAAATGTAAATCTGAAATGTTGTCAACGTTATTTTTAAAGAAAAATGGACAGTATGTAATTTTAATGGTACAACATTGTAGAGCTGATGGAACAAAATTGGAAACTTTACTAAAGAAGTTTGTTGGCAACCAATTATCTATATCTGGAAAAACTTTTGTAGCAGTTGCAATAATTTTTCATGATGGTCCTTCTATAACTTCTGGTCATTACACAGTTTATCTCAAATGTGAAAAAGGATGGACACTGTGTAATGATTCTCAATTGATTTTCAAGCAACGTTTGCCTTATGATTTACCCAATTGTTACTTAATTTTTCTGAAACCCAAATTTTAAATACTAACATCATCATCGGAAGAAAGCATTATTAAAATTTAAAAGGATTAAAATTGGATATTTCACTCAAAAGAGATTTTAAACTTACCATTTGGCCTCAAGGAAAGGTAAAACAAACAATTGTGGACTTCTTAGACAGATATTATTTTGGAAAATGTTCTTTTGCAACAAGGTTTACAGACGTTATTTCTTGAAAATTGTTATTGTTCTTAAAAGGTATTTTTGACATTTCTATTAAGGTATGTTTTAGTGAGGATACATTTGGGGCTTTTTTAAACAATCTTTCAGGTTGTTTTTTTTTTTGCCCGCTGTTAAATGATGAATACAATTGATTTCACTATTTTCAGTGAAAATCAAAATATTCTGAAAACAGCAAAAAAAGGGCAAAAATTGCTTTGCTAAATATGAAAAAACATGTACTGTTTAATAAAGTGTATTGTTGAATATTAATACTTTTTTTCTTTTTTTCAGAACTAGAAAGAAAATTTATAAGATGTAATTCAGTTTTCTTTGCAATTAAATAAAAATATTTAATTCTAAATAATTTACTTTGATGGTCAGGTAAGTTTAACATATCTGTATGTGTCACTGCTTTCGTTTCATGCTTCCTTTTCTTCACCTCTCCTTACTCTGCTTTTCTCATTTCTCTTCTCACTCACTCTTCCTGCTTTACTACTCTTTTGTAACTCCCTCACTCCTTCTCTACTACTCCCCTACCTTTACTACCTACATCACTAATTTTTCATCCATGTTTCTTTCTCTGTATCCATATGTCTTAGTCTTTTTAACTGCCTTACTCCTTCTCAGTTGTTTGCTCTCTGTCTCTGTATCTGTCACTCTCTGTTTGTCTGTTTTACCCTTAATTTCCTTAACATCTCTGGGGCAGATTTACAAGCCACCTGCACCACCACTACATCACTTGTCTTGACGTACTAGTGGCGCAGGGTGCTTTTGCATATTTACAAGGAGAGGATAAGCCACTCTGTGTGTATTTTCTTCTCCTTGTAAATACAGCCAATTCAAATGCAGCACTAAAATGAGCTATTATCTTTTTTGAATGGTTTAGGGTACCTATAGGTAAGTACTGATGCAGAGTTTAAAGTTTAATAGGAAGACTCTCTTCCCTTCATCTGTGAAATGTACACCATCTCTTTTTTAATTACTTTGCCACTCCCCTCTCTTTGTCAGGGAGTCCCTGAAGGTTTACTAAAGGTGAAAAAAATGATTTTTTTTTAAAAAAACGCAATTGGGTGCGTGCAGGGTGCGCGCACCCCAAAAAAAAAAAAAGACAAATAGATTCAAAAAACAAGTTTTTGTGTTTTGATTTTAGGTGGCTCTAAAAAGAGCCCTTGAGTTAATGTAGGGACAGAGGAAGAGAAAAACGAAAAAAAAACAAAAAAACTATGGCCTAGTGCAAGGGTGCTCCTCAAATTTCCTCTGAATGAGATCAATACTGCTCTCACCCATAGTAATAAGAGTAGCACAATCCATGCACCGTGTATTCATCCTCCCAAAACAAGGACGAATATCCAGAGGTGTGTTAGAAGGTGAAGGCACCATTGCAGAAGAAGTGCTCGGCTGAGCTGCCGAAGATGTGCTCGGCTCAGCTGCTGCAGATGTCATCGCCTGAGCAGGTGGAGGGTTTGCTCCAGAATCTTGATGAAAAGTCACAGGATGCATTTTCTCAATGTGCCTCATCATAGTGTGAATACTAAAAGAGTACTTCTTATTAGCATTCCCACGTGACAAGACGCTGTGACAAAGTATGCAGGTGACCTTTGGTGCATTCACCTTCTTTTGTCCCTCAGGAAAAGTGAAAAACTGCCATATAAAGGAGTCTTTCTGCTTCCTCTGCCTCTGTCTCTCAAGAGTGTCCTGCTCACTCTGAGAAGGTGGCTGGTGCTCTGACATTGTCTCTCAAAAACAGAGTAGCTCCTTCTCCAAGGGAATCAGAACTAATAATGAGGGGAGTGGGTGTAGTTTTGGAAGAATCTGGAACTGAAAGTACTTTGAACCAATGAAAAGTGATGTTTCTTGATCACATGACTTGCCATGAGGGGATTGGGTGTGGTGTTGAAACAATCTGAAACTGAAAGTAATGAAAACCAATTAAAAGTGTTGTTTTATTAATCACATAACCCGAGGTGCGCGCACGGAGCAAGCACCGTGCAATTACGCATGCGCGAACGCGTACGTGCGCATGCGCATAAGCATTATGCGCATACGTAATGCGCATACGCAGCAGGCGTGCATGCGCGAACGTCAGCGCGCGTACTCTACGCGTATACGCGAGTGTAGCGCGTGGAGCACGTATGACGCACGCATGCGTACTGGGTGCGCGCTGCGAGCGCGTACTAAAACGTACGTATGCGTACGTATATAACGTACGCATGCGTACACAAAAAACGTACGCATGCGTACTAGGTGCGTCCTGCGAGCGCGCACTAAAACGTATGTATGCGTACGTAGATAACGTATGCCTGCATACATGAAAAACGTACGCAAACGTACTAGGTTCGCGCTCAGTGCGCGCACCCTAAAAATGTATAGAAAAAAAAAGAAATAAAGTGGACATAAGTTAATAGAAGATATTAACTATGCTGTTCAACTTTATCCAAATTCAAAGTAAAAATGACCCACACAAAATTAAAGGATACAGATAATTTATAAATGTATACATAGGGACATTTTTGTAAAAGAAATATATAAAAAATATATTTAAAAAATCCAAAATTAGCATTTAAAAAACCTTTGAAATTCACTGAAAAAACCATAGGTTTCACACACGTTATAGTTAGGAATTAGCATTTGAAAAACCTTGCAAATTCACTGAAAAAACCATAGGTTTCACACACGTTATAGTTAGGAAATAGCATTTAAAAAACCTTACAAATTCACTGAAAAAACCATAGGTTTCACACATCTTATAGTTAGCTGTACATTTTACTCGTAAAAAACCAATGAAATTCCCCCGTTATAGTTAGTTCAGCTAACTATAACTCGCGCGCCCGCAATCCACTGCTGATGACGTCACATATTACATCACTCATGACATCACCTCTGGTGTTGCTTAGGGCTCCATTTAAAAAAAAAAAAAAACAAAAAACGGTGAAATGCGCGCAGGGTGCGCGGATCCGGCCGAAAAAAAAGAAAAAAAACGAGCCGCGGGCCCAGGGGGGCCAAATCCCGGGGGCAAAATCTGTAAAAATGAATGGGGGGCCCAGGGGACTGCTACGCCCCAGGGCTAGAAAATAGACAGGGTGGGGGGGCTGAACGCCCCCCCCAAGCCCTGGGGCTTTATTGTTTGAGGGAGGGGTCTGCGTGGCCGCCCTCCTGGAGCCCTTGAGGGCCCTGGGGCCGCCACCCCACAGGGCCGGCTCCTACAGTGTACTGGGGTGCCCACCCCAGGACACTGTTGTTTGCTATGAAAGGGCAGGAGTTTCCTGCGCTCCCATAGCAAACTTCGTTAGGCTTTTGAAAGAGAGAGAAGGGAAACCTGCTCTCTTTCAAAATCCAAACGATATTGCTTTTCCACACAGGGAGCTGCATGTCAGCAGCTCCCCATGTGGAAAAGCAATGCCGGCTCACGAAGGACGCGGGGAGCTGGCTGGGACTGTGGGGGCATTGGGGCCCCCCCCCCACGGTCCCCAACGTTTTTTAATAAACCCCGGGGATAATAAAAATTAGTGATAGGGGCTATTTTTTTTTTACTGTAAAATTAGGAGTCGCGCATCCGAACGCGTTGGGTGCACGATTTCTCTCGCGTTGGGTGCGCGGTTCCTAATGCATTGGGTGCGCGGATCCAAGGAAAAAAACTGACATTTTTTGGAGATAAACATCAAGCTTAAGTGTTTCATTCTTGAGCGGCTCTAAAAAGAGCCGTTGTTATCATTGAGAGTTTTTGGTACTTATAAGTAAGTACCTATACAGAGTCTAAAGTTGTTGAGGAAGACTATGTTTCCTTCATCAGTAAAGTGTACTCCATCTCTCCTATACATCTCTTGCATATGAAAGCGCAGATTGTCATTGTAAATGGACCCCATTCTATAGTCTCGGAGAAAAGCAGTAACAGATTTATTCACATGTTTCCTAGCTTTCTCAATCTGTGGACAAAAATGATTGGACCAGTTCTATTTCTGCCTTTGGCATATGTTAGAATACACAAAGGCAGCTTTGGAAAAAAGTTAAATCAATTCTGCAAAGGGTTCCTTCATAAGCATTTCCAGACCTACCCCAGTCAAATTGCCTAGGTCATTGCCACCACAGTGCACTATTATGAGGTCAGGGTGTTGGATATGCATAAAGGATTTTACCAATGGCATCAATTGGTGCCACTTTAAACCTCTCTGTCTAATCCATTTAATGTCTACATGTGGCAAACCTAGGTCTTTGTGAATGCCTTTGTTTTCTGCATACCTTTGGCTCCAGAAAATATAGCTGTGTCCCACAATCCACGCTCTAAGCATCTTGAAGGGAGGTCTGGATGCACTCAGATTTTTCTAAAATGGTAGCTAAGATGCAGTTTTGAAAAAGACAAGAAATCATTGGTTGTTTGACAACCTTCTACACTGAAAGGTAGGGTGCATGTTTCTGTTTTTTAAACGCATGATTCTTATTGATTAACAAAAACTGATTGAAAGGAACATTATATATGATAAGCTGATATTTTGAAAAGTCAAGCACACTTGCTGTTTTGATTAGCAACATTGTGTGCTAAACTTGTGACCTGTGTGCTTAGTTCAGTGTTCCATGACCTGTTTCTATGGTAACAGGCAGAAGGCAGATTGGGGGTAGGGTTCAAATGTATGTCATTTGGAAATGGTTGAAATGCTTAACCAATAGAAATGTGTTAGATTTTGAATTACTGTGGGAAGGAATGTGATTTGATGTTTACATGTATATGTGTGGAAAATGAGAGGGAAACTTTGCCATTCTTTGGTTTTGCTGACAGGTGCACAGTGCAGAGATTCTGTATAAGAAAATCTGGTGTGTGACTGATATACTTATTGATCTACAAAACAACTTCAAAGGTGAGTTATTTAATTGTGAGGGGATGTATGTGGTCTATTTTGATTTTACTCTTTTAATTATCCATCTGGCACTCCTGTGAACTATGTTTATCCAAAGGAGGAGGAGCCCTAGTAGTGATGAACACAGAATTTTATATGGAAAGCGTATGCACACATTTACAGGATGCCAATACGTATCGCAAATTGGAGCAAGACCCCACTGATGTTTTCGCAGAAACATTGAAAACAATCTTGGGAAAAGCACTTGAGATGAAATGGATAACGGAAAAGACATATCAATTTCTAAATACCAAGTACCCAAGAAGACCTCAATTTTACATGCTCCCGAAAATACATAAACATGCCACTAAACCACCGTTTAGACCTATAGTGTCTGCCTGTGGATCAATTTCAGAACCTTTAGGACAATACTTAGATTGGTTCATGCAACCCTTGGTTCAAAATTGGAGCACCTACATCAAGGACACTACTTCTTTTTTAAACTTATTGAATAACGTTATAATTCCAATGAATGAGGAAATATGGTTGTGTTCTATTGATGTAACAGCTTTGTACACTTCTATCCCTCACAATGAGGGACTAGAAGCCATGGAATGGAGTTTACTAAAAAACGAGGTCACAGGAACAGACAAGACATTTTTGCTGGAAATACTACACTTTGCACTATTCCATAGTTATTTGTAATGGAATAATGATTTTTATGAACAATGCAGTGGAACTTCTATGGGTTTTGCGGGGGCACCATCCTACGCTAATACCTTTATGGCGAAGTTTGAAAACGATCATATACTGAACAATCCACAATGGATAAGTGGCATCATGATATTTAAAAGATATATGGATGACATTTTTATACTTTGGAAAGGAGCAAAAGAACAATTAATTGAGAATATCCATGTCTTGAATCAGGTGCATGAAAGGATTAAGTTCACTCATCAAATGGACAAAAATGAATTGGCATTTCTGGATGTTAAAATAACTATAAAGGATGGTCAAATAACTACTAATGTTTACATTAAAGACACAGATAGGAATAGCGGTTTGCACTATGAAAGCTTTCATCATTATTCATTGAAGACACATTTACCTTTGTCTCAATTCATTCGTTACAAAAGAATTACATCAGACCCAAATGATTTGTCCTCCACCATCGATATGCAGATCCAAAAATATATGAAACACGGATATCTAAAAAATTTACTCCAGGAGACAAAAAATAAAGTTTTATCTATGAACAGAGAATCTTTACTCAACAAAAAAGAAAAAACAGATAAAAAACTTACTGTGTGTGTTTTGAAATACTCAGTGCAATCGGTTCAGATTACAACAATCATGAAAAAACATTGGTCTCTTATCACAGAGGAACCGGATTTGCAATCACTGGTCGCCAATCAAATCACTTTTGCATATAAAAGATCAAAAAATCTGAAAGAATTAATTAAGAAACAAATAATTCAGAGTGAGAAGATCACATACAAAGGAATGAAAAGATGTGAAAACTGCACACACTGCAATAATGTGATAATTGGTCAATATTTCACGCATCCCATGACCGGGAAAAGAATTCCTCTATTACACTCAAGCACTTGCGACACAAGAGGAGTAATCTATGGAATAAGATGTCCTTGTGGAAAATTGTACATAGGACAAACAGAACGCAAGATAAAAGTAAGAATCACTGAACATAAAAGTAACATCAGAAATAAGAACCAGAAGTCTACATTGGCTACTCATTGGATAGAAGCAGGTCATAACATCTCACAGTTACGATTCACTGTATTGGAAGTAATTAAACCACATCCAGCCATGGATGCCCACAAACAAAGACTTAGAGCAGAATATTTCTGGATCAGAAAAATGGGCAGTATGCAACCGACAGGAATTAATGACAGGATAGAATTATCCAGCTTTCTTTAAACAGTAAATGAGGAAAATGTTACTGTACTCCTGCAAGAACATAACATTACCATCCCAATCCAAAATGGCTGAACTTGCAAGATCATTTTATTATAAATTGATTTCATTGGATTTGCTTAATAATATTGTTTATGGTATATAACCACAGTATATCAGTATGTTAGACATACGTAAATTGTATTTTTATGTTTTTATCATGAGAGAACCCTTAAACCTCTGAGCGTTTTATTCGATGTTATATTTCATTTGAAAAGTAAAATATTGTGTTTACTAAAACATTTAGGAAGTTTAACAGTGTGTAATTCCAGTTCATATATCTTTTTTGCTCTGATCGGGATCAACCGCGTCTCGTCAGCGCGTTCTGAACCAATCAGGAAGCAAATAAATAGTGAAGGCATACGGAGGTTTACAAACTCAACTCTGATTGGCACACGCATACGCGGGAGATTTTTATACGGAAGTAAGTGTAGAAGGCGACACGCTATTAGAGCACTGTTATGATACTTAATGATACAGTAGACTGAAAAGTTTAGAACCATCAGAATAGACTCACAAGTTGGTCCCTTTTTGTGCAAGTAAACGCATATAGAAAGACAGTTTAAAATACGAAGGAGTCGAGTATACTGCTTTTATGTAACACAGCATGAGTATTACATCACCAATCTGGGGTATTTAACATCGTTATAGAAAACATGAATAATAGAATTTGGTTGCTTTTGATGAAAACTGTCATATCGCAGGTGGTTGTCATACCTTGATTTTCGCTTGTTAGCGACACAGTTACGATTTAATTTTGATTCAGATAGTTCAGCATTTTATTATGATGGGAACTGAGGGATATGAGGAATGTGTGATTATTTCAATCATTGAAACACAGTTTATTCAATAGACAGTTTATGTATTTATAACAAAGTTGAAATTTTTTTGAAGAAATGGCTAAGTAGCTCAATATATTTTCTTTGTCTTTTTCATTTATAGACCCCTGAGGAAGGGTCGTCTTGTTGACCCGAAATGCATTGGGTTTTTGTAAAAATGTAAAGTAAAAATGCTTCAGCAAAGAAGTAACTTGTGATAAACAAAGAATGGAAACATAAATGGAATAAAATACTATGATTTTCAAATCAGATTGAAATTTTGAATGAATCGCTTTATTGAAAGTATGAATTGGAAGTAGACCTTGATTGGTCCAAGTATATTTGTGCGCGCCTCCAACTTGGAAGTGGAAATCCCACTTTCTCCTAATTCACTATTTTGATTTTAATCAGACTAATGTATTTCTCCTGCTAAAGTGCAGGGAGTACTTTTTTTGTCTACAATCTTATTGACAGTGTGTGTGCATGTAGAAACCATTCTGTGATAAGCATTTGTGTTTTTCCTGTGTTTGCAGACAGATAACTGTGCTGTTTTTATATTATGGTAGAGTTACAAACCAGTCATTGTTTATGAATTTGCAAAATGAGTCCTGTTTCTACACTAAAATGTAGTACTCGTAGATTAAGAAATGTGTTTTGGTAAACTCCTAGGGATAGTGTTGCTTGTCTAGAATCACACTGTGAGACTGTGTGCATTTGGGTAACCATTGAGAAGCATTTGGTAACATCATGTATTTGCTGACAGATAACTGTTTTAAATACGGTCATGTTGTCAAGTTTTAGTAGCATTAGAAGCCAGTCTTTGCTTATGCATTGATAAAACGAGTCAGGCTTTGACACTAAAGTGCAGTACTGAAATATGTAGATGGTGTGCAGTCCCCTTACACAGTAGTGAATGAGTTTTGGTAAACTCCTAGGGATAGTGTTGCTTGTCTAGAATCACACTGTGAGTCTGTGTGCATTTGGGTAACCATTGTGAGAGAAGCATTTGGTAACATCGTGTATTTGTTGACAGATAACTGTTTTAAAACCTGTCATGTTGTCAAGTTTTAGTGGCATTAGAAGCCAGTCTTTGCTTATGCATTGATAAAATGAGTCAGGCTTTGACACTAAAGTGCAGTACTGAAATATGTAGATTGTGTGCAGTCCCCTTACCCCTTACACAGTAGTGAATGAGTTTTGGTAAACTCCTAGGGATAGTGTTGCTTGTCTAGAATCACACTGTGAGTCTGTGTGCATTTGGGTAAGGATTGTGAGCGAAGCATTTGGTAACATCATGTATTTTCTGACAGATAACTGTTTTAAAACCTGTCATGTTGTTAAGTTTTAGTAGCATTCAAAGCCAGTCTTTGCTTATGCATTGATAAAATGAGCCAGGCTTTGACACTAAAGTGCAGTACTGAAATATGTAGATTGTTTTCAGTACCCTTACCCCTTCCAGAGTAGTGAATGAGTTCTGGTACACTCCTAGGGATAGTGTTGCTTGTCTAGAATCACACCGTGAGTCTGTGTGCATTTGGGAACCACTGTGAGAGAAGCATTTGGGTACTTCATATCTTTACATACACATAACTGCTTTGAAACCTGTCATGTTCTCAAGTTTTGGTAGAATTAAAAGGCAGTCATTGCTTATGTATTCACCCAGGAACTGTCCTTGCAATACTGTAAACATTCAGTTAATATCCAAGTAGTAACGGAGTGAGGCAGGCCTTAGCACATGCATTGATTCAAACGCTTATCAACTATGCATGCAGCCCTCTAACCATCTACATAGTTCTCTTTTACACCTTCAATTCCCCAGTCAGTATCCATACACTTCCAGCAAACACCGTTACTCCCCTTGCACTCCTCTAGTGACCCATTCAGCACCATGTACTAATTCATTACTGCGCCAAAACCCACCCACTTATAAATTCACCCTGGCACTCTCCTTGCAGTACTCTAATCATTTAGTCAGTACCCAAGTACTCATACAATGAGTCAGGCCTTAGCCCATGGACTGCTTCAAACGCCTATTCACTATGCATGTAGTCCTCTAACCACCTACACACTTGTCTTTCACACCTTCAATCCCCCAGTCAATATCCATACACTTCCAGGAAACACCCTGTCACTGCCTTTGTACTACTCTACTGATCGATTCAGCACCATGTACTAATCCTTTCACTGTGCCAAAAACCAAACACTTATAAATTCACCCAGGCAGTGTCCTTGCAGTACTCTAATCATTCAGTCAGTACCCAAGTGCTCATTCAGTGACCAGGCCTTAGCACATGGACTGCTTCAAACGTCTGTCCAGTATGCATGCAGTCCTCTAACCATCTACACACTTGTCTTTCATACCTGCGATTCACCAGTCATTATCCAGACACTTCCAGCAAACATCCTGTCACTCCCCTTGCTCTCCTCTAGTGACTCATTCAGCAGCATTTACTAATCTATTCACTGCACCAAAACCCAAACACTTAAAAGATTTATCCAGGCACTCTCCTTGCAGTACTCTAATGATTCAGTCAGTACCCAGGTACTCATGCAGTGACCCACACCTTAGCGCATGGAGTGCTTCAAACGTCTGTCCAGTATGCATGCAGGCCTCTAGTCACCTACACATTTGTCTTTCACTTTTTCAATTAACTAGTCAGTATCTAGAAACTCCAGTAAACACTCTTTCAGTCCACTTCCACACCTCTACTGACTCATCTGGCACTATGTAGTAATCTATTTACTACACAAAACACAAAAACTTGAGAAGATTAACCCAGGCACTCTCCTTGCAAAAGTATAATGATTCAGTCAGTACCCAGGTAATCATGCAGTGTCTGAGGTCTTAGCTCATGGACTGTTTAAACGTCTATCCAGTATGCATGCAGGCCTCTGGTCACCTACACACTTGTCTTTTACTTCTTTAATTAACTAGTCAGTATCTATATACTTCAATAAACACCCTGTCACTCATCTTGCACTCCTCCAGTGACTGATCCAGTACCATGTACTAATCTATTTACTGCACCAAAACTGAAAAACTTAAAAGTTTTACCCAGGCACTCTCCTAGCAGTAGTCTAATGATTCAGTCAGTTCCCAGGTACACATGTAGTGAACCATGCATTACCACATGGACTGCTTCAAATGTCTATGCAGTATGCATGCGGTCTTCTAACATACTATACACTTGTCTTTAACCGCTTGAATTCCCCAGTCAGTATCCATATACTTCCAGCAAACACACTGTCACTCCCCTTGCACTCTTCCAGTGACTTATTCAGCACCATGTAGTAATGCATTCACTGCGCCAAAACTGAAACACTTATAAATTCACCCAGGCACGCTTCTTGCAATAGTTTAATCATTCAGTCAATACCTAAGTACTAATGGAGTGAGGCCTTAGCACATGGATTGATTCAAACATGTTTCCACTGCATGGAGTTCTCTAAGTACCAACACAATTGTCTTTAAGACCTTCAATTTCCCAGTCAGTATCTATAAACTCAAATAAACACTCTGTCACTTCAATTGCACACCTCCGCTGACTCATTACTAATCTATTCACTGCACCAGAACCCAAAAACTTAAAAAGATTCACCCAGTCACTCTGTTTGTAGTACTCTAATGATTCAGTCAGTACTCAGGTAGTTTTGCAGTGATCCAAGTGTTTCTCTATGGACTGTTTCAAATGTCTATCCACTATGCATGTAGGTCTGTAGCCACCTACACACTTGTCTTTCACACCTTCAATATCCCAGACAGTATTCATACAGTTCCCGCAAACACCCTGTCATTCCCTTTATACTTCTCCAGTGACTTATTCAGCACCATGTGTACTAATGTATTTACTGCACCAAAATACAAATACTTATAAATTCACTCAGGCACTCTCCTTGCAATACTCAAAACATTCAGTCAGTATCCAAGTACTATTGAACTGAGACAGGCCTTAACATATGGATGGATTCAAACACGTATCCACTATGCATGTAGGTCTCTAATCACCTACACACTTGTCTTTCACACCATCAATATCCCGGTCAGTATCCATACACTTCTAGCAAACACCCTGTCACTCACCCAGTGTCTCTCCTTATAGTACTGTAATCATTCAGTCAGTTAGCTTGCAGTTTTTTTAGTGAGGCAGGGTTTCGGGCAGGAACTGCTTCAAAGTAATATGCACTATGCATGTAGTGTTTTAACCATCGTCACACTTGTACTTCAGGGCTATTGTTTCTTAGTCAGTATTTATATAAAATGTGCTTGTATAGTAATAGAATAGTATAAATTTGAAAGTTATTAATATACATTTATTTGTGAATATTTGTGAACAGAGACTGGAGAATTACTTGAAGAAACATCAACCACAAGTATTGAATGATGGCTAAAAAGAAAAAATCTTCTGGTAAGATCACAAAGCAATGTATTAAAAATGTTTGTAGGACCAATCAGAATGTACAGAATGCTGAAACCTCTGAGAATGCTTCAACTAGAAAAAAAATTCAGAATAGGAGGAAAAGCAAAAAAGCAAATGGACAGTCAAAGGAGACAAAGTATGGTAAAAGAAGGCAAAATCAGTATAAGGAAATACGCAAAAAAATATTTTACAAGAGAGTAGTACATAATTTGCTGAAAGATGTGAAGAAATATAAAAAGAGAGCTCTATTTTATTAAAAAGAAGAAGCATATTGAAACCATTGTTGAAAAGGCTTTTGAAGTAAAAAGGAAACTATTCATTTTAGTATTAAACAGAATTCGATCACTAGATAAACCAATCCATTTAATGAAGGCCAAAAGTAGGAGGAAAAGAGTAATTAATAGAAAAAACAAATTGCAATTTATTTGGGGAGAATGGAAACACAGTTCTAGTTCAGATCCTTTCTTTAATGAAGAGAGTTATTTACAGAGCAATAAATGATTGCATGCGGTTGACACCAGTGGTCGAGGTTATGAGGTTAGAGATGGTTGTCCAATTGACAAAGAGAAAATGGTTGAAAGAAATGCAGAAGAAGTGATAGCTGATGATATTCTAGGGAGACGTTGTAAACACCCTGTGTACACTTGGGATTGCAGTAGTATTTGTAGTGTACGACAAGAATCTATTGATAAATTATGTCGTTTTTTACGAGCATATAGTAAAAAAAGTGTTAAACAAAAGATTAAGGTGTTGCAAGGACTAGACCCTTGCAGAGTGAGAAAAAATACTGGTTTGCAAGGTCATTCTCTGGCTTGTCTTTCTAGGAAAGTTTGTCAAAGTGTTTTTCACCATTTCAGGATGTTGGGAGTACATCATACTGAAATGTGGAAGTTGGTGAGAAGATTGTATTATGCAAAAAGTCCAGCACTAAAGTTAAATGAGTTGAACAGTGCTCTTTTGCGTGGGTCAGTATCAGATGTGAAGAAGGTTTGTGATGATATTGAGTTTTGTTACTTTGGTCCTCAGCAAGAGAGTGCAGAAATTGACACATTAGTAGAACAAAATGTTGAAGACAATGTAGAACCCGTGATTACAAAATATTTTGAGGATGAAATCACAAAGTTTAAGGTAATTTCAGGTGAAAGACCAAATGTTTCTTGTATTTGTTGTCAGCGAAGTCACTATAAAAATCAGACTAGGGGTGTCAATCTGTATTTAAAAAGTGAAATAGAAGATAATGATAAGTGGAAGGAATTTGCTACTTATTTGTTGGTAGAGGATTGTTTTGATTTGGGATCTGAGCAGCCTATTTGCAAATATTGTTATAACAAATTAGATGAGAATAAAATGCCTGCTAGAGCTGTTCATAGAGCTGTTCATAATAATCTAGAGTTGGTTGCTATACTCCAGAGCAAATAGATTTAAATACCTATGAGTCTATTCTCATTCAATGTGTGCACCCGTTTCAGGCTATTGTTCGTATGGAGCATAAAACAGGTAAATTACCTCCATCAGAGTTACATAGAGGATTGAAAGGAAGAGTTGTGTATTTACCGTTAGATTTAAGGAAAAATATTGAAACTATTGGTGTAGACCATGCAGAAAATGAACCACTAGTCATTCTAGTTAATGGTGTTCCTACTAAGAAAAAGAAAATCTGGCAAGAGTTAGTGGATGTTAGAAAAGTGCAAAAGGCATCATTGTATCTGATAAAAAATAATGAGTACTATAGAAATGTGTTTGTAGGAGAAGAAGAAATAGATTTAGCAGAAGATACTGAAATATTAAGTGGACAAATTGAAAAAGTGGACATGTCCAGATGTGAAGAAATCTATGAACATTACAGTGTACATCCACTTCATTCCAAAGAGGTGATGGGGAATACGATTGAGTTGTTCCAAATGAAAAAAGCAAGAGGAAGTCCCATGAGTGTATGGGAAGAGAGTTTGGAAGCTCGTTGTTTCCCGCAGTTGTTTCCAACAGGAAAAGGCGGACAATATGATGAACGTCCTGTGCAGATTTCTGCATCTAAATATCGGACAACAAGATTATATGTAGAAGATCCAAGATTTCGACAATGTATCACTCATATGTTTCATCTTCTGTTTGAAAGTGACTTGTCTGGAGTTTCATATGCAGTAAATCACATTTTAAAAACTGGAATGCATCTGCAAAATGTAACTACAAAGGATTTTATGGATAAAGTGCATCAGAGAGAGGATCATTTAGAATCTCAGTTGATTAATCTGATGACATGTCAGCGTGGGACTAATGAATATTGGTACCGTCGTCATGGAGAACTGAAATGTATGCTATGGAACTTGGGAACTCCTACATGGTTTGTTACACTAAGCTGTGCTGAGTATGCTTGGGATGATTTACTTGAATTTCTTCGAGAGGCAAATTCCAATATAAAAAATATTGAATACAAGACACCTGGAGAATTGTGCTCTTTGGATCCTGTTAATGTATGCAGATATTTCAATCATAGATTTGAAGCTATGATGTCTTTCATCTGCAATAAAAAGGATCCTCCTCTTGGAGAAGTTGTGGATTTCTTTTGGAGACAGGAGTATCAAGCACGAGGTGCTCCTCATATACATATGTTGTTATGGATCAAGGACGCCCCCAAATTTGGAACAGATTCAGATGAAACTGTTTTGTCTTTCATTGAAGATTATGCCACATGTGCTGTACCAAATAGCAGAGAAGATAAAAACTTAAAACAACAAGTCTTACGATTCCAAAGCATAGGTGTGGAAAATACTGTCGACCAAAAGTCAAAGGATAAGTTCTATACCAAATGTCGTTTTGGATTTCCACGTCCTGTACTATCCAAAGGAAGAGTGAACAGTTTTATGAAGAAGAAGCGAAGAATCAAAATACATAAATACCTACAATCCAGTTATTTTATCCATGTGGAACGCTAACATGGATATTCAGTATGTTGCGGACAATTCCATTGAGTGCTCGATATGTAACGTCCTACATTACTAAATCATAAAAGACGGAATTGAAAGAAATGTTGGAAGAGATTTCTCACGAGAAGACTCAAAGTAAGAAATTATACAGTTTCAGTTTGAAGATGTTATCGCATCGTGAAATTGGAACATATGAATGCTCAGATCGGTTATCATCTGCAGGTCTATATTCCAAAAGTAGAAGAATCATTTGGGTGAGTCTAGGTCTTACAGCAATGCGAAATCGGGTACTGAAATCTGTTCAAGAAATTGAATATTTAGCAGAAAAAGAACCAGAAAGTACAGATATTTTGAAAACGAATAAGTTGGACACATAATACCCAAACAGAAGTCATCATCTTGAGAACATGTGTCTCTATGAAGTGCTGCAAAACTACACTTTTAAACGGAATACTACAGAGAACATCAATGATGGAAAATATGCAGTGATTGGTTCTGAAGGATGTCTGGTGAAACAAAGGAAAGGAAATTTAATTTATCACCGGAAACTGAGTTATGGCACTGCTGACAAAAGGGAATTTTACTAATTAGCCCTTTTGCAAATGTTCAAACCGTGGCGTTCAGAACTGGAATTACTTGGAGATTTCCAGAGCTATGAAGGTTCATTTAATGCTTGTAAAGATAGCATACAATGCAGTGCTTTTGCAAATTATGTGAAAATTTTGAATGATGAAATTGATCAATAAGCTACAATTGCAGCTGAGATTGCTAGAGACAGTTCTCAAGAGAGCCAAAGTTCTGCTGCACTGAGTCAAGACCCACTTGGAGAACCAATTGTTGAAAATGAAGCAGCGATTGCCATGAATGAGGTGGAAACAGCAATGTATCAAGCTCAAGCAGATGTAATACAGTTAGGAAACTTGGAAGAACAACTAAATGTTGAACAGAAACAAATATATCAACAAGTGAAAGTGCAGATTGACCATGGATTACTTCATGAAAAGAAAGGGTGCTCATGTACATCATTTCAACCTATCCGAATGTATGTGAGTGGTCAAGCTGGAACAGAAAAAAGTTTCTTAATTAAAGTAATTACAAGTTATGTGCAGACAACAACTGAGTCGCATTTGTCTTGTGTTGTCACTGCTCCAACTGGGTTGGCAGCACATAACATTAAAGGAATTACTTTACATTGTTTACTAATGCTACCAGTAGAGCATGAGAACAAATTGGAATACCACAAGCTATCTGGAGAAGCTTGTTGTGGAGTTTCAAGAGTCTTGAAGAAAATGAAACTTCTCATTATTGATGAGGTAAGCATGGTCTCAAACTTGATGCTTGCCTTTGTGCATTTAGGAATGCAGCACATTCTTAAAACATGACGTGTTATTTGGAGGAAAACACGTCATAGTTTTTGGAGATCTACTGCAACTGACTCCGGTAAAAGGACAACCGGTATTTAAAACACTTGCACATGAAGATACCAGAAAGTCTCTTGGTAGTGTTGGTAATGTGAACATTTGGACTTATTTTGAATACAAAGAACTGACAACAAATATGCGACAGGCAAATGATGCTGAATATGGAAGTATTCTTCATGATATAAGAATTGGAATTCTGACAGAACATGGCAAACAAGCTTTGGAGAGTCGATTACTTTACAATTTGTTTCCAAATGAAAATGTAGTTCCTGAGAAAGTGTACATGAAAATTGCAGAAAATAAATCAGTGATCTGCTTAATGCCAACACTGCGCAAGTGTTCTATGTTCAACGAAGAACTATTGAAACTGGAAAATGAAGAAATTATAAAAATGGAAGCCATCGATAAAATAGAGCATGAAGGAATAACTATTATTTTGACGGGAAAGTTGAAAACAAAACTGGATTCTTTAGAAAACAAAATATCTAAAACAGCTGGTTTAGAAAAGACACTATATGCATGTGTAAACTGTCGGGTAATTTTAAGGCGTAATTTGGATGTAGAAAAAGGTTTAGTTAATGGAGCAATAGGTAAAGTGGTGGATTTTGTTAATTATCAGAAAAAAGAAGGAATTTAATTTTTAAAAATTAAATTTGATCAGATTGAAGAAGTTAAAGAAATTGGTCGTTGTTCAGTTCGTTTTTTGCTTGTTAAAGATTTATATGTCCGTAGGAAACAATTTCCATTTTCCCTGGCATATGTAGTGACTATTCATAAATCTCAAGGATTAAGTGTAGACAGTGCATTGGTGAACATTGGATCTACCGTATTTAAAGAGGGTATGGCGTATGTTGCTTTGTCTTGAGTCAGAACATTATCTGGTTTGTTTCTGATTGATTTTGATGAGACAAAAAGAGTATAATAGGTTAAGAAGGTGTATGCTCCCAATTTAGGTCAATATCCTGTATTTGAAAAGCGTGTGGTTGGTCGAAAAAGAAGGGTTGAGAATATTTGTACTGAAGGTGCAGAGAAGGGAAAAGAACAATATAATGTTTTGATTGCAAGTAAAAAGAAAAAGGACACTATTGATGAGATTGTTGGTTATCAGTTTGAAAATAGTTCAGGTGTCAACTGCTATGCTAATGTAGTGGTCAATGTTGTTTTTTATCTTGAAGGTTTGCAAGAACAAATTATGCAGAATCGGCAAAAAAGATTTTGTTCTCTGTTGCATTCTGTTTATGAAAAATTGACAACAGATACAAGTAAAATACAATCTGTTTCAGATGTTCGTAATCTTTTGGATATGTGTTCTGGTTCTACGAAATTTACACAAACTATCCAACAAGATGCTCAGGAATTTTTCATGTATATGCTTAACATTTTTGAAAATGAAGGTGTAGAAGTAGAAAAGATTTTTGGCCTTTCAATAAATTAGTTAAAGGTGCAAATCAAAACATGGAGTGTAGCCAATGTAAATCAGAAATGTTATCCACATTATTTTTAACAAAATATGGACAATACATAATTTTAATGATGCAACGTTGTACAGCTGATGGAAGAAGATTGGATACTTTAATAAAGCAATTTGTAGCAACACAACTATCAATATCAGAAGGACTTTTGTAGCAATTGCAATAATTTTCCATGATGGTCCTTCCACAACATCTGGACATTACACTGCCTATCTAAAATGTGAAAAAGGCTGGACACTTTGTAATGATTCCCAGTTGGTTTTCAAACAACATTTGCCTAGGGAATTACCAAATTCCTACCTAATATTTTAAAAGTCAAAGTTTTAGGAAGATAATTCACTCTCTGAGGAATTTATTATTATAATTTAATAGGATTATCATTGGACAATTTACATCAAAAGGAGTGCAAAAATACCATTTGGCCTCAAGGAAAGGTATATGTTTGAATTATGGACTTTTTCGTGCTCATTGACTTGGTGAATATTTTAAAGCGACAACATTTACCGTTTTTCTAGGTTAAAGTTATAACATTTTGTTAGCCATAAGCATTTCATATATGTGTGATTTGTATTTTCTGGTATTTTACTGAGAATAGCATGTTGTTTTTTTTTAAATAATCTTTTTGATTGTTTTTTTTGTGCCCGCTGTTAAGTGATGAGTACGATGATGGAAATCACTATTTCTAGTGAAATTCAATATATTCTGAGAACAGCAAAAAGGCAAACAAATTACTTTGTTTAAATTATGCTGTGTTGTAAAAAATGTATCATTACATGTTATAACTATTTTTTCTTTTCTTTCACAGATCCTAATTCTAAAATAAGCAATTTACCCCAATTTACATTACAAAAAAAAATCTGAAAAAAATGTGTACCATTTATAATTTCTATTACTGTGAAGGTACGTTTAACTAAGTATTAATTTGCAGAATGGATAGATCTGCAAGAAGCTACAAAGTTTGAACACGTTTTTAAAAACACTCTGTTTATACCTATGTAGTTTTGAAATCTCTCTGTTGTCGGATATCATGTGACCTCCAAAAAAACATATTTGAGTGGTTCATAATATTTCCCATTGTACCTATTGAAGGACCGCAATCATTTCAATCATTCTTCTTTGAGCATCTTTGCAGACAAAACTCTGTGCTTACCTTCTATCATTCGCAAGCAATTTTAAAAACTGAAATATGTCACTTTTTGTAACATAGTTATTGCGCAAGACACTCTTTCATATTTACAAAGAGTGGAAAAGGCACTGTGTGTACTTTTTCTACTCCATGTAAATACAACCTCATCATACACACCACTTTGCATTGAAAGGGTGTTCTTTAAGTGTTGTTGTGCATGATTGCACTGAATACTCATAGAACAAGACACAGCTCCAGATTTATCAGAAATCATAAATCTTGATATGTGTGTGAATGCTGCACCATTCTCTAATTGGTGTAGGAAAGCACAACAAGGAGAATTGTTTTCATTCTTCAATGCATGCTAAAATGTTCAGCATACGTTGAAGGAGAAAAATGCGTTTTCTGATTGTTTTTATGCAGGAAGGTGTGTCTTCCTGCACAAAACAAACACCACATGACACAGATATCCTTGCACCATGGTGCAAGGGTGCCTGTGTCACCACATGGCTGCAGTTTAAGCAGCCGTGCAGAGAAAAGCATAGATTTGCAACATATTTATGTACATATGTTGCATCCCTGTGCTTCGGAAGTACTACAGCACACTGCAGTTAAAGAGGTTACTGTGTGATGCTGCAGCACTTCCTCATAGTTCTGCACTTATTCATTCACCATATGCTACTAATGCATTAATTCAGTCAATTACATACTACACATACATTCATCTAAACTTTCACACACTAACAAACAAATATAGCTCTTTTTTTAAACCAGGAAAGATAATTCTGAGAAGAACTTTTTTTTTCTTCTTTTTTCTTTTATATTTTTTTTGGGGGGGGGGTTTGCACAATTTTTAATTTTGGGGGGTTTTTCTTGGAAAAAAAGGAAAAAACAGAACTGGAGGAACAAAACAAGGAACTTCAGGGGAAACAAAAAAAACTAGCAATGATGACTCTCTTGCTTTCGGCAGATAAGATCAATTGACTGCTCTCCATAGCATAATACAGCATTGCATTTTATGCAGAGCACTCTTAGGGCTTGAAACTGTGGACGGATGTCCAAATTTTGCACAGAAAGATCTACCCTTGAAGTGCTTGGCTGCGATGGATCTGATGGAGCAGAAACAACTCTCATTCTGCGGCATTCCTCCCGAGCAAGGTTCACCGGATGGAGGGTCCTCAGAGGCTTCATCATACTTGCTGTTCTGCAGGAATTTTTTTTGTTCGGATCCCCACGGGACAGCAATCTCTGGCAGATCTTGCAGGTTACTAAGGAGCCATTGGTTTTCGTTTGCCCCTCAGGAAAGGTGAAAAATGTCGACACCACAGATGAATATCTTGGTGGGCGTGGTGGTTCTTCCAAAAAATCATCCTCAGATGAATGAGGAGATCCTGGAGATGCCTGCTGCCCTGAAGCCATTGTTTTAAAAAAAAAAGTTACAGCTAAGTGTAAACTTAGTCCAAAAAAGGTTCTTCTCTGCAAAGAGATGCTCCTCCAAAGAAGGTCAAAGAAGAATGATTGAAATGGGTGGGGTCTTTCAAAAGTTAGAATAGAAAGTGTAATGAACCACTCAAATCTCTTTTTTTCAGGTCACATGGGATCCGCGCACCGTGCGCATAGGCAGCACGCACCGAGCGCGCATCCGCGAAATTGAATTTAAAAGGAATATAGGATTAGAAGTAAAAATATATCACTTTTATGAGTAGTTTAGAGTTTGTCTTCAATTAATATTCACATGAAATACATATATATATGTTTTTATAAATGTAAAATATTTCACGGGATTCGCGTACCCACCGCGTCATACACGCACATGACGTATCGCGTAAGCATGCAAGCGTTGCGTAACGTGCATCGTACGTGTCGTGTATAGGCTTGGAGTCGCGTACTGGTCGCATTCCAATCGGGCACTGAAATACGTACCCAACGCATACCATACGCGAATGCTTTCACGCAGGGATCGAGAAAGGTGTGCATAGGGTGCGCGAATCCCCCAAAAAATGAGAATTGTTTTTAATAAAGTATTGGAAATATAGTTAAAAAATATTTTTACAAATATATTTAAATATTTTTACCAAATTTACAATAAAAAAAACATTAAAAACAAATTATATTTTTTAATTTTAAAAGGATTAATTGTAAAAATAAGTTTAAAAAATGGTGATAAAAAAATATTTAAAAAAAACATAATTAAAGGAATTGACACACTGAAATAGAAAAATTTAGAAATCCAATGAAAATCATCAAATATCATAGCTTTAGAGATAAGTTATAGATAGGAATTAGCATTTAAAAAAAACTTTGAAAATCACTGAAAAAACCATAGGTTTCATGCACGTTATAGTTAGGAATTGGCATTTAAAAAACCTTAGAAATTCACTGAAAAAACCATAGGTTTCAGGGGTGTTATAGTTAGCTGAACATTTCCCTCGTACAAACCCTAGAATTCCCCTGATATAGTTAGTTCAGCTAACTATAACTCGCGCCCCCGCAATGCACTGCAGATGACGTCACATAATACATCACTCATGACATGGTCAGTGACATCACTGATGACATCACTGATGACATCTCAAATGACATCACTGATGATGTCCTTCATGTGATCATTTGATGCTTCTTGTCACACCCTAATATAACCTTTCATACACCCACTCTAAATTACACACTGCCACTCTCAAAACCATAGACAATCCAACACCAATAAGTACATACCCCATCACTGACTCTTAGGTCTAAACACACATCCACTCACTCATCTGTACAGTCACTCATACTTATGGTCATTCAGTACAGGACTATCATATGCACTCATACACCTATATACACACTCCCACAACGCTATTCATCCATAGAGTTACTCACATATATACTCAGTCATCCCAAGTAATTAATTACACTGCCATTTACTCACCTATACAATTAAACACGCATAAGTTCAAATACTCATACAAATACTACCACATTTTTATGGTCATATACAATCAATGATACAAACATACACTCATCCATACAGCCACTCACACTATCACCCACTCTCAGTTATAGTTATTTTTGTACTCCAACATACATATATACTGCCGTTCACATATGTAGTAAATTTAATTACACATGTACTACTGAAATATATAGTCACTCACTAACACAACCATACATACACTCACCCACCCATACAGTCCATCACAATTGCACTCTTAAAACCATGCACCCACTGAATCACCCACTCACACATCTATGCACAGAGTCACACACACTCCCCCCATTCAAACACTCAGGCACCTATACAGATACTTAGGCAACCAATCAATAACCCAACAACCCATGTAGACACTCATGTAGCTGTTCACAAACCCATGCAGCTGCTTACACACCAACAGACAGACAGATAGACATTCACAGAGTTTAGTCACTAGTCTGCTGTTACATAGATTTAATCACTCACTTATAGAGTCAGTCACGCATCTACTAAATCATCCATTCACACACTTGTACACCCACTCATTCTTCCATAGGACTTTCCCCATATATATAAAACATATTTAAACTTTACAGAAACACACAGTCACTGGGTGATGTCATCAGTGATGTCATCAGTGATGTCACTGACCATGTCATGAGTGATGTAAAATGTGACGCAATCAGCAGTGCATGGCGGGGGCACGAGTTATAGTTAGCTGAACTAACTATAACGGGGGAATTTCTAGGGTTTTGTACGAGGGAAATGTCCAGCTAACTATAACACCCCTGAAACCTATAGTTTTTTGCAGTGAATTTCTAAGGTTTTTTAAATGCCAATTCCTAACTATAACGTGCATGAAACCTATGGTTTTTTTCAGTGAATATATATATATATATTTATATAAAACCTATTTCATCTTTTTAGAAACACTCAGTCACTGGATGATGTCATTTGAGATGTCATCAGTAATATCATCAGAGATGTCACTGACCATGTCATGAGTGATGTAATATGTGATATCATCAGCAGTGCATTGCGGGGGCGCGAGTTATAGTTAGCTCAACTAACTATAACGGCCGAATTTCTCTGGTTTTGTACGAGTGAAATGTCAGCCTTACTATGACGTCCCTGAACCTGTGTTTTTTTCGGTGATATATATTTATGTATATGCCAAGAGGTTCTAAGTGTCATCAAATAGAGTTGAGTTGTCTATGATGTCACGAAGAACCCAGAGGTGAACAACATCCCTGTAATTCACTTTTTGCCCAGCTATAATTTTATGCTGTATATGACCACCAAAATCATCTACCCAATGTCCAACTGCTGCACAAGGGCAAATGAGAAATGTGGGCGCTACAAAGTCAGGGCCAGGCATAATATAGGAACACAATGCATTCTGTGTTTTGCTCTTAATTTTTTCCATACGGAAAGTAGTTTGTTATTTTGTTTCTATACCTTTCTTCTGAGCATCATCCTGACTAGGAGAAGCATTAAAGCACATTTTATATCTATAAGCAAAACAGAGGAGGTTGTCAGAGTGTAGGTTCTTGGACCAGGCTGCTTGACAAGTAAAACAAAACAGAGTTGGAACTTACTGTGGCTGGAATTGATAATTATTTACTGGTGATCTTTTTCACCCTGATTCATAGTACTCCTATCACAGTCCTTACAAATGGCGGTGCCTCATCCCTCCTGAGACATTATATGTTGAAATCTTTCGTTTATTTTCACCAAGGAAAATCCACTTTTATTGACATACATGAACTCCTCTCCTGCTACCACTTCCTGTTGTATCTAAGACACGTAGTGCAAAAGAAAAATAAAATAGGAGGGATGAAGGGTCTGTACAACTGTGAAGAGGAAAACTATGGATCAGGTACTGAACATTACCCTAAGAAACTACATCATTACCCCTCTTCACCTGTCCTAACAGAGAACAGTAGAAAAAGGAATTGAATGTCTAAAGATTTTCAATAATCCCACATTGATCCAAGCTCTGAAAGATCTCCCCATTTGAAACCCCTAATAGCAGCCCATTGTACTTATAAAATGGATGGAGCTGATCCTTTTTTGTAATCTTTCCCTTAGGACATCTAGAATTGCAAACCAGTCACAAGAAACATGTCCTAAGTTGTCTGAGCACAGCTTTCCATCATTTTCCACCGCTTACTATAGGAAGAAAGAGTAGTTGGCTTTCTAAATCACTGAACGGAAACTGCCCCATCTCACATGTAGACCTGCCTTCTCAATTTATAAGCCATTAAATGAAGCATCTTTAGAGATTTGTAGTACAACTGAGGGGTCTTTAAAGGAGAGGGAAAAAAGATAGGTGGAGATATTGCTGTGCTGCCATCAGTATCAACATTGGAAAGCACACTAACTGAGATGGCTAGAATCACTGATACTGTCTCTTTCTGAATATTAGGATGTATTCTCAGGAGGGGATAGTGGCATGGAATCAAGACCTATTAACTAGTGAATTAATAGTGCAGTAATTGCCCAAGCCTCTTAGCTTCATAACCTTTGAACAAAAATAAGGATTGGATACTGATGCAAACAGATTTAGTTGAACGTTACTAATATATGTGGGCATGCCTCCTTCCCCAGATGGTTATTGACTAATGATGCAAATTTCCATTCACGGAAACTTCATGAAAGTTGCATTTCTCCTGAAAGTAAACTGCTTTCAGGTAGAAGAGGTGAGCTCAATATATATAGCTTCTGGTGACATGACTGCTGAGAGTTCTCCCTAATAGGAGGCATGGAGAGACTATATTTAAGACCAGGTTCATTGAACTTCTTTTCCCTCCAGGGTGTCTCCCCAAACCCCTGTCTCGCATCTGCATTTGAAACTAGAGGAACATGGGAAAACAAGGAAACACCTTTCTGTGGAATTAGCCACCACTGTGGATCTTGAAAAAAACAATTCTGATGTTGAAAAAGCAGCTTCATAATCTTGGTGGTCTGTGCCCAGTGTGACAGTAGGCAACAAACCAAAGGCTTCAAGTGATTGTGGGCCCAATAAGCTACTGCTGTTGATGCAGTGAGGAGAACTTGTTTTTCAGGAAAAGATTGACAGCAGCTTAATAAAGAGATAGAAGATTGCAAACACTGTTCTGTACAGTTATTCTCATGTTTTCTAGGGGAAATATGGTGACCTGCTCTGTATTGAATATAGCTCCTATGAATTGTCTCTCTTGGGCTGTATTGTGAGAAAGTGCCCTCTTTCTACATGGTTGCCCCCAGTTTTTGCTGAACTGCTGATGTGCTATGACTGAGACCAAACCCAATTGGCACTCTCTGGCCACCTCAGTCCCTGGTAAATGATAACACAGGTACCCAGGGCCCTGTTCCCAGGGAAGGCCTCTAAGGACTGCAGCACTTATTGTGCCACCCTTAGAGGCCCTGTACCTTTACACTCACACACTGCATTTGCAGGCTGCGTGTTTTGGTGTAGAACAAGTGAAGAGTTGACATGGCACACATCCCTGTGTGTCATGCCTGCAACCCACTGCCCTGGCATAGATCAGTCACCCCTCTAGATGGGTGCACTATACCAGTGGTGAGAGCACAGGTGCATGAGCCCTGTACCCCTACAGTGTCTAAGTCAATCCTTAGACATTGTAAGTGCAGTGCTGCCATTAAGAGTATATGGTGCTGGGAGTTTGTCATTACGAACTCCACAGTACCATAATGGCTGCACTGAAAACTGAGAAGTTTGGTATCAAACTTCTGAGCACATTAAACCCGCACTGATGCCAGTGTGGGATTTATTGTAATACACACAGAGGGCATCTTAGAGATGCCCCCTGAAAAACGACCTACCACTAGTGTCCAGGCTGAGTGGCTGCTTTCAGCTGCCACCACCAGATATGTTTCTGGACCCTTGAATTGAGAGCCTCCTGCTTTCAGGGGTCTGAAACAGTGCATTTCCTGGGATGAGGTGCCAAGCCTCTTACCCCAGGATGGGCAGGGCCCACGAAGGGGAAGCTTCAAAGGCTTGCTGCCTTTGTGAGCTTCCCCAGGCCTTTTGCTGCTGCCAGCATCTGGTCACCACCAGTTTTGACCCCCACTTTGGGTGGGAGCCTGCAGATGGGGGACCCAGCCAACCAGGGTGAGGCATATGTTCCCCTCCCACTGGTGGGTGGCATATTTGGGGGTGTACCCACCCCAGCGAAGGGACTCATTGGTCCAAACCTTTTACTTACCTGAAAAGCCCCTAAATCTAGTATTTAGGGACACCCCTGAACCTTGCTTCCTCAGACAAGAAACTACAAATGGAGAAGAAGAAGGACCAAACAGCCGTGTTGAAGCAAAGAAGAGGATGACGCTCACTGACTTGGTCCCCAGCCCTACCGGCCAGCCCCTACCTCAAACCTGCAGATGCGAAACACTGGTGTGTCCTGCAGCCAGCAGTCTCAAGAACTCAGAGGACCTGCCCTGCCTTCAAAATAAAAGATTCTGTCTCCCGTGAACACTGGATTTGTTCACCAAAATACTCCACGTCCGGCAAAGTCTGCACCACTCTCCACTCTGCACTCTACGCCCACGGCCCAAGTTCAAGTGGCCCAACACGATGAGGAGGTCTCACCGGTGATCCTGACCTGAGATCCATTGACCCATGACCTGCCTCAAGCCTCCAGCCAATGCCTGCAGCCTCAAACCATAAGGTCCCCCAACCGCGACCAGGAGCTGGTAAGAAGATCCAACCCTAAAAGGCACCCCGGCACCCGACGCCCCATGGCCTTGGGTGGCTAAACCGACGGTGCCTAATCAACCCCCAGGATCTCAAATTACCTCTCCAAGTGGTGGTCACACCCAGAAGACCGAGCCTGCAGTGTGTTTGCAAACCGGAGACTCTGGAAGCCACAGGGCGCCTGATGCCAAAACAGCACTCCGCACCCGGCCGCCCCATTGCCTCTGAGGGTGCTCGGAAGCAGCCACCAACCAGAGGCCCCCTATTCTGTATTAGATGAAATTGGGCCTCAGCACTCTCAATCAAACAATCAATCAATCAGAGTACTTGTAAAGCGCGCTACTTACCCGTGAGGGTCTCAAGGCGCTGGGGGTGGTGCCGCTATTGCACGAAGAGCCAGGTCTTTTGGAGTCTTCTGAAGGTGAGTAGGTCTTGGGTTTGTCATAGGTGGGTAGGGAGGGTGTTCCAGGTTTTGGCGGTGAGGTAGGAGGAGGATCTGCCGCCGGAGGTTGTACGTTGGATGCGGGGGACAGCAGCAAGGGCGAGGCTGGCGGAGCGGAGCTGGCGGGTGGGGGTGTAGAAGCTGAGTCTGGTGTTCAGGTAGGCTGGTCCGGTATTGTGGAGTGCTTTGTGTGTGTGGGTGAGGAGCTTGAAGGTGATCCTCTTGTTGACGGGGAGCCAGTGTAGGTCTCTCAGGTGGGGTGTGATGTGGCTGCGGCGGGGGACATTGACGATTAGTCGGGCTGAGGAATTTTGGATGCGTTGTAGTCGTCGTAGGTGTTTGGCTGGGATTTCTGCGTAGAGTCCGTTGCCGTAGTCCAGTCTGCTGCTGACGAGGGCCTGTGTCACCATTCTTCTGCACCCGGTTGCCCTGGTGCTGCTGAGGGTGTAAAGAGAGTGCATCCTTTACCCTGGAGGACCCCTGAGTCTACCCCCAGATTACCAACTCCCTCAACCGAATACTTACCCTTGAACCGATAAGTCTATTTTCCTCCATAGGATAACATTGACTGTTTTTTTGTGAAAAGTGAGGCGTTGGAAAATTGATAAAAGTCTTTACAATTGTAAACAAATAACAAAAATTATTTTACTTACCTGTTTAATGTCCCAGTGCAGTATCCAGTATCCAGGCATACTGCACTGTGTAAGAAAAGTAATCTGTAAAGTAATCTACTTGACATTCTACTAAAAAGCCAATACAAAGTATATGTACAATCTTTCAAAGCATTACATTAATAGTAATCCTACTGTAATCAAATCAAAAGTATATTTACAACTGCAATACAAACTGTTTACAAATTGTATAATTACTGCAAAGTACTTCTCACTTACCTGTGCCAGACTTGCTTAGTTCTAGAAGAAAAAAAATGAATATTTTTATACAAAACCAATTCGTCCGAGTTCAATTTTTGAGTGTGTAACAATCATGATTCAGTGTGTACAACAAATGCTTAACACTACCCTCTGATAAAGCCTTACTGCTCTCCTACACTATCACAAATAGAGAGTATGGTGCTATCTACCTTTACCTCTGCCTACCTTTGGGGTTCCACTGGACTCTGTGCACACTATACCTCACTATTATATAGTATATACAGTCCCAGCGTCCTATGTGGACATTTTATTTTTTATAATTCAAGAGGAGTCCAGGCTTTAAAGATATTCACAAACCCTCTCAACATCAATCAGTCCCTTAAATTAATAAGGAGCAGAAAATGACCAGTCCTCCAAGTGGGTGCAGAGAATTTCTTCTAAATTTATACATTTTTCACTGCAGCCAATACCTTTGTAAACACTCATGTTACTGAGAAAATACAGAAGGGAAGAGCTTTCAACTACAGGAGTTAGAGGGTCTTCATTGAAGCCGAAGCCCCTAATCGACAAAAGTCAATACAAATACTGGAGAGTGAAGATATGACTGGCTCTTCCAATGGATGGGGATTAAAAGTATGCATCCTGATTTTCTAATGTCATGGGAAAAATCTCCTTAGCAATCAGCATAATCGGCTGGATTGAAGTCATTTTGAAAGTCAAGTTTCATTAACTGATTTACAGGCTTGAGATCCAACAGTGATCGATATGCTCCATTTGGTTTCAGTACCAGTAATAGGACTGAATAAGTCCATTTGTGTTTTTGGGTTAACTTTGTTTTATTGGTTTGCAAGCATTGAACAGAACATTACACATTATGAACATTTTCCATTTCTCGTCTGCAGAGATGCCCCCTCTTCCTCCTGTCCAGCAAGCCCCCCAAACGTTTGTGAGCTCTAGTGAGTCAATCAATGGCCATCCAGGAGGAGAGGACTGTTATAGGCAAAGCAGGGAACTATCCAGGATAAGCATTGTAAAAGATCTCTAAAAACCACCTCCAACCGTCCCTCCCGTCCCAAACTCCCCCCTCCCCCCGAACCGATGTGCTGAGTGAGTGTTTCCTTAAAGCCCAATGTGTGGGTCGTCAATTATTGGGTAGAAGGAGCGGATGCGGTCGGGCTGGCGTTTCGGTGAGCCAACGGAGGCGAAGGTATTTTGGGCATGTCACCTCATTCATTTTTAACGCCAGTAGGGACAATAAAGGGCGCCAAGTGGTTCTAAATGAGTCAGCTGAGTTCGTTAGAGTGGCCTGAATGCATTCCATGCCTTCCATGTACCACAACTTATGAAGCCATCCTGTGTGAGTCGGCGGGGTTTGCGAGCCCCACAGTGAGAGAATGTGTTGGACAGCTGCTCCCAGTGGAAGACCATCTGTCTCTCCCGTGGTGATTTCAGTGTGTATGTGATCGGGTTGGGTAGTCCTAACAGTGTGTAGGCAGGAAATCGGGGGATTTTAGTCTCAAATTGCCTGTCAACGTCGTCCAGGACAGAGCTCCAGTATCCCGTAAGTTTCCTACAGTCCCAGAGTAAATGAGTCAGTGTGCCCTCTGCATCACAACCCCGCCAGCACGTCGGGCTACAGTCCGGGTTCCCTTTATGTAGTCTGGCTGAAGTCAAGTACCAGTATGTGGCAACTTTGACCACTGCTTCTCTGCTAGCCGTATTGCGGGCCGTGTGGTTGGCATGGAAGAAGATATCACGCCATTCCCTCTCTGTAGGATTTCTCCCTAATTCCCACGCCCAACGCCTCTGCTCCGCCGAGGGAGAGGGGGGAGCCGGCGGCTGGAGCATATTGGATAGCTCGGAGATCATCTTTTTATCGGACATTTTCGTCAGGAGCCAACGTTCGTATATTGTGAGCTTCCTGACGGCCAGCGGCCGCACCTCAGGGTGGGGGAGCCACTGGCAGAGCTGGAAGTATTGAAATCGGTTTGGCGCGACGATTGCGTAAGATTGTTGGACGTCGGTAAATGAGAGAAACCCCTCAAGATCGAAGAGATGTCCCACCGATTTGCACTCTGTGGCCTGCCATTGTGGAAACGCCCGGACTTCTAACCCCGGTGTAAACTCTGGGTTGTCGAATAAGGGTGTCAATGGGGAGGGAAAAGATGTGAGTCCTCGCTTGACAGCTACTGTGTCCCAGACTCGTAGAGTCTAATTGGTGACTGGGGAGTCCCTAAGTGTTGGCGGTCTGTCTTGCCTTTTCAGCAATGGCACCTTCCACAGAGAGAGGTTTGTTAGCGCCCGGTCCTGAAACAGCCACAGTTTTTCCGATTCTGGTCTACTCTACTCTACCAGGTATCGGAGCTGGGACGCTCGGAAGTAGTCTAAAAAGTTTGGGAGACCCAGCCCCCCTTCATCAGGAGGTCTGTGGGAGAGTTCTCTGTGCATACGAGGGCACGCCCCTGCCCAGATGAAGTGCTGGACCGCCTGCTGTAGTTTGCAGAGGTTCCATGGTGGAGGCCAGGCCGGCATGGTCTGGAAAATGTAGAGGACTTTGGGTAAGATTCTCATTTTTACCGCAGCAACCCTGCCGAGAAGCGATAGGGAGTGCTTCTGCCACTGCCAAAGGTCTTTCTGGTTTGGGAGAGAAGGGTATTATAATTCTGTGTGACTGTTCGTGTGATAGAAGGGACCAGGTCTATCCCTAGGTAGGTGATTATGTCGCAGGACCGGAGGTCCCAGTACTGGGGAAGCCCCGTCACGGGAGATTCAACATTGCAGCCCAGGGATAAGACCATGGCCTTCCCCACATTCATCTAGAAGCCGGAGACCAGGCCAAAGGCGGTCAGCTCCCGAAGAAAAGCTGGCACCGATTGTTCGGGAGACTCCAGGGTCACCAAGATGTCGTCGGCGTATAAGCTCACCGTATGTCGTTCACCTCCAAACGGAATCCCTAGAATATCAGGGTTATCCTAAGGGCTCGACATAGAGTGCGAAGAGAAGGGGTGACAGCGGGCACCCCTGCCTCGTACCTCTCTGGATTTCAAAAGGTTGGGAGGCTGTGCCGTTTACGTTGACTGTGGCCCCTGGCCTATCGTAGCAGCTCGCTACCCATGCCCTGAAGCGGTCTCCCAGGCCAAAATGAGCCAGAGTACCATCCAGAAAATCCCAGTCGACTCTGTTGAAGGCCTTTTTGGCATTGACCGATAATAGCAGGGCATCCATCTTGGTTCGGTGGGCTTTATCTCTTAGGTGCATTATGTGTTTGGTGTTGTCGCTACCCTGGCAATTGTAGATGAAACCGGATTGGTCTGGTTCGATGATACCGGGTAAACGTGGACCTAACCTAGCCGCCAGGTCCCCAGTGAACAGTTTTAAATCAAGATTAAGAATGGAAATTGGGCGGTATGAGCTACAATGAGTTGTGTCTTTTCCTGGTTTCGAAATGACTACAATATCAACATGTCAAAGGGAATAGTCCCGGGGCCCTGGAAGGAGTTGAAAAGCCGCGTTAAAATTGGGGCAAGAAGTGGGCATAAAGTTTTATGAAATCCCTCTGAAAAGCCATCAGATCCTGGCGATTTCAATGGTTTGAGGCAGGAAATGGCACCGATCACTTCTTCAATCCTAATGGGTGCATCTAAGGTGTCTGCCTCCCCCTCAGTCAGCGCCATCGTGGCGACTCCTTGGAGATAGGCCTCCCTGTCACCGTTTGTGGGTGGGGTCCTGATATACAGCGTAGAATAGTATTCCCGGAAGACGTCTGCGATCTCGTCATCTCGGCCCACCAGCTCCCCTGTGGTGTTCCAGATGGCTGAGATCTTCGCGCGTTGGGCACGGGCTCTGAGTTTGCTGGCGAGGAGACGTCCTGTTTTGTCTCCCCTATATAGTAAGAGTGCCGGAGTCAGAGGGCCGCGTATTCGGCCCTATCGAGGTCCAGAGTTGCTAACTGCGCTCTCGCCGCTTTCAATTGGCGCCCATACCCTAGGGGCGCAAGTGCGGCTATGTATTCTTTCTAGTTCTGTCACTCGGGCTGTGAGGAGTTCTCTCTTTTCTGTACGTTCCTTGGCCTCAGTGGCAGAGATGGCTATCAACTCCCCCCACGGCTTAAAGAGCCCCCCAAAGACCCTCGAGAGATATGTCCGGGGTATCGTTCCTGGCAAGGTAGTCAGTGATGCATTTGCAGAGTTGCTGGGATACTTCTGTTCATTGAAGCAGGTTTTCCCGGAGTCGCCACCTCCCAGGTGATCCTGTGATCAGGGGCACAGAGAGTGACACAGTCACTACGTCGTGGTCTGAAATTGCCACTGGGACTATGGCTACAGTTTCCACTAGAGGTGTCAGTTCTGTGGAGCCTATGAAGTGGTCCAGTCTGGCGTATGTGTGGTGTGCAGCAGAGTAAAAGGAGAACTGTGTTGTTTGTAGGTGAGCCACTGTCCACATGTCTACCAAGCCAGGCCCTCCCGGAGTGAGAAAGAGCCCCTGTTTGTCCATATCGCTGACCCGCTCGGTCCTTCTCTGCATCCATGACCAGATTTAGGTCGCCCCCCAATATTATTCTTTTGTCGTGAGAGCAGAGGGCTTCCGTCAGTGCTACTTTGAGAAATTGTTCCTGCCCCGAGTTGGGAGCGTATAGGGCGCCCACTACCAAGGGAGTACCTCCCACCCAGAGTTTGAGTGCCAGTAGGCGGCCCTTCACTTCTGCTATCTTATCTCCCACTGTGCCCTGGAATGTCTTGGCTCTCAGTATGGCCACCCCTGCCTTCTTGTCCGATGTGGAGGAATAAAATTGTTGGGGAAATGCTCGGGTCCTCATCCGGTGCCAATCCCTGGAGAGGAGATGAGTCTCCTGCAATAGACACACCGACGCCCCTGAGTTCTCCAAATAGGAGAGGATGGCTCTCCTCTTAATGGGATTGTTCAGCCCCTTCACATTAAGGGTGAGTATCTGTAGTGTGGAGTTCGTCATAGTGTATGACCAGAGAACCACCGCAGAATGTGTCGGTAAGTGGTGACTCTGCCCCTCCGCCGACTCCCTTGAGCCCTGATTTCCTGCAAGTGTGGGTCGCATTTGTGTGTGGACCCAATGTGGGACAGCACATCAGTTCCCTTCGCCCTCACCCACCCTAACCCCAACTGTTCCCCTCTCCCATACGTGAAAGCACTCCCTCCTCCCCCAGGTCCATCCCCCTACCTCCCACCCACGCCCCCCAACCCTAACCAGCAAACCCCTAGGTTCTAACTATGTCCCTTGCCCATCATATAGGGATGTGGGCATGTGGAGAACAGAAATCGGGTGTGTGTTTGTAGACCAAGTGGCTCAGGCCCCCCGCCCCCACCCAGCCAATGCGTTGCCAGCGTGAAAGGACCCCCGAGAGAGCCACGGGCGAGACTATGAGGCAGTGTCTCTCAAGACCGCGTCCAGGGCCGCTCGTCTCTCGTGTGCCATGGTATTGGGGTCTGATCGCAGGTCTATGCTGGGGAAACATCTGTGTCCAACTCTCTGTCAGCCGTCGCCCGTGGACCTCTGCGTGAGGCTTGGCGACTCCTCCAGTTGTCCCGGCTCCAGGCCCAGTAGCTTGCAAGTGTCTTGGAGGGACCGAAAATGGTGAAGTTTGCCATTCCATTTAAATATAAGGCGAAAAGGCTGGCCCCAGGAGTACGCTACTCCCTTTGCCCTCAGGTGAGCGGTCACTTCCTTAAACGCTTTACGTCTTTGTAGGGTGATGGCGGCTAAATCTTGGTAGAGAGCCACGGAGTGTCCCTGGTATGTAAGAGGCTGTTTTGATCGGGCCTCCCGTAGAATACGTTCCTTAAGAGGTAAGTCCGGGAGGAAAGCGAGAATGTCTGGGGGGGCTGGAGCGCGTCTTGGAAGGCCCACCCGGTGTGCCCGGTCGATGCGAATTTCAAAGTCCTGGGATTCACCGAGAATGTCTCGAAACAGGCCCTGAAGGTAGTGGGTTACGTCTGACCCTTCCGCTTTCGATGGAATCCCCCTGACGCGGATGTTGTTGCATCTGGAGCGGTTTTCAAGGTCCTCCGCATGGGTTTGGAGATCTAGGTGTTGATCTCGCAGGCGGAGCACCTCTTGCTGAAGTTGTCCAATTTCTTCACCTTTGGTTTGCTCTCGGTCTCCAAGCGCCGCCACCCTCTCCCCCACTGCGTCCACATCTCGACGGATCTTCTTTACTTCGCCCGCCACTTCGCTTTTGAGCACCTGGAAGTCTTCGGAAAGGACATTGAAAAGTGATTCAAGGAAGGAGCCGATGATCACCCTCTTCTGGGTCGACATGGGCTTTTGAGGTTGGGGACGCCCTACTCCCTTGGTCGTGTGCTAGGGGTCCCTTGGTGAGCATCTCCTTCAAGGACCTCTCTCCTTTCTTCTTCATTGAAGACATCGTTTGGTCTCTTGTCAGGTGTAGATTGTCCCTGGAAGCCGCCGCAGTATTGGATCGCATGGATATCGAAGCTTTCGGCGAGGGTGGGTGAGGCGGGACTTTCGTTGGCCAGAGGCTTGTGTTTCTCGCTAGGCCCCTCTGCACCCAGGCCCCAGTGTTCTATCCTGGCTACCCACAAGGGACCCTCCTTCTGCTGCTGTACACTGGAGCCCACACCCCCAGGGCACAGCGCCTCGGTAACCCGGACGCTCTCTGCGGTGTGCCCAGCCCGGGTGTAGGCTATCTGAGACCTCTCCACTCTGCCACACAAGGCTCTGGGCCGACTGCACCTGGCTCTTGTCACAGGGGCTGTCTTCAACTTGCCGCACCCTGGTGCCTGCTAGTTCCCTCTCCACCGGAGGTCGCTCCTTCAGTATCGTCACGGAGGGCCCCCACGCTAGGCCCCACCCCGCCTCGTGCCTTAGCCGGCTATGACCGCAAGACCGCAGGTATCCGTGGCTGCACCTCAGGCCCCAATGATAGCTCTCTTCATGCGTCCTGCTGTGGGCTCCTGGCTTTATCCGCTAGCGGTCCCGCGCCGCCACCAGGCGAGGGCCCCGGCCGGGCACCCGCCCCTCTTCTGCGCTGTCGCGCTAGGCCCTCCTCATGCTGCCTCACCTCTCGGTCTTGCCTCTCATCTCAGAACCTACACAGCAGACCCCTCAGTTTAGGCCCCACGCTCTCTTCACTGCCGCGGGTGGAGGTGAGGGAGTCTCTGCTTCCAGATGAAGCATTGGGTTGTGGCGCTATACAGCCCCGGCAGTCCAGGCGCCCTCGGGGTCTCTCTCAGTGTCCACCGTCCCCCCTGTTACAGCTTTGTGGGCAACCGGGGCCTTCAGATCGCAACTACCCCAATTGTGCACGTCTTTCTGCTCTCTCCGGCCGGTGCCCTGCTGTGGCGATTCTTAGCGCCGATCCGCGTTGCGACTAGGAGGTCTGCCAGACGCCCGCCTCAGGCATGTGTTACTCGGGCCTAGGCTGACCCGTGCCGTGCTGCGACGAGGGTGCTAGGACCGCGCCCGGCGGGGCATGCGACCCACGCCCCCAGGTGGTGGAGCGCCGGCTCCCCTGGGCACGATCTCCTATTCCTGCACCTCCGCTGTGGCAAAGGCGCCGTGGGCCCCCACCCGATGCGGCCCGGGGCCGCGACGAGGCCTGCTGGTTTCCAGGCATCCAAGGGGCTCCGCTGCCTCTGCTCAGTCCGCCATTTAACTTTGCCCCTGGCCTGGACGCCATTTTCCGCTGCAGACCGCCTCTCAGCAGATCATGGAGAGCGGCGCCCAGGAGAGTATCTCAGCCCCAACCACTCCCGGAGGAGCTGTCACACATCCACTCTCCCTCTCCACTCTCGGCGGGGTGTCAAAGGTGAGTTGAGGCTAATATTTGTCCGGACTAAGGGGCCAAGAGCGAGGAGCCTCCGAGTAACATGTCCGATCAGGTCGCCATCTTGGCCACGCCCCCCCCATTTGTGTTTTAGAAGCAAGCGGGGTTCTGTGATAGCTCCATTTTCCAGAATATCTGTGATTCCTTTCAGCAGGGATATTTTTCTTCACCTCTGAACTAGGTAGATTTGTTTCTGGAACAACACCCTGATCTGGAGGCATTTGCATCTACAAAATACTCACTCCAAGCTATGTACAGGACCCAAGTTGCTTAAAAGAGTTATTTAGAAATGCCTTTCCGATTGCCCTTTCCAAATAGTCAGGTTTTTGAGGGATGCTGCTGAGGTTGCTGAGAGCTGGATTTTCTGCTGGTGCATAGATGTGGCTGGGAAAGGGTTTGGCCCCTCTGGTACTCTCTGCATAGATCTTTTTTTAATAAATGACTTTTAAATGAGGTCTTCAAAGGGCTGCATCATCTTTTTGTGTCTGCAGTTTTTTGGACCAGAATGTTCAATTCTGATATGATTTTTTTTCCAGAAAAGGAATTCAATTATCTCTATTGCGCATCTAGCTTCCAAAGTTTATGCTATCAATGTTGTCTTACAGCTAATGCCCCTCCAGCAGAAGTTGCCAATGACCATAACGCATAAAACGTAGTGTTGGACAAACATTTTACAGGAGTTCCGTTTTAGCCAGAATGATTATTGGATTAGATTCCTCTTGGAGACATTCAAAAAGTGACTGAATATTTTATAAAATATTCTGAGATACATAAGCGACATATGGCATTATGATATCTACAGATTATGCAAGTTTCAGGAAACCTTTGACCTCCTTATGATTTGGACTTTATAGCAAGGTTTCTTCTGAAGCTAAGGACAGTACTTGTTAATATTGTATTTACTTTGGCACGTGAGGAAAGGATTCTTCAAAGTCTTGTAAGGGATATCTTTTATTCAGAAATCTTGGAAAAGATGACCTGTCAATAAATATCCTTCAATTCCTTTGATGAAATATTTTTCAGGACATAATGGAAAGAAAGATTATCCTCTTGTTGATTACTGTATTGAGAGTAAATATATTCCTCAGAGTGGTGAGGCATAGGAAAGAACGCCAACCCCTCTCTAATATGTTAAGGCATCACTTTAAATTGTGCAGCTTGCGCATATTTTTATTTGGGCAAAGTATCTTTCTTTTCTTCTGTGCACTTCATAATTTTTCTCAGTGTCTTAGGTATCTTTAACCCTTTCCATGCGCACGATGGCTGGGAGCCGTCGTGCGCAATGGTGCTCATGTGTGCAGGACGGCTCCTGGCCATCCTTGCACATGGCACCGGAAATCCCTCTGGTGCAGGCACCAGAGGAGTTTCTTTTTCTTCCCCAAAGCCTCGGGGGTTGGGGAAGAGCTTCCCCAGCTTCCGAGGCCCCCCCATGGTTTCTATTAAATGACGATCAGCGCGCACGTCTCGCTGACGTCATTTCATAACAACCGAAACTGAAATGAGCCTTTAGGCTCATTTCAGTTTCACTTTCTATGGGCTCAGTGGGCTGTCTCAGCCCCCTGAGCACGTAGAAAGACGGGAGAGGTATCATTGGAAAGGGGAGAATCCAGTGGATCTATGCTTGTGGATCACCCCAGGAGGGCGATCCCCAAGCAGGGATCCCCCACTAGACACCAGAGAGGGTGGAGTGGCCCCTTGGGCAAGGGCCTTTGCTCCCCCCAAAAAATATTGGCCTAATTCAGTCTTTCTGCCCCCCCCCCGGGGGGCAGAAAACCCACTGGACGCCAGGGATTTTTTTTGGGGCAGTTTCAATGAGGGTGGGGGCTGCCCAAAATGGGCAAGCCAATGCCCCCACCCCCGCAACAATTACAGTCTTTCTGCCCCCCTGGGGGGCAATTGGGGCAGTAGCCCCCATTATGCATGGGGCGGGGGCTGCCCAGAATGGGCATACCAATGCCCTCACCCCCCAAAAAATAGCCACAGTCTTTCTGCCCCCCTTGGGGACATATCGGGGCAAATGCCCCCCCCCCCCCTCTATTCCCCCAGGGCGGCAGAAAGCCCACTAGGCACAGACTTTTTTTTAGCAATGTGCCTACCTGTGGATTTTGGGCCCTAGCACATCTGGCACATAGGGAAACTTATCAAACCTGTTCATTTTTAAAAACTAAGCACCAAGGGGAATCCAGGATGGGGTGACTTTTCTGGCTCTCACCAGGTTCTGTTACCGAGAATCACTTGCAAACCTCAAACTTTGTCAAAAAGAATACATTTTTCCCACATTTATGTGGTGGGAAGTTCTGGAATCTGTGTGGATACACAAAATTCCACCCAGCCTGCATTCCCCAAAGTCTTCTGAGAAAAATGGTACCTCACTTATGTGGGTGGGTCAAGTACCCGCGACAGACAAGGGCCCACAACCTATTGAGACGACTTCAAAATTGCCTATCACAAAACAACCTAGTTTTGCAAGGGGGGTCCCATGAGTTTTTGGCCCCAGGCTCGGCGGCCACCTAGGGAAACCTACCAAACCCACACATTTTTTAAAACTAGACACCACGGGGAGTTCAGCAAGATATGGCTTGTGTGGGTCCCCCAACATTTCCCTACCCAAAATCCCCTGTAAACCTCAACTTGTTGAGAAAATCTATTTTTTCTCACATTTCTGTGTGGGAAAGTTGTAGGATCACCAGGCTGACACAAATTTCCTACCACCCAGCGTTCCCCCAGGTCTTCCGATAAAAATTGTACCTCACTTGTGTGGGTAGGCATAGTGGCTGCAACAGGAAATGGCCCCAATTGTACTGTGGAGACTTCAAAATTACTTAAAACAAAACTACCTGGTTTTGGGGGGAGCACCTGGGGTTTTAGCCCCAGGTTCGCCGCGGTCTAGGGAAACCTACCAAACCCATACATTTCTGAAAACTAAACACCCTGGGGAGTCCAATGAGGTATGGCTTGTGTGAATCCCCGAATGTTTCTCTACCCAGAATCCCCTGCAAACCTCAAATGTAGCTGAAAAGAACACATTTTCCACATATTTTTGTGTGGAATAACCGTGGCGGCACAAATGTCCTACCCCACAGCGTTCTCCTTAGTGTCTCGAGTAAAATGATACCTCACTAGAGAAATGAGAGGAAAAAGTGGTTTATTTTACAAATCTTTAGGTTTGCAAGGGATTCTGGGTGACAGAACCTGGTACATGTGGTATGTCCATGTTGCGTATTTGGCCATTTCCTGTCATGGGCACTAGGCCTACCCACACAAGTGAGGTACCATTTTCCTCAAAAGGCTTTGGGGAACGCGGGGTGGTTGGAATTTTGTGGATCCACGCAGATTCCAGAATTGTTCACCAGAGAAATGTGAGGAAAAAGTGGTTTCTTTTGCAAATCTTTAGGTTTGCAAGGGATTCTGGGTAACAGAACCTGGTGAGAGCCTGTCAAGTCACCCCATCCTGGATTCCCCTGAGTGTCTAGTGTTCAAAAATTTATAGGTTTGCTAGGTTTCCCTAGGTGGCGGCAGAGCTAGGGTTAAAAAACTACAGCTAGGCACTTTGCAAAAAAAGGGTCATTTTTCATTGTGAAAATGTGGTGTGTCCACATTTCGCTTTGAGCCATTTCCTGTCGTGGGCACTAGGCCTACCCACACAAGTGAGGTACCATTTTTATAGGAAGACTTGGGGTAACACAGAATTGTAGAGCAACTGTTAGTACCTATTGACTTTCAATGCATTTCTGCCTTCCAAATGAAATAAAATGTGTAAAAAAGAAGTAATTTTGAAAAATGACCTTTAATTCTCATAATAGTATGTATACTCCCAATTTTGGAAATGTGCAAATATCTACTGTTTCTAAACTCTATATTTTGTTCCCATTTCAGAAATACATAGGTGTCTTTCATACCGTTTTTTCTATGGATACATTTTCCCAAAGTAATTGCTATATACCCGGTACATAATAAAAAACATTGCAAGATGCTGCTCATTTATTGGGTCTGGGTTCGTCGGGTTCTTGGTGAACCTACAAGTCCTATATATACCCACAGCCAGAAAGGTCCAGCGGATGTAACGGTATATTGCTTTCAAACAGCTGTCATAATTAGATTACAGGTGAAAACGTTGACACAAATGGCTGTTTTTTTCAACTAATTTTCAATTTTTCCTATATTTACTGTTAGTTTCTATAAAGAAACCTTGAAGGATCTACACAAATGACCCCTTGCTGAATTCAGAATTTTGTCTACTTTTCTAAAATGTATAGCTTTCCAGGATCAATTATTGCTTTTATACCCATTTCTACCATTAACTGGAAGGAGGTTGAAAGCACAAAAATATGCAAAAATAGGCTATGTCGCAGAAAAATGTCAAAACTGTGTAAAACATTTTGGTTTTCTGACAAAAGTCTGCTTGTCCCTGAAAGCTGGGAAGATGGTGATTTCAGCACCACATCTCTTTTTTGATACCATTTGCAGGGAAAAAACCAGACGCTTTCATCTGTAGCCCTTTTTTCCCCAAAAAACCCAAACTTTAGCTGTATTTTGGCTAATTTCTGAGTTCCCTCCAGGGAAATCCACAAACCATGGGTACCTCTAGAATTCCCATGATGTTGGAAAAAAAGGACGTAAATTTGGCGTGGATACCTTATGTGGTCAAAAAGTTACAGGGGCCAAAGCGCGAACTACCCCAAATAGCCAAAAAAAGGCTTAGCACAGGGGAAAAAAGACCTAGCAGCGAAGGGGTTAAGGCAGAAGAGCCAGACTTGGCAATCATTGCTTGCAGGTACATTCACAATAAAGAAATAATTTCCCCAACTTTCTCTTGTCCAGGGTGGTCACTCTTCTCAATAACTTTCCCAGCCATAACAATGACAGGCAAGACTGTGCTGAAACAGTAGTTCCTGTACAGAAAATGGTTTATATAGTAATGAGATCTCATCTTGAAAGATCATGCTAGTATAGAAACTTCCTTGGTACAATATCATTACCTTTCACTTCCGTGCTCGAAAAAGTTGTGGAGAGAAATGTGATCTGCCCTTTTAAATGGGACCTCAACTTGTTAGGTGAAAGGGTAATGTGGGAGTCAATAGGTACAAAATTAATTTATGTATAGACAATAAGATTAGGTCTTAGATATTTACTGCTATGCCATGAACAGTGACTAACCACAAAACAACATCCCATTTTACATATGGAAAGTAGGAGCTTCCATTACCATCAGCAATATGAATGCTGTCTTTACCCAGGTATATCATCACTTACTAGTTATCCAAATGAACAGGTAAGATACTGCAATTCTCTATCACCTTTTACGGCCATTCAAAGGCCCCCATTTTCGCGGGGGGGCTAGTAAGGAAATGGAGCTCATTAAATAACCAAGACTTTCTGTCCACCTTGGCTAATTCCATCCCGGCATCTTCCCCAGACATTAATATTATGGATAAAGATCTCACGGAATGGCTCTTGGCTGCCTGCAACGAGCACGTTCCACTAACTAAGTTCTCACGTGCTCGCCGCATGGACGCCCATAGGTGGTTTACCGCAGACCTAAAAAAACAAAAACTAGAAGTGCGCCAATTGGAGAGAAAATGGAGACACGGGTACTCTGACGAAGATAGATCATCATATACATCTGCCCGTAGGAAGTATAAGAACTCCATCCTATCTGCTAAGGCAGTTTTCTTCTCCGAAAAAATCTCCAATGCTCAAAACAAATCCAGAGAAATCTTTAGGGTCGTAAATGACCTATGTAATGATGTTAGAACCTCCCCCTCTCAACCCCCCACTCAAATGATGTGCAATCAGCTTAATGATTTTTTTAAGGATAAAATCGCCATTATAAAAGAAAGTATCCAGATAAGCTCTACCACGGCGGACAGAGTGGATATCCACAGAAACCCCTACGAACTTGAGGCTATCCCTCCCATAGACCAATCCAGGCTAGCTGAGTTGATGAAACGCATAAAGTCCGGGTCTCCCAATGACCCCTGTCCCCCGCATGTACTAAAGGAAGTTTACTCTACACTCCCCGAGGAATACTCCCCCTCCTGAACGAGTCCCTACTGCAGGGTATAGTCCCCATCTCGTTTAAATACGCTACACTGGTCCCATTAATTAAAAAAACAGGTGCCGACTCATCTAATCTATCGAACTACCAGCCCATATCCCTCCTCCCTTTTGGTGCAAAGATTCTAGAAGCCCATGTAGCCAGTTGTATCTCTAGTTTTATAGAGACATCGACTACCTGGAGCCTAACCAAGCCGGCTTTCGCAAGGCGCATTCTATCGAGGCGGTGATCCTCGCTGTCCTGGACACAATGAGGTCTAATGCCGATAAGGGCATACATCAGGCCTTGGTGCTCCTGGACCTGTCGGCAGCATTCGACATGGTGGATCATACCATCTTATTACACCGTGTCGAACAAGCCGGCCTATGAGGCGCGGCCTTCGGCTGGGTCAAGTCCTTTCTGAATGACCGATTCCAGGCGGTCAAGTTTGGGAACTTCACGGCGCCCAAACTTTCCACCACCTGCGGCGTTCGGCAGGGCTCATCATTGTCCCCCCTCCTGTTTAATCTGTACCTCAAACCCCTATTGCACTCTTTAAAAAACAGGAAGGTTACAATATATAATTATGCGGACGACCTGCAGCTTATATTCCCACTAAACTCAACTGACTCCGTCGAGGAATTTCAGGCCACTATGCTGCACATTCAAGGGTGGATGGAGGTGAACCACCTAAAACTCAACCCTGGAAAGACCGAGCTGGTACTCCCGGGTAGAAGTGCAAACAGCTAGGGCCCTCACTTCTGGCCGTCATCAATGGGATCTCCTACGTCTCCATCTATTTTGGTGAAAAGCCTCGGGATCACCCTCAACTCCGATCTCTCACTGAAAAGTCAGGTGGGAACGGTGATCTCATCTAGTTTCTTCCAGCTACGGAAGATTAAGAAAATTGCTCATCTGCTCACGCACTCTTCCCTCATTCAGGTGGTAATCGCCTTGGTCCTCTCCCGCTTAGATTTTTCCAATTCCATTTATTTAGGCCTCCCCCTGACTCTGTCTAAACGCCTGCAAATCGTGCAAAATCAGGCGGCCAGACTAATCTTTAAAAGCAACGGCAGGAGCTCGGCGAAACCATTGCTGGCCACTCTTCATTGGCTACCTATAGCCCAACGGGTAACTTTTAAAGTAGGCTGCTTGGCCTTTAGGGCTCTCCATGGAAAAAGCCCTAAGTATATTAACCATCTCATAAACAAACATGTACCAACTCGTAATCTCCGCTCTGCCCACCTGTCCCTCTTCACCTTGCACTCCTTTAAAAAGAAACGTCTTGGCGGATGCCGATTTGCTTATTTGGCCCCAAAGATCTGGAACTCTTTTCCCTTGTCACTCCGGAGATGCACTAATCTGACGGAATTCAGGGGCGTACTGAAGACCTGGTTATTCAAGCAAGCGCACGGTTAGGTTACTGTTTACCATCCTTTCTCACCATCAGCGCCATGAAACCTCTGGGTGTTCGTGCGCTTAATAAATCTCGAATAACATAACATAACATACAATAGGTTTAACAAATTCAGCAAAAATCAAGAGAACTCCTCAGTGATATTACTGGCATCTGGGGAAACTACACTTACTAATTGTGTGTGCCTCCAGGAATGTGCCAGTGAGAATGCAGAAGTGGCAATTTCACTTTCTGTCTTCCGTCTGTCTGCAAGCAGACATTACAAGAGGCCTGTCATTGTGTGGTATCAGGAAAACCTATACTGGAACAGTACCTAAACATTGGGTGATATCTAGTAGAATCAAAATATAATTGCAGGGTCACATATCTACATAGCACCCACCAACCAATGCTGTATCAGCATTGGTTGCAGGTAATCTCAAGCACATACATTGCATTTAAAAATTCAAAACGTTGGGGCTCAGTGTACCAAACGATTTTGTGGTTGCAAAGCCTGTGATTTGCAAAATAACAGGCTTTGTGACCAGACATTATGTACACAGGTAGTTTGTAAGTTGGTAATATACGCAGTGCGGTTGAGTGAGTTTTGGCAGGTAAGGGGTGTAAAGGACCATTCACTTCCTCTCTCCAAATCACAATAGAATATGTCAATGATTTGCAACCTCAACTGCAGTCATAAAGCAATGATCAGATTCAGGCAGTATTGATTCACAAAAAGGTAGCTGTTTGAGATAGACAGCTTTTACTTTGAGAAAGACAGCTGCAAGTCATCAAAAGCAATCAAGAAGTAGACCCTACAAAACGAGGAAACTTCCTTAGGGTTATTCCCTTTCAGATGTTTTTTAACTATTGGAAGAGGTTATCTTCACTCATGAGGTTTGGAAGACCATTAAATTGATTCCAAACCATAAATCTTCTGGATCAGATGGCTTCATGGCCTAATTTCATAAAGCCTGTAACACGATACTATCACACCCTCTTGCAAAGGGTATTTCACTTTCACATTTTACTCACTTAAAAAATAGTCAACAAATTCATACTCACCTCTGATCTGTTACTCCTACAAAAAACAGGCAAGAACCGATTACTTTGCAACTTCTATCATCCCATTCCTTAATTGAATTATGATGTAAATCCTCAACCTTGGTCCAAGGACTCCATTCCGTATGCCTGAAGTTGATTTTGAAGCAAAAATATTGCTTTGTGCAGAATAGACAAGTGACAATACAAGACTAGCAGTTGCGCTAATGGAAGTGCCTGAATGCAGTGGCCAGTAGATGGTCCTTCTTTCGCTTGGCGTGAAAAAGGCCTTCAATAGGGTCAAGTGGCCATATTTACAAATGGTTTGGAGAGAACACAAATTGACTCATAGATTGAATCTTTTATTCAATATAAAACTCCATCTACTAAATTTAAAGTAAATGGAGAATTCTCAGAAGCTATCCCAATATCACAAGGTATAAGACAGGGCTGCCCCCTCTCATCCTTAATGTTTGGGCTCTCCATAGAACCCTTCGAAGGAAAAATTCTAAAGAACTTGAACAACAATTGCCTAAAATTAGGCCTCAAACACAAAATATCATTATTTGCTGATGATATTCTTTGTTTTATAACCAATCCTTGGAAATCACTGCGAGCTGTGCAAACGGAGGTAGATCTTTTCTCTAAGGGATCAGGGTTCAAGAACAATTATGCCAAACACAGATCTGCATTGCAGATCCACATCAAACAGGGCAAGATCCATTGGACCATTGTAGATTTACTTAAAGTGGGTCTCTCATTAAATATCTAGGTATACCACTCCCCACCCAAATCAAAGGGCAAATATGATTGCAATATCCCCTTTCTTCTCCACACACTATATAAGGACATTTACCGCTTGGGTAAATTAGAACTTTCATGGTTGTAGAGGATAGCGAGCCGCAAAATGAACTTCATGCCTCGACTCCAATATGTGGCCAAAGTTCTGTCCCTTATTTTTTTCTGAAGCAGCCTTATCCTGAATAAGTAAGTATTAGACTTTGTCATTAGAGACAGTTCACCCAGGGTCACAAGAACAACAGTATACCATTGTGCAGCAGAGGGAAGTCTAGGTTTTTCAATGTTGAGACATACATCAATGCAGAACAAATACGTTTGGCTCCGGACTCGAACAATGATCCAGATAACAAACCCTGGGTGCATGTAGAACAGAAATTAGCCAGAATCTGCCTTAATTGAAGTCTGCGGTTCCCTCCTGGTGAAAGGTCTGATCCAGGTGAAATCTTCAGAACTACTTCAACCCTGTTAGTTTATTGGCAGCAGGTGAGTTGAAAATATGGCTACTTTACTAATCCTTCCCCAATGTACCCCATTGTTTTTAACCAAGCTTTTCCTAAGTCTTTCTGATTCAAGGTTCTGTAGATGGAATTACAACACCCCTCTTTGTTAGGAGATTTATTTGACAATGGGAACTTTTCCCTTCAAGAGATGAAGAAGATGCTCATGGATTTCCCCAAGCATAATTGAATTACAGCAATAACAAATGAAGGTTAATCTGCTGTAATGTCATTATATTATTACTTGTCAATCCAGTGTCCTTTCTTTTTCTTGCCCTTCCTCGTCCACCCGCTACCCTCATCTGGTCTTGTAATACTGCACCATAATGACACATGTGTAAAACTATGCCTCAGTACTATGTCCTAAATATACATTGTACCATACCCTTTACAAAATCCGTCCAGAATATTTTTTTAAGTTGTTAAATAAGAACATGCATGAAATGTTTTTATAGAATGATGTACAGGAGTCCTCTTAACGTGTGCCGTAGGATTTCAAACCTCTATGAACACTTTTCAACATTAACTTATTAAATGATACTCTAATTTATTTGGTTTAAATAATCTGTAGGTTCTTTTACATTTGAGTAATGCCATCAGAAGAATAAATGTAACATTTAAACAGTATAGTATTGTATGGCAGAGGTAGCAAGGGATTAATCATCAAAATATACAAGCATTTCAATTACCTTCACTTTTTTGGACGGGGACGGCAGCAGTAGCTTCTGGCACATCCCGCTCAGGTAATGGCAAACTTGCATAGTTCGAGTAGTGGTTCTGTTGAATGTCAACGCAGTCGTTAGCTGCTCTCTTGAAATTGCAAACCATTGACTGCTATTTGGCGGAGCACCCAGTGCGGAAAACTTTTCCATCCTTTTGCTTTGCATAATGTAGGTCACTGGAAGCCTTGTGGTGTTAATGTATCACAAGCATTGACCTTTAGCGTCTATAACATGTATTTCCCAATGCTAATAACCACACTTAAAGCACCTGTGACCTTTGCACGAATCCACAAAGAATGCCACACACTGGAATGCAATCACTAGGTGAAGAAACTAATACTAATTTTTTGTTGGTTGAAATCACTGCAAAACCTTTGAAGACATACAGTTCGGTCAGACACGTTGAGTTTTGAAGCAGGTGATGTTTGATTCTGAAGTTTCTGGGTTTTGCACCTTCTTGTGACATTGTCAGAATTAGCTAAGTCAGCTGAGTAATCTTGAAGCTGAAAAACAAAATGGCATATTATAAGATATGTCTCCAAAGAAGAAGGACCGGGAGCTGTATTTAAACAGGTCCTGCACACTAGCTCCAAGGGAGAACTGTGATACAAAAGGGTGTACAGTTCCTAAAAGAAGGTGCGGGGAAAGGGAGATCTTTCTTTGTGATGCCCTCACACACCCGAGGGATGTCATGCTTCATCATTGGGCTGTGCTCCTCGCACCTTCTTTTAGGAACTGTACACCATTTTGTATCACATATTATAAGATATGCCAGCCACCGATGGCTTTTTATTCAGGCTGACAAACACACAACTCACCATTACCCAAACCTAAATGTGTCAAGTTAAGATCAGTGAGAATGCCAGTTTACAGTTACTTGGGAGTACACCACGGGGCAGTGGTGAATTTAGTTAAAGGAGTCTTCAGGGTTTGGCGGATGGTATACTAAGTAAAACCCTGAATGATAGCCCTTCTGTTGTATTACAAGTGCCATTGGATATAATGAATTTGCAATAAGGCTGACGTGCCATTGCATCATTTGCAATGGAGTAACCTGCCCTCAAACTCTAAATAAGGTCCAAAGTCATCAAATGTTGACAAGGCTTGATGCCAGGTCTCACTCTGACCCTTTCCTGGGGGTGGGTACTCTCAGGAAGTGTTTTTTCTGGTTGGAATTAGAGGGCCTGCAGTGATGATGACGCCTGTAATGAGCAAGAGTCGCAACTTAAATGTTGCCTCTATTTGACAATTTTGCTATTAGAAATCTCATCCTTGGTAATTGATGCCAAGTCACAAAATTATGTTTAAGCTTATGTATTTTTGATAGGATATAGGTTGTAAGTTACATGGAGAATAAATGTTGCATTCCTTTTTGGGTGTGTAGTTTCTGCCTTTTTACTACTCTAGAGGAATATAAGTTTTCTATTGAAATGTCCTGGAAAAGAATATTTTGACACACCACATTTACTGTGTCTCATGTTTTTGCAATGGAATGGATGCCTGATCACTCATCATTATGCAAAGAGGTGGCTGCTTATAGTGGTGTGCAGCACTTTCCAAAAAACCCTAAATAAAATAAATGAATAAATGAGTAACAGTGGCTGTACAAGGGTTTAAACACTTATATTTGGCTTGCTAATTTGAAAAGCATATCGTGTACACAATTATCACACACAATTTTCATTCCTTTGGTGGTCTTTTGGTTTCAATGAGATACATTGCAGTAACATGTGAAGCCAGTATGTAACATTTACAATGGCATGTTTATCATGGTAGATGTTACAACACAAACCTTTACAATGCAGGTAACACAACTTGGCCCCTTTTTAAGCACTTTATGATGCAGAACTTTACAACTCAGGTAAGTATATATATTTTTTAATTACATACAATGTATATCTCTCAAAAAAGAGGTGGGGTATTAAGGGTTCATGTGTGGGTATAGGTAAAGAGAGTTTGGGGATTTTAGTCCTCATGGTTGGACAGATGTAAAGGGAGATGAGGTTTATCTAGGGCTCAGGGGCAGGTACACATAAAGTGAGGTAAGAGTTTTTAGGGTTTCAGGTGCAGGTACAAGTAAAAGGGTGGAAAGGATTTCAGAGTTCAGGGGTGGGTGGACATAAAGAGAGGTATGTAGAAAGAATGTTTAATGAACTTTGGCCCGTTTGACGAATGTTCATGAAACTTAAAAAAAAAAAAATAGTTCATCCGCCTCAGCTTCTTCCTTGAAAGTTTTGGGGTGATTTTTCAGGTGGCGTCGAGAAAAAAGGGGGGTCCCAAAACATAAAATCCCCATGCATTTTCCATAGACTTCCGGCAGGGCTACAGCAAAAACTGATGAACGGATTTAAACCAAATTCGACAGGAAGATAGATCTTTGTCCGCAGATTGTGCTGTTTTGTGATTTGATGTATATCTGTTCTGTAGGTTTTGAGAAATTAAGGGTGAAAATAATTGTATATTTTGGCAGTTTTGCTTGCGAGAGTCCCGCATGTGGCCTGCTAGAGCGCAAAATTAAAAATGGAGCCCTGTGATTAGTCGAGAGGTCAGCTTTTCCTGTTAGCCTTTAGGCTGTTGTGGGGGTGAGAGGATCCTGTGAGAATGAGGGCTTTGATTGGCTGGCTGTTGGAATCTTAGAAATGAAATGGTCACCATTTCTGTTTTCTGTGAAAAATTGGAGATGTTGTGGGGATGAAGTAAAAAAGCTAAATAAGGGGACAGCAGAAAGGAGGTGTCTATGGGATAACTACTGTGAAGATAATAAATGTATATTGTTATTATCCAATTTTTGTGATCTCACAAGACTCTCACGGAATCAGGAATAGTAATTCAGAGTAGATGAGTTCTCAATATACTCTATTAAAAGGAATGCCTATTGTGGTCTTTGTTTTTGAGAGAAATGTGTAAGAGATAAGTACTGTGATGAATAAATAGTTAATTCTTATTTTCAAAAAATGTTACAATCCTGTGAGACTCTTGCTGGATTGTGAAAAGTAGGAAGAAGTAGGTGATGTTTGAATACACTCTGCTATGCACACTTGTTACTGTAGGAAGGAGTCTTACTGGAGATGGTGTTTATCAAAGTCTACGGTTTATGCGCATTGGCTTGGGAAGAGCTGTGAGTAGAGGTAAGGCTCAACCACACACCCTACTATGTACACCTGTCATCCGAGAGAGTGGCATAAAAGGAGAGGCCAGTCCCTTTCCACACCCAGCTATTCACACCCATCATTACAGAGAGAGTTCTCAGCAGAGAGACCAGTCTTTCCACACACCCTACTACCCACACCTGTCATCTGGGAGAGGGGTTTGAAAGGAGAAGCTAGTCCTTCCCCACACCCTACTATGCAAGCAAATCATGTGAGAGAGGGATCTAAAAGGGGTAGGTAGTCCCTCCCACACAGTACTATGCACACCCGACATCCTGGAAAGAGGTCTGAGCAGACAAGCCAGTCCCTCTCCACACCCTACAATGCACACCTTTCATATAACAGAGAAGTTTAAAAGAAGAAGCTAGTCCCTACCTGTACCCTACTAAACACACCAGTCACCTGAGAAAGAAGTCTGAAAGGAGAGGCTAGTCCCTCCCCATACACTACTAGGCACACCTGTCATCAAAGAGACAGGTCTGAGCAGATACGCCAGTCCCACTCCGCACCCTAAATGCACAGCCATCACCTGAGAGAGGGGTCTGAATGGAGAGCCCAGTACCTTCCCACTGATAGAATTGAAATGTAGTTTTATCTCTTACTCTTATTTTACTCCATATTATGTTAGCATTTATGTAGCTAAATACACTATATTTACGTACTGTGTGCAAGACATAAGGAATTGATACAAATGTCGCGCCAGTTAGGTTGACATCTGTGCCGCCATTTTACTTATATGTACACCATGCTCTGATGCAATCGAAAATGTTTCTTGCATACTCGAAACTCTTTCGCTCATTTACGAGAAATGGTTCTCGGTAAGTTTTGTTTCCTCAATGTCCAAGGTAGCTCGTTAATGCATACCTTTATTCTGAGATCGAGGCCTTCTCCCACTTATCTAGAGGGGTGAATCGACTAGATAACCTTGAAATGTGAATAGCTTGTACCAGGCTGCAGAATTGAGACTTATGTTCTGTACCCCCATTGTATTACGACACCTACCAGTATTTTTCCATGGTAGGCAGGTCTTTGTGGGCTTTGCAACATACATAATGTAACCTTATGCTAGTAACTCTCAGTCCCCTCGTCAGCCATCATAGGAGGTTGGTCTGATTGGACTCCACTGCAGTGAATAAACAAGATTGCTTGAATTCTCTACTGCGTCAGTGACTCTTCATTCTTGGAAGGCGAGAGGAGGGCGAGGTTGGTCCGGGTGGCCCTAATCGGGTCACTTCCTTCAGTCGGTGCCCGAACAGGGACCCCACACGGGTGATCCATCTCACCCGTAGTAGCGTTGTAGAGGACGGGGGTTGAGTCTGGTCAGATGGGCGGATCGGGGATCCCCACATGATCGGGCCTGGTTCTCACAGCTGCCCCGCCTGTCTGATCAGGTGGCTTTTCGTCTAGTGGTTGCCTTGACTGGGGTCCTGAGAAGGTGAAGCCCTTGGATCTGACCGTTGGTCTGAAGTGTCGGCAGTGGAGAATAGTCTTGTTTGACCTGTGTGCACTGGGTGAGTTTGTTTTGAATTCTTGGTAAGTGCGGCGCTTTCTGTGTTAATCTGGTAGGTCTGCGGACCTTTGTGATAAAGAGCGTTGTTGAACGTTCTGCCAGACCAGTCGTTGAATTTAGCTAGTTCTTGCTTGAAAAGGTCTGGGGCTAGAGCCTATCTTGTTTTCGTGCAGTCTGAGGACTGACTGGTTTTGACACAGTTTGTGGACTGTTCTTGAGAGTTCTTTGTTTATGCGTGTTTCATTGTGTGTGTGTTGATTGAGTGAATACGTGGATGTGTCTGATGTCAGGCTGCCTTGCTGGAGTAAAGTGTGGTGTTTGGGGTCCCGAAGCTGCTCTGCAGAACACCGCTTGGAGGAGCAGCAGCCTGCACCCCCGGAAGGCACTCCGAATTTTGATATGTATGTGAAACATGGTATTGGCCCTATCATGTCTTGTACATTGTGGCACAAGTATACGAGGGACAATACTGAGTTTCAGTGGCCACAGGATGGTACTTTTGATGAACAAAAATTGAATTACTTACAGGATAAATCATTTGCTAGAAGTCTGCAGTCGATGTTTGTTTTGTTACAGGTATGGCAGAGGGAAGCTACGTATACGTGCTGAAAATGAGTCTAGGAAGAAAGCAAGGCAAACAGTGGTGCAGAAAGCAGTCGCTTATGATAAAGAAAGAACAGAGCAAGGTATTGAGTGTGCAGATAGGAAGTTTTTACTACAGTGTGACAGGTCCTATATTGTTCAAGAGGAAGAGGATCTTTTTGTCGAGGATTTGTTGGAAACTTGCCCCCCACCTCCTTATTCCTGCAAAGAATATATCCTGTTGTTTCGTTGTCTCGGTCTGCCGCTGTTCCCTCATCTTCCCCTGACCCCTCCACAGCCTCGGTTCTGGCCGTATCTGTTATTTCTCCGGTTTTGCAAATCACGAGTACAGTGACTGCGGGCACTCCCGTAGTGTCAGTTGCTTCTGTTTCTGTTTCTCCTCCTTCTCTTACACATACCACACAGCCATCGTTGACACTGTCACCTGCATCGGCATCTGTTGCGTCTCCCCTGATTATTTCACCCATGGTATTGAGTAGTGTTGGGACTCCAGTGTGAGGGTCGGATAGAGGGAATTGGTCAGAGGCGCAGGAGCGATTCGAGTGGGCAATGATTCGATCTGATGTGGGGGAGGAAGAGAAAAGGATGGTTGCAATTCAGACAGCAGAGTGGGCTCAAAATGTGACTTATGGTTTGTAGGATATATGGAGTGTGATGAAGGATTTTGATCAGTTTGCGCAATAACATGCTCTTCAGCATATTTCGAATACATTGATTGGATTGTGGGAACAGTGTATCGGAGATAAAGTTCCACAAATTGTTATTATATTTGGGATCGCGTATATTCTGGTGGTATGGCTTCTGCAGAAGTACATAGTAACATTGGGACATTACTTAGTTATCGGGCAAAATTGTATCATAGCACTCCAATTTCATCATCTCAGTTCCCACTGAGGGAAGTACACCCCATTTACCATCCTGAAGTTCCAGAGCAGCGTAATGCAGCAAATGTCGTTACTCAGCAGAGATTAGAAGCTCGCTTCCAGGAGCAGTGGGTTTATACCCCGTGGAAAAGAAGTGAGGTACTTGCTCTTAACCTACTCTGTGCCACGGGCCGATCTGATCGGCCTGCTGCTGTAACTGAAAGTGCTTGGGCTGATCTGATCGGCCCAGAACTCCGCCCCCTAGTGGGAGACTTTTTTTTGGCTTTCAACACATTCCTTGCTTTCTCCCTGAACTATTAATTTATAAACAACATGCTAATGTATCTGTAAAAGAATTCTACAGAAAAACGAGTAAGTAAGGCTGGATAGCTTTACTAAAAACACCTACTGTGTTTAGGTCATCTGCGTAAGGTCCATTCTCTCTGTCTGCATCTTGAATGAGGGAACTGCATCGGTAGAGAACTGCATTCTCGGCGATACATGGGAGTCCGAGCCATCATGGCTGTGCATAGCATTGACCTGAAAATATATGAGGTTTGAGGGCTGCTGTGCCCTTTCTTACCAAAAGTAATGCAAATCCAATCTTCTCCTTGGACGGCCACTTCAGCTCAGAAGGCAGTCCAGGAATTGTTCGGGGGCTGAGAAAAACTACTGTACCACGTGTGCACACATAAACGTCTCTTCTTTTGAGCTTGCAAAAAAGCACACAAATGCAGCAAGTGTACAGTTATTTGCACACATTTTCTAAACGGAAAATAAAAAAGCATTTTTTCAAATTTACTGCAATGTCTGTTAGCTGACTAGTTTTTGCCACGTGACATTTTACGTAAGGCGAGCTCAGACGCTTGAGCTGTGGTGATTCCAAAGATTGCTACTTTTCCCCCCACCTTCAGTCTTCTAGCAAATGCCGACTCTACTTCAGGTGCATGCAGTGAAGTGAAAGGTGGTAGCAATGGAGAATCTAATACGTGGCACAAGAAGGGAACAAAAGCGTCCTCAGGAAGTACATATTAAAGAGATAAGTACCTGCCAAGTGTCACTTTACAGGTGTCATACTACCCTAACTAAGTGCTTTTGTCCATATTCCCGTGGTGAATACGAATGTAATGTAAAGTAATAATATTCACAGCTCATCAGAACTGAGAAACAATTATTCGCCTTTATAACATGTGTAAAGTTATGTCAGCGCATATCTGAGGGCACTTGAACTGTTTTAGTGTTCACAGTAGCTGCTGCGGCTGGCGCCCACGCTCATGGAGAGGTGATTTTCACTGGTCATGGTGAAGGTCCTTGTGACTGCTTTGGTCACTCAGTTTCAACCTCTCTTCCGTGTGCTATTTCGGAAGAGAGGATGTCTCTTTTCTGTTTGCTTGCTACAGGCAGCATGGAGATCAGGCTGAAACTGGCATGGGGATCTGTAGCTCAGAGTTTTATTTTGCACCTCTCCTAGCAGCGGACACGCAGAGAAGAGGTGCCTTGTGGGGCCTGGAATGACCCAGGAGCTCCAAGGAGCAGATCACAGAAAAAGAACATTTATGCAGCAATATTGCAGACTTATTTTGAAAATAACTGTGAATGTCATTCTCCTTTACATGACAGGTCAAAATTTGGCAGCACCAGTGAAAGAATATATTCCTCACAGACGTGTTACAGCATAACAGCAGCAAAGTAAACTTTCCTTTTTCACAAAGACAGCTGCGATGCAAGATTTCTTTTGTTCATGACTACATCTCACATATTTAATTTTTCAAATTCCCCTGGATATTTAAAATGTTAGTTGGTTTATCCAGTAAGTGTTTAGCTTCAGAAGCCTTCTCAAATTCTAGAAAATCAGTACTTTCTAATCAGGAATTTTATATTCGCTAAGCATTTTACTGACAAGACTGTAGAGACAATTATTTATTATGCTCAGAATTGTTTTTGTTAGCTCAATGAGTCATACAAAACTATACACAACCGACTACGATTGCCAACATGGATAATATCTGCTCATTAATTTCCATGCATTTGGTAGGTTTGTTAGTGCCCACGTTGCGTTGGATTTACAGGAAAAGGCATATCAATATTCCACATGTCCTCTTGATGAGATTCAAATGATATTTATATTTTCAGTACTATATTAGGAGGTTATCGCCCATAGCTTTCTATAGATGTTATCACTGATTAGGTTAACCTCACATATTTGTGAGTCATTCTACCAACAATGGGTCAAAAAAGTCCAGCAACTGAGAAAGGAAGAACTCCAAAGCAGTGTATAACTCAAGGAGGACTAGGTGCCTTCTCCTCCTCTATCGGAGGTCCCCTTCTCCCAGAGATGTCCTTCACTTAGTTGTAAATTCAAAAGGTTGAATCAAGTCTGTGACTAATCTGTCTTCTGTGTTGGCTTGCGTGTGTGTGTCTCCAATTCCCGGTGTAGGAGTCAGTGACATTCTGTCTAGTGTTTACCGGTCACCTACTTCCCTGTGTGTGTGTCAGTCAGATGTGCAGTACATTCTGCTGTTAATGTGAGGTACATTTTTGCAGGGCATTTCATTTATTAATACCGAGTATGTCGGTGAATGGGGTCTGCTTAGAGAAAGTTTGCTTTATTTACACCCAGATCACTAAGTTGCACCACCCAGGTCCTTCTACTTCTCCCTTATCCGTGTCTCCCCATGGTCATATCTCCCTTTGGTGCTGTTTCCCAGTGGGTGTGTGTCTCTCTTCAGTGTATGTGTCTCCTCGTGTTCACTGTACCATGTTTCTCTAATCCATTGTCTCCCTACCTAGAACTATATGTTTATGTGTGTGCTATAGTTTTAAATAACAGTGTGGTCTGTGGTACTGTTTATGAGGTGCCCAGTGACCACATTGCCCACCGGGCAAAACATTGTCCACGCTGCTGCATTGCTGTTTGTGGCTCGAGCTGTCATCGTAATTGAGGCTGTGAGTATGGATCATCGCCGCCGTCCCGAGCCGCAATGCGCTAAAGGATTTCTTGAAGATAAGGTCGCTGAAAGGTGAAAGGGATTGTGATCGTTGTTCGCAAAGAGGAATCTGCCCAATATCGTCAACGAAAGAGAAGGCAGCGCCATAACCCGTCCGGCTACAGCGTCACCTAGTAATGGAGCTGCAACGTCATCAGGACCACCCAGCAGGACGTCCGATGAGCGAGGAGAGAGAGAGAGTGAGGCAGCGCGCCCCCCAGGTAAGGCTTGGACTCCGATCGGTATCCGCAAGCATGTGTGGCCTGGGGAGGCGTGCAGGAGGAGTACAGGAGTGCTCCAATCTCTCTCCTGCTGCACCCCATTAGACGCGCTGACTCCCCGAGCAGCCCATACCTGCCCAGCAGTACCGGGCCGCCCCTTTAAATTTACGAGCGGTGTCTCTGTTGTTGGGGCCTAGTGGTGCCCGAGCTGATCGCGCAGTTTGGCTTATCACATTATTCCTTGCATTACGAACTGCATTATTCCTTAGAATTACGAACTGCCTTATTCTTGCATTAAGAACTGCCTTATTCTTGCATTAAGAACTGCCTTATTCTTTCATTAAGAACTTCCTTATTCTTGCATTAAGGACTGCCTTATTCTTGCACTAAGAACTGCATTATTCTTGCATTACGGACCGCATTATTCTTGCATTACGAACCGCATTATTCTTGCATTATGAATAACCCTGGGCTGACAACTACGCTTCACCCACGTAGTGTACGTAGCGCTGCCTGCTTCGCAGTTTTCGAAGTAGGCGAAGCAGGCAGCGCCTACGCACACGCCAGGGCGAAGCGTAGCTGCCTGCCGCCCGCCTCCCGCCCGCCCTCCTTTTAAAAGATAACATTAATTTATAATAAAGAAAATTAAAAGCCACTTACCTGAAGCGCGGCGTCTCCGGGGCTCCCTCTTCCTGGTTTCCAACTTTTCTGACAAATGCGCATGCACGGACGCCCGCGCATGCGCATTTCTCGCAAGACCTCACGTACTCATGACATGTTCTATGACATCATTGATAACATCACCCATGACATTATCCAAACTTCCCTTTCAGACATTTTGCTTTATAAATTAGTATGACATTAAAGGCCTAACAGTAAGTACAAAATAGCTGCGGAGAAAATCACCCAGCACTACTGCCACCACACAAGCAATTTACTTAAATGTTGAAAACAAACATTATGAGCAATATTGAGCTTATAGCATACACTTTACAGGTAACATAGATCAAATAGCAATTGACCACAGATACATGACAAACACTCAACTGCAGTGTTCAATATCTATGCAATTGTTGACAAAAAGCAAAAACAGTGAAAGCCAGTTCAAAAACAAATTCCCTACTATGGACAGCTTTTATCTGTTTCAAACCCTTGAAACCAACCTAACCCAGATTGAGAAATATAGTTGATATGAGCAAAAGGTAGGTACTGTAAACTGTTTTTTCTCTATGGAGTATCACACGGTTTGCAGACAGTGAAACTCTCATTAGAAATGGACCACAGTGTATTAAAATGTATCTACTAAGAACAGTGTACACTCTATGCAACAATCAGAGAAAAAAACACTATTTGCTAAAAAATATCCACAATCTAAAGATGCTAAAGAACAAACTACCTGCCTCCTTCACACTGTGGTGAAAGCTTTACAGATAGCTCATCTATTCTACCAAACTAGCACAAATGCATTTCTTAGTTCCTGGTATACACAGTTTTTGTGTTTACTATAAATTATCATGCTGACAAGATTCTCTCTAATACCTCAAAGCATCTCACAAAACGTAGGGTCATATTTATGCCAAAGTCATGGAGTACAGTGCAGCAAGTCACCTTGCTGCACTAAACTGCATGACAGGGAAAGAGCAGGAATTCACCATATTTAAAAGAATATGGTGCATTCCTGCCTTTGTCCCTGTGCCCCTTCCTGCACAAAAACTATCCCCTAAGGCATTTTCCTCTTACCAAGTGTACCGCAGAATGCAGTACACACAGAAAGGGGATGTAACAAGGAGAAATAAAGATATTTCCCCTTGTTACGCCTCACCTGGGAACGTGTACCATTTTGGCACATTCCCAGATCTACCACTTTTGGTAAATATGGAATTGCGTCAAAATCCATGGGCGATGCATGGGAACACCCATGCAACACCCATTGAAAGCGTCTCTGGGGCAGAGTAATGCAATGCAGTGATTTTCGCTACGTTGCATTACTACTAATTTATCAAGCCAAACAGGACCACGCAAAGAGGCATTGTGTGGCTTGACACCTCATATTTTGGGGTTGTGTTGCACAAGTACCACATTGAGTGGTAAAAACACAATGTAAACTTCTTCATAAATATTCCCCTTAGTATTTACTACAAAGAATTTTTTCTCCTTTAGGAAACTTTTTCTGTAGGACCAAAATATCTAAAGCATAATGAACGTAAGTCAGCTGTCACCTGCACACGGAGTTGCCCGTGAATAAAAACTAAGTATAACATCTTCAGTACCTCTACACAGCTATGGTGCCTTAGGAACACATACATTTTGTAAACACTTATATGCATTAGCCGAATCCAAGCTGTACAAAATTAGGTAGAAAAGTAATATGACAACTACCCGCCACCATGTAAACTATAAAACGAACTAGCACAGTCATTAGGTGATGCCATTAGTGAGGCCATAAATGATGTCATAGGACATTTCATAAGTGATGCCATATGTGAGGTCATAAGCAGTTCATGGCAGGATGCAAGGAATAGAACGTGCTGTTAACAATAACTTGAGAAGTACCGTTTTTTTTTGTTCAAATCATTTATGTTGTCACTGAGAAATTCACCTAACTATAACGTTACTTTAACTTTGGTTTGTCAGTGAAAATAGTGAAAAAACAAAATACACACACACACACACATATATATGTTTATTTTTTGCAGTTTGTTTGAAGATAATCGATGAAACGCAGGAGAGCTATTATATCTGATCACTACTGTACAGTAGGAGTGTTATTTTTCCTTCTTTATTATGAACATAAATGTGAAATAGTGATCAACGAATTAAAATTTTGTATATACTGTTAGAAATCTGGATATTATGTGGAAATATGCCCACTAGGGCAAAATCATGATGCAAGGAATATGATTGAAATATTTTGTGTATTATGTGAATATTAGGCCCATTAGGGCAGTATGAAGATTAATCGAATTTACCCCACAGGAATCATCGAGGGGTCATCATTTGTACTGCTTAGCTATTGTATCCATTTATAAAAATGTTTTACTCAGTTATGCCCAATGGAGCTGAATTGGATCGATAATTATTAATGTACTATCACAAATTTCATTCATTTATAATTGTAAAGCATTAAAGAACGCAACACAAAGTACTATTTGTCTCTCCGTGTTTGCGGGTCACGTTGACAAAATAGGTGACGTAGATAAAATTGAAAAAGATGTTTTCTATTTCTATTTTTGTGCACATATCACATGACTAGTTCTGTATAAAGAACCGGAAGGAAACTGTGAGCCTTACCGTGACCAAGGAGCGTCAATCTCCGAAACGCGTTGGGCTGTTGCTTACATGTATTAATTGAAATCACGCTGTTGAATTGGAGCTACGGCACTGTGTTTAATGACTGGGGAGATCGGACATCGGTCATTGCTTACAGGTGTGTTGTGGATTTAGGGGTTCGATACCCCGTCGCTGGCTCACCGGACTAAGAGGCTTGGGCTGAGCGAAACATAAAAGATGAAATATATATATGAAATGCGTAATGGTGACCATGCACCAATAAATCTTACATACCGTGGTCCGTATCCGTTTATTTGGATAATTTGGGTGAGACGGAGTCTTGTGGATACAATTGACAGACAAGTCTCTTTTTTGGCTACAACGGACCCCCTTTCTGCAACGGGACAATGTACAGGAAGAGACATTGGCCCCGGGGCAACCTGGAAGCTCAACGAAAATCCGGAAGGAATTGTGGCGTTTGACCCCCCTGAGCCAGGAAAGACCGTAAATGCCTGGATGTACATGAGGAGAACTGAGTCGGAGTACTCGGGCAAATTAGGCCATATTCAAGACAGGTGACATATGGCAGTGTGGGGTGGAAGGGAGTGCGAATCTTGAGACAACCAGGCTTGCTTAGTATAACTCCCCAACGGTTAACAACACAAATCTAGGTGCAATGTCGGCGGACATGGTACGCGATCGGGAGGTGGTGGCACTGGAAATGTTCAGTGACTGTCCCATGGTGACACAAAGTGCCAAAAGCAGCAACAGTTCAATAACAACTACTAATGACACAGTAAAGGAAAAATTCAGAAAACTAGAGAGAAAAAATGAAAGCCGAACAAAGTAAATGATGGGAGTTCCAATCATTGCAGCGTTATGACGAAGTGGGTAGAATACCTCGGGGCTTAAGGATTCTTATAGCACCAAGCTATGAAAATCCGAACCTGCACATGATGAGAGAGTGGGCCAAATATAATTTGGAATCCTCGAAGCGACTGGTTATAATATCAATTAAATATGCTGACATAGACAGAGCCACATTACTGGAAGAAATTGATAAGATTAATGATGAATTGGAAAATATGGGAGAGGATGATGAAAAAACAAAATTATGCAATGAAATGTTACTGCGTCTAAAAAAAGAAGACGACAAAATAAAGGAAAGAAAAATATATAAGTTTCACCGAGATAAAACTGACTACGACTTGGGGAAAAAGTTTCACTTTTGCAAAAAAATACGAAGCATTGAGATCAACAAAATTTGTTAATACGAGAGAACCCAAAGCAGACACCTCAAAGAATGGTGAACCGGTATCTGGTACTTTGCAATCCGAATTGAGCTCTGCTACCGATAGCGAGTCAAATAGGGAACCAAGCAACACCAATAGAAACCAAGTCTCTCTAAATCTGTCATTAGAGCAAGAACTTGGTTTTTTATTGCCATGACAGGAGACAAACTCTCCGGCCAAGGTTGCAAAGAACAAAACTATGCACTAACAGGAACTTCAGGTGAAGGCAAAGGATGAAAGCCTGCAAGAAACATATCCAATCAGAAAAGATCAAATATGGGTTGGAGAAAAAGGAAGTAACAAATAACTCTAACAAAAATCAAACCATTATGAATTTTGCAAATATAGACCTAACGGACCGTGACAATGAAGTTTTAAGCTTGGGATTGTCCTACTGTTCAGCAAGAAATTTTAATTATTCAAAAACTAGACTGGAAGTTTACAAGAGTGTCAGAAAAGTAAAACTGAAGAAATGTCATATTCTGAACAAAAAGGATGGGGTTCTGCCAAATGAAAATACAAACGAACCGAGAGCAGCAGAACCAACTATCAACCTCACCCAATGAGACACAGTACTCATCATCGAAATACAAGATAGATCTATGGGATGCCAGTGCAACCAACAACAACAGGGCTAATGTTGGAATGGGCGAACAAGATGCAATATCAATTATGAATGTTAGAGGAACAAGTGTAAATTTAACATCAATTGAACCAACACCTTTTAAACAAAAGTCCACATTCAACCCTATTCTACTTAGAGATTTTATTGACATTTTTCATGAACAGGTGGTAGACCAGATCAAACAATTGAACCACAAAACATCAAACATAAGTGTAACTGGCAAAGTAACAAGTACCAGGAACTCATGAAGAAATTGCAAAGTAATGATGGCATTGTGATCAAACTCTGATAAAGGCAGCACTATTGTTATTATGTCTAAAGAGGATTATATGAAGGAAGCCTATTCTCAACTTAACGATAGATCATGCTATCTGAGAAGTATTGTCTCCAGTATGAAGACAATGTACACAACATATTACAATAAATTACTGACCTGGAAAACAAAGGGACTGATCACTGCACAAGAACATAGTTTTTAAAAAAATGAAAATCCTGTAATACCAACTATTTACTTTATCCCTAAAGTGCATAAAGACTCTAAGAAACCTCCTGGCAGACTGATTATCTCGGCTAGAAATAGTTTATTAGAACATACCTCACAGTGTGTCGATTACTTTCTACATGACCAGGTCAAAGTATTGCCATCTTACATACGTGACACAAGTGACTTTCTAAGAAAATGTATGAATTTTACATGGAGAAAAGATTACTTTCTTCTAGCACTCAATGTCAGTTCTTTATAAACGAGTATAAGACATCCAGATGGACCACGTGTTTTGGAATAATATTTAAACAAAAGGCGAGTAAATGTAACCAACCATAATGCAATGTTGATTGAAATGGTGGCTTTCTGTTTAACCAATAATGTATTCAAGTTCAACAACATTTTGTATCAACAGACTAGAGGGGTGGCGATGGGGGCCAGCTTCTCCCCCAGCTATGCATGTCTTCACATGGGCTGGTGGGAGGAGCTGGTCTTCGGGACTAAGCATGTGCAGTATACCTCAATCAGTATCAAATTATGGTTACGCTTTATAGATTACATTGCTGTGGTGTGGGACGGAACATTGGATGAGGCAAATGAGTTTGTGAATACCATCAATGTCAATGAGTTAAATCTGCATTTCACAGCCACAATCAGTAACATACAGGTCAGCTTTTTAGACACTCAGGTATATATAGATAATGACAAAATCCAGACTAAGTAGTTTATTAAAGAGACTGCAGGGAATTCTACCCTGCACGCAAGCAGTTCTCATCCAAAACACTTAATCAATAGCATTCCCTATGGGGAAATGCTACGCCTGAGACGGATTCACAGTAACCACAATGATCTGGTAGTTGCACAAATTGCCAGTAAGGACAGGTTCTTGGAGCAGAGTTATCCCTACAAAACCATTAATTGTGCCATTTTAAAACCCATGAAACATGATAGACATTCACTACTGGAGGCCAAACAGGTCAACCCTGCTGGCAACACACAGCAGACAGGCGACAAAGGGTACAACCAATGTGTTTAGAATCATTTTGGAGTACAGCAAACAACAGAAACAAATTCATTCGATCATTAATCGGAATTGGCCATTGATTCTCAAAGACCCTGTCAATGGCCCAACTCTACCACTGAGATCTTCTATTACATACAGTAGAGGACCATCCATGCGGGATGGCCTAGTTAAGACCAGTCCAGAGGTACTAGAGGGCTCAAGCTGGCTGCAAACACACAAAGGCTTTTATAAGTGCAAATCGTGCAAAGCCTGCCAGCAGGGCATCAACATGATTTCATATCAAACTCCTTTCAGTTCTAAACACCACAGAATTTCTAAATTATTGACCTGCAAAACTGAATACGCCGTTTATGTACTTTCCTGTCCCTGTAATTTACAATATGTGGGGAGCACCAAACTACAGGTGCATAAAAGGGTGCTCCAACATATGAGGGCAATCAACAACCAGGACAATACTTACCCAGTAGCACGACATTTCAAAGATAAGCACAATTCCAACAGCCAATACCTCCGTTATTATATAATTGATTCATTGCCTCCAAGCAGGAGAGAAGGGAATAGGGAGACCAGACTAAGACAACTTGAAACTCTGTACATTATCGAACTGTACTCTAACCATCCTGGAGGCCTGAACATATCAAAGGATCTATATACATGTCTGAAAAATTGCACAAAAAAGTAAAAACAATATATATATCAGGAGGTTTTTAACATTATTTTATCCAATGTTTAAATATTTGACATTTTACATATTTATTCTTATATTTCTATATTTTATGTATTTATATATATATGTATATATATCTATGTGGTATTCATTCATTTGAGACATGATTGCAACCTTTGCACATATGTATTTTTATCTCATGATTGAGATATATGCGGGTCTATGACAATTAGAGCCCACAGTCTGATAAAGCCACCAATTGGTATTCATACCAAAAGGCAAAAGGGAAACTGCTTTACAAACCTGTATAAATGAATGTCATTAAACACCCTTAAACTAATTTCAGAGAAAAGTGATGTGAACCTCATTTGGCAACCCAACAAATCCAGTTTAAAAATGGATTGGCTGCCTGAGCTTTGTCTCAATGGTTTGATCCTTGTGAACGAGGTTATGTTACTGGGTTTATAGATTGATATTAATCTATCAATTAAAATACTATCTATCATCACCCAACTTACTATAATACAATTAGTAGACAAGTAAGTTTAGAAGTGTCTGTTAACTAAGACTTGCAAACCAAAACCTTCAAAACTAGTAAACTGCCAAAAACATTTTCTCTGACGCACCCCCCTCCTTCTTGAGCTCTCTGCAAGATTATCTGAGTTTCATAAAATGACCATCTTCAGTTCAAATAAGGACTTAAAACTTGTTTAAAATTTACTTGGACTAACCTCCATAACTTACTTTGGTTTTTATCTCTATTCCTTCAGCTCCCCCACAACCTCTGGAGTCCACTGACTTTTTTCTTTCTGAATTAAACTTTATCTTTGCTACTCACCACTTTCTATAATCAGTTAACTTAAATACCAAATGTAGTCTCACATTTCCTCATACTCAACCTCTAATGTGTCTTATTAGGCTCCTCTTTTCTTGCTTTTCATAATCTTTCCATTTTTATATCCTGTGCTCCCTATCCCCATTAGTTTTATTTGAAAGTTAGCTACCTTTTATTGTCTCTTGTCTCTTCTATGTATTGCCATCATTTTCCAATACATTATTTGCAACTTATTCCCCTGCCTCTTTCCACTTTCTCCATTTTTCCTCAAATCACCTCTCACTTCCCTCTTCTCCCCCTTCTCTTTCGATATATCTTTATCTCTAGAGCTCTTTAGATCTGTCCTAATAGTTTTCTCATTTGTTCCACCTTGAAGATCAGCAGTTAGAGTATTATTCTATGAACTATACCAATTTTATTTCTGCAGAGACTGGTGTTAAATCATTAATGATATTTTATGTTCACCTGCTTACAAGGATTTATTGGTGGTTCTTTCGAAAAGGTTGCTGTGAGATCCTATTTTGTTATAATGTCCAGTTCTGAGACCTCAATGGTTGAGTTGTTTTAAAAAATTTCAAAAATGAAAATGACTTGGTAATCTCCTCATGAGTACCTAGGGTACATAGACACATTTCTTAAACAATTAAACTTTTTTCAATCTTTTCCTAAATAGGCCTACATTTTTTTAATGTAAATGATGCTTTTTCCATGCATAAATCAGACTTACGTCTGGAAAGTTATTGGTGAATGTGTGCAGGATGCACATCTGTGCATACAATATATACACTTTTTGCAGCCAATACTGTATATAACAAAAATACCAACCAGGGGGTTGAACTGAGACCTGACACCTTAATTACCACTGTGGCCCAAATTAATACTACTGCTGTATTTTTTCGTAACAGCAGGTTCTGAGAAAGACTACTTTCAAGGCATAGAAGATGTGGGAGATACTCCTAATGCAAATCAATCCACTCTAGGGGAAGCTAATCTTGACATGAACAATACCTTAGACAACCCTGAATTGATTACAGAATTGGATGCAATTACCCAAGAGAGTAGTTACACAGAGTCAACAGAAAACCTTAATTTCACAATTTAAGCACCCGCTCTCAAGATCAACCTATACAATGGGTAAATAATGACACATCATCATCTCTTCTTATTCTAACGGCAATGGCAGACACTTCATTTACCCAATCTGCCTTACTTTCAAAACAAGTATCATTGTTAAACCCTATCTCCTCTGCTATAAGCTGTATGGAAGATGTCTCAAAAAAGGTGCCTTCTTTTAATGATCGGTTGGGCTCCTTCACACTTAGCTTCTACTCCATGTCATAAATAGATGTTCTGAATACAATTACTTCCAACAAAACTGACAACCCAACCACAAATATATGGAAAAGCGAATACAAAAAGGAAGCACAACATACTGCATTGGCAAAGAATATTCCATTCATTAATCCTACCTTGACCTTAATGGACAACTGTACTCTGAGTAATCATACTTCTAAATCAGCTTCCTGTGCAAGCGGTAGCCAGGAGCTCACAACTGTTACACCAATGGAATCAAAACACCTTTCAGTGCTGATGACTTCTCTATGAAAGGGCCTTGTGCCCCTGGTCATAACAAACGTGATCCTCCTAAATATACTAAAGTCTCTCCCCGACAATGAGCAAGGTTCAATTATAACACCAAATAATGATGTAGGATTTAAACTATACATTAGATAAAGAAAATTAAGAAAAACATGGGCATACACAATGTGGAAATTAGGACTCAACAAGGTGCATCTAACAATCTAGAACTATTTCCAATGTTTAAAGACAAAGACACTCAAATAAAAATATTTAAAACACCCTGTTAACAGAGAAGAAATCAACTAAGACAACTGTAGGAAAATAAAGCAGACTGAAAATACTGGCTTCTTCACTGGATATTGGTGCTAGGGCTTGCAACATTCTCTGTAAATCATGGACTTTCGAATCAGTACCAGAGGATCTAAATGTGCACTCAACAGAAAATACAGTTGAAAGCTCTATTATACTTCATGGATGTATGGAACTGTACACATCATTGCAAATGAAATAGGGAATGAGGAGCAAATGTGTGACAAAATATTACAAGGTATTGCTGAGGGTGTCTCGAACTTAGCAAGAGCAATTAATGCTATGATATATAATACCCCTGTAGAATGAGGACAATCCTCAACAGCGCTCTGTCAGATGTGATTGCAGTGCACTGACTGGTGTGACCCCAGAAGTTCATTAAACTGTGCTCTACTTCTTTCTTAGGAGATGTCAGAATTTTTAGGAATTTACCCTTTTGAGGGAACACTACCCATCTATGTGGTAGCACCTTAAAGCTGGCGCAGCTGCCAGCTTCATGTTGTTAAGGTCAAGAGTTGACTGTTTTATACCCAGGACAAGTCATGGCAGATTATAAAATACTAAGTGGGAATGGAGGGAGGTCTTCATCGGCTACTGATCAGAAACAAGGGATACACTGCCGCCAGTCCTTGAGAATGAGCTCACTGTATGGATACACATAACCTTTGTTAGGCATCTGTTCTTTTTAATACCTATTTCACAATCATAATGAGTGTTAGATCAGAAATGTTCACGTTTGCACATTGCCTTATGTAAGTTAGCATTCGCTGCACCACTTGCTTTGCAGGCGCCATTTTAGGCTGTTCAAAACTGATTTAGTTTTATTCCGAGAAATGCTCCACTATAAGTTTTGTTTCATCCATGTTAGACGTGTTCCCGTAGTGAGTACACTGTTCCTATTAGTGCATACCTTTCTCACTAGACAGAGGCCCTCTCCAACTAGTCTGGTGATAGGCCCATATGGCCATCCTTGAAATTGAGATAGTTTGTAAATGATAGAACCGCTAAAACCGTTTTTTTTATATCTCACTGTTTAGCTGCACCTGCCTGGAAAATTCCCCTGTGGGTGTGTTTTAGCCCAGTTATGGAAATGTACATATTGTATGTCTATGCTTGTTGATTTCAGTCCTCTCTGCAGCACTCCTAGTTACTGGGCAGACCGGGCTCCACTCTGAGTGTTTATGAATAAACAGTTATTGGTTTGTATTCTCTACTGTCTGTCCGACTCTTCATTTGGTATGGAAGGCTGAGAGCTGGTCATTAGTGACCCGGGCGATCCTAAACGGGCCACTTCCTCCATGAGTATGTATATTCTACTCATTTTACAGCGAGTGTATGCATCTTTATTGATGTTTATTATTGTTTGCTGTAACCTGTGTGGGTATGCCTCTCAAGAAAGACTGTGCTAATTTCTGAAATATTTTCCCTCAAAAGTCCTGCCCTGGTCCGTGTTTAACCAAAATATCAACGTTTTAATATCTACCTGAATTTATATAGCCTCAATATTATTGACTACTAATATATTATCAAAGTAGATACCCATGAATCCAAACCTCCTACTATATGTGCCAGAAACTAACACACTGTAAAGGGTATAACCACTACACATAGAAAAGGACACATGGCAGAGGTGAACATGGCAGGTAACATTACCTTACCTTTTGGTAGCAGATAGCACAACAGGATACCATGTAAGGCTTGTAAACTTGGCAGTGTTTGCTTCTTGTACCAACATGGAGGACAGCCTTTTGGATAGCTTATGTTACAAATAGGTTTCCTTCCCATTTCCTTTTCCCCTGGAATTCTCTTAAAGATTTGTTGTGACAAGGAACTGCAAAGATTTTGGTGGTTGAGATGGAGTTTCATTTACCTCCACTACGTTTCTGCAAAAGTTCTTAAGATTTGGCAATATGGTTACCCTAATGTATTGATGAATGATATTGGAATCCCATGTATGTGCATGTCACTTTTGGCCACGATATTGTGACAAAGAACACAATTGAGCATAAATCCCTCAGGAGTAGAATGTGGGCTTCATAGCTAGAACAATGTACTCCACACCAAAAGAAGTGAATCATTTTTGTAACTAACTTTCCCAAGGCGTCTATGTAATATTCAAAAGAGCTGTATTTACTCAACTTCAAAAACATGGTAAAGGGGATGGTATTTGTGTTTGATGCTATAACACATTGATAGAGCCCACAATTATGTTCAAATATAAAATGAAGATGCTTGTACTTGAATACCAGTTTTTAAAAGCTTCCTGAAGTTATACTAGATATAGAGAAACCACTTGATATTATTGATTTGTGTTATGACTACAATTAAGAATCACAAACATTTAATTTCGTAATATATGTGTAACATCAGATTGAAAGTCATTAGCAACAACTTTAAGAGATTAAATAACTTTCCAAACATTAAACAAAAAGTGCTATACTGCATCAAAAGCTAAGTGAAAAAGACCCCTTGTTTGAATATTTATTTTCAAAAGTTCAGAAAAAGACTATTTTTGATTCAGTCATCCACTTACAGCTAAGAGCTGGTGAGAAAATTCGATTTTCGATCGTGATCGAATCGACCCGCCATTTTGTGCTCCGCCGCCATTTTGTGTTGCCCTCACTCAGGCAGCACGGCGAACAAAGTCTTTTCTGCTTTCCCTGCAGCATCGTGTTGAAATAAGCCCTTCTGCCTCTATTTACAAAGATGGTGTTAGGACTGGCCGAGTACACTAATCTCTGTCTGGTTTTTCTAATCCCCGTCTCAACTATCTGTTGGTTCACACTATTCTCTTCTGACTTTTATCTTATCGTCTGGCCTTCGCTGTCCTCTGCTAGCATTCTCTCGTTTCACAACTGTCCTCCAAAACACACAAACGTATCTCGCCACCTGCGAGTCGGTTACAAACCTGTTAATGAATTAGTTCGTGGGGAGGGGTGACAAACACAGTCGGAGGTGAGGTTTCTTCGAGTTACCTGATACTTTATTTTCAAACCTTTCCTATTGGTTCTGTTCTGTTTTCCAACCTTTCCTATTGGCTCTTTCTTGTATGTTTTAGGTGTGTTTTTGGTTAATGTATATTTCACATATGTACTATATAAGATTGTGCGCCACGGAGTAAAGTGGCAGTCTCCTGAGAACCTACCTCGTGTACTTCTGGGATAACTGTACTAGCTGCAGCTAATAAATCCGATCTTTTAAACGCCTAACAGAGTGTCCCGTGTCTCTGTGTAGCTGAGCAGGTGAACCCCGGAGATTAAGGCGTACCCTGTGCCACCAGGTCCATAAGGTTCTGGTTCTTCACTGGAGGGACTGGAAAATTAATGGGTTTGTGGAACAAGTGATGAAAACTGACAGACCTTCCATTAGTGTATGGCTAAAACAGACTCTGAATTTTCAGTATATCATACGAAAGTCATAAATGGTGTCTTATCGAAATAATGACAGTTTGAAGATTGACTTGAAGCAATGTATAGAAATATGCGCATGCACGCTTATATCGCCATAAACAACTACTATACTTTCATTGCAAACATGACATAATTAAGCTCTGATTTCCATTTAATAACCAATATTGCCTTTGCCATACCAAGGGAACAAAATCGCAACAACAAAAAACAAAACAGTTGTGGTTTAGGGCAGAGATTGGAACGAGCTATATACATCCATATGAACTTATCCAGAAAAGTGCCCCACAAGCTATGCATCACATGTCTGGCTGTGAAGGACTATTGATCTTCAGAGAAATCTTTAAGTAGCTGATCAATGGAAATAATTATACCCATATATACATATAAATACAATGTGCACCCTCGGCCATGAGGAGGGGGCGAGGGCTGGCTGTAAAGATGTGATGTCATGGTGTTTTTTCAAGCTTAATACATTTGGTTATGAAAAAAATATATAATAAAAACCCTCCGCAAGACTACCTCATGAGCTACCATTTGAATGTATTTGTTTTAAAAGCACCTTTGCAATGAAGACCAACACAGTTAAATTGAGGTAAAATGGAACATTTATAAATGTACAGCAAGTTCTCAATAATCTATACCACCTTAGCTTCACTTGAGGAACGCTAAAACCCCAAGTGCTTTATAAAATGCAAATTTTTACACTTTCAAGCGCATGGACTGCAAAGAATTCGGCTCTGCTTCACCTCACGAGTACATTTAATCAATTATCTGCTAACAGTTTCCCATCCACTCTATATTTGCAGATAACACTCTACAAGGATTTTTGGAAAACAATGAACTTCACAATTAAAATGGGTATCTACATTTCTCTGTCATTCATGGCTAGAAATGAATTCGGCTTGTATCTGCGTTCATCATGAAGCTGCCTGCTTGAGCTGCAAATAATTGTTCCATTTAATGCCTCCAGAAAATGGAATGCCAGAGGAGAGATTTACTAAGGATTTGATGAAGCAAAAGTGCTTACTGAAGAATTTAAAGATGTGTTTTCTAATTCCTAAAACCAAACACTGCAAAAGTTTGCTTATGTGAGCCATGACAGTACGCCTAGCATGGGGCACCAGTGACACCTGCCCAATATATATCATTCTGAATACCATGTGCATAAACACACAGGCACGCATACATGGTGCACACGCACACACACACGCACACACACACACACGCATACACGCACACTCACACACACACACACGCGTTACTAGTCTTGTGGGGACTATGTGTGAATTCCTGCCTTGTGGGGACTAACCTTTCCCAATGTTTTTAAACTACAATAATAACAGAAAAATGTTAAGAAAAAATTCATGAGACAGGATCCTGCTTCAAATTTGCAAATATATTGTTATTTTATCGTGCGCACAGCACCATCCTTGTGGGGACTTGAACACGTGCTACCATCCTTGTGGGGACCTAGTCTGTAACACTATTTGTAATGGAATACAGTCAAAGTCACATGGCTAAATGTTTATTTTATCAATAATATACACAAACATCATTATAATCTATTCATATATGAATTGATGCATATATACTAGAGGTATACATTAAAGACAGATTATGTTAATGTGCCAGAAAATATCATATCATGCTTAAAGAAAGACACTTAAAGCTGTATTTAACCTATTTATTAGTGCTTAAAATCTTAGGAGATAATGGAACTAATACATAAAGAAATTAACATATGGAACCGAGGAAAATGGTCAAGTGGAGTCCAGAGCTTGATTAGCTGATTACATTTTTGCCAAAATAGATGTTCAAGACCCCACAGAGATAGTGGGTGAATATCATTGTGCTTAAGTCTCCATAGAAATAGTGTGTACATTCAAAGCTTAAATCCCATTATAAAGAGTGTGAATCTAATGATGTTCAAGTCCACACAGAGGTTGTGTGTAATTATGGGAACGCTCAAGTCCCCAAAGGGATGGTATGTTATTATGGCGGTATTTAAGTCCCGAAAAAGATAGTGTGTTATCATAGAGATGTTCAAGTCCCCACAGAGATAGTGTGTTGTTATAGAGATGTTCAAGTCCCCACAGAGATGGTGTGTTATCTGAGAGATGTTCAAGTCCCCACAGAGATGGTGTGTTATTACAGTGTTGTTCAAGTCCCCACAAAGATAGTGTGTTATTATAGCGTTGTTTAAGTCCCCAGAGATAGTGCATGAAGGTGATTGTGTTTAAGTCCTCATTAAAATAAGGCGCGATTCACAAAGGTAAACTTAGACAAAAAGTCTAACTGCACTACTTTTCAGAATTCCCAAAGGTAAATTTAGACCAAAAGTCTAACTTTACTACTTTTCAATATTCACAAATCCCCATACAGAGAATGTGAAGCTGATGATATTCAAAGCAAACACAAGAAGATGATGGACGGAGTGCTGGAACTTTTAAGTCACTCACCCCCAGTCACAGATTTGGGTTGAATCCATCATTGTTCTTTAGCTCACTTCGCCACCCCAGTTCAGACTCAGTTATATGCAAATCAGTCTGGACCCTGTGCCTCGTGGCAACCCCTCGAGCTTCAAGTCGAAACAGAGCTTGTGTTTAATTACAGGAATGCTCAAGTCCCCACAGAGATGGTATGTTTTTATAGTAATGTTCAAATCCCCACAAAGATGGTGTTTTATTATATTTTTTTCAAGTCCCCACAAAGATATTGTGTTATTGTAGCAATGTTTAAGTCCCCACAGAGATAGTGCATGAAGATGATTGTGTTTAAGTCCTCATTAAAATAGGGCCCTATTCACAAAGGTAAACTTAGACAAAAAATCTAACTTTTCTACTTTTCAGTTTCACAAATATAAACTTAGACCAAAAGTCTAACTTTACTACTTTTCTGTATTCACATAGTCCCATACAGAGAATGCCAAGCTGATGATCCTCAAGCCAAAACCGAACTTGCATGTAATTAAAGGAATGCTCAAGTCTCCGAAGAGATGGTGTATGACTATAGTATCACCACGGTCGCCAAGAAGCATGTGTGTGATTATAGACATGCCCAGGACCCCACAGAGATAGTATGTGATTATAGATATGTCCAGGTCCCCACAGAGATAGTGTGTGATTATAGACATGCCCAGGTCCCCACAGAGATAGTGTGTGATTATAGAGATATTGAGGTCCCCACAGAGACGGTGTGTGACTATAGTATAACCACGGTTGCCAAAGAAAATGTGTGTGATTAAACTCATGCCGAGGTCCTCACAGATATAGTGTTTAATTATAGACATGCCCAGGTCCCCACAGAGAGGATTAATGGGATGTACGCGGATAGCACACAGTGATAGTGCATGATTAAAGTCATGTACATGTCCTCACATAGAGATTGTGCGATTACAGTGAGGTTTAAGTCCTCACAGTGATAATGTGTGATTACAGTCATATTCAAGTCAGGTCTCCACAGTGATGTGTGTATTGATAGGATTGTTGGAGAACACATACAGATCGTATTAATCTGGTGGCTTAAATGAATGAATCCACTTGATGGATGTGTTTGACCACTCTCTCACATGTTTGAATCCTAGTGCTACCACTCAGCCTTTATTCCTTCCAAACAAGGTGAAACATGGGAATCTTTCACAAAGTTGAAACCTCTATTTGTTTAGCCTTTTATATCTGGAGTGTAAAATAGAAATCTTTAAATAAGGCTCAAACATTCTCAAAAGTGTCCATGTCAGCTACAAGAGACTTTCTCAGTGTTGATGGTTTTGTTATTTGAAGGGCAAATCTTACACAATAGTCTTACAAATCGTATTCCTAAACTGAGCTTGTATGATCATAATGTAAGAGTTGAGAAAGTCACCTTGGCTGACATGCAGCTGTCTTTTTCATGGGAATAAAAACCTCAGAATGTGCCTACTTTAACTATAGAAATCTTTCACAATGTTAACAAAACTTTTTTGAGGAGTCCGCCCAAATGTTGTGCTCCGGTGTGTGTGGTGTATAAAACTAGGCTTCCTAAAAGGAGCCGGTGAATCATTTGTTCAGGAATAGAGTGGGACAATTTAATAGTCATGCACTTTTTTTTTTGTGAGAAAAGAAACCTTCCAAAATATCTTATATAAATATGTTGTCAAAAATATCACCACTGCAAAAATAAAGTGGAACAGAATATCAAAATATAGGGGCCAATTCCGATCCAGGTCGGAAGGGCACCGAACGTGATCTGGATGGAAAAACTACGCACCGTACGCGTGCTTTCCGCCCGACTCGTACAGCTGTACGAGCGAGCAAGTACGATGTGAGCTACATGAAATTCACCGACCGACTCGTTTCCGGGTCCGAACCGCTCCATACGTCTCGGTCGGAAGCTAAAGGTGGCGTGCAATGGATGCGATTCACGACCAAGCCAGGACGATGCACGCGTCGGACAGCCTGTGCGAGCTGAGTGTCCGGCTCGCAAATTGTCCGGGTGGTTGCCTTTGGGGGTCCCCGTCGGACCCCCTGACACCCGCAACCCTACGACTCGGACACAGGGGGAGACCTGTTGGTCTCCCCAACACAGGCATGTACGGTACAAATGGCACCGACACGTACTCACTGTAGGGGGCGCACTTGTCCGCAACGTACCCATTCAGTCAATGGGAGCCCATGTACGCATCGTACGACCAGCTCCTATTGACTTATATGGGAGTCTGACCGAACCGAGTCCGACAGCATACGGCCGCATCGTACTCACTCGGTCGGACTGCAGGACTCCGGCTAGGTCGGAAAACACTCCGGATCCGGCTCGGTCTTAGTGCTTTCCGACCCGGATCGGAATCGACCCCTAAGAATGCAGGTTTTATTGTCTACAATATGGTAATGAAGACAATTGTTGTAATTAATATTGGGTACTTTAGTATACTTGTAATAAACATTGTTTTTAATTAAATATATATATACTTATAATATTAGTAAAATTGTCTTTTTTAAATATAGTTTGCAATTTTAAATGTGTAATTGAATTTTCAATAGGTAATTAGATGGGTCTGGTGTCTCAGTACTATTGGGTAACAATAAACACCTGTTAGCGCCAAGATACCGAAGAGTTAATGTGCGATCTACAAATACCTATGTTAAGTAGTTTATAATTTAGTAGGGGGATATCGGGTTTTTAGGGGAATATGGTGGGAGGTTAATTACATTTTAACAATTTTTTTAATGTTAAGTAATGTATGGTAAAATCAATATATAAATGGTCAGTATGTAATGTTTTAATTGTTCTTTCATTTATTTGGGTTTAATTTCAGATTTTTTATTTAATATTTTTTATGGTATAATTAGTTATAGATAATTTAGCAGCATGTTCAGTTTGTAGGGGAATAGAGTGAGAAATTGTTTAAATGAAAATAATTTTCTTTATTAATTTTTTGTTATTTAAATATTTAATGTATAAATCATTATATAATTTTTCATTGAATCTTTAAAATGAAAGAATAGTTTTATTTAGACTATGCAAGAAATAATTAGTAATACATAGCAAGTGTATAATATATTTATATTTTTTATGTTTAATTTATTTTAATTTTATTATTGTTTTATTTATATTTTAATTTATCTTCTTGGTGTTTGTGGGTTTTTTCAGTATTAGTGAGAGAAGTGAATTCTACGTATGCTTATTTAAATATTTCATTTAATTATGCATTTATTTTGTATATTTATAATAAATTGTGGAAGGGACATAAATGGGCTTAAATTCACATACATTAACCACCTTCTTACAACAGGTGGTAGATTTTATGAGGGTTTTTATTTTCTTGGTCGCCGGGGGTAGAAGGGTAAACATCCTTACAGTGACTGCGTTACAACGCATATCATTACACCACATTTTTTACTCCGCAAAATCTTTTACACCGCAAACCATTACAACGCTCCGGTGGAGTTAGAATAGTAAATTGTGTTGTAAAGGACAATGCATTGTAATGGATTGCGTTGTAAAGCCCTGTGGTGTAAAAGATTTTGCAGAGTAAAAAATGCGGGGTAAAGTGTCATATTCGGTAGAAGGGGTCAGGAGTGGCTGGAAGGCACAGTTTCCTTAACTTCAGCTGGGAAAAGCATTTTCCTTTCCATGCTGAAGTATGAGTGTAAATTGTAAATTGATACTTGTATAGCGCACTACTCACCCGCAAGGGTCTCAAGGCGCTTGTACGAATACCGCTGTGGAACCCATCCTGGCTTTCCCTGTGAGGCGTCCACTCCTGGGCACCCCCAAGGTGGAGGCCAGGCATCCTTAGCCTTGTGGGGGCCGTTGTGGAGATTAAACAAGCTATTCCCCAGAGTTGCAGAGTGGGACTCCATGATTGGAATGGCACCGAGGCAAGAATTACCAGGTCCGTGGAATTTTTTGAGCCCAAGACCCGCCGAGGCGGGGAATTGAACCCTGGTCCCGGGCTAGACCTCTGCATCAGGGTCTGCCGCTCTAATCATTGAGCCACACTTCTCCAGTGTGGGCACAGCAGCCTCCCACAGCCCTGATGCTCCTAGGAAGTCTTCACATCCCGTGTCTCTTGGCTTAGCAAAATCAGTTCGGAAGTTTGAGGACCCGATATCTCAGGGCCCAGAAACTCCAAAAAACCTGTTGTTGCCCAGAGCAATATTCCGCCATGTATACCACTCCAGACAGCTCTAAATGAGGTTCTTAGTGATTTTTTTCCAGGGGGCAAATATGAATTTTTCTTCTCAGAATAAGAATAAGAAAGAATGTGTAGAATCTAGGTTATAACATTAGATTTCCACACATTTTTCCTCTTCATGACCAGTTTCCAAAATTTGGCAGGTACTACCTGGCAAAATTCAAGCATGGAAAAAGCTTTACTACACTCTCCGAAACTTTAATCCACTTAATGCTATACCATCACACAATGCCACTCCACTCCACTCTACTCCACCCTACTCTATGCCACGCCACTCTGCGCCATGCCACGCCACTCGACCCGCACCACGCAACACCATTCAATGCCACTGCATTCCATGCCACTCCACCCCACGCCACGCCATTCAATGCAGTGCATTCCACGCCACTCCCCTGCATTCCACGTCACTCCACTGCATTCCACGCCACGGCATTCCACTGCATTCCACGCCACTCCACCCCGCGCCATGCCATTCAATGCCACTGTATTCCACGCCCCCCAGCCTGCGTCATTCAATGCCACTCCATTTCATGCCACGCCAGGACATTCCATTCCACACCACTCCACGGCATTCCATTCCACACCACTCCACGTCATTCTATTCCATGCCACTCCATGCCATTCCACACCACGACATTCCATTCCACGCCACTCGCCATTCCATTCCACGCAATTCCATTCCACGCCACAACATTCCATTCCACTTCACGACATACCATTCCATGCCACGACATTCCATTCCACGCCACACCACGCCATTCCATGCCACGTCACTCCATGCCATTCCATTCCACGCCACGACATTCCATTCCATGACACTCCCCTCCATGCCATTCCATTCCATGCCACAACAATCCATTCCATTCCACACCATTCCATTCCACTCCACACCATGACATTCCACGCCACGCCATTCCATTCCACGCCATGACATTCCATGCCACAACATTCCATTCCACAACATGACATTCCATTCCACACCATTCTACGCCACAACATGACATGACATTCCATTCCATGCTATTCCATTCCATTCCACTCCATTTCATGCCATTCCACGCCATTCTACGCCATTCCATTCCACCCCATTCTATTCCACCCAATTCCATTCCATGACACTCCCCTCCATGCCATTCCATTCCTTGCCACAACATTCCATTCCACACCATTCCATTCCACTCCACACCATGACATTCCACGCCACGCCATTCCATTCCACGCCATGACATTCCATGCCACAACATTCCATTCCACAACATGACATTCCATTCCACACCATTCCACGCCACAACATGACATTCCATTCCATGCTATTCCATTCCATTCCACTCCATTTCACTCCATTCCACGCCATTCCACTCCATTCCATTCCATTCCACTCCATGCCATTCCACTCCACTCCACGACATGACATTCGACTCTACTCCATGACATTCCACTCCATGACATTCCACTCCACGCCATGACATTCCACGCCATGACATTCCACTCCACGACACTCCACGCCATGAAATTCCACTCCACGACATTCCACTCCACTCCATGATATTTTACTCTATTCCACTCCACATTCCACTCCACGACATTCAAATCCATTCTACTCCTTGACATTCCATTCCATGACATTCCACTCCACTCCACTCCACATTCCACTCCACGACATGACATTCCTGACATTCCATTCCATGATATTCCTGACATTCAATTCGTTGACATGACATTCCTGGCATTCCATTTCATGACATGACATTCCTGACATTCATGACATTCCATTCCATGACATTCATGACATTCCTGACATTCATGACATGACATTCCATTCCATGACATTCCTGACATTCCTGATGACATACCTGACATTCATGACATGACATTCCATTCATGGCATTCCATTCCATTACATGACATTCCTAACATTCCAGTCCATGATATTCATGACATTCCATTCCATGACATTCATGACATTCCTGACATTCCATTCCATGACATTCATGACATTCCATTCCATTCCATGACATTCTTGACATTAATGACATGACATTCCTGCCATTCCATGACATGACATTCCTGACATTCTTGATGACATTCCTGACATTCATGACAGAACATTGCATTCATGACATTCCATTCCATGACATGACATTCCTGACATTCTTGATGACATTCCTGACATTCATGACAGGACATTGCATTCATGACATTCCATTCCATGACATGACATTCCTGACATTCCATTCCATGACATGACATTCCTGACATTCCATGACATTCATGACATTCCATTCCATTCCATTCATGACATTCATGACATATCATTTAATGACATTCCTGACATACCTGACATTCCATTCCATGACATGACATTCCTGACATTCCTTTCCATGACATGACATTCCTGACATTCCATTCCATGACATTCCATTCCATGACGTTCATGACATTCCATTGCATGACATGACATTGCTACCATTCCTGACATTCCATTCCATGACATTCCATTCCATGACATTCATGAAATTCCTGACATTCCATTCCATGACATTCCTGATGACATTCCTGACATTCATGACATGACATTCCATTCATGACATGACATTCCATGACATTCCTGACATTCCTGATATTCCATGACATTCATGACATGACATTCCTGATATTCCATGACATGACATTCCTGACATTCCATGACATGACATTCTTCACATTCCTGAAATTCCATGACATTCGTGACATTCCATTCCTGACATTCCATTCCTTAACATGACATTCCTGACATTCCATTCCATGACATTCCATTCCATGACATTCATGAAATTCCTGACATTCCATTTGTGGTAAATAATTTAATTACCGGGACTTAATTTGATACAGAAACATAATAAAATAGCTCAGTAAATAAGAGGCAGAATCCGTGGTATTAGAGGTTCGGAATGGGCTTTATTCCAATGGTAGATTCGAATCGGTTGCTCCAAGTTCCATCACCACGAAGGTTCAGGAAGTGAAGTACATACGTTATTGACAATCAATCACTTTTATACAATAGGCATTACAGTGAAGCAAATACAAGAGGCGTAACAATTGATAGTGTGGATAATATATTCATGCGTAGCAAAAAGTAGGTGTAACTGGGAGTGACTAGGGAACGTCATCAGGTGTGACGTCATAATGGGGTGGTTCCATGAAAGAATTTCACAATGTCAGCAGAAATACTTGGCAGAAATGCGCGCGCAGCAGCATGACGTGTGATTGACGTGCAACTAGGGGGTGAAGGGGACTTGACATTTAGCTCTACATGTGGCGACAGAAGTCTGGAGGGTCAAGTCAACCTAATCCCAAATCATATCTAACATCCTATGTTTAAAGAACTATGTTATCCAAAAGAGAGGTCTCTTAGAGTAGAATCTTATTCTATACTGACTATACTGACTGTTAGTGCGTGTACAAGCGTCTAAGTGTCTACACTAGATGCGAGGGCGGAAATCTTCCATAGTAATAGGGCTATGAATTACTTGCATAAAGACAGAGAAGCCGGGCCTTTGCTCGGTAGCTGGAAGAATGTTTACTTAAACTACTAGACAGGAATGCATTGGGCAGGGAACGGAGCAGATAATTTCGAAGGTGAAATACAGTTTTTGGCAGGCAATAGGCTGATGTCAGGCTTCGTGAGCCGCGCAGGGAATGAGACAAAGTTCATGGTCACAGATGCAGGCTCAGACTGGAGCTTTCAGAGGCAGAAGGCAGGAAGAGTTTGATGACAGAATCAGGGCCTACTTGCCTGGACTGTAAAATGGCATAAGTGAACCATATAAAGCCGGTGGCCTTTCATACTTAGGAATGGAATATCCGGCCTATTCATGGCGGATCTGAAAGAGGACATGTTGACGGTGGACGCACATGTGTTTGCGTCTTCATAACTGGAACTGGAGGGCACATACATGTACTTGTGATTCATACATGAAACCGTTGGGGTCCAAGATAGGGGACATAACTGATCAGAAAAATCCATATTTCCACATTCCCTCCTTGTCCCCTACTTGCCCGTTAAGAGATATCAATCTTCATCAATCCGTTGATCTGTTCATATAACATCATTTGTTCTTCTTTCTTCTTCCGGGATGAATGAAATCTTGGTGGTGGAATACACGATGTGGCACACAGACCACAGATCGCTGGTCCACATTGTAGACATAGACAGCAACTGAATAAGACAATTCAACCGCTTCACCTTGGAGAGGACTTAAACAATCAAATTGCTTGACTGATTGGACCTGAGTTTTAGTTTATAAAGTTCGGAATTACTCTTTTCAACAAAAGGAAGTTTTGAGTCAATGGGTGAAGACACACGAGGTGTGGTATTCACATCCGATGGTAGTCCATGAAATTTCTTGATATGACTTGAATGAATCCAGCCTTTCCTGCCCTCGATCTTCACGGCTGTCCTTGTGGTGAGCAAGACCAGCTGCGGCGACTTCCACCTAGGATCCAGCTGAGTCTTTCGATCAAAGTTCCTCACTAGGACCAGGTCGCCTGGAATAACGTCATGGGGTTTCACCTCAGTGTTGTCAGGAAAAGCTGCAGCTACCTGTGAACGACAAGATTGTAGTGCAGACATCAAGGAAGCCAAGTAATCTGTCAGCATATTACAGTCAATATCAGTTATTTTACGTGGTATGGGCGTCCCCCACATATTTGGTGGTCTGCCAAAGATCACCTCATACGGGGATAGCCCTGTTCGAGAGTGTGCTACCATTCTTGTGTAAAAGAGTGCAACTGGTAACGCTACTACCCAGTCGACACCTTTCTGTCTGCATATTTTGGACAATCTAATTTTCAGGGTCTGATTATGTCTTTCTACGAGACCTGCTGCCTCGGGGTGTCGGACACAGTGGAATTTCCACTGATAGCCTAACAAAAGTGAAACGTGTTTCATTAATTCGGATGAGAACGGCTGGCCGTTATCTGAGTAGACAACACGTGGTAAACCGTATCGTGGGAAGAATTCTCGAACCAACTGTTTGGCAGTAGTCGGGGCAGTGTAATCTGAAACCGGGTATGCCTCCGTCCAACGGGAAAGAGCACAAACAACTACGAGAACATATTTGAATCCTCGACATCGTTCCATCTGGATATAATCCATCTGGAGGACTTCAAAAGGGTGATCAGGAGGCTGAAATCCACCCTGTTCTACGGGAACGCTTTTTCCTGGGTTGAACTGACAACAGATCATACAGGTACGAACTTTTTGTTTAGCTGCTGCTCGTAAATGTTTATTGAACCAAATGTGTTGAATGCTATCTAGCATAGCTTTTTCTCCTAGATGTGCTGGACTATGTACAGTGTTAATTATAACCTGGACCATTGAATCAGGAAGGAACCACACAGACTTTTCCTTCATCATCCATCCTTGATCCGTTTGGATCCCTCCTAATTCAGTCCATTTCTTTATTTCGTCTGGTGTAGCATGTGTCTGTATATCAATTACGTCAAGAGTAGGATCTTTAACCATCATACAATGTGTTGGCGTCGGGACTATTGTCTTTGTCATGTCGGATGTTTGAGTTTGAGCAGTCTGTTTAGCTGTTCTGTCAGCTAGATCATTGCCTTGAGAAATGATATCAGTAACTTTCGTATGAGCTTTACATTTCATAATTGATATTGCAGTGGGTAGATGTATTGCATCTAATAAGGCATGAATGAGGGGTCCGTGCTGAATGTGGGCACCGTGAGAAGTTAAATAACCTCTCTCTCGCCACAGCACGCCGAAGTCATGTACAACTCCGAATGCATAACGTGAATCAGTGTATATGTTGACTTTTTTATTTGTGGCTTGAATACAGGCTTGTGTCAGAGCGATGAGCTCTGCGACTTGAGCTGACAAGGTATTTATGCAATTTGTTTCAATGATTTCAGTATCTGTTGTGACTGCGTAAGCGGCCACTAACTCTCCTGTACTTGTTCTCATACATGAACCATCTACATACAACGTCAGGTCTGGGTCTGACAATGGGACATCGGTTAAGTCTTGTCTGGGTTTCGTCGTGATTGTAATAACTTCAATACAGTCATGGGCCAGTGGGTCTGTTCCGATCACAGGCAAAAGTGTGGCAGGATTCAATGTGTTACAACGTCTGATTTCTATGTGTGGCTGAAACAATGTTAATTCATACCCTGTAAGTCGCGCTATAGTCAAGTGTTGTGTTTGCGTTCGATTCACGAGAACCTCTACTGCATGTGGTACTTGAACTGTCAATGGATGTCCTAACACTATAGCATCGCTTTGTCTGATTGCTAAAGCTGTTGCTGCCACTGATTTCAGGCACGCAGGCAAAGCCTGAGCTACGGGATCTAATGTACTAGAAAAATAAGCACATGGTTTGTGTGATCCTGCTTGTTCCTGTGTGAGTACTGACAAGGCAGTACCTTCGCGTTCTGTAACAAAAAGTGTAAACTGTTTACTGTAACATGGCGTTGCTAAGACAGGTGCTTGACATAAAGCTTTCTTTAGGCTTTCAAAAGCTTGTGTATGTTCCTGAGTCCAAGGGAGAACAGTCGATGTGGCTGCCTCCTGTGTTGTCAATTGAATGAGTGGTTTTGCTAGAAATGCATACTGAGGGATCCACTGTCTACAATATGAAGTGAGGCCTATGAAAGCCCGCACCTCCTTTTGTGTCTTGGGTATTGGCATGTTAGCAATTAACTGGATGCGATCTGGTGTAAGCTGCCTTCCCTCCTTGGACAGCGAGTGTCCAAGATAAACAACTCGCTGGACACAGAATTGCAGCTTAGAAGGGGACACCTTGTGCCCCTTTTCGGCTAGAAATCGTAAAACTGTCAGTGATGCTTTCTCACATTCGGGTTCGCTTCTCGCGGTGATCAGCAGATCATCGACATATTGAAGCAAGGCGGTGTTAACTGGCATGTGGATACTGTCGAGTTCTCGTTTCAGTGCTTGGCTATAGATGCTGGGGCTTTCCGTAAATCCTTGAGGTGCGCGTGAGAATTTAAAGCTACGTCCATTTAAACTAAATCCGAACAAATATTGGCTTTCCGGATCTATTGGGACGCTGAAAAAGGCATTTTTGAGATCAATTACAGTAAAGAATGTTGCTTCGGAATCAATAGCTGTCAGTAATGACGAGATATCTGGGACCACAGGGAATTGTGGCACAATGCATTTGTTTAGTTCGCGCAGATCAATAACCAATCGATATACTGGCGGGGCCTTCGGATCTGTTCGTTTAAGAATCGGAATTATCGGTGAATTACATACATTGGAATCTGTTTCCACAACCACTCCTTGGGCAAAAAGCTCGTCAATGATTTGCAGTAAAGCCACTACAGCATCTGGTGGTAACTTGTATTGTCTCATTCGTGGTAGTACCACTCCTGCCTTTAGTGTAACTCGATATGGTGTAATATTCATGCAACCAACATCAGTAGGGCCTTGTGCCCATAGATGTGTAGGTAAAGTCTGCAATCGGGGATCCATGTCTCTAGACACATAGTGACCTTTAAAATCACGTAAAAACAATCTTACTCCTTCCGGAGAACAACATATTATAGCTCCTAGAGCTTTCAGTGTTTTTATACCTAACAAGTTTTCTGGACATGATTTAGTAAGCAATAAATCTGTAGTTCGGGTCAAAGGTCCTATCGTAAGTGGAAGAGGCTGTGACACTTCATTAACAATAGGTTTTCCTGAAAAACCAAGGGAAATATTCTGTGAGCCTGAGAGGGGTGCCCCTGGAACTTCATTACGTTTTATAGTTGTTCGACTTGCCCCTGTATCGAGTAAAAATTTTCTGTCTCGGCCTAATAATTCACTATGTACATAAGGTCCTTCTTGGTCTACAGGGACCTCGATAAGGGGTAAGTCAACTTCCCTCTCTAGGCTGGTTCATGCGTATCGTTGATAATCAGGATAGTCGTACTGTGCGGTCTGGTACAGCTGTCGTGTCGTGGTTTGTGTGGCAGCAACAGGCAGCGCTGGTGCAGCTGGCACAAACTGTATAGACTGTGGTGGAGCTGGCATGGACTGTGCATGCTGCGGGGCTCCTTGTTCATTCTGATCCTGTCTAGGTGGCCGTGGTCTTTCTTTTGTATTACCTATGGCGATATTATGTTTCAAAACTGGACAATCGTGTACGTAATGACCTGGCTTTTTACAATAGTTGCATGTCCCTTTTACAGGTCCTGTTGAATCACTGGAATGTGTCGTACCCTTTTTATGTCCTTCAGCTGGAACTGTCTGGGAGACTAGCATTTTCATTTTCGTGTCTTTCATGCGTCTTTGTTCATGTTCTTGTTCCTCTCTAATTCTATTGTGATGGTACTGTAACATTTGTAACATTTGTGATGGAGTGTTACCTTGCCAGGTACTCTCGAATTTTAATACTCTATTCTTCACTTGAGGCAAGGAATTTTCTACTAATTTTGTCACAAACAGATGTGGGTATGATTCGCTACTCGCTTTTATGCCACTATTTATACCAAAACATTTTTCAAATCGGGCATAGAAATCACTAGTGTCTTCATCTTGCTTCTGTTTACAGGCTGAAATTGTACCCCAATCTTCCTTTTTCGTAGTTAATAAGCGTGGCAGTACCTGTACTAGTAAACCTGGTAGTGCTTTAGTTTTATCCCCAAGCCCTGCTCCTGCAGTTCGGGCCTTTTCTTCTGCTTCTAATGCTGACCATTCTATCTTTTGGTCTCCCACCTCCCACTCTTTTTCCTTGAGTTTTTCATAAATGCCAGCAGGCATCAATACCTTTAATATTGTCATAATGTCGGGATAGGTATACTCTCCCATGAGTAACATGTCTTTAATTTCTCGGTGGAAACCCGCTGGATCTTTGTCATGACTGGGTACCACTTTTTTCATTTGTAACAATTCTATTTTTGATATGGGCGTATATACAAATACACGTTTAAACTCATTGTCCTCGCCCTTTATTGGGTGTACTTCTCGTAAGGGATTCTGTCTGTCCATGTAATACGTGGTTCTTTCCTTGATGGGCAATGAGACATGTTCTGGGCATACAAAAAGAATGTACTGTTTTCTTGATTCTAGTATTTCTTTAATTAATTTAGTACCTGAACCTCTCCATCTATTCATGAGTAATTCAGTCAATATATCAGGCAAGGGACCAGGATCTGAATGCTGACTCTGATATAGTATAAGGAGTTGTTGAATCATATAAATCCCAGCTAAACGCTGTTCATCTGGGGTGAGATTCAAAAATGTGTGAGCTACTGTATCATCACCATACTTTCCGGGACTGTCAACCCAATGAACGGCTGACCTGGCTAATTCTTGTTCATCCATAGAATCGAGAAAATGATAACCCCTTCGTTCTCGGAGTAATTTGTCAGCGGCTTGGAACGAATGCTCGTTAGACCTTATATTAATTATAGGTGTTTGGAAATTCCTGTTATTATCTGGACATATCGGACGTATCGGGTCAATAAGACATCTAGTACTATTACAAGATCTTCCTCTACCTACATAGGCTATGGTGTCTGACTGTCCTGTGGGCAGTCCTGATCCTTCCTCCTCGCTTTGTTCGAACTGGTCTACCGCTAATCTTTCTTCATGTAGGCGTTCTATTTCTTTACGGATCTTTCGGCACATGGCTATTATACAATTTTGCTTATCATGTCTCCCTTCTGATATATTCTGGCTCCATCTGGTAAGAATTTGCATTGCTTCCGGGTCTACCCCCGGTCGGTCTTGATTTCTGATCACACAATTTATAAGGAAACGTAACAGTTCCCCCTGTATCTCCACTTTCTGGTATTCCATAGCTCTGTTGATACACTCAGAATCTCGCCCTGTTTGGACAAAATGGTATATATTATCTAGATGCGCAGTCATTCCTGGTAATTTCCCTAAATACACTGCCGCTCGTCTGATACGTAATGATGCCAGGGTCATTTCGTCCTCTTTTCCGGGCACAGGGTCATATCTACAATCTATAAGAAGTTCCTTAAGCGTGCGGGCATTTATGAGTTTGGGGGTACGTGAATGTGCTGACTCTTGAAAGGTAAGTTTATTTATTCTGGGTGGCGTAGAAAAAATGTTGGTAGCACCTCCCGTAGCCCCGTCTGGGGTATCGGGCGTGAAAGGATTCGTTGAACGTGATACAGCAACTATAGGTGTGGACACAGCTATAGAAGTAGCTGTAGGAACAAATGTAGAAACAGATGTGCTTGCCGGAACTTGTGCCAGGATCTGTTGCTGTAGAGATACAGATGCTGGATCTTGGCGTTGAACCTCCCTGGCAGGCGGTCTATGTGGGGCGGAATTAGCATACTCGGGAGCTGCGTCATCTAAATATGAGGAAAGAAAAACATCTTCTGCGGTTCTAGGATGCCCCTTAGGATGTACTTTTATTGGAAATAATGGGGGTGGCAAGTCTTTTGGTATCTCCGGAGTAGCCTTAGGTAATCCTTCGGCCAGAAGGGGATACATACCATTCATAAGGGCATTTCTTTGTCTGTCTATTTGTTCTGACTTCACTCGTGTACCTTCTTCAATTAATAGATTTTCTCGGACTTTATTTGAATTCTCTCTATTTTTCTCTTCCTGTCGGAGTGCTTTTTCTGTACGTCTATGAGATTCTTTACGCCATAACTCAATGGCGTCTTTCTGTGACTGTCTGACTTTCCTTTTCCATAACTCTTCCTCTACTTTCATGATGCACTCTGCATCCCAGGTCCCAGCTGCGGGCCACCTCTGACTTTCTGGTAATTCCTTGGTGTAGTCTACCCATAAATCAAGAAATAATATAGCGTCTAAGCCATGTTTATGATACATGAAGTACCCTGGAGTGTCCCTAGGAGGAATAGGAACGGCTTCTTCGAGTACCCCTTTTCTTGTTGTGATCTGTCTTAATTTCGAAAAGAGCGGCATATTGAAAACTGATCTGATACTTGATTTTGAACAAACTTAATACAGTAAACACAATAATGAACAGTCATTCACACCACAATATGCAGAACGTACTTAAAACATTTAACATTTAACATTTAACCGAGCAACAATGATGATGACGATCTAAGGAAAACTTAATCACTAAACATAATACTCGACATTATCTGGATTATTCTGAATATATATACTTGATATACTAGATATACTGCTAAACAGTACAGATACACTGCTGAAACAATGCAGACCGGATTTGTGTACCCAAACCCGTCTTGACCGGCACAACCTATGTGCACGTCAGAACGCCTCCCCAGTAATGGTACTCACCGGGTAGCTCGGAAACGGAAGGCCTCGGAAACTGAACTGAACTTGAACCGGACTGGACTCGACTCGGGACTTCGGAAACTGGACTCGACTCGGGACTTCGGAAACTGGTGGGCCTCTGTATACCTCGGATCTTGCTCTCTCAGCTAGGCTCTGGTCGGGATACTTCGCACTTCTCACCGCCTCGTCTGGGTGTTGATCGCAGCCTCAGTCGCCCCCGCTTGACCGGAGGGAGATACAGGAAATCCTGCTGGTACGCGTTGTTGTCCGTCCAGCTGTGGCAGGAGACCGGGCCTGCAACTCACCGCCGGCGCGTGAGATGAGAAAGTGTCCCTGTTCGGGCGCCATTCATGTGGTAAATAATTTAATTACCGGGACTTAATTTGATACAGAAACATAATAAAATAGCTCAGTAAATAAGAGGCAGAATCCGTGGTATTAGAGGTTCGGAATGGGCTTTATTCCAATGGTAGATTCGAATCGGTTGCTCCAAGTTCCATCACCACGAAGGTTCAGGAAGTGAAGTACATACGTTATTGACAATCAATCACTTTTATACAATAGGCATTACAGTGAAGCAAATACAAGAGGCGTAACAATTGATAGTGTGGATAATATATTCATGCGTAGCAAAAAGTAGGCGTAACTGGGAGTGACTAGGGAACGTCATCAGGTGTGACGTCATAATGGGGTGGTTCCATGAAAGAATTTCACAATGTCAGCAGAAATACTTGGCAGAAATGCGCGCGCAGCAGCATGACGTGTGATTGACGTGCAACTAGGGGGTGAAGGGGACTTGACATTTAGCTCTACATGTGGCGACAGAAGTCTGGAGGGTCAAGTCAACCTAATCCCAAATCATATCTAACATCCTATGTTTAAAGAACTATGTTATCCAAAAGAGAGGTCTCTTAGAGTAGAATCTTATTCTATACTGACTATACTGACTGTTAGTGCGTGTACAAGCGTCTAAGTGTCTACACTAGATGCGAGGGCGGAAATCTTCCATAGTAATAGGGCTATGAATTACTTGCATAAAGACAGAGAAGCCGGGCCTTTGCTCGGTAGCTGGAAGAATGTTTACTTAAACTACTAGACAGGAATGCATTGGGCAGGGAACGGAGCAGATAATTTCGAAGGTGAAATACAGTTTTTGGCAGGCAATAGGCTGATGTCAGGCTTCGTGAGCCGCGCAGGGAATGAGACAAAGTTCATGGTCACAGATGCAGGCTCAGACTGGAGCTTTCAGAGGCAGAAGGCAGGAAGAGTTTGATGACAGAATCAGGGCCTACTTGCCTGGACTGTAAAATGGCATAAGTGAACCATATAAAGCCGGTGGCCTTTCATACTTAGGAATGGAATATCCGGCCTATTCATGGCGGATCTGAAAGAGGACATGTTGACGGTGGACGCACATGTGTTTGCGTCTTCATAACTGGAACTGGAGGGCACATACATGTACTTGTGATTCATACATGAAACCGTTGGGGTCCAAGATAGGGGACATAACTGATCAGAAAAATCCATATTTCCACACATTCCATGACATTCCTGATGCATTCCTGACATTCATGACATTCCATTCATGACATTCCATTCCATGACATGACATTCCTGACATTGCATTCCAAGACATGAGATTCATGACATTCCGTCTCTTGATATGACATTCCTGACATTCCATTCCATGACATTCATGACATTCCATTCCATGACATTCATGACATTCCATTCCATGACATTCCTGACATTCCATGACATGACACTCCTGATATTCATGACATGACATTGCTGACATTCATGACATTCCATTCCATGACATGACATTCATGACATTCTTGACATTCATGACATGACATTCCATTCCATGACATTCCTGACATTCCATTCCATGACATGACATTCATGACATTCTTGACATTCATGACATGACATTCCTGACATTCATGATATTCATGACATGACATTCCATGATATGACATGCCATGACATTCCATGATATGACATTCCATGACATTCATGACATCATATTCCATTCCATGAAATCCATGACATTCCATTCCATGACATTCCATTCCATGACATCCATGACATTCATGATATGATATTGCATTCCATGACATTCCATTCCATGACATTCATGACATGACATTCCATGACATTCCTGACATTCCTGATATTCCATGACATTCATGACATGACATTCCTGATATTCCATGACATGACATTCCTGACATTCCATGACATGACATTCTTCACATTCCTGAAATTCCATGACATTCGTGACATTCCATTCCTGACATTCCATTCCTTAACATGACATTCCTGACATTCTTGAGATTCATGACATTACATTCCTGACATTCCAGACATGACATTCCATGATACTCCTGACATTCCATTCCATGACATTCCTGATGACATTCATGACATGACATTTATGACATTCATGACATTCCATTCCATTCCATGACATTTCTGATCACATTCCTGACATTCATTATGACATTCCTGACATTCATGACATGACATTCCATTCGTGACATTCCATTCTAAGACATGACATTCCTGACATTCCATTCCATGACATGACATTCCTGACATTCATGACATTCTTGACATTAATGACATGACATCCATGATAGGACATTCCATGATATGACATTCCATGTCCATGTCATTCATGACATGACATTCCATGACATCCATTGCATTCATGACATGACATTCCATTCCATGACATTCCATTCCATGACATCCATGACATTCATGACATGACATTCTTGAGATTCATGACATTACATTCCTGACATTCCAGACATGACATTCCATGATACTCCTGACATTCCATTCCATGACATTCCTGATGACATTCATGACATGACATTTATGACATTCATGACATTCCATTCCATTACATGACATTCCATGACATGACACTCTTGAAATTAATGACATGACATTCATGACATTCCATTCCATGACATGACATTTCTGATCACATTCCTGACATTCATTACGACATTCCTGACATTCATGACATGACATTCCATTCATGATATTCCATTCTAATACATGACATTCCTGACATTCCATTCCATGACATGACATTCCTGACATTCATGACATTCTTGACATTAATGACATGACATCCATGATAGGACATTCCATGATATGACATTCCATGTCCATGTCATTCATGACATGTCATTCCATGACATCCATTGCATTCATGACATGACATTCCATTCCATGACATTCCATTCCATGACATCCATGACATTCATGACATGACATTCTATTACATTCATGACATGACATTCTATTACATTACATTCCACGACACAACACTCCATTCCATTCCATGACACAACACTACACTCCATTCCACTCCACTACATGACACTCCATTCCATTCCACGACACTCCATTCCATTCCACGACACTCCATTCCATCCCACGACACTCCATTCCATTCCACGACACGACACGACACTCCATTCCATTCCACAACACTCCATTCTATTCCACTCCACGACACTCCCCGACACTCCAAAACACTCCACGACACTCTAAGACACGACACTCTAAGACACTCCACTTCACTTTTTACCACACCACTTCCCTTCACTCTACGCCAGATTTGTGCCGAATCGCGATTTGGTAATTGCAAAATGCTATGTAGGTAGGAATCGCAAAATATTTAGCGATTCCTTAATATTACCTAATAGTGATAAATTAAATACTGAATCGCTATTAGGTAATATGACTCCATTCGTTCCTATGGGCCAAAAGGTCCATAGTTGCGGATGGCTTTGCATTTGCTAATTTGCGATTACTTAATTGGCAAATTAGTGAATGCAAAGCCAAGGGTGCCCAGGGACATGAGCCCCCCTGAAGCACCCTCAAAATTCAAATTGTGCACATGTAAAGTGCACACATGCTCTAAGGGCATGTGTGCGCAGCATGGCACTTTGAATAATGCATTTTTCAAAATTCCTACATGGTTACCATCAACTTGAAGTTGATGGTAATTAGCAATTCCTAAATTCACAGTTTGCATTTAGGAAAGGCTTCTTGCATATGCATTAGGGATTTGCAAACTGCCAAAATTTGCGATTCACACCATTGGCGAATGCAAAATGCTTTAATACATCCGGTCCTATGCCCCTCCACTCTACAACACTCCACTTTATGACACTCCACTCTATACCCCTCCACTCTATGACACTGCATTCCTCATCCCCCACTGTACAACACTGTATGGCATGCTTCTCCACTCTATGTATCTCCCTCTATGTCACTTCACGCCACTTTACTCTATGCCATTCCACCACTCTCCACTTCACTCATTACACTCTCCACCCCACCACTCTCCACTTCACTCATTACACTCTCCACCCCACCACTCTCCACCCCACTCATTCCACTCTCCACCCCACCACTCTCCACCCCACTCATTCCACTCTCAATCCCACCAATCTCCACCCCACTCATTCCACTCTCCACCCCTCTGCTCTAATCCATGTTCCACCCTCTGGTGTAATCCACTCTCCACCCCACCACTCTCCACCCCTCTGCTCTAATCCACTCTCCACCCCTCTGCTCTAGTCCACTCTCCACCCCTCTGCTCTAATCCACTCTCCACCCCTCTGCTCTAATCCACTCTCCAGCCCTCTTGTCTGATCCACTCTACAACACTCTGCTCTAATCCACTCTCCACCCCTCTGCTCATATCCCTTCTCCACTCCTCTGCTCTTATCCCCTCTCCACTCCTCTGCTCTAATTCACTCTCCACCCCTCTGCTCTCTGCTCTAATCCACTCTACTCCACCCTGTTCTAATCCACTCTACAGCACTCTGCTCTAATCCACTCTGCTCCAATCCAATCCACTCTACAACACTCTGCTCTAATCCACTCTCCACCCCTCTGGTCTAATCCACTCTCCACCTCTCTGCTCTAATCCCTTCTCCACCCCTCTGCTCTAATCCCCTCTCTACCCCTCTGCTCTAATCCCCTCTCCACCCCTCTGCTCTAATCCCCTCTCCACCCCTCTGCTCTAATCCCCTCTCCACCCCTCTTCTTTAATCCCCTCTCCACCCCTCTTCTCTAATCCCCTCTCCACACCCCTGCTCTAATCCACTCTCCACCACCCCTCTGCTCTAATCCACTCTCCACCCCTCTGCTCTAATCCACTCTCCACCCCTCTGCTCTAATCCACTCTCCACCCCTCTGCTCTAATCCACTCCCCACCACTCTGCTCTAATCCACTCTGCTCTAATCCACGCTGCTCCACTCTGCTCTAATCCACTCTGCTCCAATCCACTCTACAACACTCTGCTCTAATCCACTCTCCACCCCACCACTCTCCACCCCTCCGCTCTAATCCACTCTCCACCCACCACTCTCCACCCCTCTGCTCTAATCTACTCTCCACCCCACCACTCTCCACCCCTCTGCTCTAATCCACCTTCCACCCCTCTGCTCTAGTCCACTCTCCACCCCTCTGCTCTAATCCACACTCCACCCCTCTTTTCTAATCCACTCTACAACACTCTGCTCTAATCCCCTCTCCACCCCTCTGCTCTAATCCCCTCTCCACCCCTTTGCTCTAATCCACTCTCCACCACTCTGCTCCACTCTAATCCACTCTGCTCCACTCTGCTCTAATCTACTCTGCTCCAATCCACTCTACAACACTCTGCTCTAATCCACTCCTCTCCACTCTGCTCTAATCCATGCTGCTCTAATCCACTCTGCTCTAATCCACTCTCCACCCCTCTGCTCTAATCCACTCTACAACACTCTGCTCTAATCCACTCTCTACCACTCTGCTCTAACCCACTCTCCACCACTCTGCTCTAATCCACTCTCCACCCCACCACTCTCCACCCCTCTGCTCTAATCCACTCTCCACCCCTCTGCTCTAATCCACTCTCCACCCCTCTGCTCTAATCCACTCTCCGCCCCTCTGCTCTAATCCACTCTCCGCCCCTCTGCTCTAATCCACTCTCCACCTCTCTTGTCTGATCCACTCTACAACACTCTGCTCTAATCCACTCTCCACCCCTCTGCTCTTATCCCCTCTCCACTCCTCTGCTTTTATCCCCTCTCCACTCCTCTGCTTTTATCCCCTCTCCACTCCTCTGCTCTAATCCACTCTCCACCCCTCTGCTCTAATCCACTCTCCACCACTCTGCTCTAATCCACTCTACTCCACTCTGCTCTAATCCACTCTACAGCACTCTGCTCTATTCCACTCTGCTCCACTCTGCTTTAATCCCCTCTGCTCCAATCCAATCCACTCTACAACACTCTGCTCTAATCCACTCTCCACCCCTCTGGTCTAATCCCTTCTCCACCCCTCTGCTCTAATCCCCTCTCTACCCCTCTGCTCTAAGCCCCTCTCCACCCCTCTGCTCTAATCCCCTTTCTACCTTAATCCCCTCTCCACCCCTCTGCTCTAATCCCCTTTCTACCCTAATCCCCTCTCCACCCCTCTGCTCAATCCCCTCTCCACCCCTCTGCTCTAATCCACTCTCCACCCCTGCTCTAATCCACTCTCCACCACCCCTGCTCTAATCCACTCTCCACCACCCCTCTGCTCTAATCCACTCTCCACCCCTCTGCTCTAATCCACTCTCCACCCCTCTGCTCTAATCCACTCTCAACCACTCTGCTCCAATCCACTCTGCTCTAATCCACGCTGCTCCACTCTGCTCTAATCCACTCTGCTCCAATCCACTCTACAACACTCTGCTCTAATCCACTCTCCACCCCACCACTCTCCACCCCTCTGCTCTAATCCACTCTCCACCCACCACTCTCCACCCCTCTGCTCTAATCCACTCTCCACCCCACCACTCTCCACCCCTCTGCTCTAATCCACTTTCCACCCCTCTGCTCTAGTCCACTCTCCACCCCTCTGCTCTAACACACACTCCACCCCTCTTTTCTAATCCACTCTACAACACTCTGCTCTAATCCACTCTCCATCCCTCTGCTCTAATCCCCTCTCTACCCCTCTGCTCTAATCCACTCTCCACCACTCTGCTCTAATCCACTCTGCTCTAATCCACTCTGCTCCACTCTGCTCTAATCCACTCTGCTCCACTCTGCTCGAATCCACTCTGCTCCAATCCACTCTACAACACTGTGCTATAATCCACTCCTCTCCACTATGCTCCTCTCCACTCTGCTCCTCTCCACTCTGCTCCTCTCCACTCTGCTCTAATCCACTATCCACCCCTCTGCTCTAATCCCCTCTCCACCCCTCTGATCTAATCCACTCTACAACACTCTGCTCTAATCTACTCTCTACCACTCTGCTCTAACCCACTCTCCACCACTCTGCTCTAATTCAGTGCTTGTTATGATTGTTCTTTATCCACCCTTGGGAATGTCAACAAACTGTTTTAATTTGGTAAGCTTTAGAAACCAATTTTAAATTAAGCAGTTCAAATGTTTTAAATACACTAACATATTATGGCAATATTTGCATATATCTTTTAAAAAGTCGACTGTAAGTATAAGAACATGCCTTTTCTGTTAAAAATAAACATCCCCATTGCTTCAGTTCACTGCTTGTGAGAATGTTACCCTTATTGCAATACAATGCTAGTAACTCATTCATCTAGCCATCATCTTAAAGAAGATATTCATGGTGCAAATTGATATTTAAACAAAGGCAAAGTAATATACAGATCCTAAATTTCTGATAGAAGCATTAAAATGCAACAATAGGCATTGATGCCTTAAGGCTACTTGCCATAAACGATCTATTCTTTTTAAATTGTATTGCATATTATTGCACCATCATTGTTTATTTGCAGATAGGTATCAAATGGCATTAGTGACCCAAATTGCTTTTAGCAATCTATAGAAGGCCACTAATAATTTAAAGACCCAAAAAGTTTATAATCAATAGAGAAAAGGGTAATTTGAATGGAAAATATTTGGAAAAACACAGGGTTATGCAGCTTTTACTTTGGTATGTCTGTCCTTTCTGCTGCTAATTTCTGTTTCTGATGAGGAAAGTGTGTTTAAATGCAAAGTGTGTTTAAGACTGCAGTACCGCCTCCTATCCACAGCGGCAGAGCTGAGAAAAAATATAAACACACTTCATGAAACACAGGTCCCCACAAGGCAATTATTTAAAAAGTTGCAAAAATCGACACAGATGTTCCTGGAGTATTTTTTTTTATAATTTAGAAGACATTGCCTTGTGGGGACCTGGCTCAGGTCCCCACAGTGCAATCAAGTCCCCACAGCGTGAGTGTGTTATCACACCCAAGTCCCCACAAGGATAGTAACACAAACACACACACACACCACTGTAAGGGGTAATATGAGAAAAAAATGCCCATTGAATACTCACTGATGTCTTGGACCCTAGACTGCTTATCTATACTTTCCTGTTTTGGATGTCAAGGAGACAAAGGGCATCCATTTCTAATCTGCAGGTTCTAAAGTAGTATTTTAACATGTCAATACATTTTACAGCAAAAATATTCCCACCCTGTATCTCAAGAGCTGTGGACTTTGGAACCAGGTTCAAATTTAGGCACCGGCTCAACAGCTTGTGATTCTAGGCAAATCTCTAATGGGCATATGTAGGAAGGCATTTTGCATTTCTTAACAGTGCGAATTGCTATTTCAGGCCGTTAGGAAATGCTAAATGCTATATCAGTATGTATGAAAGGCATTCGAGGTAGTGCAAAATGCGATTTCTATCCAGTAGGAAATGCACTTTGGAAATCGCTAAATAGAAAATCCCAAATTTATATTTTCAACTAGGGAAGCACTAAAGCACTATGTACAAAGGATTTCCTAATTGCGAATAGTCGCAAAATGGCAATTTAGGAAATGCAGTTACCATCAATGTGGATCTGGTGGTAACCAGGTGCAAACTGAGAAAAATCACCCAAAATGCATCTACCTTATTCAGAATGGAGGCTCTGTATGTCGTGGTAAGGAGGATGAGGATTGTGACTGGTAGGCAGAGTAGGAGGTGGAGACAGGAGAGGATATTAAGGGCGAGGGTCACCTTTTTTTAAAAAGACTTAGGGGGAGATACATGAGTGGTACAAACTCAGTAGTAAGGTAATTTTGGAATTGATTGCTAAATTAAGACCCCAGAAACAGACCCCAACAGTCAGACGTAATGCAATCCAACCACATGTGCAGGTATAGTGTTGTCTACACCTTATGGCTTCAGGCAGTCACCAGGGAGTCATGGCAGTGGCAGGAGGATTGTCACAAAGGGCATTTTCTAGGTGTGTCGCAGGTTTCTGGACATTATGGTTAGCAAAGTAACGAAACTACTATATTTACCGAATATGACACAATATTTGCAACAGACCAAATTAATGTTTTACAGGGTAGCACGGTTTCGAAATGTAATTGGCTGTGTTGATGGCACATATCTTGCCATATGCCCTCCTGTGCAGAATAATTCATATACAGAAATATGAAAAGCACCCATTCGCACAATGTACGGGTAGGGTGTGATGCCTCCTGCATCATAACTGACATTGTAGGCAGATTCCCAGGCAGCACCCATGACTCTTTCATGTTACACTACAGTGGAATACATAACCAACTGCCAGAGTAACAATTTGGTGATGGCTTATTGTTTTGTATGAGATTTGCTGACTCAATGCGTACAGTGACCAGAACTGTTTGTGTAATATGACATAATAGTTTATCCTTCTCATGCTCTTTAAGGAGATAGTGCATATGCCTTGCGTTCTTAGATACTGGCACCATACTTGATTCCAAGAACCAGAAGTAAAAGGCAGTACAACACGTCACATAAGACAACACAGTCCATCATCGAATGGACATTTGGCATACTGAAGTACAGGTTCAGCTGCCTCCACAAAACAGGCAGAGGAATACTTTACAGAGCTGAGACCACCTAATTTGGATGGATGGAGTTAGAGGTCAGTTTTTACTGATTATCACCCTCAGCAAAACCCTGGTGGTAAGGGGTAGTGAAAACTGCTAAATTCTCCCCTCACAATGGGAGAGGCTTGGCGGTTATTTTTAAATTTGATGGGCCGAATAGTCTCGACTTGGTGGATGATAAGTTCTCCTCCAGGCCAACAGAGATTACTCCATCCACCAACAATTAAATCAGGTCCTTGGACTAGGCATGCATTCTGGCTTGGTCTAGCGCAAGCTATTCATCAACAAGCTATTGTATGCATGCTCAGGGTGGACCGCAAATACTAATGAGATTAACCAATGAGAGGAAGTGGAGTAGGTGGTGCCACTGTAGGTAACTTCCGACAACTGCAACTTGAAGTTGTGGTGACTGGCAATGGCTCCAATGTGAATCCTACCATAATGCTTGGTAAGATAATGCATGCCCTGTGCTTTGCCCAGGTTCTCCACATTATAGTGGCACAGTTTGTCAGCCACTATTTTCAACATTGCACATGCTCAGCCACCTGTATCCATAATGTCATGCACTATAAGCGTAGTTAAACCTGGACTATGGAGAACACCTTCATTACACTACCTAATGTAAGCTGATATGCAAGACATGCAGTGCTCTTTCCAACTAAGTGAAATAGGGCTACGCTAGACATAATTCTGTGCCACTTAAGCTCCAGGTATGAGTTGGGTGGATATATGTGCAGGGATACCATGTCACTTCAAATAACATTTCCTGGCCAGTATCCTTGCACATAAATTCATCTATTACGATTATTTCCCCCCAGAATAGGGATGTGGGTTCACTATTACTAGGTCCAAATCCAGATGCAGTGTCTCTATTTTGAGGACAGACCTGCTTTGATTTACCATATGGTGGTAAATTTGAGTAGGGGTAAGGCAGTTAGGGTTGAAAGAAAAGCAGAAGCGGTGTGCTGGCCACAGGGAACATTCTGTGCTCATTTGTGCCATGGGAAGGTGTCGGTGGGTAACAGGGCTAAAGGCATGGCTGTATTTGCAATCCAAATCTAAAGAAGTCTAACTTTTGCAAATTTGCGATTTCTATTAGGAAATCACACTTTTGGGATTTCCTCAATTGCTATTTCCTATTTCTGACTGCGAATCTGCATAAACCGCTATTAGAGGAATACACTGTTTAATAATATCATTTTGCGATTCCCTAATTGCGATTTCTACAGATTCACTTTCGTACATATGGCCCCAAATCTCCCTGTGCCTAAAAAACATATGTGACCGACCTTATGTAGTGTAACTGGTGCTCGTGTAAAATGCTTCAATACCTTTGGGTCTAGCTTGTGCTTTAAAAAACTGAAAACAAATTAGTGAACAGTTAATGCACTGTAAGGCTAGAGCCAGCCTTTAGACCAACAGTGTCCAAATAAAATGTGTTACCTCCTATGAACTAAAGGTCTTTCTCTCCTAAATGCTGATTCTGCTAAACCCCTTTTCCTTTTGTTTGTCGTATACCTCTTTTATGACACTCAAAGATAGCTAAAGTTTGAGATGGTGGTTGAAAGCTGTGTACATCACTTAAAAGTATCTACAGCCTGCTTTCTCCACTGGAAACGAGTGTACTAGCTTAATTTGAGGCACTACACCAATTAGATGCTTTGGGTGTGGAGGGCACATCCTAACAAACACTGGCAATGCTAGAAGAGGTAATTTGTTTTACAATAAAGAGCTTTGGTGGGATGATTATTAGGATGTGCTGTGAGTCAAGGCAGTTAATTATCTGGTTCCGAGATTGCAGGCCAAATCATCCCAGAACCAGGGACATGGAGGACTGATAACTATGAGTTGCAGAATTCCAGACAGAATGTGTCACTTCTAATGAAAGCCTAAGCTAAGATGATGTATTCCTGGTGCAACAGTACTAAAACCTTTTGATTTCGGAACTGCTACTCTTTAAGTTCATCAATGAAAGAACCTCTTACTTGTAAGGTGGTTTGCTATACTTTTAGTAGTGCACTACACAAACTGTTTACCATCCCAGCAAAAACAACAGTATTTAAGAGAATGAAAACATATAATCGGGCCTTCGATGGTTTTGCCCAAAGAATCTGGAACTCCCTGCCTCCAGAAACCAGATTGAATCCCTCAACAGTGCCCTTCAAAACAAGAAGTGAAAGCTTTGCTGAATAATACTTTTCTGAACCAGAAATTAGCCATTGTCCGTTGTCTTGCCAGCCTGGCACTGTATGGGCATCATCTCCCAGCTTGCCGTTGCTACGTTTTGTATTGTTCCTGAACATTTTGTTATATTCAACACCCATGTTTTACTGCTTAATTATGAGGTTGTATATAAACCTTTGGGCTGTATGTTATACTGATCCTCCTTCACCAGCTCTGAGGTGACGGCCAGCATCTGTCACAACCTTGTTGTTGTTTGGCCTTACTTGTCTCCTTCTCATTTGTTCATTACTTTTTGTAAAGCGCTCTGATACCCTATTGGGTCATGTTCGCGCTTTATAAAATATTATAAATAAAAAAATGATATACACATTTGTAGTCTCTTCCTAAATACTCCTGAACAGGTAAGATGGCTCGTGGTAACACAGTGTGTGAGTGTCAGTGCAATATTCTCTCTCTCTCTAACACACACAGCTGTTTTTTGTGCAGGTAGCACAAGATCAAACAACAATCAGATCAAAAACACAGCAAGTATAGCATATGCATCAGCAGTGCAATCTTTATTGAGAGTCTTTACAGGCTCAGCACTGGCAGTAGCAATGGAAAGTTCCATCACAAACGCAAAAAGTTACCGCACAGTTACGAGCTGTGGAAGCTACTCTCTCTTTATAACACCGAAACACACATGAGCAATAATTACATTATAAGAAGGAGCCATGGTTTATTCAGACATAACAGATAAAGTAGAAGTAGAGATGGGGAAAAGTTATGCCCAAGAATTGGATTACCTGTAGTGATGTAATCCAAAATGCATTCTCCGATTTGTATATTCATTTATTTTGAACAGATCCAAAGAACTCAAATGAAACAAAGAGACAACAGCCGACACGGGCTTCACCAGTGGGGGTAGATTAGCCAAGGACTTTTTCAAGACTGGCAGTCAAAGTGAAACCCAAGTGATAAATTGAATTTAAGGTGTCAAAGGCAATAGATCCATGGAGAAGGTGAAAGAAGATAGCAAATCATGAAATGTGTGTGATAGACAAATGAGTGAAAGAGGTAGTTGCGGAAGTAGAAGTGATGCAGAAAGGGAGTGAAATATTAGGCACATAAGAAATATGGAATACATAGTATCAAGACATTTTCGTTAAAATATTTAAGTTAAGGTATTATTCAAAACAGATTTGATTGTAAATGTACCAATAGAACATACATAAGTCACATGGCATTATTGATCAATCAACCAAAGAGGAACAAATAACATTTAAAGTAAATTAAAGGGAACAGGGACCTATTTTGTTGGCCATATCATGAAATAACCTGGTGTGGATTATTTGGGGCCATATGACTATTTGTGAGAAAATTGTCAAACAAGGGCCCTTTTCGTATAAGGTCTGATATCTCCCGCACTACCCTGGACAGACAGTGGGAGCTTGGATGATTCATTCAGGAACTAAGAGATTTAGGCGCCACTGCAAATATAAGATTTCCGGCATCTCTGAGGGTCATGAGAAACAACAAGATGCATAACTTTAGGGACCCTAATGAGGTGAGGGTCTTCATAGAGCAGATTAAGGCACATTCGCTATAATTGTCTTTTAAATCCGACCGCCATGCTGTAGGAGGTCTCATACAAGGTATTCAGCTATACCTCTAGTTTGTAGGGAGGGTTCCCCCTTCACAGGTAAAAAGCACAATCTTAGAAAAAAACAAAAAAATAGTCACATTGGGTGGGGGAGCATGTCGGAGAAAACTAAAAAAAAAAAATCCTCTTTTGTCATTATTAATTATTTTTCTTGATATGTTGAGGTTACCTGTTATTCATGACCGGTTGAGTTACTCAGGTTCTTCTTGGTATACCAACCTCTTTCATAGCTGTCCCGGGTAATCCTAGACCTTTAAAGATTTTATCATGGAATGTCAACGGGCTTAGGGTGACTTCGAGAAGGAGGAGGATTTTAGAGTATTTGAAGTTGTGCGAGGCAGAAGTTATTCTTATCCAGGAATCCCATCTCTTGAAAGAAGAATGGGGGGAAATCATAAAAAACCAACAATGGATTGAACATTGTATATGCACCACGCAATCTGCCGTGGTAAAAGGTGTGGCTATTTTATTTTAAAAAACTCCTCAAATTACCGTAGGTGAAACTTTGGTAGACCCATTAGGTAGATGGGTAATTACCAAGGCAAAGATCCAAGGCGTATGGCTCGCATTTGTTGGTTATTATGAGCCAAATCTGGATGACCCTACACCTTTACGCACTTTATTTTTGCATTTAGTTGATTTATAATGAACCTATTATCATGGGTGGTGACTTCAATGTTTTCTTAGATGTAGATCAGGACACAACCTCTAAGAGGTCATCTGTAGCTGCACCCAAAATGAGAAAAGTCTTGAAACATCTAATTCAGGATATTGGCCTTGTTGATATTTGGAAACTTAAGGGCTCAGAGAAGGGCACAAAGGGGGGAAAATTCACTTTTTATAATAAAAAACATGGACATCGGTCTAGGATTGATTTTTTTTTTGGTTAGTCCCACCATCAGTAATAACACCAAGAGAGTCACTCATATTCCGGAATATCTATCCGACCATTCAGCAGTTTCTCTCAAGATTTTGTTCAAAGATAAGGCACCTGAGCGGCGCTGGACTTTGAATCGTTCTCTACTCTCAGAAATTTCATTAGCTAATAGCCTGAAAAAATCAATAAGTGAATTATTTTCCTTTAATATTGACTCTGCTCCCCCAAATAAGGTATGGGACACATACAAAGCTTATCTTAGAGGCATTTCAATCAGTCTAGGTGCATCACATAATAAAAAGGTCAAGGAGGAATTTAAATCTCTAGAAGAGTCAATTAAAACATCACAAGGTAACATAGGGCATACCTGAAACATAACTATTAAGTCACACTTAGAAGCTGAGTTGATAAAGGCAAAGGCCAACTTAGCTGACTATCTGGAAGTTAGGGTGAAGCGAAAGTGGTAAGCCAGTAGACTTGCCAACTATGAATGCGGGGAAGGGTGTGGCAAACTTTTGGCCTGGAAGATTAAAGCTCATACGGCCAGGAATTCCATCAAAGAATTAAAATGCCAAGCTACTGGGAATATTATCTCTGAGGACAGGGCGATTGAATTTGCTCTTGTTCAATTTTTTCAGGACTTATATACAGAAGATATAGCTCCGAGTAAGGAACAGTTAGAAGTGTTTTTTTAAGGATTTAGATCTCCCTTCCCTTAGGGAAGAAACTAGAGGTGAATTATCTGCCCCTATTTTTTAGCAGAAGTCTATAACTCAATAAATATCCTAAAAAAGAGTAAGGCTGCAGGGATGGATGCTCTTCCCAATTAAATTGACTCTTTATTGAAAAAAGAGCTGGCTCCAATTTTGCTTTCACTTTTTAACTCAGTCTATATTTCAAATCAGGACGTTCCTCCTTCTTGGGACCTAGCCGCTATAATTATTCTGCTTAAACCTAATAAGATAAGAACCCGAGGGTTTGCGAGTCGTTTAGACCGATTTCTCTTCTTAATAACGACTATAAGTTATACACGCAGATTCTTACTAAAAGGTTAGATCGGATGGTAGGTTCATTGATTCATAGTGATCAGAAGGGCTTAAGGAAGGGGAGACAATTACATGACTTGACACATGAGTTATTAGGCACAATAGAACTGGCAACAGAATATAGCATACCCCTGACGGTGATGACATGTGACACTGCTAAAGCCTTTGATAGGGTCAGTTGGCCCTTTCCCCATGAGGTGATCCAACGTTTTAATTTGGGGCAAACTTTTGTATCAGCAATCAAGGCTCTTTACAAAAATCAGTCGGCCAGAGTGTTGGTTAACGGGAACCTCTCTAAACTGGTTAACATTGGTAGGGGTTCCAGACAGGGATGCCCTCTCTCCCCATTGTTATTCAATTTGTATTGGCAAAACAAAAGTCCTATTTATAACTACCTACTGGCGGCCGCCAGTAGGTAATATATATGTATATGTATGACAGTTTGACTGGCAAATTTATCTGGTTTTCCAGTATTTAAACAATAGTGCTTTTTCTGTGAATTTCTAAGATTTTTTTAGCATAAGTTAAAATCTTACTACCTTCCTCACATAAAACTTCACCTTAACCTTTGGCTTTTTTCAGTAAATGTTTATGTTTTTTTATGTAAAGTAACATGCTATTATGATACATTGTGGCCAACCCTTTAGTGTGCACTGCAAGGAGGTGTTGGCAGCAGGGATGGGTTGTCAGTTAGCTGACAATTTTTTGTTTATTTTTAAAAATCCCACAGCAGTCACGCAGGACCACAAAGGGGGGCACACTGGATCCCGTGGTGTCCAGCGGGACCTCAGCAAACCCAAAGATTGTGTTTTAATGTTTGGCCCCAGGACGGGTGCCTCTGGGGCCTATCAACAAGGGCTAGGAGGTCAGGGTATCCCTACCCTGGCCCCTTCTCTTTTTTTTTTTTTTGCTTTTCAGGGCTCAAGGACTGAGTCCCCAAGTCATAAAATGGTGGCCGTAACACTTTCCTTCATATTGCATCCCCCAATCACATAATGCCGTGTTGAGGAGGTTTCCTGGGTCTGAGTGCATGTTCTGACCTTTTTCCCCACAGGAGTACTGCTGGATACCGCGGGAGTCCAGCAGAGATCTATACATTTTAAACCTTCCTTTCTGTAAAATGGCTGAATAGAAATACACCAAATCAGAAATAAAAGCCCACCTTCAGGATAAATATCTAGCTTTCTTATAAAATCATAAAATGTAACATATTTTCCATTGCCCAGCCATTCAACAACCACACACATACCACACACCACCAACAGAATCTTTTACCATGTGGTAAAAATCAAGGCTATTTCTGTACAACTTCTTTACGTGTTCAAAGAACCCAAACATGAACGTTTTAATGCTAGTAGCTGTTGAAATGAGACTCTAGTAAAAGCAACCATAATTATATTTCAGGACCAAGTTAGGCATGTTAAAGAAACGATATGGCAGTACATAAATTGCTCTCTCACTCGCCCATTCTGTCGTTAAAACCATCTCAGCACATAAAATGTAAGGCTGCTTTTGCAGCTGGTAGTAATTATGAAGTCCTGTTTTAGGATCCTTGAAAACCACTAAACACGTAGCAGACTGAGACAAAGAGAACGAGTTTCGCAAGATGTGGAAAGTGGAGTAAACTGAAATTCCAAGATATGTGATTCAAATCACCTTCTCCAAAAACAAAAATGGCGAGCTTTCAAGTGCCCAACTGATATGTCCTATACACGGCAAACAGCGTCTCTATTTTTGCGTTTATGATAAAAAGCAAGAAACAAGTAATGGCGAAGCCTAACATCTCGTCTGGCTTCTAAATTTATACATTCCCTCACCCGTTTATTTGTTCACTCACTCACTTCTCATCCATCCACTGAATAACTCAATCTTGCACTGAAATATCCGTTGATCAAGATAGCTACTATTTCTTGCTCATAAAAAATAAATAAATGAGTAAGGCACTTTCAGTAATAAACCAGCACTATTGACATTGTCAATGCTTGCTGAATTCTGGCTTTGGTTAGAGACGAGTCTAACGACAGTGCATTAGCATAAGAAACAAGCATTAAAAATGCAATAGGTCTCGCCTATTAAGTTAAAGCCATTTGCTTTGCTATACAATACCATTAGCAAAGCAAATGGCTTTAACGTAATCAAAGGTGAGACCTATTTCATTTTCAATGCTTGTTTATTTTTCTTTCAAGATTTGTGGCTTCTCATATGTTTTCCTACCCTCTTTACAGACATAGTGCTAGCATCTACAAAAAATAATAAAAAAGAAAAGTTGATCACCAGTTGAAGTTACGATGGGAGATTAAAACTGTGAATGATTTCGAAAAAGCTCCGAGACCTCAATTTTAGAATAATAATGATTTTGTATCTGCTATCTTTTTGGGGAACGTTGCTTTTTACACAGCGTGTATGGATGACACATATTTGTGCATTCTGTTGAACCGGTTAAATTAAAATAGCAAACGTAGGGTATGTTTTATTCACCCTCTTGTGTTTGAAAATCAGGACACTTTAATCATTTGTGTTTTTTATTGACAGCTTAAAAAAATACATGAGCTTTTGCGTTGGAAAAAAAATGTGCATTTAGAGGGTTAAAGACTCTAGGAGAATGCGGAAACACATAGTTAAAATTAAATAAAATATAAACAAGCGATCGCGATCAAACATCAAAGCGACCGTGCGGCCGCGAAAGGGAAAGTAATCGTGGAAAAGCGCGACGCGCGCGCCCGCGCTCATGCACTGTAGTTTTAGGCTGGCTTGGTAGCACTTTTTGGAGCCCTCTCAATAAGTCTCGCCAGACCAGCGCATGCGCTGGGTCAGGTGAGACCTAAAAACCTGGATTCTGTATTAGGGGTGGGCAGAATTTGCGAAATTCACTTTCGCAAACTATCGCGAAAATGCAGAAAATCTCCGCAAACACGCCGGAAATATCGCGAAGACGCAGAAGTTTTTTTTCCCGCCTGTTCGCGGTATTTTTTGCATGATCGCGGCTCGCCAACTTACCCATGCGGTTGCTCATGGGCGTGGCCATCTTGTTTTCACTTGTCCCGCCCGCTCGCGTTCGATATGATGTGCCCGCATCCTCACGCTCTCACTCACGGTGGAGAATGACGTGTTCGAGATCTCAATCATCTCATACTCTCGCGGTGCATGATCGCGAGAAGAAAGACGTGATCGCGCGACAAATGACATGATCGCGCAACAAATGACATTAATGCAGGCGCGAACTGTCGCGAGACAGAGCAAATGGCTACCAACAATCCAACATCTCGTGGAGAACGGGACCGGATCGGGAAAACTTGTCAGCGAACGCGGGGATTCAGGTAAGGCGATCGCGCGCACGCGAGAACGTATTTTTTTACAGCGTGAGCAAGACAAAAATTACCGGTAAGATGCGGATTGCGGAAATTTTGACATTTTCGCGCTTTCCGCGGAACGCGAAAATGTCAAATTATCGCAATTACCGCGAGCGGAACGGAATTTTAGCACAGGCCTATTCTGTATAAGATTTTTGTCCGTGTGTAGAAGGGATGATCTCTGCATCAAATCACTTCTTTTATTTAGCAAAACTGGAAAGGTTTAACTAAATCTGAGTGTGTGTCGGATGGGATAGGGTTTAACACCTAGAGATCCTTTCTGGGATGGGAAACACGGCATCAAAATAAACTCAGTAGGTGAGGGCATATTTACGAGGACGATTGTATTTCCAGTCAGGTGCGAAATATATTTTCAGAGAAAGACTTAATTGCATACAGGGGGACTATCGCAATGATATCTCCTGTAGGAGACTTTGGTGGAGGATAGGCTCTACGTGTTATGTAAATAACGTTGTAAATAAAAGGTAGTGTAAAAAAAAGTGCGTGTCCTTCTAGATTTTTAGCGATCTGTTCACCTACACGCCTTATTTCACAAATCTAACTTTTCAGAGCTTCTGCGAAAACAACACAGTCCCAAATATGCTGCCAGATGCGAGGATCCCAGAATATCAGTAGAGTAGGATTGCTGTCTTTGGAGCTCAGCAGTTCCCCTAATGAAAATGTGTATGCTAAATGTATGCTTGTGCAGACCTTGTGTTGCAGGAGTGTGGCAGCCAGAGGCGTATTAAGGCATGGGCAAAGTGAGCTCTGTCTCAGGGCCCCAGCCTTTTATGGGGGCGCCCTGAGAGATCTGGCTCTGTTCTCCACAAAGCCCTGCCTTGATGACCTTGAACAATCCTTAAACAGATGGTTTTAATACCATTTTCCTTTAATTTGTTTTTAATGTGGGTGATGTGTTAGAATCTATCACAGATATTTTGCAGAAAATGTGTTTCTGTTTCATGCCAAATCCAATAAAAAGTTTTTTTAGATCAAAATAGGAACTCGTAAATGAGAAATGGAGGGTGTCACAGGCTTTATTTGCAGTAATATTAGTGAACTGCTGCTGTGTTACAATATTGAAAACACTTCACTATCCCTGAATATGAGATGTAAACATATTAAGAATTTGGACACGTGCGCCTGTGCACTGTCAGTGACCTGGCCAAAGAGGGCATAAAAACTGGAACTGGATCATAAATTCAAAGCTGTTCCGAACAGTGGCCCCCAAAATACGTCTGGCCCTGGACCCCAAAATCCTTAAGATGTCCATGCTGTCAGTATCCCCACCCTCCAGGGGAGTGGAAAGAAAGCTACTGGGCCCATGGTATTTGTACATCAAGTCACCTGACACAGTGACTCATTGTATGGGTAAGGCCCCATCACCAGAATTTGCAGTCTGCGGGTCATAATGCTGTGCTTCTCTACTGTCCCTTGCGTTCCTGTATGGGAACCTCCCTTGCCTTTAAAAATGCTGCTGTTGTCATCACAAAACCACATCAGTCTTCTTGTGGCCTTGATTTTCCAAATGAGACACCTGTCTTTGAAGGGACACAGCACACTCCCCTTGGAAAAGAGCAGGCCCTATGGACAGATTAGAATTGGAAAGTTGTAATGTGCACAGCCTGGAAGTCACATATTTTATAAACAGAGGCATATCGGTGAAAGTGGAATTGCTTGTGTTCTGTAGTTTGATTGATCAATGGAGGAAGGGAGAGGGAAGGCAGTATGAAGAGCTCTGTCTGGCCCATAAAAGTAGAAACGAGTAGCCTGGCCGAGGAGCAGAGAGCTAATGGGGGGAGAAATGAACAGCGAAGGCAACGTCATTTGGCAGGCAGGTGCCTAGATGTGGAGAAAGGGTTCCCAGCAGTGGAGCAGTGCAGGAAGAAATGAACAGCGATGGCAGCAGGACAAGGCTCGCAAGGCATCTACAAGTGAAGTGGCTGACCCTGCGGAGGAGTAAGGTGGCAGCAGGGGAAAGGGACAGTATGAAGGAGGTTGCCAGGCACCTACAAGTAGTAATTAGTGGCCCAGTGGAGGGGGCAGCTGGTGAAAGAGACAGTGAGTGCAGAAAGTTAGGGTCACATGGGTGCCTAAACATTGAGACAGGCGGCCTTGAGGAGTAGCAAGGGGCAGCGGGGAAACAAAGGGGACATTGAGCTCAAAACAATGGGGACCACTAGGCATGTAGAATGGGAATTTGGTAGCCTGGCTTAGGATCAGACTCTTATCCAAACTGAATAGTTCCTATTCCAACTCAAATATAATTCCAACAATTACACTCAGATCTGGTTTTCCACCATTCACCTTGCAGATTATTGCCCCTTTTAGAACTCAAGCAACAATTCATTCTTCTGCTATGTCTTTTATAAGTAAGTTGTATATTGTGCAGAAACATAATTTTTAAGAAAAAAGAACATTGTGTCAGCACCAATGCTACAAGATATCTTTATACTTTCATCCTTTGCTATTGTTTCCACCACCTTGCGTCAGTTTCCTACACAACTCAAAATGCTTGAGGTAGAATTAACTGTCCACTTAAATTGATTTAAGCTTCCAAACCTCTTCTTGAATGCTTTCTTTTGCAGAAATGCGATAATGTGCTAAAAACTGTTTTGGTTACTGATGCTTGAGATTAAATCTCAAAGGGTCACTTTCGGTGGGTAGTATTCAACTTTAAGATAAACAGAAGCATAATCTTTAATAGTGTTTATTTTAAGAAGTGTAATCATGAATACCTTGGCATCTTGTCTTGCCTCTCAGGCTTCCAAGATATTCCTAAATCATAAGTGAGTGCTTGGTTATCTGTTTTCTAAATTCACTGGACTGCCTGAGTAGATTCTTATATTTCTGGACCTGAACTCTGCTAAGGGTCTCATTATGTCCTCTTCGAAGATTTTTTCACAAATTTCTCATTCACATTTTCGCGTCTCACAGATGTCTAAGCAAGATAAGGTCTATTCTGAGAAGATGAAACTATCTTTCTTTCCCCATTTCGCTTCTCCCATTATAACAGTCATTATAGCTATGTCTACTGTGTGGTACAATTTGTGGCAAGGCAGCAGTTGGGTGGATCCATGTCATTTGTGCAGCACAGTGGATCAGGCGGATCTGAAAGATGCCTCATTATAAGCCAGCGGCATTGTTGTGAGCACCTCCCTTTATTCCAGCTACTGAGGGCTTACTTAACCCTACTGGGTGTCACCAAGGATCCAATTCACAAAGAAAGAAACTTTTAAAAGAAAAAGTGACAAACAAAAAATTATCCTTGTGACTTATTTCATGAGCATTGTTGTGCACTGCTTAAAATGCTTCTGGAAATGTTTGTTTACACACAGTATCTTGACACTTCGTTTACTTAAAGGTCTGTTCAGCAGAGAAGTTGTTCATTTCCAAGTGTCATGGGAAATTTGTTAATTTATTAATGCTTCTATATTCATACATAAGACACATGCATAGATTTACTAAGACCTGTGTCTTATGTGCAAAGTGATTGAAAGTGGTGCCATTTTGTCCTGGAAAGGTGTCCCTTCTAGGGAGCAATACAGGGGTGTTAACTGGGAAAATCAGCAAAAACACCTATAGGTTTAGGCGCAAATCCTATTCTACTAAGGCCTTGCTGAACATTGCGTCAAAAACGGATGCCTTCTTGAAGCAGGCACCACCAAAGAAATGTTCTCATTTCTCAAATAGCTCATGCACCGCACACATGCTGATGGATGCAGCACACATCTAGCGCATGGAATTCTTCGATTTATTTTTTTTTGTTCTCATTTCATCTCCAATCAATAAGCACCAACCAGGATTCTACTGCGCCTTGTGCTCGAAGTTGGGTTCCCTTCTTCAAGCAAATTTACTGGGCTACCTCAGGTACAACTCGCTTCCATAACATTAGCGGCTGCTACTAAACATGGGAGGTGGGGCGGGGAAGTGGAGGGATGAGTGAAAAAAGAAAAATACATTCACTTACCTGAATGCTGCCGGGTGCTGCCTCCTCTGCTCCTTCTCCTCCGTGCCGCAACAAGAAGCTACCAGCCTCCCAGAAGCTCCTGTCCAGTCACAAGGCTGCCTTAGTCAACGCTGTGATTGGACTGAGCACGGTGGTTCAGCACTCAGACAGGGGCTTGGAGGCTTTGCATGTTCCACACAAGGCTGTGTCATGCAGCGTGGTGGGGAATATGTGAAGTGCACATGACGGTTTGAGCAGCTCTCTTGGGCCAGTCCAACTGTCATGCACACTTTAGAGTGTGCTTTACACTCATCCCCTGCCCTCTGCACTGGCCAGCCCGGACCACCCTGACCCGCAGTTATTATCATTTTCGTATTCCTTTTTACACTGCTCGCAGAGCAGTGGACCGACGCTCCTCCGCCTTAGCAGGGGAGCCACCACTGTCAATAGAATGGCTTATCAGATTTTCATCAGGTCCCAAAAGTCACCACCATCATTCCTGTTATTCCTCCGCCTATCTGTCTCCTGGAAGAAGACCACTGATCTCTTCCAGGCATGCCTAGAAGGTGGGGATGCTTGAGTCCATAACGTGCATATTTTCCTTCTCGTAATCAAAATTATGTAAAACATCAGATTTCTGTGCTTTACATGTAGAGAAGAGCCCCCCAAGTCTTGCTGCCTTATCCCAAATATGATTAAAATGGTGCTCACCTCCACAGTGATACCCAGTCAGTGAGAGGTTGCCTTACTCACTGCAAATTGCCAAATATCAAATTGCTCCAGCTCCAGATCTTCCTTCGCTAATCCTGCGAAGCTTGGCAAAAAGCAGAGGCGGCACCAGGGGCTTTTTTTAAACAATGCATTTCAAATCACCAGTGCATAAAGGGGACAGTCTATATATAAATGTGCAAAAATAATCTGAAAGGCTGCCCGCAGTCTCTTCGAGTTTAAGTTGCGTAGATCACTTAGCTGGACCTTTTTATGATTTCTGAATTTCTTCACTATAATCACAACAACATCACCATAACTAAAGGTTGCGAACATCAGAATAGCGCAGGTTATTTTTAAAATGTACGGCAATGCGGATTTCTCACGTTGGTCACTGTTTGCAGAAAAAGGATGAAAAAAAACCAAATTTCACACAACAAAAGACAGTTCCTGATCTTGCTGTGTGTTTTTGTAAATAACAGTGAGAAAAAAATAATGAGATTCGACGACATATTAACAAACGTTTTGAGGAACATTGTAAAGTGTCATCAGAGATCACACTGAATAATTTTCTTCATGGCCAACACAGCTTCTTAAACTCCATTTCACAATTGTTTAAAAGATTAAATTAATTCTAAAGGATCCAATCATTGAAAGCAAACCTTGAAGAGCAGGCGCCCTAGCACTTGGCAATCAGGGCAAGGCACTTCAAATCAGCTTGTCAAGTCTGCTAGCAAAGTTGCATCAAACAGATTGATTTTCTATGGGCTATGCATTTTTATTGCTCGTAGAGTGTAGGATGTCTTTGCATCGTTTCCCTCCTTTCAGAAAACCATGATCAACACCATTGAATTCCCTGGTTTTACTTACAGATCGAAGGCAGAAGGAATGTGATAATACATTTGCTAGGTGGTTCAGAAGCCAGCACAATGATGACCTCAAGCAAGTTAAATTAACACCTAAACGGGAGGTGAAAAGCTGAAAGACAGTGAAAAAACACATAACATGGGCGACCAGAGACTTGGAATTCTGAATCTTGATGTCAAAGATAGATCCTCACTTTCCTCCCAAGTGTAATAATCAGACACTGGAATTAATTCAAGCAATCCACCCATCATGTGTTTTCCCTTCCATTAACGTTGGCTATAGGAAGTGGAAAGCCTAGGGTGGCACTACTTTTGGCATTCTCACAAACAATCACAGATGCCTTTGTTATCCTCCCCTGTGTATGGTGAGCTGGATTTTGCATGTGTTATGTCAATGTTTTCCTTTTGCTAAAGCATCCTCCTCTAAAGACAAGCATCTGCAAAACTGCACTCTTGCCTCACTGCCCCTCATATTGGTACATGTCACCTCTGTGTGACCATTATCATCCCATACTAAGAGTCATCTGTTACTTGGAATCTAATTGAGCATTAGGTATATCTGCTGCAGTCCATCTTCCTTCCATGTACTTTGCCCAGCAAATTCAGGAATGCATTCATATTAAAGTTTGTTAGAGTAACCCCTAGGCCTTTATTGGCATAACATTCTGTCCTGCTGTAGGTGCTGTTATATTTCTTCCATTCCATTGTGTATGGTTTGCGTTAAGGCTTCATCTACAATGGTGTTATTAGACATCTGGTTTCAGCTGATGAAGAATGCGTAGTTATGCATGGTTCCTGGGGAAGCGCAGGTGTGGTGTAGTGGTGAGAAATTGGATATGTCCATATGCTGTGGTATAAGCTGTATATTATTGTGCGTAGGGCAGAGCAAGACAAATCAAGGGGGAAGTGGGTAGATCTTTAACACCAATAAATAGTGTGAGAAAGTCTATGGTTAGTTGCCATGGTTGTGAGACCTCACCAAGTAATAATGTCACTAATATGTATCAGCTTAAGTTAAATTACTTTAATTTAAACCTTAACTCAGTCCTGGGTAGCTGTGCCACAGAGCATTCAGGCTTAACCCAAAGGAAACACGTGTAAAACAATAAACTGTACCAAAACAGCTAATAAGCTGAAACCATAACACAATAAAAATTTCACTCCGATTCATAAAATGAGTATGAAATTCAATGAGCAAAAAACCCCAAGATGCCACAAATCAGATTGGGGAACTGGAGACATGATTTTTGGCAGTTGTAGAGATTTCTAGCACAAAAGCACCAGTCAGAGGTATCTGGTTGTGGTAGATCTGGTCAAAGTCAAAAGTAAAGGGTGACCGCAAGGGGATGTGGATCAGCTACAGGGAGCAAGTTGGTATCGGTGAAAACTTTACCTTCTGACGTAATCTTTTTTCTGAAAGAATATTCCCATTGATGGGGCGAGTTGTAGGCTGGATCCGAAAGAATGCTTGGTGACTCAAAGTGCTGCTTGGGCATGATCCTCCACGTTGGGACTTAGGAACCTTTCTGAAGGTGGAGCAGCTTACAGCGGGGCAAACCAGCAAGTTGAATCCAACTGGCGATGCCACAACAGTGGCTAAGGTTTGGCAACAGTCCAGTGATAGCCTCTGGATCTTTTAGGTAAAAGTTCAGAAAACTGTCAACATTTGCAATCTTAAGAAGGAAGCGTACACTCCAACATCAGCCAAGGTTCCAGGACCTTTCGAGTACCACTTGGTGAGATAGAATTCAATCTGCCAGCAGGGTCCAGGGCAGAAACAAATTAAACTAGTCAGCTGGGCTCTCCTCTATTGCAGGCTACTTGCAGCTTTTTCTGTTCCTGGAGCTTAACAGGAGGGTAGCCACTGGAGTCCACTCTTCTGTCCTGGGTTTAAGTGACATCAGATCCAGACCTCGGTGTTCCTATCCAAAGATAAAACAGCAGGCGTAGTCCTTCTTCTGAGTTCCAGTGCTTTGATTTAGCAGGTGAAATCCTTCTTCTATTTTCGACAGGTCCAGGAGTATTCAGAGAAAGGTAGCCAACTTGCCACTTTGAAGCCTGGCACTAGCCTGTGGGTGGGGCTGACTCCCTAACCAATAAAGGATAGTCCCCAAGGGCAATCCTACTGACTTTGACATACTTTTCTCAGGGATTGGCACTAAATAATCTCACAGTGAAGCTCACTGCCTAAATCCAAGATGTCAGTATCTTTCTTCCCTGGATCAGAGCTGTGGCCACACCCCTGATGTTGAGTCTAGGGAAATGAGGACCTCCCCTGCACACAGAGTTCTCAGACTGGCTTACCATCACAAGAGGCAAGCTATCCAACCCACTACTGCAAGACTATTGCTCATCCCACCTGGTCGCATGCACATCACACCTTACCTCAGAAAAATGAACAATGCCTCCCCGTTCAGACACACTGCCAGCTCAAGATGCTCAGCCACGCCTACAAGGTACTACACTATCAAGGACCCACCTGGCTCACCCACCATATACACTCCCACCAACCAATCAAGAACCTTTCCTCTGTGTCACTTGCATTAACCCCCACCCCCAATACCCATATGAGCAAGACAGGAGGTAGGGTCTTCTTTTACATGTTAGGCTATACCTGGAGCAACCTTCCCCGGCACATCAGGAGAGCTGTGTCAAATATGGATTTGTGCTAGCAACTGTACACCTGGTTCTTCAAGTGATTCTACTCAGCACCTGGATATCCTCTTGGGTGATAAGTTGACCCTCTAGAAAGCCACATTAACTTATTTTACATTATGGCACACTTTTGGCTGCTAAGCCCCAACACAGCACACTTGATTCATGGTGCAAGGGGACCTTTATTGACGCTGGCATTTCTGCCAAGTTTCCCAAGGTACATGTGCTGTGGATGTGCTGCTCCACTCCGGTTTTTGTTCTGTTGCTTCCTGGGACTTGTAGTCCTGCTCTATAATGTCATATTTTAAACTACAAGTCACAGTATTTAAAGGAAAACCTGGAATGGGGCAGCACATCACGCATTGGACCTGGAAAACTTGGCAGGGCTGGACTGGGCTGGAAAAACTGGTACTGGTGAAGGAAAGGACAGTTATGTAATGGGTGAGTTAATGTGTGGGGCATTCGTGCCATTTCCTTGCACACAGTGCAGCACAGTAAAGTGTCTTGCTGCATCGCGCTGCATGACAGCTTGACCAATATGTCCCTTTTTTCAGTCTCCCTGTAGTTCTTGGTGGTCCTCTACATCAGCACTGTTCTGACCTTACACTCTAGCTACCAAGTCTGTTGGAATGAGGGACACCACCTGCTCCTTCAATGGGTCTAACTCCCTCTGAAAATCATGTCCTCCTCTGGTCCTCATGTCTGCTTTAAGGTTCCTGACCAGTTTTTCTTTTGTTCTGAGTTTGTAGTCATGCCAATTCTTCTTACACTTCAGGGTGACCCTTTTTTGTGCAACACAGTTAATCTTGGCCACTATGGATTGCCAAATGGCATTCCTCCTTGATAATGGCACTTTTGAAGTGACAAATAAGAGGTGCTCGTTATTTGTCACCTCACTTATTATAATCTGGTTCTCCTCATCTTTAAAGTTGCTCTTCCTCTTTCCCTGGGATGTTTTCTAATTTTCAGAGTTAGAGTTGTTACCCTTCTGGTTCCCTGAGGCTCCTTTTATTGTTCTCTGTATTGAAAAGTGTTGTTGTGTAGATTGTGTTGCTTTTTCAAAGGTTCTCACGACACAAAGCACTTCTGCATGATGCAATGCTGATTTGCGGCATGGAAAGGTGCTTTACAACACATAAATCAACTTTGTGTCATGTAGAAAGTAATTGCGGTGTGGCACTTTGCGACAATCTCGATATCATGTAGTCAAAATTCGAATCCTTTCAAAATGGGCACCAGAGACCCAAAAAAATCAGTCCACAGCTTCGGCCTCAAGCACGGGCCCTTCGACCTGCCTTGTGAAGGCCTGGTTTACCACGTTGACCCTGATGGTTCATGGAAATTAAGTTATGTTTTACAATATGTAAATTTTGACTGTGCAAATGAGTTTTAACAGAATAATCCTGAACTCTTTCTATCAAAGTACATGGAAAAGCATTGTTTTAAATAAAAAATAAAAAACATACAGTTCTGTTTTCTCAAAGTATACATTGAAGCTGATCACGCTATTTGAGAATATAAGTATCCCTTGTAAAATATCCTCGTTTGCATTATTCCACTGTGTCATAGTATATTATTTGCATCTCAATATTCGGTGTGCAATCATTTAAAATGATAAGACTTGCAGAATTCCATTTGCAAACTTTATTAGAAAGCACTGTCAGAAGCTACAACACACTAATACCCTAAATAAATAAAACATACTACAGTCTTTAGAAGAACATTGGAATGCTAACGGTTCTTCTAAAGATGTTTGGACCAAATTTATCAAAGAGTTGCATCACCCTTATACTTGCATAGGGGCGCAAGAGCTATGGAACTCTCAAATTAGATTTATCAAGCCAGGCAAGGCCACCTTGCTTGTCCCAGAGTGGCTTGATAAATTAGAGTAACGCAATGCAGAGCAAATCACCGTATTGCGTTACTCTGCCCTAGGGAGGAATTCCATGGGTGGAGCGTGCGTGTTCCCACACATTCACCTATGTTTTTGGCTCATTCCCAGATTTACCATTACTGGTGTAACGAGGGAAAATATCTTTATTTCTCCTAGTTCTTTCCTCTTTCTATGTGTGCTGCATTCTACAGTACACATAGAAAGAGAAAAATGTCCCAGAGGATTGTTTTTGTGGATGGTGTCCATTCCTGCACAAAATCATTCCTGCTTACAACACAGGCAACCTTGCTCCGTAGCTCCATTGATGCTAGGCAACACATTGTGCGCCAGTGCAGGGAAAAGACAAGCCCTTTCCCTATCACACAGCACAGCGCAACAAGGTTACTTGCTGCACTGTGCTGCGTGATGTTTTCATAAATATATAATCGAGCTGTAAGAGCTATGAAGCCTCTCTCATTGGTTGTTTTTGTAATCCTTATATAAATCTCTTTACAGACAACATGTGGTTGGTACCAGTGGCGGCTCGCATAGGGCGTGCTGCGGGGAGGTGGGGGGTACTAAACTCGGACAAACGACGGAACGGAGGAACGTAATAATTACTTTCCTCCGTTTCGTCTTATGTCCGAGTTAACTACCCCCCACCCAGCAGCACACCCTATGTGAGCCACCACTGGTTGGTACAGAGGAAGGAGCTCGGAAGAGCATAACCCACTACTGAAGATGTGAGCAAAGAGATAAATGGAATAGTTTTAAACTGTGGTGTCCTCACCCACAGATTAAAGAATTAGTCTGAGAATTTGAGTACATCTCTGATGTATAAGGGATTTATAAAATTTCCCAGGAGTATACAAGGAAATCTACACAAATAATAGATTTTCATGACTTCCGCCCCCTCGTTTGAACCTAATCCCATAAATTGCTCCCAAAAAACAGATGTTCTGCTGGAGTACGTTAAGCAAAATTTGCAATAGGACCCACTGTTTTTTGTAAATGTATTTCTGCACTTGGAAAACATTCTATTGGTTGAGAAAGCCCTTCTCCTTCATGATCAAGAAATATAGTTGTGCTTGCTAAACATTCCTACCCCATTTACACACTTATAGAACTCTGTTTTGAGGGTACATTTATAAGTGCAAAATGGGTGGAAAAATATGAGGACTGTATCAATTTGCATACAAGATATATATAAATGCTGCTGTTGTTGTGGTTGTTCTCCCCATTGGTTACCTACACCATTCTCCGGCAAGTGACTCTGTTCCCGCCCATGCATGTAAACTTACTGCTGAGGTAAATCTGACATTTTGTAAGGCCCTATGAGAGAGATCACAGGTTCTTCCTTCATACTATGGCTCTGCAAACTGGGTCAAGTAAAACCCTTTCAGCACTTGTATCCTAGAGTAGTGAAGGTGAGCCATCACAAGCTTCTCAAGGAGGTGTTGTATGAGTAAAAAACTCAGAGCTCAATAGCAGACCAACAGACATGATAAAGTATTGCCCGCCCCAGAGAGCATTACTACATATTCCAATATGTGGTTCAGTTACAGGGCTGTTTCCCCCCAGCAGGATGTAATAAAATGTAAATATTCCTATGGTGCTTTGTTTCTTTACTCTTCTCTCTGTCTCAGTAGTCCAGTGCATAATACAAGGACATACTTGGTGCACCCCTACAGGTCACATGATAGGCCCCAGACCTTCCGTAGTTATGGTCAGCCTTAGGCCTCTGTGCACACACTAGATTAGCATAACCTCAGGACCAACTGTATGGATACTGCTTTCACATGCAGGCAGGCACTCAGGGCAGTGGTACACACCTGTTTACAATGTAGGGGGCATTCCTCTCCCAACATATGCGGTAAACGTTTTGTGGTACTGCATCCCATATGCAGGCATCACGGTTCACAAATACCAATTCTATGAATCTGGTAATTACATCTGCAAATTACTTTAGTTTGCTCACCGCGTAGACTTTGGTGACCAAAAATGGTTTTTTATCAGCTTGAACCTTGCTTGGGGTTTGCGGAAAGAGAATTTGTGGCAATTACTCAGTATTTACAAAACAAGTCCTGCAGAAATGTTGCTACAGTGTTTTCTTTCAAATGTTTTCTTGCACTATCACAACATAATTATACACTGGCCAAGAGCAAGATATTCTTTAATAAATGCTTGAACCCAATAACATAAAGGTGAAGAGACCCCCTGCCATCACAAAACCACCAACAACTCATAAGTCCCTATTGCAGAAGAAACAATTATTGTTTAAATATCAAGATGTAAAGTAGCACAGTGGTAACTGATTCAGTATCATCAATTTCCCAATTAGTATAGACGGTGCCCGAAAAAAAGAAATTGTCAACACCAACTGTAATGTAATTCCCAAGAAAGGGTTTTAGCACCAAGACCCTACATGAGACTGGCTTCTTCATTGGTCTAATATTCTGAGTAGCCGTGCTTCAACTTCAGCATGCAAGTGGGGCCCACCAACACGCATTTTTTAGGACTGGCACTTATCTTTCCTCATCAGACTTTACCCAAAGCAAGAACATGAAAGAGAAACACACACAAGAGGTGAAGGAGGAACAGATAGAAAAACAGTGACAAGGAATTGAAGCAGTGATGCACAAGAATCTTAAAAGTGTGAGACAAAGGGTCAGGCTGTGTCCGGTGCTGGATTAAAGAAGCATAAAGTGTAATCAAGATTACACAGCCTTGGTATTTTGCACCCTGAAATTCAATGGTGCCGGTCAACGGCCTCTGAGCAAAACTTTGTGCCCTGGCACTTATTATTTTACAAATTAATCACTGGTGAACACCATGTGGATCTTGTGGCAACTGCTTGATTATAAAGGTCTGATCTCCCCTTTGGGATGACATTGACCTCAGTAGTATGCCAACAGGGAGTATTGATAGAGTAACTGAAGTACACTAATTGACCTATTCAGTGAGTGTACATAGCTAAACAGTCATTTCCCAATCCAGCATTCTCTATAATACACATGCTCAGTAAATCAAAGGAGCTGTTAGGGAAAGGAAATGAGAGCAAGATAACATATGACATTTTGCATTGCAACAAAAGGGGGACCATAGTAGACTGTGCATGCTGTATGAATAGCTGCTGTCCATTTCACATAAAGTATTTAAAACATATTCTATAGGTAGAGCACAATAAGCATGTATGTGTCTACATGGATCGGCTATTATTCTTGAATACCTGACAGCAATAAGGCACAAACAATGCTGGTAAAATTGATTACAAACGAAAGGAATGAGGCGCATGTCTGTCAGAATACTAATCTTTAACTTCACTGATAGAAGTTCTCCTCTCTTTTGTGTTTTTTCATTTAGAATCGAAAAGAAGTCTGCAATTGCCTCTGTGTGCTTTGCATTACATTTTCAATATGACATTGAGAGATGCTGCTGGCCAAACAAATCCAGCATAATATTTTCTGAGACATATATCCTTGCTCATGATGAGTTTCCGTTTCTTTGATAAAGCACTATTTTTTTTCCATTTTTGCTGCAAAATCGTAAAATGTGCCATAGAACTGGCATTACTCTAAGGACAGATGTGTCCCTTGGAAACGCCAAACGTTGCACGTTTGTAATAGTTCACGAGATACTGTATGTTATCATTATTTTGAACATTTTTGGAAACCTAATTGGTTTAAAGGAGTGAAATGTTGAACTGTAGAGAAAACTAGCTGTGTTTAGGATTGGATCAGTATCACTCAACCAATATTCGACCCACAAATAGTTGTGGGTGTTCTCTGCAGATTCTCATTAGTGAATACATGTAAACGGTTTGGTGTGAACTCCTACATCTGCCCTAACCCCGCAGAGACATTCAGAACTCCGTGTTAAAGAGTCTTCATCTTTAAAGCCTACATAGGTGATGGAAGAACTCCCAGGGCAGTGCAGGAAATGTTTTACTTACATCAAATGGCTCTGATCTCAATAGACAGGATAGAAAGACTACTGTCAATGAAAAAGTGTGGTAGACTGGTATTTTCATTTGTTAGTTATTCACTCATTCCACCAAGAAGTGTTTTTATAGACAAAAAGAATGTTTTGCTGGGGACAAATGTAAAGCAAACAACAATGGGTGAGGTAAAGGGTGATGCAGATGATCAGTAGAAAGCAATGCAACATAATAGGAGAAGAATCAGCAGTGCTGTCAGGTAAAGATAGGTAGTGCCCACGGCTGGACTGAGAGCGCACACCAGCCCTGGCATTCAAGTCTGACCAGGGGAGGGGTGTTGGGGGGGATTCTGGTGGGAAACACTGTTGCTGCTTTTGTTACAGGGGGCTGATATTGCAGCACGGCTGCAAAAACGGCCCCCAGTAACAAAAACGGCCTCCACTGCTCCAAAAACGGCCACCACCCTTCCGGCCCACTGGGAAAACTCCCAGTGCCCGCTACGGCCAGAACAGCCCTGGTAGTGCCCCACAGGTCAAAGATTGTAGAGGAGCAAGATGAGCCCAGGGACCATACTACAGAAATGTCTTACTGTTCAATACTCTTCTGTAGAGGATATTTCTTGTGGGCCCTCCTGTCCTTGGTGTCTAAAGCCTATATGCTCAGTCGCAGTGGGATTTAGAGGGTTCTGTTCCATGGCAATGATGTGATAAGGACAGAATCTTAAAGATTCAAAGTGAAGCTTGGCAATGTGCCTATGGTTATTGAAAACAGATAAAGAAATTACCCAAATATATATAAATAAACCGGTTTGAGAAACATGACCATACCAAAATGTTTCTTTAAGCGACTGTGATTCATTTATAATAAAGAGTTAATATATAGGGATATAGAAGTAATGATGTATCATGTTCCTTCATGCATAACACAATCAAGTGGAAAGTGAAGATAAATTGAGAATAATCACTTCTTTAGACCAACCTAGTGCAATTTCCTTACTATATGATAAAATTAAAGAAAAGAAAAGGATTTGCACGTTCCCGAGCATTGTGGTGAGCAGTGTATACCAAATTTTAGAAAATAGATTCTATTGAGTATTCCCTGCAAAAAACTTTTTTAATAATGAACGATGTTTTTCCTTATATGTTTTTTTAGAGAAACAAAGTCTTTAAAAGATTTAAAGTGGTCTCTTCTCGACAAATGAATACATTTACGGTGGCTCTTGCGGATAAAATATATTACCTCAACTAACAATAAGGTACGCCAGCATTGTCCCTGCAGTGTTTAAGAAATAATAATGATAGTAGATGATACACTAAAGAATGATACCTCCTTGTATTATAGGCTGAATAACCAGCAGGCAGAAAATATAAATTTGGAGGGTCATCCCCCTCGGATAGTCTATTCAAATGTCTATTCAATTTTAAGATGAGGTATGTGTTTTCAACTATTATGCTGAAAGAACTATTATCCTAAGGAGGAGAAACACTTGTATAACATAAAAGTGTATATTATATTGTGTATAGTTTGTATGTTTATAAATAACAAGATCATTATATAGCCAAGTGTCTGTTCCATCTAGTAGTTATCGAAAGTAGTGTGGATAAATAAGAGGTCATTGTGATAGTTGAAGAAGCATGTAACTAATGCAAACAAATACTGTAGTTAATATGTACAACACTGTAAATTGCACTTTTGAGTAATAAGTTGATAAAAAAAAGAAAAAATCTTTTCTTATTTTAGATTTGATGAAACTGTTTGGTCCTGAAGAAGGTGAAAAGATTAAGAAAACACCGAAACGCTGCGTCGACTTTTTATTATGATGACTAATTTTAATTGTGATTATTTGTGATCATTAAAGATTGTAACCCATTCTGGGAGGCAGAGATATTTTATATAATTCATTTTGTCTTTTTTAAATGTAATAAATGATCTTGATTTTAAATAATAAGTTTCTCAAAAGGTTTCTTTAGTGCATATATAATATACAGTGTATAGATCGTAGGGTAAACCCTCTCTCTGAGATAATTTATTGAGTCTGTGAACATTCGTCACTTGGCTGAGGACAACACCGTAGGCCTTTTAGACTAATGATATGGACTCTTGTGTTTTTTTGAATATCGATACCCCGTCCCTCTGTGTGTGTCACATTGGGGTAACGCCCCTGTTATTTTTGATTACTACGTGTAATAACCAAACAATTACATTACATGTGGGAAATGCTCTGCATTAACAGGTTTGATTAACATAATAATTAATGGCGTAAAACTCATGTTTAATCTATTTTGCGCATTTAAGTAGTGTAATAGTGCACCTCTATGTTGTAGTGTACATTGTGCATTACATGCTGCTTTTTGCTTCATTTTAATGGCTTGCAGTGTGATGATTTTCTGCTAGGTACCAGTTTTTAGGGGATAAATATTAGCACTGGCGAGTGGGGGGACAGAAAACACTTATTTTCTGTGTATTTACATTTTCTTTGTGTGTTTATCGTAGTTTTGGCTGGTGGACAGTTCCAAAATGGCTTAGTTTTTCCCGGTTCTGCACATTAGAGGATGCTTGCCTCATCTGGCTGGAGGAACCTCGCGCAAGCCCTGTGCTCCACTGAACTTTGCAACTCCAGCTGACTATGTTCGAGGCCATTTGGTGTGAATGCCGGCGAGTGGCTGAGAGCCAGAATGATAACATGAGAACAGCTGAATGCCTGCCAAAGAGAACAGTCGAATGCCTGCCAAAGAATGACCACGTGGGAACAGCTGAATCCCTGACAATGAACAGCTGAATCACTGCCAATGAACAGTTGAAATGCCTGCTAATGAACTGTGGGACAGTTGAATTTGTATCTATCAGCTTGTCAATCAGGAAGCTATTCACGGACATCCTGGGAGCTGAGAACTGCATTGTCATGACCAATCAGAGCAAGGGAAAACAGCAAAAGTTGAAACATTTGTGGGTAGAGAGCGAGCAAACACAGTAAAAATATCAGGCCAAAATTGGGAGTGTCAGAGAAGCTGTTTGCAGTCTGAAACTATGCCAGAATGCGCACTGATGACCCCTGTAGGTTCGAGATCGTTGCTGCACACTAGCCTGGGTGAGAGATGTGTCGAGGAGGCCAGGGCTTTAATGCTGAGAAGGAAGGTTTTAGTGTAGGAAATCTTTAGAATTAGATGCGTGTTTTTAACTATGGTTTACTGATCCTTCATGGTGAACCCTCTGTCAGTTACATGGCCAGAGATTGATTTTTAACTATTTTGAGAATAATGAAATTAATGAAAACCTACGTTTTCTCTTCATGACTTTTATTAAACAGTTTCTTGATTTATTTCCTGAATAAATGGCAATGCTCAGTGAGAATTAATAGTGAGATAATAAATGATAATTTTCTTTTATGCAAATTAATTACATAAAATCTTTTAAATGATTGCTAGTGTTCGTGATTCTTCTAGAGTCAATTAAATATGCAAATCAATGTGTTGTTGTAGTGAGGTTAAGCTGGTCTTGATAATCACCATCAACTTGCTCAACTAATTGGTCCATCGACCTAATTAGTGGGGTACATTGGTGCATAGATTAGTTAATAAAATGATGTGATGAAAACAAATATTGGTGTTAAAATCTGTGGTTAAAGGTATCCCGTGATAGGAGAGAATTTAGGGAACCCATTGTACTTTTATTTGCAAGGATCTGGGGAAAGGTGTGTGACTGGGTGTGTGTACTTCGGTGTTGTGGGCCCCATCGGAGTGACCCAGACCCTGGGTTGGTGATATTTTCTGGGTAAATGCTGCATCATATGTAACCCAACCCTTGTGAGATAAAATGTATGTTCTGGTTTTTTCACCCAGGTTAAATGCTTTTCTATCCCAGGCATTGTGGAAATAGGCGAACAGTTAAGAACTGAGGTTAAATGACTTGACCTTGCGATTCCAATATCTTCATTTATCATAATTAGGGCTCCCTGTTTTCCGTTTTTACTGATTTTTACAGATAAATACAGACAGAAAACCATTTATTTTCATGTCTGTATTTATTTTTAAATGTGGATAAAAACGGAAATTGGGTAGTTTTTGAGTGATTCTGAATGCTGTCAATCATGACTGCAAGGCCAAAAGCTGTGCATATTGACAGGCAAGGAGATTACAAAACTAAAGGAATTTTAGTAAAGAGCTTTAAACAGCAGTAGATTTGCACAACCATGATACTAAAATGTGCATGTTTCATTATAGGTGCATATTTTATCATCTGAGTGTGTATATATATCATTGAAACCTGTCAGGCGTTCAGGCACAAGTGAACATTAACCGGTTAAATAAATGCAGAAATATACACATTTCAGCTTCATTTTTTCACAAAACCTAATATAAATATGGATAAATACAGGTAAAATTAGTTTAAAAAAAAATATGGATAAATACAGATAGAAATGACAAAAATATAAATACCATAAAACCGGGAGCCCTAATCAGAATACATTTTTCCTTAACTATGGCCTTAGTTTGGGGCCCCATGTTATCTGGAAAATCAAAGAGGTTAATCAAGCTAATTTCAATGCCAGTAGAGCATTTATTGTCAAAATTCCGACAGTCGCTCAAAATGTCTCTAGAGAAACCTGCTTGTAGGGTACACCAGATTTGAACCCAGAGTTAAAGGGGAGGCATTTTAGCTTTGTCTTCCAAATAGCCCATACCTCATTCACTATGGGAGATGAAACCAGGGATCGATTTTGGGATAGTCAGTAACCAACAGAAGAACTTATTTTCAAAGGCCTGCATTCTTGGTGGTATTTAGTGACCCCACATGCCCGCTCCATATGTTACCATGCCCAGACATTTAGATTTGTAGAACTGTACCATCTCTTTAATTGGCTTGTGCCCCTGTTATTTTGCGAATCTAAAATAGATTCACACACTACTCCCATGTTCTGTATTCTCTGGCTAGTCATGCTGCCCCATGACAGATTTGCTTCAAACAGGAAAATTAAATAATTTAAATGTCAAACCTTAGTGATCGGTGTCTCACCAATAATGAAAGATTTTGTTTTTGTATTTTTTGGACCGCTATTTAAAATAAATTATTTCTGCTGATTTACTTTTAAACTCAGGTTTGTCATAAAACTAATAAAACCATTTAAATGTTTCTGGAGGCCAATTGCTCTTTGTGAGATTAAAACTGTGTTATCTGCAACTAAAAGAACTGGGGTTGGTCGAGAGGCGATTGTAGGGGTATCATCACTACATAAACTCGGCTTTGTCAAGGGATTAATATCAAATAAAAACAGAAAAGTTGCCACTATACAGCCCTGCCTGACTCCTCTGGCTACCTTTATGGGTAGGGTACAAATGCCTTGTTGAGTGTAACAGACCTTGGTAGTGGTATCCCAGTGTAACTGCCTTATAAGGATTAATAATTTTGGGTCCACCCAAGCTGCCTCCATCAGAGACCACAACTTTCACTTGTCCACCAAGTCAAAAGCACAGGAGAGGTCCATAAACGCAATGTGTAATGAACTCTCCTGGCCTTGATGTACTTTCCCAAGATAAGGGATAAGTTTAGTGCCAGCTCGATTATCCCCAATCCTGGGCAGAAACCATTTTAAGCCTTTGAGAAGAAAGAATTATCTTCTGTCCAAATTTCAAACTTTGCCAGGATCACCAGTCCTAGAGTTTTTACTGTGGCATCTAACATAAAAATTGAACAGTATCACGTAGGGTAATTCCCATTCCCTTTCTTGAATATAGGTACTAAAGTGGATTCCCTCATTGTGTTAATTGGGACCCCCTTCACAGCTGCTTTAAAGCCATGAGTTACTAATGGCCCCAAAATTCCAAGTGAGATTTTAGCATGTCAATGGGGACTCCTTCAAGAGTGGGGCTTTGCCTGAGGCAGCCCTCTGGATAGATTTAGGGTACTTATTTTCCTGTCCTGCACATAATTTAAACCAATAAATGGGGGCAGGTTAGGGATACACTGCCCCCTTTGGCCAAAGTATTTTTTTTTGTTTGAAGTTGTGATACTGTGAGACTTCATGGGGACTCCTATGGGTTTGTGACTTTTTTTTCAAAATTACATAACTGCCATCAGCGTTTTCTATGTAATAATTTTGACCCTGGGGTCATCAGTGCCAGTGGGTCTTCAATATTATATTTTTTGGGAGAGATGCATGAGTGGGACCCCCCCATCTTTCCGAGCTACTCAGGGCCCCGGAGATCCCATACCCCTGGACCAAATGCAAATTTAAGATAAAGGGGTCATGCGACCACCCCACCTGAGCAGCTCATGGGTCCCGGGGACCACAAACCGTAGGACCAAATGTACTTCAAAGGGGAGGAGGAGGAAGCATGTGCCCCCCCCCTCCCCGAGCCTCTACTCAGTCCCAGGAACCATATCCTAGGGTGTGGGTGAAAAAAATAAAAATAGAGGGAGGAGCACCATGCTCTCATCTCATTTAGTCTGCTTGGTGAATTCACGACACTGTGTGCATGAGTTATATTAAGTTTTGGGTGGTGTGCAAGTTATAACTGTATAACTATAACTTTAGAATTTTCATTGTTTGTGTATTTTAACTTGGTTTTGAATACAAAAAACAAATAAATTTTCCTAACTAGAACTTCGGCATAGCCTCTGGTTTTTTTAATCGAATTTCAATGATTTTTTAATAAAAAATATGTTTCAAATAGTTGAGTGGAGTGTTGTCATGAAGTGGAGTGTCATTGAGTAGTGTGGAGGAGAGTGTCATAGAGCGGAGTGGTGTGTCATAGAAAGGAGCAGAGTGGCGTGTTGTAAAGTGTCATACAGAGTAGGACAGTGGCGCAGAATGGAGGGGCATAATGTGCAGTAGGGTGTTGTAGAGTGGCATAGAGTGTAGTAGAGAGTTGTAGAGTGGAGTTGCATAGTGTGGAGTAGAGTGTTGTGGAGAGGAGTGGCATAGAGTGGACTGTCACACAGGCCCTTAGAATGGGGTAAAGTGGAGTGGAGTGGCATAGCATAGAGCGGTGTAAAGTGTCATAGAGAAGAGTGGCGTGTAGAATAGAGAAAGGTGGTTGAAGGAAGTGGCCCGCTTAGGGTCACCCGGGTCACTCACGACCACCTCTCAGCCTTCCCGACCAAATGAAGAGTCGGTCAGACAGTAGAGAATACAATCCCATATATGTTTATTCAAATACACTCGAGGGGAGCCCGGTCTGCCCAGTCTCTTAGGAATGCTGTAGAGGGACTGAAATCAGCAAACATGGAGATACATTGTGTACAATTCAGAACCAATGAAGGCACACCCATAATGGAATTTTCCAAGCAGATGCAGCTAAACAAAGAAGTACAGTAGGATATGTTTTGACTCTGAGGCGGGGCACACACTATCTCCTACCCAAGGTCACTCTGTCCGTGCCCGCCACTAGACTAGTGGGAGAAGGCATCTATCTAGTGGGAAAGGTATGCGCTAATAAGAACAGTGTATTCATTAGCAAAGCAAGGCCCAATATTGGAGAAACAAAGCTTACCACAGACCGTTTCTCGAATAAGGAAGAATTAGTTTCGATCATAGTTCAAAATGGTGACCAAACATTAAATGGTGCCGCAAACGCTAACTTATATAGAATAACGCACAGGCAAAATACTGAAAACATTTTCATTCCAACAGACCCTTCTTTTAGCATGAGCTAACTATTTTAGGAAATGATCAAAGAAAATATAAAATTTTCGAGGAAAAAGGAGCATCAGTATTAGGGGCTGTTCATATATTCAGTATCAGGGATGGAGGCTGCAAGGAAAGATCTAGTCTCAAAAATGCCTTCATCAATCTGCATCAAATCATCAATATCCTTTTGTATCATAATTGCGGCATTAGTAATATGAATTGACATTTTCTGTTTAGGAATGAGGATATTGAAACAATAGGAGCAACAAGTTGGGAGACATTGTATGTGGAGGCAACATGTAAAGAAGATACCAGCAACTACAGCCAAAAAAATGAGGATCTTCCAACCCCAGGATGTTAGCGTGTTCCAAAACCACCCCGACAGCATCCAAGTGCCTACTTCTTGGTGTATTTCAGTCGATATTATATGTAACTTTTGTATAGCTGAATAAACATTGGGAGCGTGATCAGGTATATAAACACAACAGCTGCTGCCAATGATGCGACAGGCCCCTCCCCTATCTGCTAGTATAATGTCTAGCACCATCCGGTTCTCCAAAGTGACTAATCTCGTAGCCTGGAGCTCAGCAGTGATATTTGTCATTATCCCAGCAGTTGTATTGACAACCCCCTCAACAACTCTTGTTAACTGACGAACTTGAAGGCTATTAGCCATGGGGCCCCAAAAGGTAGGAGGGCCTTCACAGCGTCTCCAAACTGTTGTGCGGTGGTGTCTGTCTGATCTATATCCCTTGTGTCAACAACCCTTTTTGCTCGGGTCAGGAAGGTACTTCTACGTTGCAGCCGATGATTTTTATGATAATTAGACGGTGCAACATAAACAGGGGGAAGAAGGAAGGAGAGGTAACATGTATCTGACCTCCCCTTGGGAGCCAGACGTGAGCTTGGGACCCACAGACAAAATAGACATTATGCGGCAGGATCAAAGGCGGACTATTAGTCGTATTCAGCTTGTAGGTGAAATTACATTTATTCTACTCCACCTTTATCTCTCCAGCCCCCTGGACACAAAAACTAGCTATCGTATTGGCCACTGACACAGGTATCGGCTTATCTTCAGAAATATTTCGAACTCGGAAGGATTGAAAGTACTCAACAGTGTTAAACCATTGGAAATCAGCCATTTCCATGTGAAACCATACATTATCCTTTACTCTTTGGTATGTTTTAAAACATGGGTTTGAGGACTGTGTCCCTAGAGTCCCTTTTCCTGCTGATCCTAGGGGGGTAAACCCTTGATAGAAGCATAAATATTCATTCGCAGTGTAAGAATCAATGGATGTCATACCCAGAGTAGAAAGGTGATATTGGAAATACACCAATCAAAACAATTTGTACCAACCCTCACAGCTGCCAGTATACGACAGTGGCATTGACAACAAATTATTGCTCTTATGAGTGGCCGAAGGGAGCAATCCACAAACCCAACAATTAGTCGTTTTGGACACATTATGAGCATGATGCAACATTTGTATAAATACATTGTCAGCGTAGGACTGCCTATGCACTTCTTTGTGTGGGGCTAGGGTAACAAAAATGTGTTCAGGGGAAGTGGTAGTAGTTCCTACCAAGGAATGTACAGGACATTTCTCCTCTAGAAACCAAGAATATTCCAAATATTGTCACTAGTGCAATCACAACAAATAGTATGCAAACTATTTTCCTCTTTGTTGTTGAACAACCCCTCATTGAACGTGGTGGTGCAAATGGCTGTTCCTCCTCAGTAATAGGCCGACCAAAGGGATGCATTATTAAGCAAGGAGAGAAGTGCAACAAAAATTATAATAAAGGTAAGTGTTCCCAGTGTCCGTCAGAGCCTCACTAGTACAGGCTCCTATTGTTCATCAATACGTTGGCGCTCTTGAGCACCGGCGGAGGAGCTTGCTCTGTCCTAAGCGTGTGCTGTCCCACGTCGATCGAGATAAAGTACCCCAAAGGGATACCTTTTGAGCTATCCTGTCAAATGTTAAAAAAAACAGTGCACAAGGCTCACCTCACCCTAAACTAATTCCGTTGGTACTATAGCAAAGTACACCTGACCTACACAGTCCATCCCTAACTAGTCTGACTTCTCCTTTTGTGTACCGTTCCTCAACCGAGGACGCAAATTGTACCTGGCAGCCCAGGCACCATTGGATCAACAAACAGCTGCTCCTTAATAGCTCATATTTCTGGAGGGACCGCTGCATTCAAAATTTCATCATTTTCCTCATTTGTTTTGATCCAGGTCAATCTCGCGTCACTAAAAGGAAAAAACTGGGGTACCAGCTCGCATTCGGAGTCACCAACTTCCTCCTTCACCCATTCATCATAGGGTAGAGGAAGAGGGACCTTGTGGCAATGGCTGGCATGCACCCAGTTATTCAGGCCAGCGATTTTAACGGTGGTACGTGTGGATAAGAGGACCTGTTCTGGTCCCTTACAGCGTTGCTCTAAACTCTTCTTCCGCTGAAAGTTGCGAACAAGCACAAAGTCTCCAGGCTGAATATCGTGTCCAGGCCTCTCTGGTTTAGCTGGTAGGGACTCCCGGACCTGTTGATGAATAGAACGCAAACTTTCAGTTAACTGACAAAGATAGTCTATCAAGAATGGATACTCAATATCGGAGAAACTACAAGAGCGCTGGACGCCCCAGACATTTGCCGGGTTTCGGAAAATGACCTCATACGGTGACAACCCTGACCTAGAATGTGCCGTTGTTCTTATTGACAAAAGTGCTAAAGGTAAAGCATCTGGTCACTGTAACCCTGTGGTCTCCTGAATTTTTGCCAACTTTAGTTTGAGAGTACCATTTTACTTCTCAACCATATCTGCTGACTGTGGGTGATTAGCAGCATGGAATTTTTGTTTGATACTCAAGCCATCACAAATTAGCTGTATTACCTTAGCATTAAAATGACTTCCGCTATCACTCCAGATCAAACGGAGAAAACTGAAACGAGGAAAGAACTCCTTCAGGAGTACCTTTGCAGTCGTAACGGCTGTATTATCCTTAGTGGAATAGGCCTCAACCCATGTACTGAAAGCACAGACAACCACCAACACATACTTCAAATTATTACACCTGTCTAGTTCTATGTAGTTCATCTTGAGGACCTCAAAGGGGAAAGTAGGTGGTGCAAAATTACCGAGTGGTGTAGGGGCACCTTTTCCAGGATTGTGCATCATGCATACCATACAGTACTTCACTAAATGTGCATCTGTATTAGGAATATTGTCATTTTACCATACCGGGTCTAACACCTTCCAAATACCTTTAGTGCTAATATGGGCTGGGCCATGGGCCATCGTTACCACAGGAAGAACATATGCATCTGGCAACAACCATCTCTGTTTCCCTGACTTATCAATCCAACATCCCTCATCGTTCAATTGTGCTGTACTTTCTTGCCATATTGCTAATTCTTCTATTGTGGCCTCACTTTGTATCTCCTTCACATTCTCAAGCGTATCTTCAAACATGGTAACATCGGGCACCCACCTAGCGGGGCCAGCTACAAACATTCTCTTCATTTTAGTCTGTGCAGTTTCCTTAGCTGTCTGGGTCGCAAAAGCATTCCCTCTACCTACATTGTCAGTAACCTTCCTATGGGAGCTACACTTCACTATTGCCAACTTCTTAGGGAGTGTCAAATCAAACAAAAGCTTCAATATAAGGTGCCCATGTTGGATCTTTGCACCATGGGAAGTAAGGAACCATCTCTCAGCTCAGAGTCACCCAAAATTGTGGTTGACCCCAAAGGCAAACTGGCTTTCAGTATAAATATTGACAACCAGTCCTTCGCTCAATTCACAAGCTCGAATAAGGGCAGCTAACTCAGCTGCCTGGGCTGACTGATAAGGGACTCACAATGTCTCTACGACTGTACGCAATGTAGGGATAGCATAAGCAGCAGTTGTAGTGCCATCTGGTAATTTGAAACAAGAGCCATCAACATATAGTTCCCCTTGTGGGTCAGATAAGGGAACATCTGTCAAGTCTACCCGTCCTTTTGTCTCTTCTTCTGTCCGGAAGATATAATCGTGTTTATCATTTTCATCGTTTTCAGAAGAGAGGGGCAGTAACACGGCTGGATTCAGAGTGGCACATTTTTTGATTTGGATGTGTTTGGCGAACAATGTTAGATTTATAACCCGTCAGACGTGCACAGGTGAGGTGCTGTGTCTTAGTCTTATTCAAAAGTGTATCCACAGCATGAGGTACCATGACTGTGAGATCGGTATCAAGCACGAGTCCAGCTGATTGTCGTATCGAGACAGCCGCGACTGCTCTTAGACAGCTAAGGAGGAATCTTCCGACAAGGTCAAGAACAGCAGAGAAATAAGCACACGCCCGTTGCTTATCTCCAAATTTCTGTGTTAAAACAGAAAGTGCACAACCAGCCGTCTCGTGGATGTACAACACAAATGGCTTGACATAGATGGGAGTGCCAAGCACAGGAGCTGAACAAAGGGCAGCTTTTAATTGCTCAAATACTGCTGACATTCAGGCGTCCAAGGCAGGGGCTCATGCACATCTTTAGTGGTTAGTGCAAGCAAGTGTTAGGTTAGTACAGAGTAGTTAGGTATCCACTGACTGCAGTAGGAAGTGATACCTATGAAAGCGTGCACATCTTTCTGAGTCTGTGGGATGGGCATTTTAACAATGGTACTGATGCGCTCAGGAGTCAATCTCCTACCCTCCTTCAACAGTAGGTGACCTAAATAGGTGACCTCCTGTCAACAATTCTGAAATTTGGAAAGGGAAACTTTATGTCCGTGAGGTGCCAAGTGCAGCAATAATTTATCTGTACTGTCCCTGCCACCTTGTTCTGTGTCAGAAGCGATGAGGAGGTCGTCAACATACTGAAGCAATACATTACCTGTAGGAACCATAGGGGAATCCAAATGGGCCTTTAAAGCTTGACTATAGATACTTGTACTCTCAGTATAGCCCTGAGGAGCTCGACAGAATCTAAAGCTTCTGCCAGCTAGTGTAAAACTGAACAAATATCTGCTGTCTGGATGGATAGGAACATTGAAGAATGCATTCTTCAAGTCAATGACAGAAAATAATTCTGCAGTGGAAGGACTCATTGTCAAAAGAGTAGTAATGTCAGGGACCACAGGAAACTGGGGAACTACTATTTTATTAACTTTGCGCAAATCAATCACAAAAAGATAAACATCTTCATGATCATCCGAGGAACCCAAAGTTGTCTTTTTAAGAATGGGAAGAAAAGGACTATTACAAATATTCGCAGTCATCTCCTCAACCACACCTTTCTCAATCAAATCCTATACAATTTGCAATAAGGCTCACTCTCCTGCCTGCAGTATTTTATACTGAGGGATACAAGGCAAAATAGCATTGTCTTTAACTTGGAGCAAAACTGGCAGTATCTGTAACAGTCCCACATCTGTGTTGCCTGTTGCCCATTAAGTGGGTGGCACATCTTTAAATTCAACAGGAAGGGGCGCATCTTTGGACAGACACTGTTTAGCGAGTACCACATCCGGACCTATTGTCATCTAAACACCTGCCGGGGAGCAATAAGTCGTAGCATGCAATTTCTTCAACAAATCCAAACCCATCAAATTTTCTCCACAATTAGATGTCAATAAGAATGGCAAATCCACAGTGAAAGGAACAATATATATTGCAAGAAGAATTAAAATGGGGCTTACAACCGGTACACCAGAGAAACCTACCGACACGTTATTATGGCCAGACAGAGCCGCCCCAGGGACCAAAGAACGAGCAATAGAACTGTTTGTTGCACCTGTATCCACCAAAAATTACTTAGTCCAGCCATGCAAATCCGCAGTAACATAAGGACTGTGCCGATCTACAGGTATCGGATCTGGTTCCTCAATCTGTCCCTGGCTGTCCTAGCTATCAGTCATTCCTGTAACCTCATCTGTGTCATAATCATCATGATAGTGCTGTCCGCCCAAGGGTCATCAAAGTAATTATTATCAGAACAACCGTATGCAGCCGCAGCATGTTGAGCCATGTCTGCCCCACCAGCTCCATGACCCCGTCCACGAGAACCTTGTCCTCTAGGGACTGCCACCTTCTGCAACAACACGGCACACTTGCTACGCCAGTGTCCCTCCTCCTTACAATATGCACACTGATTCGGCCCTAAAGGCATAGTATTCGGCTGCCTGCTAGTGCGTGGAAGCTGTCAGGCCAAATCACCACGGCATCTACCATTACATCTAGAAGCCTGCTGCAACAACACCTTTGTCTTCAAATCCTTGTGCTTCTTCTCCGTCCTCTCCTTGTCCTCATTTTCCCTGTGCTCGTAATACTGCGCCATATTCAAAATAACAGAAGTGAAAGAGGTGGACCAAGTGCTTTTGGATGCCTGCAATTGAGCCGCAACCTCCGGGAGCAAATTGGAAACAAATCTATTAACAAAAAAACAGACACCTCCCTTTAACGACAAATCCTGCCCACTATAATTCAGAAACACATCTTCGAACCATGTGATAAAATCAGACACACTCTCATCTTCCGGCGACAAGCTGAAAACTTGTCCCAATCAACCTTCCTCGGTGGACTGAGAGAATGCATATACGTGATAATGCGACCTGGCAAAGCAAGTATCTCTGTGCTAGGCATATCACCGGGCTTCCTTTCCTGATCCTGATGCAAAACCTTGACACTGATTCTACTGGACCTCAGTGTGACCTTTGACACGGTCTCCCATCGGATTCTGTTACAACGGTTAGAGGAGATCGGGGTCAAGGGCAAGGTCCTGGCCTGGTTTGCGTTCTTTCTGACCGATCGCTCTTTTCAGTACTCTGCCCCACCTTTCCTACCCAGCATTCACCCTCTTGGTTGCGGCATTACTCAGGGTTCTGCCCTAAGCCCCACATTATTTAACGTATATGTCCGCCCCCTGGCCCTCCTGGCCAAAGCACGGAACATCGACATGGTATCACACGCCGATGACACCCAATTGGTATTCACCTTCTCCAATAACCCCAAACAGGACCAAGCAAAATTTCAAGAGGATCTTATGGCCATCTCTGACTGGATGGCGGATAATTTCTTGCCGTATCACTATAAGTACTCCCTTGGTTACCTAGTCTGCCATTAGGAGATTTAGGCTAACTAGAACAGTCTACAGATAGTGGATAGATGGTATGCCCTATGTGAAGTTATTAACACCACTCATGCGTGGGGAAGGAGGCATATCCTTTTGTTATTTTATTCCCTCACATTCCATAGTGGTGTCATGCTTCATCATAGGGACACCCTGACGCCTAGAAGTCAGGGTGGGCTCGACCATTTTTCAGGGAGCACTTACTGAGATCGTTTTTGGCCAGGGGGATAAAGATTACAAATCACTGTCAGACCCCAGTTTCCCTTTATTCTTGGATCTGACAATGATAGTAAAAACAAAGAGTTAAGGGTTTCTAGGGATATTATGGTCCTAGGACCCTATTGCCAACATGTTTCTGTCCCTTCCTGCCCCATAAAGGGTGCTCGGACTTTCTTCACGGCGTGGACCTCCTGGAAAATTAGGATAGTAAGAGAATTTTCCTATACTATTTCGCGATAATTGCAGATAGCTGCTCCTTATATGAACAAGACACTTGTCGTCATAACTCACTCCATCTGTTGGGGTGAAAAAAAGGAAACAAGACAAAACAAAATACAAACATTGTTGCATCCTGATGCACGACTGCATAAAACTAATATGCATTTGTGCTCATACCACCGTGTTCCAAAAGCATTGTAAGTGAAACCAAAGAGAATATGCACATGATTATAGCATATTCTCACAAGCACACACCACATGCTCTGTAGCGTGTAAATTCACTGGTGGCGGTCATGTACCGCATCCTAATATCATACACTCATTGGTGCGTGATTTGCTATGTTCGGTCATAATAGTCAGACATACTCTCATAAGCAGGGGTGGGCGTAATTTGTGAAATTCACTCGCAAATTATTGCGAAAATGTTAAAAATCTCTGCAAACACACGGAAATATCGCGAAGATGTGGAAGTTTTTTTCCTGCCCGTTCGCGGTACTTTCTGCATGGTCGTGGCTCGCCAACTTACCCATGCGGTTGCTCACGGGCGCGCCCATCTTGTTTTCACTTGTCTCGCGGTGCATGATCGTGAGAAGAAAGACGTGATCGCGTGACGAATGACATTACTGCGGGCGCGAACTGTCGCGAGACAGCGCAAATGGCTACCAACAATCCAACATTCAGGTAAGGCGATCGCGCGCACGTGAGAATGTATTATTTTACAGCGCAAGCAAGCAAAAAATTCCGGTAAAATGCGGATTGAGGAAATTTTGACATTTTCGTGCTCTCCGCGGAACGCGAAAATGTCAAATTATCGCAATTTCCGTGAGCGGAACGGAATTTTAGCCTGGGCCTACTCCTAAGAACAAAAACAACACAAAAGCGCCCACCTCTCATTCCTGTGGTGATTGTATTCCAAACACTCTCTCATTGAATCACAAGGTTATACATTTTCGCTTACCCCAGTTTTGGAGAGGATCAACTCCATGTGGGACCTCAATAAAAGATGGGGTAGCCCTGTAGTCAAACTCTGAAGATCAGGGAAATTCAGGGAGTCCAAGACAAGTAAAAACGAGGATATGGGTAAGGTTGTCGTTTGCATGCGCCAAATCAATGGAAACGGAGGGTAGTAGGGGGAAAAGAAAACACCCATAAAGGCGGATACACAATAATTACTGGTCAGCGCCCTGATATTGCTCCCAAACGTACCATTCTGTGCATCGCACATGTAGAGTCTACTTACGCCATCAAGGGTCCTGCCCCGTGTGCAAACCTGTTCAGTTGAGACTCCCACTGCTTGGAGTAGCCGTTGTGTCAGCGGTCATGGCTTTTAACTGTAACTCGGAATTTAGTTCAGAGACGCAGAACCGCCTGCTTCCGGGGATGCGTGAGCACGCCCTCTGACGGGAGAGCGTTCCGTGCGTATTCCGTATGAGAAACCTGGGAACTGTAGTCCCGGTCACTTCAACTTTACGAAGTTAAATTAAAAGGTGATCTTTCTTGTGAGTTCTTTTTTTTAAAAAACCAAACCGGTTCTATTTGGAGTTTACACATAAACTATGGGCTAAGTGTCTGTGCGATCGTAAGATAAATCAATTGGGCAAACCTTGCATGGACCTATTCGTTCTATTTCTATGTGGTGTGAGCTCCTGTCCCTTGTCTGCTGTACAAGTAGACTATTAAAGTTATGTTGTCAATAAAGTTATTTACCAGCGTTCTTGGTGCAGTCTCATATCAAGTCTAGGGCTTATTCATTATTGTTATGATTGGAGTCTACGGCGTTCGTGATTAATTAGTGATGCAGTTATGATAGCTATTGAAATGTAACTGTCGTCCAGGGTGTATCTAGTTTTTAATCGTTAAAGTCTGCAAGAACCGAACTGCAGATCTCTAACATGAACCATATCTCACTAATTATATGGACCTTGCCTACGGATTTCAAAATCCACAATTTAGACAGAATAGTCTTATTTATTCTTACTCAGTTGGTTCCAATGAATGCAGTCATTCAGACCTGAGATATTGGTATTTAATCTGTAAACCCATCATTGCTCACGTTCTAAAAGGGTCCTAGTTATATTGCCCTCTCCTCGGACTCTCTCAATGATTGACCACCACAAGTCACTGTCTGAATGTTTTTTCTCTACATAGTATGCAGTCAGTTTTGTGGCTGATATGGACCTTCTGATTGTGCTCCTGTGTTTCTTTATGCGCACTTTTACTTTTCTCCCTGTCATCCCTATGTACATCAATTGGCACGGGCACTTTATCAAATAAATCACTCTATCTGAGTTTCAATTGGTGTGTGATCTTTGTTCCCACGCATGGTGCATGGCTAAGTCTAGTTTCTTACTGTGCTCCATGAATGCACAAGCCACACAGGATCCACAAGGGTAATGACCTGTGATTTGTGGTTGATTCCACAATGTACTTTGGTTAAGTGTTTTTGTTTTTTGTAGGTCTGTGTGTATGAGGGCATCTCTCAGGCTTCTATTCCTTCTGAAGTAGAACATAGGTTTTTCAAAATCCAGTTTATTAGATGTTAACACTGGCCATTTTCTATTTATGATCTTTTTAATGTCATTAGATGATGCATTGAAGGTCGTTACACATATGAGTGTGTCGGGTTCCTCTTTTGGGTGTATTTCTAGCAGAGCCTCCCTAGGTGTCTTACGAGATTGTTTTTTGCCCTTTGCTAGGATTCTTTTTGGGTAGGATCGTTCTTCCAATTTCCTGGTCAAGATCTCTGCTTCAGCTCTATATTCGCTGAGATCAGCGCAATTTCAGCGTATGCGTAGAAATTGCCCCACAGGTAGTTTCTCTCTGAGCGCACGGGGATGGGCACTTTTAAAGTGTAGTAAACTGTTCTTATCTGTCAGTTTTTTATACAGGGAGCTGACAATTCCCCCATTTTTAGCACTAATGGTGACATCTAGAAAAGACACCTGATACTGATTGTGGGACATCGTGAATTTCAAGTGTGGATTTCGATGGTGAACCACTCATGGAACTGTCCCAGTGTAGTTATATCTCCCACCCACACAACCAGGATGTCGTCTATGTAGCGCCACCACTTCTTTATGTTGTTTGAAAAGGGGTTGGGGGCACAGATGTGTTCTTCTTCGAGTTGTCCCATGTATAGGCACGCTATGCTAGGCCCAAACGTGCTGCCCATCGATGTACCATGGACTTGTAGGTACAGCTGGTCATCGAATCTGAAGAAGTTTTCTTTCAGTGCAAGGCGCATCAGAGTGATAATCCAACTCACTGGGGTGTTCCAGGTCCAGTTCTCTTGATTCAACAGTGCTTCTATAATTTCTTGCAACTGAACTCCAACAAGTCTGAGGTGCTCCTGGTGGGCTGCGATGCCCATCGATGAGACAACCAATGGTGACCTACGGCCTTGGGTACCGTGATTAAGAACTTAGGAGTTCTGATGGATAGTGCCCGCTCATTTGAGAGTCAAGCTCAAAAAATGGAAGGCACTTGCTTCCGTCTCTTACACGGCCTGAAACCCATTCTGGGATTTTTCGACACATCCGTCAAACAATTGTCCAATCTAGTGTACAGTCTCAATTAGACTACTGCAGTGGGCTCTTACTTGGCGTAAATAAGGCCGTATCCAAAAGCCTCTAATCTTCATCGCCAGCTCCACTGGCTGCCGATAGAACAGAGAGTCTACTTTAAGACTTTCTGTACTACGCACAAGATCTTGCATAGCCAAGGCCCTCAAATTCTGCACGGGTTGTGATCACCTTACGTACCGACTAGAGCCCTGTGCTCCGGTGATCTACATCTAGCCTGTACCCCCGAGTGCGTAGGCTAAGAGCAGGGGGTGCTCTTTCAGGGCCATGGCTCCCACCCTATGGAACTCTGCCCCTCTTGCTGCTCGGGGCACACAAGACCATTGGGCATTCAGAAAACTGATTAAAACCTGGCTCTTCTCTAACCTCTAGTCACATCCTTCCCTGTAGCCACATGTCTGTCTTAGCGCTGGCACGCCCCGTTGCTGGGGCAGCCATGTGCTTTATAAGTATGCATAACATCCCATACTTTGGTTTGATCCCATGTACCACCCGGTTCTGCAACATGATCTTGTGCGTGCACTTGCCTCCAAATATCAACCGTAACCAACAAACCAAAGAACATTTCAATATCTGCAAGTGTTGTTACTGTGGAGGAGCCAGCTTCAGTCAATTCTTCATAATATGCAGTAGGATTTTTCCTAAGGTCAGGTAATTGGGTCTTAAGAGACAATACTTCACTTCTTTTCCACAGAGTATAAACCCATTGCACCTGAAACCTTCCCGCCACTGCCGCTTAAGTAACATTACCACGACCATCTGTTACTTCGGGTATCTTGGGGTGATATATAGGATGAACCTCTCTCATCGCAAACTGAGATACCGAAGTGGGGCTCTTCTCGTGTAGCTTTCCCCTATAAGCAATCAATGTCGTATCGCTACCAAAAGCTTGACCAGGCTCCATATTAATAGCATATACACAGGCTTTAATATCATATAAAATTTGTAGTGCTGCATCTTTGAAACACTGCCCCCAAAGGCTAATCAGAGCAGCAGACATATGCTTAAGGGCATGCTGTTGTACAAAGGGCTCATAATCTTTCATCACATTCTACACATCTTCCACACTGTAAATGGAGTTTCGGGACCACTGCGCAGCCTGGCTAGCCCCTAGCATTTTCTCTGCATCTCCCACTTCAGATCACACATATGGACCCATGCACTCTTTAAACTTTGCCCAATCTGCGTCTCCAAACCTGTGCATAGGTGTCGCATCACTCAAGGAAACAGGAGGATGAAAAACCAGGGAAGGAGAGGCAACCAGAGTGACAGGTACTAACAGTGCTGAGGGCTGTGTCACAGGAGAAAAATCTGGCGAGAAAATGCTGAAACAATGGATTTGAGGGGGTTGCTAACAGTCACTGTTGCTGCGGACAGCAAGGAAGCAGAAGGAAGAGAAAGAAGAGAAGGAGCCGATGCCACGGCCGTCGAAAAAGCAGCAGTAGATACAAGATAAGAGACAGTGGAAGCAACAGTAACTGGCAACTGTGAGGGCGATGGAACAGGGGGATATATCTTTTGTGGGAAGTACGGGGTGGGGGTCTATTTTCTACTAACTCCTCTACGAAAGTATCATTTTCTTCCTGGGCCACATAAGATTTATCAATATGAAATCAAAACCTCCTATCTTCACGTTCAATCCCTATCTCTTGTTTCTCTCTATCATGTGCTACAGCTTTCTGAGTCAATGTTTGCATTCTCCCCTTTCGTGCCTCTTTTTCCATCTTTAATCGTCTCTGTTTAACCTCCTTCTGCCACATTCGAAGAGAATCAAACATAGACTGCCTACTTCTTTTCGCAAACAATTTTTTCGGTAAAAAAATATTTTGTTCCTCAAAAGTGCCCTCAACGGCCACTGCAACTCTGTATTGTCCCTCAAATATTTGTGCCATAATGTACTAACCATAAGAGGGCCAAGACCATGCTTCACATACATATAAAAATTAGGAGTGCCTTCTGGAGGCGCCGGCTGAGCTTCTTCCAATCGAGCATCTGCAGAACAACGACGACAACAAACAACCAAGATTCAACTAATTCCAGGCATTTTCAAAAGGGATCCAAAATCGTTATTTTGCCTGGCAAAGCAATTGCAAGTGCTTTGATCCCAAAGACAGTCCTCAGACCGCAATCAAATACAAACCAAAATGGTACCATATCCACAAAGAACCAAAACAAACTCACATGATATATGTAGGTCAAATTAATTTATTCTCCACTGCCAACTCTTCAGACCAAACGGTCAGATTCAAGGGTTTTGCTGTTCAGGACTCCAGTCGGAATGACCATTGGGCGAGGCACCATCCGGCAGGACAGAAGGGGCAGCTGTGAGTACAGGAACACTCTCATGCAGGGATCTCTGATCCGTCTGTCCGACCCGACGATGGTCCCGACCGCCCCACCCATCTGCGGGAGGGGATGGGTCACCCACCCGAAGGAGTCCCTGTTCGGGCGTCAACTGAGGGAAGTGGCCCGCTTAGGGTCACCCGGGTCACTCACGACCAACTCTCAGCCTTCCATACCAAATGAAGAGTCGGTCAGAAAGTAGAGAAAACAAACACATATATGTTTATTCAAATACACTTGAGCGGAGCCCGGTTTGCCCAGTCTCTTAGGAGTGCTGCAGAGGAACTGACATCAGCAAACATGGAGATACATTATGTACAATTCAGAACCAATGAAGAAACACCCATAATGGAATTTTCCAGGCAGATGCAGAGAAACAAAGAAGTACAGTAGGATAGGTTTTCGACTCTGAGGCCGGGCACACACGATCTCCTACCCAAGGTCACGCTGTCCGTGCCCGCCACTAGACGAGTGGGAGAAGGCCAAATCTAGTGGGAAAGGTATGCGCTAACTAGAACAGTGTATTCATTAGCAAAACAAGGCCCAACCATGGAGAAACGAAACTTACCATAGGCCGTTTCTCGAGTAAGATAGAATTAGTTGCGATCATAGTTCAAAATGGCGGCCAAACATAAAATGGTACCGCGAATGCTATATTATAGATAATAGTGCACAGGCAAAATAACGAAAACATTTTCATTCCAACATGGTGTAGAGCGAGTTGTGTAGGTTGTCGCTTAGTGGAGTAGAGTGTCGTAGAGTGGCATTGAGTGGATTAGAGTGTTGTAAGGTGCAAAAGAGTGCAGTAGAGTGTTGAAGAGTGGAGTATAGAGGCATAATACAGAGTAGAGTGTTGTAAAGTGGCAATTGGTGTTGTAGAGTGGAGTAGAGTGCCATAGAGTGGAGTGGTGCAGAGTGGAGAGTCGTACTGTGGCCTAGAGTAGGGTAAAGTGTAGTAAGGTGGAGCAGAGTGGAGTAATATACAGTTGAGTGCCGTATTGTACAGTAGAGTAGTATTGTGGAAATTTAGCTCGCAAACTGAACATTATCTGCGCCATCTTGCCCCTCCCCAGCACCACGCGCAACGAATGCACGGCCGCCATTTTAGACACCCCACTCATTGTCAATCGCCAGCGCGGTCCCCTTGGCGCTGCGAGCATCCCCCGCGCGCTGGCCACCCCCGCTCTCTCATACAGGCCATAAACCCTCTCCTTCTGCGCGACCCTGCTACGGAACCACTTCCGACCGACAAACCCATACATGGTCATGCCTCTCCTTTGATAACCCCCTTCCTCTGCGCCCCATTGACCGAACTGGTCCCAGGCCATCACCTAGCCCTGCGGATGCAGTTTATTGCCCCTACTGTAAAGGAAACACCCCACATCAAAGGGATTACAGTAGAATCAAAGCCCCTACCCCCTGAGACCCGGCCAGTTGCACACACCCCCGGGAATTAGCGGAATTCCCTGCTGCGCGATAGCCATCTCCCACTGCGGGTAGGGTGGGAACTTCTACTGTATCTATGTGTGGGATCGGATCTGAACCGGGGCTTCAGGGGATATTTCCCCGCACATCAAGGGAATCACAAGAATGTACTATGTGTAATAAAGCAATAAACCAGTGTATAAGAGACCAGGTCTCAGAGATGCAGTTAGAGCACCTCGTGACGATACCTTGCTGTCTGATCTGATGTGTTCTGCTCCGACGGAATAAAACCTTGTTTCCTGCCTTCCAGTCTCCGGCGCCTGCCTCTTTTATTGGTAAATTATCGAGTGGTATGAGAGGCGATTATCGCCGGGCAAAATACTTGGAAGATATCGACTGAAACTGCCGCTACCATTTAACAATTGGCGTCCCAAACGTGGGGCCCATCAGCGACACGTGGATCCAGTGGGAGAGGTCCCGACGACAGAGTGAACGACTGCAACGATCGGGAGAGCTCCTGCCCAATAGACCCTCGTCTGGCAGCCGATCATCCGAACTTCACTGGTTCCGAGCAGACCTCTCTCGAGTGATCTACGGTCCTGACTGGGAACCATCAGGAGTGCCGCGGCAAATACGGAGAATAGAGGACGATCGGGCGCTGGAGGCGGAAGACGAGAAACTGTCCATGCGGTCCGGGTAAGGTCGTGAAACACGACAAAAGTGCGAAATAATTGATTGATTGATTGAATACTAGTATTGCTCATTGATTGTGCTCATTGATTGTTCTCTTTTGAGATATTCGCTGTCTACAAACGGGGAGGAGTAGAAATACTCTCTCTCTCTCTCCCTTTGCAGATAGTGAAGGGTAGGTAACGCAGACTTTTGTCCCCGTTGAAACCCGTCGTGCCTATCTTTATCTCCCCATTGATTGATTGTCCGAACATTGATTGTTTTGAAGAATAGTGCTTTTTGAGATATTCTCTGTTTGCAAATAACGTAGAATAGGAATATTCTGTCTAGTCTTTGCAAATAGTGAAGGGTAGGTAACGCAGACTTTTGTCCCCATTGAAACCCGTCGTGCCTATCTTTATCTCCCCATTGATTGATTGATTGATTGTCCGAACACTAGTTGTTCGATATTGGTTCTTTGGAGGTATTCTCTGCTTACAAATAACGAGGAATAGAGATATTCTGTCTAGTCTTTGCAAGCAGTGAAAAGATAGGTAGTGCTGACTTTTGTCCCCGTTGAAACCCGTCATGCCTATCTTCTCCCCACTGATTGGTAGTTGGTTCTGCCCGGACCGCTTATTAGAGGTGAACCACCCGGCTCCACTGGAAGGCACCCCTAATAAGGACATGTTCGCTAAATATGGACTAGTCGCCGTGGCTTATAGCAAGCTGTGGCATAAATATACCAAGAAGGAGCCCGAAAGTCAGTGGCCACTGATGGGATCCTTCGACGATCGCAAGATAGAAGCGCTAGAAGTAGCTCTGCGTAGCAATAAGACGACGCCTACTATGCTTGACAGTATTGGCATGTGGCGTAAAGAAGCGACGCAACGGAAAAAGAGGGAAGAAGTAAAAGCAGAAAAGGAATTACGAAAGACAGCTCACCTTGCCGCTAAAAAGTTAGAAGAAGACATAAAAGAGAGAAGGGAAACTAAGCTAAGCCAGGAGCCCGAAACCTCAGGCCAGTACGCTGTTAGGTCCCCTTCTTTGCTCTACCCTGTGTTGTCCTCCAGGCAGCAAACGAATGACGAATTACTGTTAGGTCCCCCGACCATTTACATGCCCCCTCCGTATGCACCCTCCCAATCAGTAGTGCAACACCCACAACCCCCGAACACGAACGAAAGCAGTACAGGGGCCTCGGCCCTCACGGCCTCCGCGCCGGCTGAACCTCTTGTACTAAACCTAACGTCGACTACAACGCTAGACGACCATGAGATAGGAAAGAAAGAGTCCACCAGAATGAATCGGTTAACTAAAGATGAACGAGCAGGAATTGACAAGATAGTAGGGACGCTGGTGGAGCGAAAAGAAAGTGAGGAGTATATAACGGACGTGTATAAATCGTATGCCGACAGCCGCAGACGACACTTCGTCGTACGGCTCTGTTATCGCACCCTGAATACATATGAGAATAGGTACCACGATAAAGGTCCCGAAGGCCTAGCGGCCCTATATAGGAAGGTAGACATTGGGGAAGAAAGAAAGGGCGATGTAACGAACCTCTTCACTCGTACACTCGAGGTCTACCGACACCTTAAAGAACATGGACAGACAACCACAACGGAAACCCCCATGGCAACTAAGCCCCAGGGAGGAAGGGCCGAGGCCATGATGCCCATTAAAGAAGCTGCCCCCTACTGGGTCCCCCCACGGGGTCAGGGAACACACGACGACATCAACCACCAAGATGCGAAGGGAAGGGTTGTATATAACTGGGTCTACCAGCCGTGGGACCGGCAAGATATTTTGACCTTTAGAAAGACCCTACCCGACTTGAGAAAGAACCCGACTGCCTTCTACACTGAATTAGGTACAGCCTTAGGCTCAACGATAATGACGTTAGCAGATATCGACTTGTTCTTTGGGCTATGTCTGCCGGCTGATGTGTGGAAACAAATCCGGAAAGTTGACCACGCTGAGCCGTTCGGATATACCTGGGTACAACTCGATACCATAGGTAAACAGCGAGAACCAGGACAAAAACCCCCTAGAGACCATGCATCTACACCCTACAACGGACGGAGAGACTTAGATGGAATTCAATGTGCATTCTGTAGAGGGTTCGGACACTGGAAATCCCAGTGCCCGGTCCATTTGGAACTGAACAAAAATAGGGACCCCAATAGACACAACCGGAAGTTTGTTGATACCCACCATCAACGTCACCACACTTGATTAGGATCACGTGCAATCGAGCAAATGCCATTTTTTTCCGAATACGCTAACCAGATCGCTGATACGTACAACGCTCCAGCGAAATAGTATGGTCAAACATTTTTTAATAAATTACAAGTATAACAACATTCCGGCAAAATGAACAGGATAAAACACGTTTTAAAAAACAACTATTTACATAACAGTCTGCTGCAACCTCCATCCCAAAGCCTTAACGTCCACGTGACACCGTCCTCGCCTCTCCTTCCTCGAAATTGCAACATTGGCCTGTTTTGGGCGGTCCCTCTTAGTTGACTTTGGGCTATAAAAACCATGCAAAAATCCATTGACATCAGTGGCGAGCGATTGTGCGAATAGGCCGGAGGCTATACGAAGCGCCGAAGTTCTGGCAAATACCAAGGCGAAGCCCGCCACGCTGTGCGGACCTTCCCGTTTTCTTTCTTTCTTCAATTATGGCTGCTGCCCTGGCGGGGGGAGGCGACGCGAACGGACCTCCCCCACCTCCCCAGGTGGAGGCTTGCCAGGCATCCCAACCGCCTTTAACTCTCCGGCCAGCTGAGCTGCACCCAGCCATCTTTTTCATCGGCCTGCTGAATTTCACCCTGGCACGCTGTGCGGGTCTTCCCAGTCACTTCTTCCTTCAATAACGGAGGGTGCCCTGGCGGGGGGAGGCGACGCGAACGGACCTCCCCCACCTCCCCAGGTGGAGGCTCGCCATCAGATGAGGGCACCCCAAACCACGCCTTTCACACGTCGGCCAGCTGAGTTGCGCCCTGCCACTTCATTCGCCGTTCGGCTGAGCCGGCACCCCTGCACGCGGCCGCCAGGCAACCACCCAAGGACAGGGTTCACCAGGACTACCGCTAGCACCCGACGCGGGGAGTGGGCCCCCGCAGCCAAGTAAGTAGGGGCCCACTCCGATGATGATGTCCTCCGGATTGCTGTTGTCGCTGCAACTGATGCCACTCCGGTGGCAGCACCACCCGATCTGCTACTGTTACTGCTGCTGGCTCCTCTCCGGTGACTGTACCGAGGAGCTGCTGCTACTGCTGCCCTTGAACTCCGGCGGCCGACCCCTCCGGTTCCAGGCCTGGCCCACCGTGAGACAATTCTGGACTCAAAAGCTTGTTTGCTAGGGCATGGGCCCCACCCTTGACAGAACGCTCCCCTCAGCCTTGCAGAATTGGTTGGAGTCATTTGACATTCGACTCCTGCGGACTTCCGGTAAGGACAAAACCACCGCCATTGCTCTTTTTTCCCCGGGCGGCAGCCGCCTTGCCTCCGCTTGGTGCAGTGAGAAAGTAAAGCGTCGGCGGAAGAACCCGCCTGCTGCCCCCGCCCTAAGAACGAACCATGGCATTGCTACAAGGTTGCAGTGACGCCATGCTGACGCAAAGCTTGACGCTAACGAAGGTTCTCGAACCACCGAAAGGAATTCTGGTTCAACTGCTAAATTCATGGAAAGACTTAGACTGTGCACTGGCCCGACCCCGCCCCAAGATGGCGCTGATGTAGGAGTGGCCTATAACTCCTTGTGGCGTTCCAGCCACGTGACATTTGTGTTAAAAAGACATATATATATGTATGCGATACTTTCACACATGATGGTGGGGGAAAGGGGGGAACCAAATTTTTTATATTAATCTAGTGTTGCTCATGTTGCTCGACGCCTCTCACACCGTGGCCGATCTATGGCGGCTGTAGGCCCGTATTTCCATACTGACATTGTTTTAAATAAAGGGCTTCTTAAAAAAAAAAAAGGAATTACGAAATCAGTGTCATGACTAATCATCTAGGTTGTTGAAAGTTTTTTCCTTTTTGAACAAATGATTGTTACTCCTAAGCGAAAGCATGCCGATAATACAAACTCGATTTGCCTAACACATTTTTGTTTTACGGAATTTGTACCCACCATGCCTGTCCTTTTCAAAGAGTTGTCAAATCAATGATCAACTATAAGGTATATACCGAACGCAAGGTATGATATCTTGCACCACAATATACGACCAATTGAGAAATACATGTACGACCAGGGAACCCGAATTCAGGAAATGAATGAACTAGAACATCTTCGCATCGACCTAGAGAATAATAAGTCCGTGGTATCACACACTCCTGCGGCTAGCCTGGTACATGGTAGGTAGAACTTTTTCGTGTCTACACGCGCTAAGGTATTTTTACTACTGCACCTCCCCTCCCCTCTTATTTTCCCCTCTATAGGTCACGACGAAGTTCCGACTGAAAAGTGGAGTGGACACGGACCGCACCAAGTTCAATATCAGGGAAACCATAGACAAATGTTGCGAGATAGTGCGAAAAATTACAGATCATCATTGGAAACGTGGAAAACTGTATGACATGATTGTGCGTGTATACTACGACTATACGATATGAATGTGTATGCATTTCATGTTTGGGTCACTTGAAGAGAGCGTCATTGTATGATTGAAGTGTGCGTCCACCGATCAAAGGGAGGAGAATAAAAGGGTCAGACAACCCATAAGATAAACTACAAAATACTAAAGGTACGCAGCGTGCATAGGAATAGAGGACAGGAAAGGAGAGGTCCCCGTGCTCGACGCAACCCTGAGTCTCCATCTTGTTGCATGTGCTGTCATACCCTATCCGACATTTGTGTGTACATGATCACCGAATTTATGTCTTTTCCCCGCTTGTGTTTTCTTACATGGAACAGACCCATGCTACCCCATGTTGTATGTGCACCAAGTGGCCTATTATCTTACCCATCTCTCTCTCTCTCGTTTTATGTCGTGTGTATGCCAAAATAGCCTACTTGATGCACATCTCTCTCCCTCTCTCTCTCTCTCTCTCTCTCTCTCTCTCTCTCTCTCTCTCTCTCTCTCTCTCCCCCTCCCTCGCAAAAGGCTCTCTCTCTCTCTCTCGCCCTCTTTTCTTCTTGAATAAATTAAACGACATACACCCCTTTGGTAAGTGTATAATTGGCCTGAACACAGTGGTGTTCGAACAAATTGACAGAAACAAAAACAAACATACTTTACCACGTTACTACCTCTCCTTTTTACAAACATTAAGCCTAATCGGCTGAGAAGGAAAGGACAGGTAAGACGACTGATGTCCCCCAATCTGACCCACAACACGGGGACTATATGTCAGTGGTTTTTGTTCTTAAAGGACACCATCTCCACCACCCAGAATTACTCCCGCCCAATTACCCCGAAGTAATATGTCTAAAGCACCCTGTTCTCCCAAAGATAACCCCAGCCCTATACTAGCCGCCTCAGAGTATTTCAAACGACACAGCTGATGACCTTATTCACTAATAAAACCTCGCCTAAACTGATAAAGGGTTATCTATTGTCACCAGCAAAAATAATGCTTAGCTTATGTTCCTCCCCGAAATGGATACTCGTGAACCCGTGACAGTAGCACCTCGCACTTTCTTTTTATAAACTTAGCAGTCCTCGGAAAGAAATATGTAGTAACAAAACTTGTGTTGGGACGAACGAGCCTCTGCCGGAGAAGCCGGTTCGAATTTCTTTTTTTTTTTATATACTAGGAGGTTGACCGATGTCAGGCTTCCTACAACCAGTATCAGGCGCAGGAATCGACACCTAGGGGGCCAGACGATGGACAGGGACACCCACAGAAACTTGCACCACAACAATAATTGATAAGATTAGTAACGCACACACTATCATCAGAGTTAAGAGACACCAATCATGCAGCAACCGATAAAAACATGTCCGCGACTACTCGGTGGTTGGGAGAGAGGATGAAGTATGTAAATGTCTTCCCTGCCAACTCTCTAAGACTTTTGTTTCTTGTACCCATTTAAAGATAACGTGCTGCCATCGGAAGGGAGGGGTCGGACGTGACGCACAGCCTGGCTGCAGACCTTGGAACATCTATGACATCGACCAAGGGGGAGGCTACGAAGCAAAAAGGGCATGGGACGAGACACCTTTTTCAGGACGATAAGCGCGAGGGGCTACCTCGAGGCCCCCTGCTCACCGACCAGCGTGCCTGAAGTCTCAACCCGTCGGGCCCGATTGATGGGCCCAGTGCTGGAAGATTCTGCTCCCCTTGGTCCACATATTTGATCTGATCCCACTCCACCCCCTCTTCCCTCGGCGTCCCGAAGCACGTCACACCCTTCTCTCTCTCACCATCTTTTATATGGATTATGAATCTGACCCACCCACAGAAGAACAAAAGGCAGGTACCCTGTCTCAAAGTACCTATGGTGAACTGTGTTAAGGAACAGGGCTGTGATCGGAGAACAATGAATGATCACACCCTGCAACGTGAGAAATTGGATTTGAGCTGGACCTTAGCTCCGCCGCCGGTGCTCAACAGTGCCAACGAAAGAAGAACAACAATGAGAGCTTACCAGTGATAGCTCTTTATAAAAAGGACACTGGAAAGAAGAACCCATGTAAAAGTCGAAAATCCTCTCCCAACCACCTTTTTATATTAACTATCTTCTTATCAAGTTTTCATGGTGTTGCATCAATCACTTCCGACTGTACACTGAGAAGTTAAGAAAATGTAACTTTGTATAGTAACATTCATACAACACCAGCCATGTACACAACTATACTGCAACTTTGAATGTACTTCCTCCTCGCCTGCTTCATCAAACTGTATGAGACAATGTACAAATGTGTCAGATTACTCCTGCCTACCCTAAAGACTCTGTACCTTTAAAATGTGTGACGAACATTGACGATACTGTAACTGAAAGGCTAACAAAGGCAAATATTGGCCGGACAAGCTGGCGAGATATGTTAAAAGGGAGGACTGTGGAAATTTAGCTCGCAAACTGAACATTATCTGCGCCATCTTGCCCCTCCCCAGCACCACGCGCAACGAATGCACGGCCGCCATTTTAGACACCCCACTCATTGTCAATCGCCAGCGCGGTCCCCTTGGCGCTGCGAGCATCCCCCGCGCGCTGGCCACCCCCGCTCTCTCATACAGGCCATAAACCCTCTCCTTCTGCGCGACCCTGCTACGGAACCACTTCCGACCGACAAACCCATACATGGTCATGCCTCTCCTTTGATAACCCCCTTCCTCTGCGCCCCATTGACCGAACTGGTCCCAGGCCATCACCTAGCCCTGCGGATGCAGTTTATTGCCCCTACTGTAAAGGAAACACCCCACATCAAAGGGATTACAGTAGAATCAAAGCCCCTACCCCCTGAGACCCGGCCAGTTGCACACACCCCCGGGAATTAGCGGAATTCCCTGCTGCGCGATAGCCATCTCCCACTGCGGGTAGGGTGGGAACTTCTACTGTATCTATGTGTGGGATCGGATCTGAACCGGGGCTTCAGGGGATATTTCCCCGCACATCAAGGGAATCACAAGAATGTACTATGTGTAATAAAGCAATAAACCAGTGTATAAGAGACCAGGTCTCAGAGATGCAGTTAGAGCACCTCGTGACGATACCTTGCTGTCTGATCTGATGTGTTCTGCTCCGACGGAATAAAACCTTGTTTCCTGCCTTCCAGTCTCCGGCGCCTGCCTCTTTTATTGGTAAATTATCGAGTGGTATGAGAGGCGATTATCGCCGGGCAAAATACTTGGAAGATATCGACTGAAACTGCCGCTACCATTTAACAGTATGGAGTGGAGTGGCGTACAGTGGAATGGGGTAGCATAAAGTGTCATAGAGTGGAGTGGCATAGAGTGGAGTGGCGTAGAGTGGAGCGTTGTACAGTATCGTGTTATAGAGTGTCACAACATAGAGTATTGTGGCGTGCAGTATCATGGCATACAGAATTGTGGAGTAGAGTGTTGTAGAGTGGAGCGGTGTAGAGTGGAATAGCATAGAGTGGAATAGCCTAGAGTGGAGTGGCATAGAGTAAAGTGGCATGGCGTGCCGTAAAGTGGAGTGGCGTGTCCTAGAGATAAGTGGCGTGTCCTAGAGTGCTGTGGCTTGTCATACAGTAGAGAGCAGTGGCTTATCATGGAGTGCCTTTTGCATTTTCCATCGACATTTTAGACAGACTTTGTGGAAAAATAGCTGAGTTCTTGGTTTCTACATTAGATATATCCTTACTACTTTGTTTTCTAACTTATAGGAAGACATGAGACCCTGTACCAAAGTCTGAATAGTTAGTGAAAAGTATTTTTATTGTTGTACATATTTTTTTTATTGTAAGATTACTACAGTAAAATCTGAAATTAAGTTTGCATGCCTTTATTCTGAGTTGCATGGTAAGGGGGGCATGTTAAAATCATGTCATTTACTGTTGCTGTGCAGTAAATCTACTCCAGTACCATGTAATTCTAAATAAAACCTTGTGGAATCGGGAATTACCATGCAGTACTAATTCTTTCAGTCGTAAAGCCACATGGGAGTCCCAATTCTATGAGGTTTCATTAATACATTTATCACCTGTTCGTGAGCAGGTGGTAAAAGTATGTGGGGCCCCTGGGTGGGTTTGAAAAAAGTAGAGGATAGGATGGGGATTCCTGGCAGGTGGGAGTATTGTAAATCAGGTGAAGAAAAAAACAACCAACTTGAAATCAGGTGGAGTAGAACTCCAGGGAGTAACTCCAGTCTGCTTTAGCCATAATGGGAGAAGAAGGCCCAGATTAGAAGTAGGGGTGTGCGAAGTTGAAATAATTTTTTTTTGTTTTATAACGTGAAACTTGGGCAAAGTTACACAAATAACACAATATGTAAATCCATCAATTTTTGCTTTATAATTTAGCAGAAAACACGCTCACACAGCATTATTGGTTTATGTAGAACTCATATAATTACTTTATGATTGCAATTGATCATTGGTTTAATAAAACATTATGAGTAAAATACTTGGTCTTGAAAGTCTTGTAGGCAATTTTTGATATATGAAAGTACTTAAAGATATATCTCGAGTCTACCAATTGTTGCTCTTTTTATTGATACCTGGTAAAAGTTTTGTTGAGATACAATTTTCCTTAGTGTAGTTTTTGTTGAGAAGTGCAGGGATGTTTTTTTTACTTCCTCAAGATTCGTCTGGGTCCTAGGATGGATTGCTGTTGAGTGTACTTATTTGAGCCTACCAGGATCTCTTTTCTTTGCAGGTTACATGGACTGGGAAGCTCTCTGAGGTTCATTCTCTGTTGGCCGCTGGATGCAATCCACATGTTGACTAAATTTTGAGGTTTAAAACAGCACCAGCGATGCAAAAGATTGTGTATTTGTTAGATGTATTTTAATTACATTCTTTGCATGTACACTCTCTTTAATTTGCAACATTTAAGTGTATTTACTGTGTGATTTTCACGTTACGTTAACCATGTTAATGTACCTTCCAAATTAAAATGGCAGATGTTCAGCTGCCATCTTTCTCTCTTTTTGTGTATTTTTTCTCTTTCTCATTAGAGAAGCAAAGCTGTACGAGACCATGTTAGTTGAATGTATCATTTGTTTTAATTCTCACATGAATGTTTATCTTTGTATATTACTTGGAGGGCAAGTAATGAGCAGCCTTCTGGAAATAACATCTTGGCCTAAGTGTATCATCTCACTGTAGATATCATTCGGCAGAGGCTCCTTGTGTGCTAATCATGGACAGAACAAAGCTCATACTATCAAAAGGTACTTAATTTTGATTGTTTCCGTTCACGGGCATTGTGTGCAGGTGTATCAATTGATGAAGGAAGAAGTTTAAACTAATGTAATACAAAGTTAGGTAGGAGCTGTCTTTTCCTGCTCGCTTTAGAGACAATTACATTTTTCTCTCGACCGAACAAGTTAAAGTCTTGGGAAAATATTGTCCCCATTCGCCTGATGAATCTTGTTTTGACTCATTTGACCCTGCCTTCTAGAGGCCTTTCATGCTGACACCTTCTGCCTCACTTCTCTCCATCTCTTCTGAAGTTTCTCTAGCTTAGCTGAATTAGGATTTTCCATTCATGTAAAACAGATTCCACTTTCATTTCTATTATGAAAACTTTTTAATAGTTTGTCTTTGCATTTATGACCTTGAATTGCTTTGAGTCATATTGACTTATGCACCCATGTATTGACTAGTGAATACGACTAATTTGATGATTTGAATTTGTAACTTTGCTAATGTGTTAATAAAACTTAATGGTTTGCAGATCTAATCCTCTCTGTCGTATTTGGGGGGTCAAATGTGCTTCATATTACCGAAAAGTATGGATCTGTTTTGTCAGCCTCAGTCTGGAACTCCAGGTCCATCCACTTGAGTGCAGCCTTTACTCTTCTTTTCCAGGCATAAGTTGGTTACAGTGCTGGGATGAGGAAGAAGCTCCAATTACTTACTTGTCCAATACTTTGGATTGGAACCTAGATGAAACCCAGCACTTATAAGGCTCCTCTTGCATAATTGGGCTTTTCATTCCAGTTAAATAATGATACCGGAATGTACTCTTGTGCTGGCTGAAGGGGGGATCAGGTAACATGATCATTCAATGAAAGGCCTCTCTGCTATCACTTCCAACATGTATTCCAAACATTGCCAATTTTGAGCTGTTTGGTTATATGGATATTACCCAGCAAAGTAATGCATCGAGTAGACCAAATTATAAGTCACATCACCTATATTTATATCCTCAATTAAGAATATTAAAAGCTATGTTCATGTTAAATGGGGTGGCTCTTTATGAAAGCAACTAACCGCGGAGCGATTTAATGATAGTCTCAATAACAAATATCAGAAACATCTAATAAAAAAATCTCGATGGCCTTCCTCATACCTTCAATTCATACATTTTATGGAACGCTAAACAAAATATAATGTAGTTGTAAACACGTGCAAAAGTTTAGCCACTCTGCTGGATTTGAAGTCAACCACATTTCCACATAAATACCAACGATGCTACGATAGGTGCAGAAATAGGGTCAACCTCAATCAGAGTGTATATCCCACAAATACTAAAATAATGAATTCGTTTTTCGAAACCAGGAAAAAGAACCGGATGAGCAACACTTATAATGAATACATTATTTTTTATTACCCAGTGCTCCTATTTGGTCCAGCATGTGTAAAGAGGCAGTTTTATGGCGCTCAGAGAAATCAGATATCTCCGTGCGATGGACCAATTTCATGATTGTCTCGAAAGCTTTACAAACATTCAGCCTTTGGACTTAATACTTTTTTAATGTGGATGCAATTACGTAGCTCCTGTCTGTGCATTCATAAAAACAGATGAAACACAGCATGAAAATGCTAAATGTGGAAGCTGATGCCTGTGCATTGAAGAACTGATTGTTCATAGACTCTGTTTTCTTAGAAAATCTGTGAACAGCTTTAACCCCGCGGGCATTAGGGACTTTGGATAACAGTTGCACATTTTTATGCATGTCTGCTTGAATACCGCTGCTATTTTTGAGCCCTTTTGAGGGAACTTCTCAAATATCATTCACAGATTAGGAAAAAAAGGGGAATAATTTCCAACCGAGTTTGTAACTGATTAGGAAAGGAAGGCAAATCATTTCAAAGTTAGGTCCATGGTACAATAACGTCTCTGCCTCGTCAAAATCTCTTTTTTATATATAATGTAATTCTATTCTTACACTATGAAATTTTATTAGGAATAGGATTTGCTTCGGATAAAAATATGGCACTGGTCTTCATTCCAAGTAGATCGGAAATACTGTTTGTACCGGATCCTGTAATCGGAAATTGTGCAGAAATCCCAAATATATAATCGATTGTCCCTATGCGTATTTCGACAGGTAATTTTCTGTGAAATGTACATGGGAAAATGAGGGAACTTTGTGGAAACCCTCAATATTGTATCCATTTCCTCACTCTAACCCTCATTCTAACCTTGAAAACGCAGACTCAGTTGGCTATATTCCCCATGTGTAAGACCATGTGGAGCATTAACGTTTTTATGCAGTCTTACCACATGGCAATTTAGTCAAAATTAAAATGAGATATATAATCAGAAGCCTCTTAAAATTAATTTACTCAAAAACATGTTTCAGTTTCGTTCTTACACCTCATCACTTATGTTGAAACCTTTGATTTTGCATATGTCTCACCCATCCAGCACCTAAGTTACTTAGAAGTTTGTTGAAAGCACACGTGGACCATCACCGTGACACCCAAAATTGAACACCGGGGTAAGTGGAAAGCCTACACCCTGGAGAGTCGTTTCATTTTTGCTTTGTTTAATAGTTTTTTAGGCACACACCCCCTGACGAAGGACATTGATATGCCGAAATGCATTGGGGATGATTTGTACCTTGTTTTGACGCTTCACCATTGATGAACATGGTGTTTTTACATGAATGATGTGGATAATTTATGAAATTGAGAGACAATTATATTGAATAATGATAAATAAAAAGTTCAGTTGAAACACTACGGTTGATTTTTCATCAACATGATTAACGACAATCCAATTGGAAACTGGCAGTGCACCTGAGGGATGCTTCCCAGTAGGATAGCGCAACAGATTATCAGTTTTATATTAAACAGATATAGTATTTTAGAATAGATCAGTTTTGTTCTTAGTGGTTTGGGGCCGAATCAGCCCGAAACTTTCCAGACAGCAGCTGAAGTGAGCATTGAATTAATTAGAAAAATTTCGTGAAGATTCATCAAACGACGCCAGAGTTATTCGCAAAACGAAAAACGCTCTTCCTTCTAATTATAACTACCTGCTGGCGATCTAAGCATATATACATACACACACATTTTATTATCTACTGGCGGTCGCCAATAGATAGTTATAGTTAGGACCGTGTTTCCATAGGAAATTTCAAAATTCTATTTTGAATAACTTTGGCGCCGGTTGACGAATCTTCGTGAAATTTTCAAAACTAATGGGGCGCTCCGCTCAGCTCCTACCCTGAAAGTCTCGAGGGGATTCGTCAAGCGGGGCCCGAGAAAAAAGGGGGGTCCCAAAACGCGTTTTCCCCATGCATTTTCCCATAGGACCTTTAGTCGAAGGTACAGCCCGAACGGCTGAACAGAATTACTTGAAATTTGGCAGAGAGGTAGTCCTCAGGTCAGGGATGTGTCTTTTGCATATATGGAGTCAATCTGTTCAGTAGTTCCCGAGAAAATTGCAGTTAAAAGCACATACATATCTATAGCCGCGCACCGTACGCGCACCGTGCGCGCACCCCAACGTGCGCGATCGTAATTCTGATTGGTTGTTACATGTCAGTCAACGTTCGAAACGGTCGAAATCAGGGAGTGTCGGCCGCCATTTTGTTTGTTTTCAGTGCGAGAGTGGAAAAGGAAGGTGGCGAACGTGAAAAGGGGGCAGGGTAGAGAGTTCCTGACCCCCTAGCCTTTGTCAGGGGGTCACTGAAGGACCCCGAAGGCAGAAAAAAACATTTACATTTTTTTACAAAAACAATCGCGGGGGTGTGCGCACCGTACGCGCACGGTGAAAAACAATAAAAATAAATAAAAAATTTAATACGTAGTTTATTGAAAAATAAATATATAAAAAATAATAATACATACATAACTTAGCATTTAAAAAACCATACAAATTCACTGAAAAAACCATAAGTTTCACACACGTTATAGTTAGGAATTAGCATTTAGAAAACCTTGCAAATTCACTTAAAAAACCATAGGTTTCACACATGTTATAGTTAGGTGGATATTTCAATCGTAAAAACCAATGAAATTCCCCCGTTATAGTTAGTTCAGATAAATATAACTCACGCGACCGCCACTCTATCACAAGGATGATGTCATCAGTGATGTCTAGAGTGATGCCACTGACCATGTCATGAGTGATGTAATATGTGACGTCATGAGCAGAGGATTGCTGTCGCGTGAGTTATAGTTATCTGAACTAACTATAACGGGGGAATTTCATTGGTTTTTTACGATTGAAATATCCACCTAACTATAACATGTGTGAAACCTATGGTTTTTAAGTGAATTTGCAAGGTTTTTTAAATGCTAATTCCTAACTATAACGTGTGTGAAACCTATGTTTTTTTCAGTGAATATATATATATATATATATATATATATATATATATATATATATATATATATATATATATATATTCACTTAAAAAACCATAGGTTTCACACATGTTACAGTTAGGTGGATATTTCACTCGTAAAAAACCAATGAAATTCCCCCGTTAGAGTTAGTTCAGATCACTATAACTCGCGCCCCCGCAATGCACTGCTGATGACGTCACATATTACATCAATCATGACATGGTCAGTGACATCACTCATGTCATCATCCTTGTGATAGAGTGGCGGTCGCGCGAGTTATAGTTATCTGAACTAACTATAACGGGGTAATTTCATTGTTTTTTTACGAGTGAAATATCCACCTAACTATAGAATGTGTGAAACCTATGGTTTTTTAAGTGAATTTGCAAGGTTTTTTAAATGCTAATTCCTAACTATAACGTGTATGAAACCTATGGTTTTTTCAGTGAATTTGTACGTTTTTTTAAATGCTAAGTTATGTATGTATTATTATTTTTTATATATTTATTTTACAATAAACTACGTATTAAATTTTTTTTTTTTTTTTTTTCTGGTTTTACACCGTGCGCGCACCCCCGCGATTTAAAAAAATTTTTTTTTTTAAAACCTGCCCCCTTTTCTGTTCGCCACCTTCCTTTTTCACTCTTGCGCTGAAAACAAACAAAATGGCGGCCAACACTTCCTGATTTCGACCGATTTGAACGTTGACTAACATGTAACCACCAATCAGAATTACGCTCGCGCACGTTAGTGTGCTCGCACGGTGCTATTTTCTCAGGAACTACTGAACAGATTGACACCAGACCTGCAAAAGGCACTTCCCTGACCTGAGGACTACCTCTCTGCCAAATTTCAAGTAATTCTGTTCAGCTGTCCGGGCTGTACCTTCGACTAAAGGTCCTATGAGAAAATGCATGGGGAAAACGTGTATTGGGACCCCCCTTTTTTCTTGGCCCCCACTTGACGAATCGCCCGAGACTTTCAGGGTAGGAGCTGAGCGGAGCGCCCCATTAGTTTTGAAAATTTCGCGAGGATTTGTCAACCGGCGCCAAAGTTATTCAAAATAGAATTTTCAGATTTCCTATGGAAACACGGTCCTAACTATAACTATCTACTGGCGACCGCCAGTAGATTTTATATATATATATATATATATATATATATATATATATATATATATATATACACTGGCTCACGGTCCGGCAGGCACACGCACAACGAGGTTGGAACGTCAAAGGGGACTGGAGGGAGATCGATAATTATTTTCCAGCAAAGACTTTTTACTCTTACACTCCGCACCTCCCAAGCAACACTCACCCAGTTACAGCATTCTGGGAGCTGTAGTTGTGGCAGAACTGCAGTGGCGTTGTAACCATGTGACCTCAGGACAGCGGACTTCCGCCAATGGGAGAGACTTTGAACTTTCAAAGGTGGGGGTGGAGTGACCCTTTGCACACAGCGGCATCTGAGGAAGGCCGTAAGGCCGAAATGCATTATGCACCAGCTGTTTTAAACAATTAAAGATTTTCCAACTGGTTCCCCCGAGTGGCCTCTACCTATTCTTCACGGAGTGGGCGTCTTTGGATATGTCGCACCGGCCAGAGGTGCGTTGGAGGCTCCGTTCTGTCAAGAGGCAGGAGTTTGGCTGGCACCCGCTGCTTGCAGCTTCTCTACGTTTCAAGGTATTGAAAAGACTCCTGCCCGCCTCGAGTTGCATGCCTAACCATGGACTGCTGCGTGGTGCAGCTTGTCATTGACGAGGAGGCAGGTTCACTGTAACACTGGCTCACGGTCCGGCAGGCACACGCACAACGAGGTTGGAACGTCAAAGGGGACTGGAGGGAGATCGATAATTATTTTCCAGCAAAGACTTTTTACTCTTACACTCCGCACCTCCCAAGCAACACTCACCCAGTTACAGCATTCTGGGAGCTGTAGTTGTGGCAGAACTGCAGTGGCGTTGTAACCATGTGACCTCAGGACAGCGGACTTCCGCCAATGGGAGAGACTTTGAACTTTCAAAGGTGGGGGTGGAGTGACCCTTTGCACACAGCGGCATCTGAGGAAGGCCGTAAGGCCGAAATGCATTATGCACCAGCTGTTTTAAACAATTAAAGATTTTCCAACTGGTTCCCCCGAGTGGCCTCTACCTATTCTTCACGGAGTGGGCGTCTTTGGATATGTCGCACCGGCCAGAGGTGCGTTGGAGGCTCCGTTCTGTCAAGAGGCAGGAGTTTGGCTGGCACCCGCTGCTTGCAGCTTCTCTACGTTTCAAGGTATTGAAAAGACTCCTGCCCGCCTCGAGTTGCATGCCTAACCATGGACTGCTGCGTGGTGCAGCTTGTCATTGACGAGGAGGCAGGTTCACTGTAACACTGGCTCACGGTCCGGCAGGCACACGCACAACGAGGTTGGAACGTCAAAGGGGACTGGAGGGAGATCGATAATTATTTTCCAGCAAAGACTTTTTACTCTTACACTCCGCACCTCCCAAGCAACACTCACCCAGTTACAGCATTCTGGGAGCTGTAGTTGTGGCAGAACTGCAGTGGCGTTGTAACCATGTGACCTCAGGACAGCGGACTTCCGCCAATGGGAGAGACTTTGAACTTTCAAAGGTGGGGGTGGAGTGACCCTTTGCACACAGCGGCATCTGAGGAAGGCCGTAAGGCCGAAATGCATTATGCACCAGCTGTTTTAAACAATTAAAGATTTTCCAACCGGTTCCCCCGAGTGGCCTCTACCTATTCCTCACGGAGTGGGCGTCTTTGGATATGTCGCACCGGCCAGAGGTGCGTTGGAGGCTCCGTTCTGTCAAGAGGCAGGAGTTTGGCTGGCACCCGCTGCTTGCAGCTTCTCTACGTTTCAAGGTATTGAAAAGACTCCTGCCCGCCTCGAGTTGCATGCCTAACCATGGACTGCTGCGTGGTGCAGCTTGTCATTGACGAGGAGGCAGGTTCACTGTAACACTGGCTCACGGTCCGGCAGGCACACGCACAACGAGGTTGGAACGTCAAAGGGGACTGGAGGGAGATCGATAATTATTTTCCAGCAAAGACTTTTTACTCTTAAACTCCGCACCTCCCAAGCAACACTCACCCAGTTACAGCATTCTGGGAGCTGTAGTTGTGGCAGAACTGCAGTGGCGTTGTAACCATGTGACCTCAGGACAGCGGACTTCCGCCAATGGGAGAGACTTTGAACTTTCAAAGGTGGGGGTGGAGTGACCCTTTGCACACAGCGGCATCTGAGGAAGGCCGGAAGGCCGAAATGCATTATGCACCAGCTGTTTTAAACAATTAAAGATTTTCCAACTGGTTCCCCCGAGTGGCCTCTACCTATTCTTCACGGAGTGGGCATCTTTGGATATGTCGCACCGGCCAGAGGTGCGTTGGAGGCTCCGTTCTGTCAAGAGGAAGGAGTTTAGCTGGCACCCGCTGCTTGCAGCTTCTCTACGTTTCAAGGTATTGAAAAGACTCCTGCCCGCCTCGAGTTGCATGCCTAACCATGGACTGCTGCGTGGTGCAGCTTGTCATTGACGAGGAGGCAGGTTCACTGTAACACTGGCTCACGGTCCGGCAGGCACACGCACAACGAGGTTGGAACGTCAAAGGGGACTGGAGGGAGATCGATAATTATTTTCCAGCAAAGACTTTTTACTCTTACACTCCGCACCTCCCAAGCAACACTCACCCAGTTACAGCATTCTGGGAGCTGTAGTTGTGGCAGAACTGCAGTGGCGTTGTAACCATGTGACCTCAGGACAGCGGACTTCCGCCAATGGGAGAGACTTTGAACTTTCAAAGGTGGGGGTGGAGTGACCCTTTGCACACAGCGGCATCTGAGGAAGGCCGTAAGGCCGAAATGCATTATGCACCAGCTGTTTTAAACAATTAAAGATTTTCCAACTGGTTCCCCCGAGTGACCTCTACCTATTCTTCACGGAGTGGGCGTCTTTGGATATGTCGCACCGGCCAGAGGTGCGTTGGAGGCTCCGTTCTGTCAAGAGGCAGGAGTTTGGCTGGCACCCGCTGCTTGCAGCTTCTCTACGTTTCAAGGTATTGAAAAGACTCCTGCCCGCCTCGAGTTGCATGCCTAACCATGGACTGCTGCGTGGTGCAGCTTGTCATTGACGAGGAGGCAGGTTCACTGTAACACTGGCTCACGGTCCGGCAGGCACACGCACAACGAGGTTGGAACGTCAAAGGGGACTGGAGGGAGATCGATAATTATTTTCCAGCAAAGACTTTTTACTCTTACACTCCGCACCTCCCAAGCAACACTCACCCAGTTACAGCATTCTGGGAGCTGTAGTTGTGGCAGAACTGCAGTGGCGTTGTAACCATGTGACCTCAGGACAGCGGACTTCCGCCAATGGGAGAGACTTTGAACTTTCAAAGGTGGGGGTGGAGTGACCCTTTGCACACAGCGGCATCTGAGGAAGGCCGTAAGGCCGAAATGCATTATGCACCAGCTGTTTTAAACAATTAAAGATTTTCCAACTGGTTCCCCCGAGTGGCCTCTACCTATTCTTCACGGAGTGGGCGTCTTTGGATATATATATATATATATATATATATATATACACACACATTTATACATACATACCCAGGCAGCATTCATATCCACCCAGCATCTCATGCACAGCTTTGACCTACATAAAATCTAAGAATCTATCGCTGAACACTGACTTCCACTACATATCTTGCCATTTCAGACCCTCCACGGCAGTTAATGTGCAGCTCAATTCTAGAGGTCAAATAACCCACAGCTTAGCCAGCATATTTTAGGGATACCAGAAAGGTGCTCTTTCCTGGTCACCACAACCCAGCCAATCTGTCACTTGGTGGATTTCAGCTAAATCTCAAACAAATACCAAGGAATCCACAATCACATTTCAGGTGAGGAAAAAGAAGCACGTTGAAACAAATATTGGGGCCGTTAAGTTAAGTGTCCCTTCCATGTTCGTTGTTCTCTGACCAAGGTGGGTGCAAATTCCTACAGCTCTAAGATCAACAGCCGACGCAACAGAGCATGTGTGGAATGTATTTGTCCCGTCTGTTGGTGTGCATGTGAGCTTTTGTTTGCGCCTACAGAGACTTGGAAACAAGATGTCCTCTTCTTCTGTGAAAATGTGCATAATCATCAAATGCAGGACCAAAAGACATAAAAGTTGCAAAGGTGTAACAGTCTCTCATGCTGATCTTTGTACTTAATTGAATGACATCAAAAAATATTTTGAGACTAACTTATAATAATTACATAAAATAACACCTACCAGGATTAAAATCCATCACAACTGTGAAATCTCAAAAACACATAAATTCTATACTGAACTTATGATGTACATGCCAACATGTCTTTAATTATTTTATGGTATAAATCTTAATATTCAGTATACTGCCACACAAAAGTAAACTGTTATCATGACCAAAATCATCATAGGATCTGCAGAGGATCCCTCCCTTTTACAGACGAACTGTCTTCGGGCTCACCACAGAACCAAACAATGATGCCCCACTTTGAAAACATTCAAATTGGCAGACACCATGAGTGAGGGATGTAAGTAATATTAACCGTTATGATCTTGTCACTAGCTTCATGAGAATACTACTTTTTTTCCTTAGGAAACCATGATGTGGGTGCTGCTACTATTATATTTATTCATGTTATGATGGGGATTATGAAGGACCACTGGAGGGTGGGGAAACTAAACGTAAGAAGTCATCACCCTGGTGTAGAAAGTGAGCAGTCTAGTAGTTGGGTGGGCGGAGCTACGGGGCCAAAGGGAAGAGGAGGAGACACAGCAGGAAGAGGGCAGTTAGAGTAGGGACGGGGACCGAGCAAGAAGCACTAAATAAAGCTCGTGATAAAAGTATATAGTGTCTGTCATTATTAGGTCAAGACACTACACCTGGTACACTAAAGAACTCAATGAAGATAAAAAACAAAACTCGGAAAGATTGAATTTTCACGGTACCTAAGCCCTACCAAGTTAACTAAATCTGGTATAACTCTGCATAGTCGGAAAAATGTACACAAAAACATATCTCCAAATCCAAATCATTATTCATAATAAAGCTGGTCAAAAATCCGAACAAGACGCTCTCTGGGATTATCATATATGGCACTTATCTACTGTCCTCCTTGAACACAGTCAAACCAGAAAAGAAATGCGGAGAATTTAGCCATTGTTTTGCAACTAAGGTATAAACAATTGGACTAAACCTTCAGATACATATGGAGTGTAAACAACGGTTGTTCTGCGCATCTCTAAATTAGATGAGCAGCGCCACCATGTGGCTTTGTCAAAAGCATTGTTTTGACGCATAAGTGCCGGTGGCGAGCACAGGAAACATTTAAGTGTCGGTGCTGAGCACCGGAAACCACGGCTCAAATGAAGCACTCCCGGTGTTGTGTAATATCTGGTATCCCCACGGTATCGTGTATCCCCTGCACTTCGGGACTTTTCGGAAACGAAACTCAGCCCGGGCAGGTTCAGACAGAAGCAGCTGATCACTGCTCGGGCTGAGTTAGGGGATACACGATTCAACAGGATGCCAATCGCCAAACTCGGCTCTGGCGAAAAAAATCACCTGAAATAAATAGAGAGAATGAATCGTAATGGCAATGGCAATTAATTATTAAACATTGTGAAAGCAAAGAAACTATTGCTGAAACATATCGAATTGTAACGAAATAAGACGAAGGGAAGAGAATAGAAACAATTGGCAGGGGTTCAAATAAGGGGAAAAATAATATCAAAATGAGCGAAAGATTAAAGGGTAAAAAAAAAGGCAATGAAAAAAGCAAAGTATTAAGATGGGGAAAGAAAGTGTTTTGATTTTCATATAATGAATATGTTGCAAGGTGTTAATGACAAACATATAACTTGCACAATAAGTAACAATGCATGTTTAGTTTGACTCATACTTGGCATTTTACCAGCTGCCCTATCTTTCTGTGTCCATGCTAATTAAACAAGCATTGGCAACGCAATCATTCTCATACTTTTGTGAAAGTTAGAGCTATTGGCGTTGTAAATGATGTATTGGAGCATGGAATAGAAGCCCCGCCCACTCTCCTCCCATATTTGCCATCGGCTTTTGTCATTGTCCTTCGTAAATGCTGGTTTCTGATTCGTTAATAGGTTTGTAAGTCCCTCCTTAGTACCGCCTTGTCTTCATTTGTTACCTCCCATGAGGACTGGCCCCTTTACTTCAGTTGTTACACAGTACATCTTTTTTAGTCTGTAAGCACTATTTTCTTTAATGAGTTTCTCCTACTGCAGGCACAACATGCTTTCCTGCAAAATTCAGTGCGCCATGCGTGCTTTCACTTTCCGAGCAGCCAGAGATAATGGCGGCCGCTTCTATGAATAGGTCTCGTATTTACAAGAGTTTGAACTATTGGCATTGTAAATTACGATGACTTTTATTTATGTGTTAATTAGCAATACAGACAAATAAAAGTAATTGTCATTTACAATGCCAATAGCTTAAACTCTGGCAAATGCGACACCTATTGCATTGCAAATGCTTGTAATACATGGCTCCTGGTGCACACTGGTGGGACACATTCTGATGTTCGTTTCTCACTGTTAGACCTGGCACCTTGGCGTGAGTTTCCCTTCCACTTTTTGATGGTGTGCCTCGACTGTTTTGCTGGTGTTGTCCGCTCAGGGCACTGCGCCACGGCTAATCCGTGACGCAGTGCAAGTGCTCCCTAAGTAAAGTGTACCTGTAATTGATGTCCATGATTGGGTTATTGGATTCACTGTCAGTCCCCAGTAAAGTGCACCAGGGGTGCCAGGGCTTGTGAATGCCAATGCTGCTGGTGGGCTTGCAGCGCTGGTTGCGCCACCCACGGAAGCGGCCTTGTAAAGTGTGTCTAGGGTCTGCCACCGCAGACCCTGTGCGCGGTCCGGGACCGTCGCGCTGACTGCGCAAGTGCCCCCACTTGCCAGTCCCTAAACCTTCCCTTACCTACATATTAGCCACCCCTCTGGTAGGCCCAAGGGCAGGGTGCATTGTCGGCATAAGGTAGGACATGCCCTGATGTGTGTGGCATGTCTTAGTAGTGAATTACAGCCATTTTCGTTCTTCACTATTGAAGGCTACCTGCTCTCCATAGGCCAGACTGGGCTGCCGGGATCACGCCAACGCTGTGACCCCAGTGGACTCAGAGAGCATGGTAGAAGTGTCAAGTTTAGTATGCCTGAACTCAGAATAATAAAATACTTCTTGTAGTCAAGTTTATTTTAATATCCTGGGTTTGTAAATACTACTTTTAGAAAGTTAGTATTTACTGACCTGACCATCTCAGTCCGCCTCTGCTGTGTGTATGTGTTCTGCCTGGCAACAGTAAGGAGCAGGGTTGGGGAATCCCCAGAGACAGGTTGGCTGCCAGGTGGTGGGTAGAGAGGTGACACCTGGATGGGTGGGAGGAGTACACCTTGACTCTTGAATAGACCTGTGCTCTGCCACCACAAAGCCGGCGCCACCCCCTGTGGGGCGGCTGATGTCTCTGCCCTGCTGCTGAAAGGAAAGAGCAGAGTCACCATAACAAAGTGCTCCAGAACTGGACTGAGCCAGGCCTAGGCCCCCTGGCGCTAAAGAACAAAAGAATCATGGTATAAAAGTAGGAGCCTGGCTCCTAAGAAATCAGAATCCTGTTTACCACAAAGAACCTCTGCCCGACTAGAAGGAGAAGGAGACGCTGGAGGAGCTGGCCTGCTGCCTGCCTTGCTGAGAAAGGAGAGGAAGAGACTTACTGAAAAGACTTTGCTACTTTGTGCTTGAACATTCTCCAAGGGCTTGATCTGAGCTTGCCCCCTGAACTGAACCCCAGGACCAGTGGGTTCTCTGTGCTTCTTGCTCGTCCTCCAATTCGAGCCGTGTGTGCATCCCGCTGGAAAAGAGACTGCGCCCCTCATCGCCCCTCCTAGGGCCGTGACACCCAGAAGCTCGCCTGCCTCAAACCCGTGAGAGCCCCGCTCCGTCCCGAGCCGCTCTCTGTCCCCGGGCCAGGCCGCCTGCATCCCTGTCACCGCCTGCTACTGGAGCGCGCTGAACGCGCTATCACCCCTCCTGCCGGAAGCCGTCCGACGACTGTGATCTACGCCGGGTCATCCAGCTGCACTGACCGTGCCCTGCGACCCCGCTTCGCTATCCCCGGACTTCTCAGGCCGCGCCGCCCCCGCTGTGGAGACCCTCCTGCACCGCCGTGCTAAAGGGTCGCTGGCCGCGCCTGCCTACGTGCCCACACCTGCTGATTGAGGACCCAAGAACACTTCCCAAGCTGAGAGTCGCACCGACCTGTGCCGGCTCTCCACATCACGAAAGAAGTTCCAGCATCGGGCTCGGGGCCCGCAACGCCTTATTTCCCCGTTCGCAGGAGTCGATCTCTGTGAGTACTGGAACCACAAGTAACATTTGCAAGAGACTACAAAGTATCCATTTTAAACTACGAACAAAGAACATTTGCCTGCTTTATAACCTGGTGGCATAGCGAAAACGTTATTGGTCTTGTGATAAGTCTGCTGAGATATATATACCTTATTTTTACATAAAGAATCGTATTTTTATATATATCCAAGTCTGGTGTCCGTTTCTGGGGGGATTGATGTATTTACTGTGTGTACGATTGTAAGTGCTTAACCAACAACGCCTGAGGAATCGCCTTGGCTGCTCACGCCACGCACCTAGAGGGTGAGCAAGGGTCATTCGCGAGGGGTTATCCTGCACCCTGACGTGGAGGAGAGGGTTCCTGCTTGACACAAGGGCAACCTTGCGCCAACCAGAGATCCCCGACTCTAACATTGGTGGCAGCGGTGGGATTTCGGATTTGCACTTGTAATTTGCATACAGTGAATTATTAATCACCAGATAGTGAGAGCAGACCAAATAACGCAGCCACAGGTTTGTAATTGTTGAACTTTGTTGAGACATCTGCCATTACTGCAACCATGCCTGGCTCACACTCCGCTGGGAGAGCACTCTCTGTGATTTCTGGAATCGATGAGGTGGATTGGGAGAGACTGGAAGGCTACACGATGGAGCAATTGAAAGGCTACAGTGTACAATTCAGAGTCCCCCATGCTGGATGCAAGAGGAAGCACCAGTACACCAAGGCGTTGAGAGCCTGGAAGGAGTCACGAGACCTACGGAATGCGGGGGACATCGTTCCACCCGACAACCTTGAGGAGCCCAGCAGAGTCCGGTCGCCAGAGGAGCTGGCAGACAGGGCAGCAGACAGGGCGCATGCAATGGAGATGGCAAAGTTGGCAGGACAGATGGAAATGGAAAAGCAGAAGTTGGCCCTGGAGGCACAACAACGCCAAATGGATCATGATATCAGATTGAAGGAGTTGGAGCTGAAGGCGAAAAGTTTGGACACCGCTCCTTCTGGTGGCAGCACTCCACCAGCGCAGGTAGAGTCCAAGGTGTACATCCCCAAAGATGTAGTAAAGGAGTATTTCAGAAAGGATGACATAGGGCAGTGGTTTAGGGCCTACGAGGTGGCCATGTCCTCACACCGGGTCCCTGAGGAAGACTGGGGAGCGGGGTTGTGGGGAAGGTTCCTTGCTGAAGGGCGTGACACACTGTTAGATTTACCCTTAGATCTCCAAACCTCATACCCCCATATGAAGGAAGCTTTAATGACCAGGTATGGGTTAACTCCGGAGCTATATAGACAGCGGTTCAGGGAGACGAAGAAGATCCCTGAGAGTACGTATGTGGAATATGTGACCTTTTTCTGCAGAGCGCTGGATGGTTGGGTGAAGGGTAGCAAAGCGAATGATTATCAAGGGCTGCTTGATTTAATTGCATGGGAGCACTTGTCCAGTCAATGTTTTCCTGAGCTACGCCAGCACCTGATTGATAGCAAGCTGTCCAACCCGAGGAAGCTTGCTGAGGAGGCGGACCGCTGGCTCAGCACCAGGGTCCACAAGGGTCAAGTGGGAGACTCCGCCAAAGGTGGGCAGGGTCCCCAGCAGAAGAGTGGGGGGGACAAGGGTAAACAGAAGGGGTTCCAAAAAGGCCCCCAAAGTAATTCCCAAGGGAACCAGCAGAAGGGTTCTCAGCCTCCCCCACCCCCGCAGCAGAACGGGGCCCCGACAGGTAGACCTGTTCCAAAGGGGCCCTTCAATTGTTATAGGTGTGGTGAACCGGGTCACATTGCCTCTGATCCTAAGTGTCGCCTGTTTGGAAAGACCGCACCCACTGGTGCTCCACCCCGGCAAGTAGCTAGTGTTAACTTTGGGGAGGAAGTAGCAGTCCAGGAGGGTGGGGGTCCCGGGCAGATGACCCTAGTCTCGCTAGGAGACAGTGAGATGGTCCCTGTAACCTACCTGCCCTCTAACACTAAGAAATATGGGCAAGTGGTGACCATCAATGGAAAGAAGGTTGAGGCTCTTAGAGATACAGGAGCCAGCGTGACCTCGGTGAGGCAACACCTGGTGTCTCAAGAGCAGATTGTACCCAATGCCTACTGTAGGGTTGTCAATGCTGACAACGTAGAGAGTCGTTGTCCAATGGCTCAAGTTCCCTTTGAGTGGGGGGAGGTCTCTGGTACTCTACAAGTCGCTGTGAGAACTGACATGCCTGTAGATTGTCTGCTAGGGAACGACCTGGAGAGCTCCCCTTGGGAAAAGGTGGAGAAGACCACGCATCTGAGGATGGTGGGTCTACCCGACTGGGCGTGCGTGACCACCCGGTCCATGGCAGCCAGTAGGGGTGTTGAGAGGGTCCTGGAGCCTGAGGGAGAGGTCCAGGAACCGGCCTTAGGGAGAAGGCGCAGGAGGCGCGGGAAACCGGCCCCCGAAGTTCCCACGGCCCAGGAGGAAGTAGACCCTGAGGGGGATGCTCTGGAGCCTACCGGGGAACAGATTGCCGAACTGGGAGATCTGCCTGAGCTGACCCATTGGCAGCAAGAAGGAGGTCCCTCCAGGGAGGAATTCTGCAGGGAGCAGAAAGAATGCCCTTCTCTCGTGGGTATGCGGCAACAGGCTGCAGACCAGGCCAATGGTGTTCAGGCCAAAACACATTACGTGTACTGGGAGAGTGACCTCCTGTATTCCGAGCCTAAGGCTGCTGAACCTGGGTCAGCCCGTGTGCTGGTGGTACCCCAGAAGTTCAGAACCTTCCTACTGGGGCTGGCTCATGATGTGCCGTTAGCAGGACATTTGGGGATGGACAAGACCTATGACAGGCTTGTCACCCACTTTTACTGGCCCCAAATGCATAAGAATTCCGATTCCTACTGCAGAACCTGTCAGACTTGCCAGGCAAGTGGTAAGAGCGGAGGGAAGCATAAGGCTCCTCTGCAACCTTTCCCTGTGGTCGGTACGCCATTCCAACGAGTGGGTATTGACATTGTGGGGCCTCTGGACCCCAAGACAGCCCTGGGCAACAGGTTCATCCTGGTCTTGGTGGACCATGCCACCCGGTACCCTGAAGCCATCCCTCTGAGGACAGTGACGGCCCCCGTGGTGGGACGGGCACTGATGGGAATTTTCTCCCGAGTGGGATTCCCTCTAGAGGTGGTGAGCGACAGGGGGACCAATTTCATATCCACATATATGAAATCCCTGTGGAAGGAGTGTGGGGTAACTTACAAGTTCACCACTCCTTACCATCCCCAAGGAAATGGGTTGGTTGAGAGATTCAACCGAACCCTCAAAGGCATGATCATGGGCCTGGACGGTCCAATGAGGCGTAAGTGGGACGTCCTCTTGCCATGCCTGCTCTTCGCTTACCGAGAGGTGCCACAGAAGTCTCTAGGGTTCAGCCCCTTTGAGCTTCTGTATGGTCACCCGGTAAGAGGACCTCTGAGTTTGGTAAAGGAAGGCTGGGAGCAATCTCCCAGGAAACCTCCCCAGAATGTATATAGTTACATGCTGGCCTTCCGAAACCAGACTCGGCGTTTCAGGCAACTTGCTGAGGCAAATCTGGAAGCCAGCCAGGAGGAGATGAAGCGGTGGTACGACCGGAAGGCCACTCTGGTAGAGCTTCAACCTGGACAAAAGGTGTGGGTCTTGGCCCCGGTGGAGCCTTGTGCACTTCAGGATAAGTGGACAGGTCCATTTGAGGTTGTGGAGCGCAAAAGTCCTATCACCTACTTGGTGGACATGCAGACTCCCAGGAACCCTTTGAGGGTCCTACATGTTAACCGCCTTAAGCCCCACTTAGAGAGGACCGAAGTGGGCATGCTGCTGGCCACTGATGATGGAATGGAAGAGGAGACCGAGCCTCTTCCTGACCTCTTAGTGGCCTCTGAGAAAGATGGGTCAGTGGATGGAGTTAACCTCTCACCCACCCTGACGCCTGAACAACAGGAAGACTGCCGCCACTTGCTGGGACAATTTTCCGACCGATTCTCCCTGGTTCCTGGTGTCACAGATTGGTGCGTCCATGATGTGGACACAGGAGACAGCTTACCTGTGAAGCACAAGGCTTACAGGGTAACTGACAGGGTCAGAGCTTGAATTAAGGAGGAGGTCTCCAAAATGCTTGCGCTAGGGGTGGTTGAGTCCTCCAGCAGTCCTTGGTCCAGCCCCGTGGTCTTGGTCCCAAAGGCTGCTGCGCCGGGAGCCACACCTGAACTCCGGTTCTGTGTGGACTACAGAGGACTCAATTCAGTCACGAAGACTGACGCGCACCCCATCCCCAGAGCTGATGAGCTCATTGATCGGCTGGGGGCTGCCCGGTTCCTCAGTACGTTTGATCTAACGTCTGGGTACTGGCAGATCGCCTTGACCGATGGGGCCAAAGAGAGGTCAGCATTCTCTACACCAGATGGGCACTTCCAGTTCCGAGTCATGCCATTTGGGATGAAGAATGCCCCTGCCACCTTCCAGAGGTTGGTCAACCAGGTACTGGTTGGGCTGGATGCGTTCAGTGCCGCCTACCTGGATGACATCGCAGTGTTCAGTGCCACCTGGCCTGAACACCTGCGCCACCTCTGGGAAGTGTTGATGGCGCTGCGCCGAGCAGGCCTCACGATCAAGGCAAGCAAGTGCCAGATCGGGCAGGGTTCCGTGGTGTACTTGGAACACCAAGTGGGGAGTGGCAAGGTGGCACCCTTGCAACCCAAAATTGAAACCATCCTGGCTTGGGAACCCCCCAAGACGCAGACCGCAGTGAGGGCCTTCCTGGGGCTCACTGGGTACTACAGGAGGTTTGTCAAGGGCTATGGAACGATCGTTGCCCCCTTGACAGAGCTGACTTCTAAGAAGCAGCCCAGGAACGTGATTTGGACTGACACCTGTCAGAAGGCTTTCGACACCCTGAAGACTGCCATGTGCACGGCGCCCGTGCTCTTGGCCCCTGACTTCTCCAAGGAATTCCTAGTGCAGACAGACGCTTCAGAGCATGGTGTAGGGGCTGTTCTTTCACAGATGACTGAGGAGGGCTGGGACCAACCCGTAGCCTTCATCAGTAGGAGGTTACTTCCACGGGAAAGTAGGTGGAGTGCAATTGAGCGAGAAGCATTTGCTGTGGTCTGGGCGCTGAAGAAGCTAAGACCCTACTTGTTTGGGTCTCACTTCCGGGTTCAGACGGACCACAGGCCCCTCAGATGGTTGATGCAAATGAGGGGTGAAAACCCGAAGCTGTTGAGGTGGTCCATCTCCCTACAGGGTATGGACTTTACGGTGGAACACCGTCCTGGTACAGATCACGCCAACGCTGACGGTCTGTCCAGGTATTTCCGCCTTAGTGACGAGGAACCCCCTGGGCAAGGGTAGTTCTCCCCACATTTCAGCTGGAGGGGACACGTGTTAGACCTGGCACCTTGGCGTGAGTTTCCCTTCCACTTTTTGATGGTGTGCCTCGACTGTTTTGCTGGTGTTGTCCGCTCAGGGCACTGCGCCACGGCTAATCCGTGCCGCAGTGCAAGTGCTCCCTAAGTAAAGTGTACCTGTAATTGATGTTCATGATTGGGTTATTGGATTCACTGTCAGTCCCCAGTAAAGTGCACCAGGGGTGCCAGGGCTTGTGAATGCCAATGCTGCTGGTGGGCTTGCAGCGCTGGTTGCGCCACCCACGGAAGCGGCCTTGTAAAGTGTGTCTAGGGTCTGCCACCGCAGACCCTGTGCGCGGTCCGGGACCGTCGCGCTGACTGCGCAAGTGCCCCCACTTGCCAGTCCCTAAACCTTCCCTTACCTACATATTAGCCACCCCTCTGGTAGGCCCAAGGGCAGGGTGCATTGTCGGCATAAGGTAGGACATGCCCTGATGTGTGTGGCATGTCTTAGTAGTGAATTACAGCCATTTTCGTTCTTCACTATTGAAGGCTACCTGCTCTCCATAGGCCAGACTGGGCTGCCGGGATCACGCCAACGCTGTGACCCCAGTGGACTCAGAGAGCATGGTAGAAGTGTCAAGTTTAGTATGCCTGAACTCAGAATAATAAAATACTTCTTGTAGTCAAGTTTATTTTAATATCCTGGGTTTGTAAATACTACTTTTAGAAAGTTAGTATTTACTGACCTGACCATCTCAGTCCGCCTCTGCTGTGGGTATGTGTTCTGCCTGGCAACAGTAAGGAGCAGGGTTGGGGAATCCCCAGAGACAGGTTGGCTGCCAGGTGGTGGGTAGAGAGGTGACACCTGGATGGGTGGGAGGAGTACACCTTGACTCTTGAATAGACCTGTGCTCTGCCACCACAAAGCCGGCGCCACCCCCTGTGGGGCGGCTGATGTCTCTGCCCTGCTGCTGAAAGGAAAGAGCAGAGTCACCATAACAAAGTGCTCCAGAACTGGACTGAGCCAGGCCTAGGCCCCCTGGCGCTAAAGAACAAAAGAATCATGGTATAAAAGTAGGAGCCTGGCTCCTAAGAAATCAGAATCCTGTTTACCACAAAGAACCTCTGCCCGACTAGAAGGAGAAGGAGACGCTGGAGGAGCTGGCCTGCTGCCTGCCTTGCTGAGAAAGGAGAGGAAGAGACTTACTGAAAAGACTTTGCTACTTTGTGCTTGAACATTCTCCAAGGGCTTGATCTGAGCTTGCCCCCTGAACTGAACCCCAGGACCAGTGGGTTCTCTGTGCTTCTTGCTCGTCCTCCAATTCGAGCCGTGTGTGCATCCCGCTGGAAAAGAGACTGCGCCCCTCATCGCCCCTCCTAGGGCCGTGACACCCAGAAGCTCGCCTGCCTCAAACCCGTGAGAGCCCCGCTCCGTCCCGAGCCGCTCTCTGTCCCCGGGCCAGGCCGCCTGCATCCCTGTCACCGCCTGCTACTGGAGCGCGCTGAACGCGCTATCACCCCTCCTGCCGGAAGCCGTCCGACGACTGTGATCTACGCCGGGTCATCCAGCTGCACTGACCGTGCCCTGCGACCCCGCTTCGCTATCCCCGGACTTCTCAGGCCGCGCCGCCCCCGCTGTGGAGACCCTCCTGCACCGCCGTGCTAAAGGGTCGCTGGCCGCGCCTGCCTACGTGCCCACACCTGCTGATTGAGGACCCAAGAACACTTCCCAAGCTGAGAGTCGCACCGACCTGTGCCGGCTCTCCACATCACGAAAGAAGTTCCAGCATCGGGCTCGGGGCCCGCAACGCCTTATTTCCCCGTTCGCAGGAGTCGATCTCTGTGAGTACTGGAACCACAAGTAACATTTGCAAGAGACTACAAAGTATCCATTTTAAACTACGAACAAAGAACATTTGCCTGCTTTATAACCTGGTGGCATAGCGAAAACGTTATTGGTCTTGTGATAAGTCTGCTGAGATATATATACCTTATTTTTACATAAAGAATCGTATTTTTATATATATCCAAGTCTGGTGTCCATTTCTGGGGGGATTGATGTATTTACTGTGTGTACGATTGTAAGTGCTTAACCAACAACGCCTGAGGAATCGCCTTGGCTGCTCACGCCACGCACCTAGAGGGTGAGCAAGGGTCATTCGCGAGGGGTTATCCTGCGCCCTGACGTGGAGGAGAGGGTTCCTGCTTGACACAAGGGCAACCTTGCGCCAACCAGAGATCCCCGACTCTAACACTCACATTGCTGGTTTTCGTACGCAGATACTGGTGCACGCTCGTGTCTCAGGCTACACAGCACACATTCTGGAACTAGTTCCCTTACTGCCTTCGTTCGTACACGGATCCTGGTGCACGCTGGTGGCTCACGGCATTCATTCTGGTACCAGCTTCCAAGGTGGCAGGTTTTTGACAGGAATTCTGGTTCACGCTCATGTCACTCACTGCACAGCACACTCTAATGCTGGTTTTCCACATAACAGAGCAGGTTTTCCTCCACAAATCCTGGTGCGCTTGTGTCGCATGCTGCACAGCACACTCTAATGCTACTTTTCCACATGTCTGTTTTGTATGCACAGATTCTGGTGCACGCTCATGCTGCACAGTACACACTAATGCTGGTTTTCCACAGGGGTATTTTGAATGCATTTATCCTGGTGCACGCTCGTGTCTCACGTAGCACTGCACACATTTTGATGCTGGTTTTCATACACGGATCCTGGTGCATGCTTGTGTCACGAGCATCACAAAACATTCTAATGCTGGTTTCCCACATGGCTGGCTTTCGCATACAGATCCTGGAGCACGCTCATGTCTCACATTGCACAGCACACACTAATGCTGGTTTTTCACAGGGCTGGTCTTAATGCACTGGTCCTGGTGAACGCTCATGTCTCGTGCTGCACAGAAAACTCTAATGCTAGTTTCCCGCTTGGCTGGTTTTCACACACGGATACTGGTGCACGCTCATGTCTCATGCTGCACAGAAAACTCTAATGCTGGTTTCCCACACAGCTGGTTTACGTGCACGGATCCTGGTGCACGCTCATGCCTCATGCTGCACAGCACACTCTAATGCTGGTTTCCCACACAACTGGTTTTCTCACACTGATCCTGGTACACTCTCATGCCTCAATCACTGCAAAGCAAACACTAATGATAGTTTTCATACATGGACCCTGGTGCATGCTCGTGTCTCATGCGGCACAGCGCATTCTAATGCTGGTTTTCCATAATGCTGGTTTTAAGGCACAGGTCCTTGTGTACACTTGTGTCTCACGCTGCACACTTTAATGCTGGTTTCACGCACGGAACCTGGTGCACGCTTATGCCTCATGCTGCACAGCACAATCTAATGCTGGTTTTCAAATGAGTTTCTCCTGCTGCAGGCAGAACAGGCTTTCCTTCAACATTCAGCGCTCCATGCGTGCTTTCACTTTCCAAGCAGCCCGGGACAATAGCGGCTGCTTCTTTGAAAGAAAATAGGTCTCCTATTTCCAAGAGTTTGAGCTACTAGCATTGTAAATGACATAGGGGGATATTCTCAAGAACGTGTGATAATTATCACAAGATTAACGCAACTTTCAACATCACAGTCTATCATGGGAAAATAACGCAGTGTTAATGTGGTATTCTCAACACGGTGGTATTATGCGGCAAATGACCATGGCAAAATTAACACGATGCCTGAAAAATGAGAAACACGCGAAAAAAGCGGCGATGTCCCAAACCGTGATGCAATATTCAGTGATTACCAGCGACAGGCCTGGAATTCCCACGCGTCATGCGGGAAAATGCACCAGAAAAGAGAAGAAAACTGTGAGATGACAATGTACGAGTACAACCTCACATCTGTGACGTAGTACAAATGTCCACTGACCCGCATCAAAAAGGCATCTCCTCACAAACAGCCACAATGTACATTGACATGCAGTTCATATGTAAACTTCGCCAATGCGTAAACATACATGGAACACACTGTGAAACTGCATCTCCCCTTTACATTGCAGAGGGACAATCAACACCTCCTGCAGAGCAGACCCTACATCACGTCATTGATGATGGAGATGACCCCCAGGACAACAACGAACTCCAACGGTTCATGGACAACCTCCAAACCCCACCTCCAGTAGCAGGGCAGCCCAGCACCATCGAGGTGAGCCCACCCCCCTGCACAGACCACACAGCAGAAATCACCCACCACCACGTCTGGCTCCCAGCAAGCACCTCACTGAAGAACACATGGCGTTTCAACGCAGTGTGTTAGACCGCCAGAAAGAGCTGGCTGAACAGGTGCGGGTGGGGTTAGGCCTCATGGCAGCCAAACTAGATGCCACACGTGGGTTTCTAAGTCCCATCAGGGACCACTCACACTCCCTAACAGACACCCACAGTCCGCCCCATGCCCTCCAACAATTCATGGCTGGCGTCGCTGGAGTCATGACTCGGAGACAACAAGAACAACTGTCTAGTCAGAGTAGCTACAGCGATGTCATCCGTGATTTGGGAAACATAAGGAGGGTCATGGAGAACATGGAGCGGATGCAGGCGCAAAGGATGGCTAACAAAGCTGCACACGAGCAAGCTGTAGATGGGATCTTCCATGCCCTGCAGATCCTCCTCATGGGAGTGATGCTACAAGACAGTGCGCAGATAAATGCTGCTGCTACTTCTACATCCACATCTTCGGCCCCTGATGTGTCAGTGTCACACACTGCTGCAGACCAAACAACACCACCCACATGTGAGGCACATGAAACATCAGAGGACGAAGATAAGGATGAATCTGCCTTAGTGGTAAGAAGGAAGCAGTAGCACTCATCTCCGCCATATGGCTTGTTTCTGCTTGGTTCTGCACTCTGCATCATGCCCTGGAAGAACACCTTCCACAGTACCCCGATACCCTCTGCGATACTAACCTTGGACCTCGACATGGACTGCCATATTTTGCTTGCTTAACAATGACACAGCAATCAGCCTGCGGACTGGACTCTTCCCCTTCCGAGTAACTTGTTAATCCCAAAGGAGTCTGGCTGGCCCTCCACGTGGCAACATTGTAAAGTGTTGTCTGCATGGCCCAGCACTAAGACAGCTTCAACACTCCACTGAACGTGAATAATACATACTAATACACACAGATGTGTCATGTCTATGATTAATCAAGTATGAAAGCATGGATGAATGTAGGGGCAGTGATTTCCCCTTAAGTCTATGTTGCTTATGTCGTGGGACTTGAATCACAGGGTGCATCCCTGCATCAAGGTGGTACATATCTGGCCCAAAAAGAAGGCCTGTTGTCAATTGTAGGTCACAAATGACAGCCTATATGTAATGATTTGGGACACATGTGAAACGCTGATGAGTGGGATTCCGTACTATCTTTGACACACAGAAATGGCATTTTGAATATGTGACACCCCAAACAGCCTCTCTGTACAGAGGTGACACACCAACCATCTATTTTAAAATTATGAGACTGTTAGCACTACTTGTTGCACTTACACTTGTCAGAGTGACGTGCCTGTACAGAGGAGTGACATGCACTCAGGGAATGTGTGTTGGAATGAGTTTATTTGCACATGCTGTGCATGTGGTCATTTTGGACTGCCCATGATTGGTAAGGACTGTGACAATGTGACGTGCTCATGTGAAGAAATTGTCAATGATGGTGTTCCTACGGGCTATTTATGCTGCAGCTGCAGTGGGGTGTGGTCCACCTGCCTCATCTTCCTCATCATCGTCCAGTGCATCTGGCACTTGTATCCATGGGGCATTGGTGCAAACACATATGTTGTGCAACACACAACATGCAACGATGATCTTGCATACGATGTCTGGGCTGTACAAGAGTCTTCCACCTGTGATGTCCAGAGACCTGAAACGTGACTTCAACACGCCTAATGTGCGTTCCACGACGCCCTAGTGCGTTTGTGGGCCGCATTGTACTGTCTCTGGGCCTGTGTGTTCGGGGCTCGGAGGGATGTCATCATCCAAGGGCAGAGTGCATATCCTTGGTCACCTGTGACAGTGCAGAGAGACATGAGTCAATAGTTGGTTAGGCATGATGTGTTGGCAGGCTCACTGGTTCATTGGTGTGTGATATGTGTAACTAAATGATTCCTGTTTGACATGCACTGCTGGTAGCAAATGAGGGGCATCAATGTGTATTACGTAGCCTCACTGCTGCTCCCCCTCGAGCCTATTTACTAGTGTGCGCAGCGTGTTTGCATCACTTGCACTCCTACGGCACATCATTGTCATGCATCTCTGTGCATGTCCACAAGCCTGACAACGACACTGGGATGTTGTGCGTTGAAGGTGGGCGGCCACGTGTGTGTGTAGGCCTATGGTAAGGATTGGGCAGACACAGGTGTAGAGTTCATGGCTGGCTGAACTCGCGATGCGGTTGTTGGTAGACCTTTGGCTTATGCTGAGGTAATAGCGACACACACACAGCAGTTGGCATGTATGATCCCTGACCCCGAGCGGGCTTGCGTTCCCTCATTTTCCCCTTCGGCTGAGCCCGCACTCCCGGGGCATGCTACATTGCAACATTGTCCATTGTGGGACAGGTGTCGCCGATACTAGAACAGAGACACACGCATTAGTTACTTCCTTGGCAAGGCCAAAACTTAACCATACCCAGAGCCTCGGGTTGATGAACCACACCCCTACGCTGGACTGTTGTACACCAGTCCACTCCGCTTATGCTTACTGGGGGGTACGACGCAGCTACATGTCCCAGGTCTACCCCACTGCCTGAGGTGACATGGTTGCTTCCGCTGTACACAGCACAATGTTATGTGTTAGGGCCCAGGGCCCTCATGCATACATATTAACCACACGGACATAGTTTGTGGAACTGGCTACGGGCACGTGCGCCCGGTCCCTTTTATTGCCAGGGTCACATGTCCAGTGACGCCTGTGCTAGATGAGTGTGGGGTGAGTGTAAGCCAGCCCTCAGGGAGTGGTTGGTGCAGGCAACAACTACAACAGTGATCAGACAATCAGAAGTTCAAAGTTCAAACAGCAAGGGTCCATGACTTGAGCTGCACAGAGTTAGTGGCCCCAGATGCACTGCGGCCGGCACAGGCACACCGCCACGGGACGGTGACTTGCGGTGCACTGAGGTAGGGACACAAGAGCTGAGTCGGTCCTCGTCGATGTCCAAGGTGAATGTCGTGCAGGGTTTCGGGGGACAGTGGAAGGAGTTCTTCCAGGGCATGATGCAGAGGGCAGAACCAAGCAGGAACAGGCAATATGGAGGAGATGAATGCTGCAGACTCATTCTTAACACCAAGTCAGTATCAGCTACATGATGATGGAGACAGCCCCAGGCCATATACTCAGACGCCACCAAAGTTCAACCAGAGAGTGTCCATGAATTTCGTGGCACAGAGTTAGTGGCACCAGAGCTGAAAGGGGATGCAGTCTGCGATGAGGTCTGTACAATGATATAAACTCTGACATAATTAAATCAAGACTCCTTTCCAAATGTGTGACCTACTCGACCACAGTGTAGGCCGGAGGCAGCGGTCAGAAGGGGCCCAAAGCCACGTATCGTCGGCTTGTGATGCACAGAGTTAGTGGCAACAGAGCAGTTGTATGTTGGTAGTGTTCGAACACCTCCGTAACGATGATCCTTTTTTCCTCCGGACTGAACCGCGTCTTCCTCTTATTCCTCTCCCTGCGTACAATGATACAAACTCTGTCATGCATAAATCAAGACTCAGTTCCAAATGTGTGACCTACTTGACTGCAGTTTAGGCTGAAGGCAGTTGTCAGCAAGGGACCACAGACCGGTGTTGTTGGAATGCTATGCACAGAGTTGGTGGCACCACATCAGAGGAAGTATAGTGATATAAATGCGGCCTTTGACATATGAGCTTGGCCATCATGATATCAAGACTCAGTTCCAAATGTGTGACCTACTAGACCTCAGTGTAAGCTGGAGGCAGCGGTGGAATAATTAAACGAGAAAGGATAATTGCGGGCCTGTGTTGCAGAGGCCGTGATGGTCTGAGGAGGCTGCCAAGGTCGCGGGCCTCAGGCTTGGAGCTTGCACAGGCACGTGGTGGGCCCTCTTTGACACACGCCGGTGTTGGAAGGTGAGCAGTGAGGCCTGGGTGCACAGGGGTGGGCAAGAAAGGGTATGGGGACCAGCATCCTGGGGTGCAGCAGGAGCGCAGGCGTCGGCCTCATGACGGGGTGAGAGGTGCCACCCTGGCAGACACGTTGGCCATTCCAGAAGAGAACCACGCCCAGAGCAATGTGCTTTTTATTCACACCCCTACGCTAGCCTGGCGTACGCCGGGCCAGCCCACTCTGCTCACGCTTACAGGGGGGACGTAACAAGCTACTTTTCCGCGATCTTCCCCACTGGCTGAGGTAACATGGTTGCGTCTACTGTCCACTACACTCCAAACACCAGCAGTGTATGTCAACATGGATATGTCTGTGGTCTGCATACTAAAGTCTCTCCGGCACATCCACGCCACACTTGGTATTGTGTACATTCTCATTCATGGGTCACTTGCCTCCTTCGCACATGCCTGGTTCCCACCTCTCCCCACACTCTGCTATTGTGTGGCTGAGGTGCCATGCCATTGATGGCTTATGTACATGGCTAGCCAAGGTTACCACAGTAAGTTGTGCTGTCATGTCTGGTATGTGGGCATGTTGTTTGGCATGATGGATGTGAGTTTGTAACATGTGCATCCCCAGAGTTGTGAGTTGCATGACTGTGGAGTTGAGGTGTGTGGTGTGCGCGAAGAGCAGGGGCGACAGTGGGCAACCCTGCCTCGTGCCTCTACCCACTTTGCAAGCAGCAGAGATCAACCCTCCCGTTCTGACCCTGGCCATGGAGTTGTTATACAAGATCGCTGTCCATTCCATGAAGCGGTCTCCCAGGCCAAACGCCCTCAGGACCACGAACGGATATGGCCACTCTAGACTATCGAAGGCCTTCTTTATGTCAACCGTAAAAATACAAGCCTCCTCCATGCAATATGTGTCCACCCACAAGATACGCAGTAGCCTCCGTACGTTCATCGCAGTGTTCCTAGTTGGGATTAATCCCGCTTGGTCCACGTGAACTAACGTCGATATGTGGGCCATTAGCCTGATAGCCAGGATTCAGCTTAGTATATTATAGTCCAGATTAAGCATGGCAAGCGGTCTGTATGCAGTCCGGTCCCAGGCCGGTTTAGCCGGTTTGAGGAGAGGCACGTTGATTGCCTGCCTCGTGGAAGCAGGAAGACAACCCTCCCTTTGCGCCTTGTTATATATTACGACTAGCTTCGGGGCCAGGATATCTACAAATTCAGAATAGAATTCCATTGGAAGGCCGTCCGTCCTCGGTGTCTTGTTCCTAGCCATATGCTTGATAGCGCTACGCACTTCCCCCACATCTTTACCAAGCTCCTTCACCGCCTCGTTATCAATCTGGGGGAGTTCTATCCCCTCTAAGAACCCCGTTCCGTTGGCAGCCCCAGGATCAAGCCTACTCTGATAAAGAGTGGTATAATAGTCCAGAAAGTGTGTGTTGATGGCTTGTTGAGTATAAGACGCCACCCCCAATCCTGAATCTCCAGGATCGGTGCACCTCTACATGCGGGGTTCACCAACCACGCCAGCAGTGCCCCAGACTTGTCCCGTTCTGCTTGGGCCCGAGTGGTGTAGGCCCTATGATCAAAGGAGCGCAGCCTTTCCACCTGTGTCGCCACCTCCTCGTGCGCTGCAAGCAGGTCTTCCTGCCTATCGGCCATTCTGGTCTCTCCTTTTACAGGTCACAGAGCGATTCTCTGCCCGCAGCACATCCTGTGTCAACACCTTTTGGACTCCCACCACCTACCCAATGCAACGCCCTCTGATTACACTTTTGAATGCGTCCCATTCGATAAGTAGGTTCGATGCAGACCCAGCATTATCTAGGAAGTAGTCATCAATCGCAGAGCCAATCGTGTTTTTAAACTCCAAATCTTCTAGCGCCTCCTGTTTCAAACGCCAAGTAGGAATGGCGGGCCTCACCCATATTCAATCCAGGGATATTAGCAACGGGTTATGATCAGAAATCATTCTGGTCAATTATTCACTATGGGTAATCCCTCCATGGACATCTGGAGAGCAAAGAAACGAGTCCAGACGAACATGTAACTCGTGCAACCCAGAGAAGTATGAGTAGTCCCTATCTCCCGGGTGGTGAGCCCTCCAAGTATCTTATCAGTCCCCACTGGGACTGCCACGCCCACGTAGTCACTGCAAGTCTGTGCATGGGAGCATCTGGGAGAGGTGGATGAGAGCGATCCAGGTCCACGTCAGCAACGCAATTAAAGTCACCCCTCAGCAGCACTGAACCTGTCAACAGGGGCGCCAGCTTCCCGGAGAGGCACGCAACGAAAGCATCTTGGTTTACGTTGAGGGCGTAGGCCTACTCCTGCGTTTCTCGGGTTAGAAGTTTCCAAGATTCAATTTGACATCGCCTTATGTTGGATGGAGGAGCACAGTATTTCTATACCAAATGGCACCCTTCCTTTTGCTTTCCAACATCATTTACTATGGGGATACTGTTGGACTTGGCCCTTTTTGCAGGGTCATCCCTAAACTTTTTGCCTTTCTACTAGCCTTTTCTCTGACATGGTGTTGGTGGTTTTAGGCCCCTGGGTACTTTAGCACTACTGTCCAGTGTAAAGTGCATGTGCTCTCTGTGTTACATATGGTAAGATTGGTCTAGACCTGTTTGGCCTATTTAATTTACCTGTCAGTCCCTTGTAAAGTGGTATCTCATATACCCAGGGCTGGTAAACTAAATGCTACATGGGGGGCTTGCAGCGCTGAATGCGCCACCCACCAAAGTCGCCTTGCAAACCTATCTCAGGCCTCTGCCATTGCAGGGCCTTTGCGCGCAGTGTTACTGCCGCTGTGACGTGGCACCTAAAGTGTGTACCATGTCTGTGACCCCCCTTTTACTGCATGTCAGTCACCCCTGAGGTAGGCTCTAGCTAGCCCTATGGGCAGGGTGCATTGCAGGTAGAAGATAGGACATGTACCTTAAGTGTGTGACATGTGTGACATGTCCTGGTAGTGACAAACAGCCATTTTGGTTTCTCACTACTGTGGGGCTGGCCTCCCATAGGAATGCATTGGGGATACCCTGATACGTGTTTCAGTGGTAATTCCTGATATGAGAGGAGCAGCGTGGTCAGGTTTAGTATATTTGGAATGGTAACAATAAATGCTGCGCAATGGTGTGCACAGATTTATTATAACTATTTTAGACATACCACTTTTAGAAGTTGGCATTTCTGTGTGCTATGTGTTTGCCTGCCTGATGTCTGGCTTTTGACTGACAGGGCCTGGGAGGTGTGTGTGGCTCCAGGAGGGGCAGAGTGAGTCAGCACTAGGCTGAATAGGACATCTACATTTGGAGTAGTCGGAGGAGTAGTCCCCTGACCCTGAATAGGATTGTGCCTGCTCTGTACAATGCTGGCTTCGCCCCCTGTGGTGTGTCTGATCACCGAGCCCCCACCTGACAAAGGGGAAGAGGAGCCTGGTAAACAGAGTGCTCCAATTCCCCCCTGAACCAGTTTTTACTGGTTCCCCCAAGTCCTGTACTGCAGACAAAGGAATGTGTAGTATAAATATAGGGGCTGGTGACCCCATGAATTTTGTGCTGTTCCCTGACTTGTTGGGGGCGTGCTGCTGCTGGGGCCCCAGGAGGAGTCGCCACAGGGTATTGCCTCCCTGCTGGAGGGCCCTGTGTGCTGGCCTCCCTGGGCCCAGCTATGCCCCACGGACCTAAGGACTTTTGTTGCATCCAGCGCCTCGTGAGCGCTGTATTTTTCTTGCCCCAGATGAGGAGCTCGTGGGCTTTGCAACGCGGAGCTGCAGCCCTGTTAGAAGGAATCCCAATGTGGGGATTCCCCTGCCGTTTGTGCCTTTTTAGGCGGGAGCCTACCCCGCTTTATGAATATTCTATCAGCGGGTGCCCACCCCGTATTATGGTGCCTTATTAGGCGGGTGCCCACCCCGCTTCATGCTTTTATTCTAAAGTGGGTGCCCAACCCGCATTGTACCACCAAAGGAAAGGAGCCACCAGCTGCCGTGATCGTGCGGAGACCCGGAAGTCAGGCGAAGCTGCCTGATATTGGGCGGAGCTTAAGGAGCCATCCGGCGAGCAGAGAGAGGAAGTCTTGCCCACCGCCGGAACCGTCCGGAGCCTTGCGGACTCCCCTCCAAAGTCCCGTGTCCCAGGAGAGGGACCGGGTGAAGGGAGAGAGAAGGGGGAGCTTCGCGGGCTCCTCAGGAGTGCGGGACCAGCTTCCAGGAACCACGCAGAGTCCCGATAGAGTCCCGGTAAGCGGGGGCTCTTTTATGTACGTGGGGGCTCTTTTCCATGCCGCCAGCACCACGAGAAGAGTCCCGGTGCCTGAGCAGTCCCGCCAGAAAGCGGGCCGCTCCAACGATGGGGGCAGATTTGCTTGGAGAGCCCCAGAGCAGGGCCTCTTTGTGTATTCACAGCTGCACCGCCGTAGCGGGTGTGAGAAGTTGGCCTGATATATGCTGTCCACTAGTTACTTGTATCAGTCCAAACAACCCCTTATTGGTTATAGGTGAAAGACAACCTTTATTGAAAGCTATCCTAGTGGTAGCTATGGAGAGCAGCCTTCAGGCTAAGTCTTGAAGGAATGTAAAGCAGCTTGTTTTACCAGTCTATAATCTCTTGAGTCACTAAATGAAAGATATACACACCAGGTATATATATAAAATATATGTATTTATTACTAAACACACCCTCCTAGTCTCTTTATGAGACTAGAGGTCAAAACACATAAGTTACACTTCAATAATCACAGCAAAATAGCACAAATACACGTCAGGCCCTGGGGCGAGCCAAACCATATACTAAAATAGTGGTATAAGAACCACAACTTAACTAGACACAAGGCCTAGAGCCTGTAGAATCGCTGGGACCCCAAGGATCCATCCAAGGTAGTGACACAGGGGACCCACGGGGGCCGTGTGAAGTGTGTGAACACAGCCGCTAGCTCCCGTTAGCTTCTATGGGGAAAGTCGCAGTTAGATTTTTAAAGATTAGGGACACTTAGAAATGTGTCAGGACCAAACCCTTTTGGACTTAGGAAATTCTAGGGCTACACCCACGGGAGCACTGGAGTACTCGTGTTACCTCACCCGGGGAAGCCGGGTGCATAGGTGTCTTTTGGTGTCGGGTCGCGTCGTCAATTTCAATGGGAGCTGGCGAAGAAGTGCTGCTGCCGTGAAGATGCAAAGTGTCCAAATAGATCCAAGCCTGGATCGAAGATGAGAAGAACCTGAAAGCAGAGGGGACAGAGTCTGGGTCACTTGCCAGTGACCAGGATGGCGATGAGCAGATGCCCACCGATGTCAGGTGATTTCAAGTGAAGGAGGTGAAGCTTGACTCTTCAGCCACGAAGACCAGGAGGTGTCGAGGACAACCAGGAGCTGGATTCGAGCTGTCCCACAAAGGATGTCGAGTGCTGCAGCATCGGTGCCCAGATTGGACACAACAAGCCTTGGCAACAGCAACCCACGCAGAAATGAGAAACATGCTTCGGTGCAGACCAGCAAGATCTGTGGGGCTTACTACTTGGATGGGAGTCAGGGCACGTCTGGAGCAACCAGGAAAGCCCAAGGAAATGCAAAGTTACCCCCTCAGGGAACCACCAGTCAACGGACCAGGGATCGCAAAGGGACCTTGAGACGAAACACAAAATGGCGGCCCACGGGTCACTCAGAATGACCAGGCCAACAATCTTCAGTGAATTCAGTGCTTGAGGTGAGGGCTACAAGTCAGCCCAAGCACGACTTCAAGAGACGTCAGGAAGCTTATGCACTTGCAGAAATGCACGGTGACCAGGAGTTCCGGTTCCATGTTACTCACGAGGGCTGCGGGTCTCAGCTTTGCTGGGGACTCGGGTCGGCCTCTGAGATGTCTGGAAATCCTCTTCCTGGGCTTCAAATACAGGGGAGTGACAAACAGCCATTTTGGTTTCTCACTACTGTGGGGCTGGCCTCCCATAGAAATGCATTGGGGATACCCTGATAAGTGTTTCAGTGGTAATTCCTGATATAAGAGGAGCAACGTGGTCAGGTTTAGTATATTTGGAATGGTAACAATAAATGCTGCTCAATGGTGTGCACAGATTTATTATAACTATTTTAGACATGCCACTCTTAGAAGTTGGCATTTCTGTGTGCTATGTGTTTGCCTGCCTGATGTCTGGCTTTTGAGTGACAGGGGCTGGGAGGTGTGTGTGGCTCCAGGAGGGGCAGGGTGAGTCAGCACTAGGCTGAATAGGACATCTACATTTGGAGTAGTCAGAGGAGTAGTCCCCTGACCCTGAATAGGATTGTGCCTGCTCTGTACAATGCTGGCTTCGCCCCCTGTGGTGTGTCTGATCACCGAGCCTCCACCTGACAAAGGGGAAGAGGAGCCTGGTAAACAGAGTGCTCCAATTCCCCCCTGAACCAGTTTTTACTGGTTTCCCCAAATCCTGTACTGCAGAGAAAGGAATGTGTAGTATAAATATAGGGGCTGTGACCCCATGAATTGTGTGCTGTTCCTGGACTTGTTGGGGACATGCTGCTGCTGGGGGCCCAGGAAGGAGCCGCCACAGGGTCTTGCCTCCCTGCTGGAGGGCCCTGTGTGCTGGCCTCCCTGGGCCCAGCTATGCCCCACGGACCTAAGGACTTTTGTTGCATCCAGCGCCTCGTGAGCGCTGTATTTTTCTTGCCCAAGATGAGGAGCGCGTGGGCTTTGCAACGCGGAGCTGCAGCCCTGTTAGAGGGAATCCCGACGTGGGGATTCCCCCGCATTTTGTGCCTTTTTAGGCGGGAGCCTACCCCACTTTATGAATATACTATCAGCGGGTGCCCACCCCGCATTATGGTGCCTTATTAGACCCCAAGGGAGATTTCTTCAGTCCTCTGGTCTTGAGCAGAGCGTCGAAGGTCCAGGATTCAGTGTCAGAGTTTTATCCAGGGTAATCTAAAGTCCTAAGGACAGGGGTCCCATACTTACACTAAGGTAGGGGGTTGGACATACTCTGGGGACCCACCTATGAGAGGGTTTGGAAAGAGGGGTGGCTACACCCATTTCCTTTGCCCAGTTTCGTGCCAGAGCAGGGTCTGGAAGCCCCTGGACCAGTTTGAGCTGGACTATGCACAGGGACACCAAGTGTGCCCCCAGTGCAGGACTTCAAAGCACTCCTAGAGTGCTCCCACCCAGCCCTAATACACATAAGCCTGTCTGGGAGGTGGTTACACCTCCCTGTGACAGGAAACCTATTGTCCACGCATCCCGTGCCTGAGTATCAGTCAGTAGAGGAGGCCAGACCCGTGTCTGTCGCTGCAGCATCCATTTTGTGATGCCAGGGCTCTATTAAGTTTCTACCGGGTATACCAGTGCTGCCATGTCTCTCCCTCTAGAAGGGTGGGATCATACTCCCACACCAGTTACTGGTGTGGGGGTATTATTCCAAGGTGTTTGACACCAAACACGACATGTTTCTGTGCAGCCATTCCAAAGTTCGCATTTATCATTTGGTTATAATGCACTTAAGAGTATATGGTCAAGCTGCACTACCAACAGCATCAGAGAAGGGTCTCCGAACGCTGCAGAGGGGCTCTGCTCATGCGGGGGCACCCTCTCACATAGGAACCAAACACTCTGCCTTCAGGATTGATAAGGCCTGCCATAGGACTGACTTATAGGTTTATATGTGGGTATATTGTGAGATATAGTGAACCTATATCTCAGTAAGGAGTGCTTGCACCACCTTACCCAGGCTGCAGTAGCAGACCTGTGGTGTCATTTTGGGTGGTTTTCCAGGGGTGGCATAATACATGCTTCAGCCCCTGGTAGGCCTCTGGGGTACCTATGCCCTGGGTACATAGTATACCATATACTAGGGGCTTACAAGGGCACCACAGTTCCAATCTGAACTGTACCTAAAGTACATGGAATCATTTTAGAGAGGAAGCAGCTAGGCTGGGGCCCTGATTAGTAGGGTCCCAGCCAGTCGGAAAACAGTGAAACACCAGCAAAAAGTGGGGGTAAACATGTAAAGCAGATCTTACTCTCCTACACAGGGCAGCTGCAACGTTGGCCGCATTTTTGTTGTAGAGTCACTGTGTGGGACAGGAGAGGCACAGTCGTGCCAGGGCCTTGTAGTGTAGTTCCTATATCCCTGATAGGTTCTGCGCATTGGAATAATATACACTATAGTTTTGACATAGGACTGAGGTCAGTATGTCTCTATTGAGTACATTAAACTTAATTACTTGTGTGTGCCAGCTAACTCAGAGGTCACTAGAAATTTCTCCAATATACAAGAAGGGATTCGTTTCTGACAACCGCATAAACATGACAACTTTGTTTCCTTTAGAGTCAGAACAATCTCAGAACCGTGGAAACAATAGATAACAGTTTCACTCAGTCAATCGTGCATGCTTGGTTTCTACAGAGTTGAACAGAAACAGAGAGCTGGGCGTTTCAATAAAAAAGGGTTTATTGAACAGTCTTATTTCTCATGCAAGAGATATGAACTGCTTCAATCGTAAGACAGGATGTGAACTACAATACATACAGGGTTAGCAGTAAGATAAACGAATATTGCAAAGAGCATGGTTTGTAGCTATGACATATATTAATAAAATACATACATAAATAACCCAGGCTGAAATGTGAATACTCATCTGATGCTTCTAAATAGTTCTACCCCAGTGTACCTAACCTAAGTGTAGTACGAGGTAAGAAGTAGGTGCTGTTTTCTAAAGTATAGCTGGCTATAGTTTTAGTTTTGCGAAGAGTTGCCAAAAGTTTCTCTAAGTTCTAGTCTGCTCCATACCTTAGAATGTGTGAGGTTGGAATCTCTTTCTGGGACTCGATATCTAACACCCCGCAAGGGGAGTCAGAACCACTGGAGCTGGATTCTCTGCGAGGAGGATTACAGCGTCTAGTCAGTGCGTCAGGCGGGAACTCGATCTCCTTCCGAACTTGTCGTGGCGAACCGCAAGTAGGCAGTCGAACTGGACCGTACCGGAACCGTGGTTTGCCAGGGCAAGTGCAGGTATAATTATACCTTGAAGGTGTTTAGGAATGCCTGAATTGACGTAAAAGCTGGGCATTGGAACGTCATGAATGAACCCCTAAGGAATAGATGTTCATGCATAATAAATGAGTTCTTGGAGAAATCAATATACAAGCAAGGTAAATTCCCAAAGGCTTAAGAGTCTGGTTTTCCAAGAACTCGCTGTGACGTGGATTGACGGATGTAGGAGACCATGCCTGTATTTGGTTAGCATGGACAATGCCTAAATAAGGGCTGGATTTTCTATGCCTAAATAAGGGCAATGTGAATTGTACCTATATAAGGGCATAAATCGGGAAACCTATATACGGAATCTAAATCTACACACAACAGCCTCTTGATTAATTACCCACAGCTGCCCCGCACCAGCGCGGGCAGCTGCAATGATTGGCACTATTGTTTTAGAGTCCCAGTGTGGACTCCTGAGGGCACTGAAGCACCAGTGCCTGATTCTTTTCCCGCAACGTGGGGCACATTTGCTTACAGAGTCCCAGTGGGGACCCACCCAGAGGACACAGTGACACATTTTCTTCACAGATGCACAGCATTTAGTGGCAGCTGCAACGTTTAGGCCAGCGCAATTACGCACTTTTGGATTCTGCTGAGGTGGCAGCACGCCCTGACATTTAGGACATAGTGCATTTGAGCCCTTTGAGAAGGCCAGTTGGCCAGGGGGTCAATCAGGTTGGTAGGGCGCCAGGCCCTAATGTGATTTATGTTCTAAAATGCTAAATGTGTTTTATGCACCATGATTTATGCCTCTGATGTTTATGTTTAGGAGGTTATTCCCTAACCTGAGGTTTAGGTGTATGAGATTATTGCATAATGTGGTTTATGCTTGTGAGGTTTTTCTCTACTGTGATTTATGCCTCTAATCTGGGATTTATGCTTATGCGATTATTGCATAATGTGTTTATGCCGGTGAGGATATTATTACCTAATGTGTTTAGGCTTATGAGGTTGGCGCAGAATGTATTTTAAGCCTGATATGATACTGATTGCATAATATGATTTATGTTTCAGGATATAATGCTGAGTACAGTGTTTTGCCAGTAGTTACTGATTGTGTTCTACATTTACTAATTGTGCTTGTGATGGTTCGGTTCTGACAGTGGCCCAATTGGCCCTGTCATGTGTATATAATCTCCTGTACATATTGCCTAGTGCCAGTTAGCACAGTGTATATGGTGTGATTACAACTCTAATGTGTTTTCGATAATATAAAGGCTATTTCTATATATAACCTTGTGTGGAGTTCCTTTTGTGGTGTGCCTAGTATGTTGCTGCTGTGTGTGTGTTGCACAAACGCTTTACACATTGCCTCTGGGATAAGCATCATTGCTCGTGCCAAGCTACTAAGGGGGTGAGCAGGGGTCATCTTCAGCGTGTAACTCCCTTGACCTGACTAGAGTGGTGGTTTCTGCCTCACTTAGGCGCAAGCCCTAGCCAACCAGAAATCCCATATCTAACAGATACCAAATATTATGGCTCACGCATTGCGGTAATATCTCGTACCCTCTATGTTTCATGGGTTACCCTTTAGCCATTGACTAGTTGAAATTGCCTATTGTTTGATAGCAGACTACAGTATCTTTTCACATTTTGTACATAATTCCACAAGATTTTGCATCCATACCCTTAGGGGATACCAACTATAATACTTTATACAGTCGATAATAGTTGGTATCCCTAGTGTTTCTCGGGTTAGAAGTTACCAGGATTCAATTTGGCTGCACCTTATGTTGGATGCAGGAGCAAGGTATTTCTATACCAAATAGCACCCTTCCTTTTGCTTTCCAACATCATTTACTATGGGGATACCAAATATTATGGCTCACGCATTGCCGTAATATCTCATATCCCCTATGTCTCATGGGTTACACTTGAGCCATTGAAAAGTTGACATTGCCTTTTGTTTGATAGCAGACTACAGTATCTTTTCACATTTTGTACATCAGTCCACAAGATTTTGCATCCGTACCCTTAAGGGATACCAACTATAAATGCCTGTACGGCCTATAATATTTGGTATCCCCAGTGTTTCTCAGGTTAGAAATTACCAGGATTAAATTTGACTTCGCCTTATGTTGGATGGGGGAGGACAGTATTCCTATACCAAAGAGCACCCTTCCTTTTGCTATCCAATATCATTTACTAAGGGGATACCAAATATTATGGCTCACACATTGCCATAATATCTCGTATCCCCTATGTTTCACGGGTTACCCATGAGCCATTGAATAGTTGAGATTGCCTTTTGTTTGCTAACAGACTACAGTATCTTTTCACATATGGTACATCATTCCACGAGAGTTTGCATCCGTACACTTAGGGGATACCAAATTTAATAGCCTATACGGCCTATGATATTGTTTCTTGGGTTAGAATTACCAGTATTCAATTTGAATTTGCCTTATGTTGGATGCAGGAGCACACTATTTCTACAGCAAATAACACCCTTCTGTTTGCTTTCCAATATAATGTACTAAGGGGATACCAAATATTATGGCTCTCGCATTGCCATAATATCTCGTATCCCCTATGTTTCATGGTTTACCCTTTAGCCATTGACCAATTGAGTTTGCATTTTGATAGCAGACAACAGTATCTTTTCACATTTTGTACTTCATTCCACAAGATGTTGCATCTGGTACACTTAGGGGACACCAAATATAATAACCTATACGGCCTATAAAATTTGGTATCCCCAGCGTTTCTTGGGTTAGAAGTTACCAGGATTCAATTTGACATCACCTTATGTTGGAAGGAAGAGCACAGTATTTATATACCAAATAGCACCCTTCTTTTGCTTTCCAACATCATTTACTGTGGGGAAACCAAATATTATGTCTGACGCATTGCCGTAATATCTCTTATCCCCTATGTTTCATGGGTTACACTTTAGCCATTGACCAATTGGATTTCCCTTTTATTTGATAGCAGACTATAGTATCTTTTCACATTTTGTACATCATTTCACAAGATTTTGCCTCTTTGCCTCCGGTACCCTTAGGGGATACTACATTTAATAGCCTATACGGCCTATAATATTTGGTATCCCAGGTGTTTCTCGGGTTTGAAGTCACCAGGCTTCAATTTGACATTGCATTATGTTGGATGGAGGAGCACAGTATTTGTATACCAAATAGCACCCTTCCTTTTGCTTTCCAACGTCATTTACCATGGGGATACCAAATATTATGGCTCACGCATTGTTGTAATATCCCGTATCCCCTATGTTTCATGGGTTACCCTTTAGTTATTGACTAGCTGAAATTGCCTTTTGTTTGATAGCAGACTACAGTATCTTTTCACATTTTTGTTAATCATTCTACAAGATTTTGCATCCGTACCCTTAGGGGATACAAACTATAATAGCCTATATGGACTATAATATTGAGTGTCCCCAGTGTTTCTCGGGTGAGAAGTTATCAGGATTCAATTTGACTTCGCCTTATGTTGGATGGGGGAGCAAGGTATTTCTATACCAAATAGCACCCTTCCTTTTGCTTTCCCACATCATTAACTAAAGGGATGCCAAATATTATGGCTCACACATAGCCATATTATGTTGTATCCTCTATGATTCATGGATTACAATTTAGCCATTGACCAATTGAATTTGCCTTTTATTTGATAGCAGACTACAGTATCTTTTCACATTTTGTACATCATTCCACAAGATTTTACATCCGGTACCCTTAGGGGATACCAAATATAATAGCCTAAAGGGCCTATAATATTTGGTATCCCCAGCATTTCTCGGGTTACAAGTTACCAGGATTCAATTTGACATCGACTTATGTTGGATGGAGGAGCACATTATTTCTATAACAAATAGCACCCTTCCTTTTGCTTTCCATCATCATTTACTCTGGGGAAACCAAATATTATGGCTCACGCATTGTTGCAATATCTTGTATCCCCTATGTTTCTTGGGTTACCTTTTGAGCCATTGAATAGTTGAAATTGCCTTTTGTTTGATAGCAGACTACAGTATCTTTTCATATTTTGTACATCATTCCACAAGATTTTGCATTTGTACCCTTAGGTAATACCAACTATAATAGCCTATACGGCCTATAATATTTGGTATCCCCAGCGTTTCTCGGGTTAGAAGTTGCCAAGATTCAATCTGACATCGTCTAATGTTGGACAGAGGAGCACTGTATTTCTATACCAAATAGCACCCTTCCTTTTGCTTTCCAACATAATTTGCTAAGGGAATACCAAATAATATGGCTCATGCATTGACATAATATCTTGTATCCCCTATGTTTCGTGGGTTTCCCTTTAGCCATTGACCAATTGAATTTGCCTTTTATTTGATAGCAGACTACTGTATCTTTTCACATTTTGTACATCATTCCACAAAATTTTACATCCGGTACCCTTAGGGGATACCAAATATAATAGCCTAAAGGGCCTATAATATTTGGTATGCCCAGAGTTTCTCGGTTTAGAAGTTACCAGGATTAAATTTGACTTCGGCTTATGTTGGATGGGGGAGGACAGTATTCCTATACCAAAGAGCACCCTTCCTTTTGCTATCCAACATCGTTTACTAAGGGCATACCAAATATTATGGCTCACACATTGCCATAATATCTCGTATCCCCTATGTTTCATGGGTTACCCATGAGCCATTGAATAGTTGAGATTGCCTTTTGTTTGATAGCATACTACAGTATCTTTTCACATTTTGTACATCATTCCACAAAATTTTGCATCCGGTATCCTTAGGGGATACTCAATATAATAGCCTATATGGCCTATAATATTTGGTATCCCCAGCATTTCTCGGGTTAGAACTTACTAGCGTTCAATTTGACATCGCCTTATGTTGGATGGGGGAGCACAGTATTTCTGTACCAAATAGCACCCTTCCTTTTGCTTTCCAACATCATTTACAATGGGGATACAAAATATTATGGCTCTTTCATTGGTATAATATCTTGTATCCCCTGTGTTTCATTTGTTACCAGTTACCCATTGACCAGTTGAAATTGCCTTTTGTTTGATAGCAGACTACAGTATATTTCCACATTTTGTACTTCGTTCCACAAGATTTTGCAACTGTACTGTAAGTGGATATCCACTATAATAGCCTATACGGCCTATAATATTTGGTAAACCCAGTGTTTCTCGGGTTAGAAGTTACCAGGCTTCAATTTGACATTGCCTTATGTTGGATGGGGGAGCACAGTATTCCTGTACCAAATAGCACCCTTCCTTTTGCTTTTCAACATAATTTACTATGGGGATAACAAATAATGTACCTCATGCATTGCTGTAATATCTTGTATCCCCTATGATTCATGGGTTACCCTTTAGCCATTGACTAGTTGAAATTGCCATTTGTTTGATAGCAGACTACAGTGTCTTTTCACATTTTGTACATCATTCCATACGATTTTGCATCCGGTACCTTTAGGGGATACCAAATATAACAGCCTGTGTTGACTATAATATTTGGTATCCCCAGCGTTTCTTGGGTTAGAAGTTACCAGGGTTGAATTTGACATTGACTTTTGTTGGATGGGGGAGCACAGTATTCCCGTACCAAATAGCACCATTCCTTTTGATTTCCAACATCATTTACTATGGGGATACCAAATATTATGGCTCATGCATTGCTGTAATATCTCGTATCCCCGATGTTTCATGGGTCACCCTTGAGCAATTGACTAGTTGAAATTGCCATTTGCTTGATAGCAGACTACAGTATCTTTTCACATTTTGTACATCATTCCATACGATTTTGCATCCGGTACCTTTAGAGGATACCAAATAACAACCTGTATTGCCTATAATATTTGGTATGCCCAGCGTTTCTTGGGTTAGAAGTTACCAGGTTTGAATTTGACATCGCCTTATGTTGGATGGAGGAGCACAGTATTTGTATACCAAATAGCACCCTTCCTTTTGCTTCCCAACCTCATTTACAATGGGGATACCAAATGTTATGGCTTACGCATTGCTGAAATATCTTGTATCCCCTATGTTTATTTAGTTACCCTTTTGCCAGTGACCAGTTGAAATTTCCTTTTATTTGAAAGCAGACTACAGTATATGTTCACATTTTGTACATCATTCCACAAGATTTTGCTTCTGGTACCCTTAGGGGATACCAAATATAATAGCCTACACGGTCTATAAAATTTGGTATCCCCAGTGTTTCTCGGGTTAGAAGTTACCATGGTTCAATTTGACATCGCCTTATGTTGGATGGGGGAGCACAGTATTTCTGTACCAAATAGCACCCTTCCTTTTGCCTTTCAACATAATTTACAATGGGAAAAACAAATATTGTGCCTCATGCATTGCTGTAATATTTTGTATCCCCTATGTTTCATGGTTTGCCCTTGCGCCATTGACTAGTTGAAATTGCCTTTGTTTGATAGCAGACTACAGTATCTTTTCACACTTTGTACATCATTCCACACGATTTTGCATCCGGTACCTTTAGGGGATACCAAATATAATTGCCTATATGGGCTAACATATTTGGTATCCCCAGAGTTTCTTGGGTTAGAAGTTTCCAGCGTTCAATTTGGCATCACCTTATGTTGGATGGAGGAGCACAGTATTTCTTTACCAAATAGCACACTTCCTTTTGCTTTCCAACATCATTTACAATGGGGATACCAAATGTTATGGCTCACGCATTGCTGTAATATGTCATATCCCCTATGTTTCATGGGTTACCATTTAGCTAGTGATAAATTGAAATTGCTTTTTATTTGAAAGTGGACTACAGTATCTTTTCACATTTTGTACATCATTCCACAAGATTTTGCATCTGGTACTCTTAGGGGATACCAAATATAAGAGCCTGCATGGCCTATAATTGTATCCCCAATTTTTCTCAGGTTAGAAGTTACCAGGGTTCTATTTCACATCATATTATGTTGGATGGGGGAGCACAGTATTTGTGTACCAAATATCATCCTTCCTTTTGCTTTCCAACATCATTTACTATGGGGATACCAAATAATATGGCTCATGTATTTCTGTAATATGTCGTATCCCCTATGCTTCATGGGTTACCCTTCATCCATTGACCAGTTGAAATTGCCTTTTATTTGAAAGCAGACTAGAGTATCTTTTCACATTTTGTATATTACTCTACAAGATTTTGCATCCGGTACCTTTAGGGGGTACCAAATATTATAGCCTATACGGCGTATAATATTTGGTATCCCCAGCGTTTCTCGGGTTAGAAGTTCCAGGATTCAATTTGATATCGCCTTATGTTGGATGGAGGAGCACAGTATTTCTATACCAAATAGCATCCTTCCTTTTGCTTTCCAACATCGTTTACATAGGGGATATCAAATATTATGGCTCATGCATTGCTGTAATATCTTGTATCCCCTATGTTTCATGGGTGACCCTTTACCCATTGACCAGTTGAAAATGCCTTTTATTTGATAGCAGACTACAGAATCTTTTCATATTTTGTACATCATTGCAAAAGATTTTGCATCCGGTACCCCTAGGGTATACCAAATACAATAGCCTATCCAGCCTATAATATTTGGTATCACATGTGTTACTTGGGTTGGAACTTACCGGGGTATAATTTGACATGGTCTTATGTTGGATGGGTGAACACCATGTTTCTATGCCAAATGGCACCCTTCCTTTTGTTTTCCAACATAGTTTACTACGACGATACCAAATATTATTAGATCACGCTTTGCTGTAATATCTTGTATCTCCTATGTTTCATGGGTTACCCTTTAGCCATTGACCAGTTGAAGTTGCCTTTTATTTGATAACAGACTACAATACCTTCTCACGTTTTTTACATCATTCCACAAGATTTTATATCCGGTTCCCTTAGGGGATACCAAATTTCATGACCTTAGCAGCTACAATATTTGGTATCCTCAGTGTTTCTCGGGTTAGACGTTACCAGGATTCAATTTGGCATTGCCTTATGTTGGATGGGGAAGCGCAGTATTTTTACATCAAATTGTACCCTTCCTTTTGCTTTCCAACATAATTTATTTGTACATCTTTCCACAAGATTTTGCATCTGTACCCTTAGGGGATACCAACTATAATGGCCTATAGGGCCTATAATATTTGGTATCCCCACTGTTTCTCAGGTTAGAAGTTACCAGGATTCAATTTGACTTCGCCTTATGTTGGATGCGGGAGCACAGTATTTCTATACCAAATAGCACTCTGCTTTTCGCTTTCCAACATCATTTACTAAGGGGATATCAAATATTATGGCTCACGCATTGCCGTAATCTCTTGTATCCCCTATGTTCCATGAGTTACCCTTTAGCCATTGACTAGTTGAAATTGCCTTTTATTTGTTAGCAGACTACATTAGCTTTTCACATTTTTTACATCATTCCACAAGACTTTACAACCGGTTCCCCTAGGGGATACCAAATACAATGGACTTTACCGCCTATAACATTTGGTATCCCCTGTCTTTCTTGGATTTGAATGTACCAGGATACAATTTGACATGGTCTTATGTTGGACGGGTGTGCACAATATTTATATGCCAAATAGAACCCTTCCTTTCGCTTTCCAACATTGGTTACTATTGGGATACAAAATATTATGGCTCACGTATTGCTGTAATATCTTGTATCCCCCTACATTTCATGGGCTACCATTCAGCTATAGACCAGCTGAGGTTGACATTTATTTGACGGCAAACCACAGTAGTTTTTCACACTTTATACATCATTCCACAACATTTTACGTCCAGTTCCATTAGGGGATACCATATAAAATGGGCTATACTAGCTATAATATTTGGTATCCCC